>NC_083407.1:77119551-77741336 GCF_020745735.1 Hemiscyllium ocellatum | reverse complement strand
ATTTAGACATGTACATGATGGCAGAGGTATGGAGGGATATGGCAAGTGGGACTAGTTTAAGTTGTGAATACTGGGCAGCATGGGCAAGTCAGGTCAAAAGGCCTGTTTTTATGCTGTAGATCTCTAAGACTCTAAGACTATGACTCACTGGATTAGTGTAGGGCAGGCACAAATTGGTCTATACATTTCATCTGCATTATTTCAGCAGGACAATTTGGGACCCCCTCTTCTCAATGTTGTAAGGATAACATGTGCAGAACAAGGGACTCCAATAGTGATGTGTGTTTTCTTAAAGGCAGGTCATATCTTAAAAGGAATACGGGAAATAAAAAACATGACTGCCACTGTGGAAATTTCTGAAAAAAAACTAAACACCTGATTACACAGAATGATCCCACCACAGTACCGGCAACATGATCCTGCAGGGAACGAGAAGGAACGCAAAGTCCATCCTCAGAAAGGAATGGAGATGAGCAGGAAGACTTGGAACCAAGGCAGCTGTGCCTCAACATGAGTGAATGCATTTTCCCCACCATACCACCAGCCATACACCATGACCCCATCAACCAGAAGCACTCACTGAATCTCAGGACTCACACTTAATTCTAGGAATCTCCACCAACACTGCCAAAGACACATGCCACTAATTACAATACCTCCAGATGTGGCATGTGCATCACACAAGTACAGTCTCATTTAGCAGCAGGTATTCTGCTCTCTCTTTTGCAGAGAACAGTGACACATAACGGAAGGGAGCTGAGTAGGGCCAGTATGAAATGTGAACTCGTCCAGTTCCTGAACCAATGGAGCAAACAGACCTGAATATCATGAGGGTCAGCTGCAAAAGATCATTGTAACAGACACTGAAGAACATCAAGGAGAATAGCATATTTCTGGTTTATACCCTTTCTTAACACACTACTGGCTTTCATTCAGTTATCTGGCGTGCTGAGCAAATTGCTGACTGTGAACATGGTCCATGCCCCCAAACCAACCCCCACCTCCCCCCGTATTTCCTCAACCCAACCGTACCCCATTACATCTTATGCCTTCAGGAATTGAAGAACTGGCACCTACCCAGCTACAGGAGTTGAACAGGAAGAGAGCAACAGTAAAGCACTAGTGAAGAGATTACATCATTTGATCTGATATTTACAATCAGCAGCTCATGCTGAAACATAGGAAATCTTAGAGATTAATACTGGGGTGGAATCAGCACTTGAATGGCCTGCAGGCAGAACAATGGTAAAGGATACTAACTCATATGCTGATTCTTTAGGGACAGAGATTGTGGGCAAATTATGCTGCAGAGGAGACAGATGAAGACCTTGATGGACAACAGACAGAACAAAACACTGCCTTGCACAGTGAGAAGCTCAGTGTGTTGTCTCGCCTCCTGTCATTATTGAGGAGTTGAAAGGAGATTGGCATCAAACCAGCAGATGACACAGCACTTGCACTCTACTTAGCTCCTTTGGTGCTACAGACCCAGAAGCAATGTCACTGTTGCCTCCATTCTAGGTGTAGAAGAGCCGGTGTTGGACAGGGGTGGACAAAGTTAAAAATCACAAAACCCCAGATTACAGCCCAACAGGTTTATTTGGAAGCAATGGTTTTGGGGCACTGCTCCTTCATCAGGTAGCTGTAGAGCAGGATAATAGGGCACAGAATTTATAGCAAAAGATTACAGCATCATGCAACTGATATATTGAACAAACCTAGATTGCTGTACAGTCTTTCATCTTTTAGAATGGGTTGCAGGTTTCGGTTCATTAATATGTGAATCCCAAAACTTCTTTTAAGTCATATTCTCAAGCCAACAAGGTTTTAGGAGAAAAAGGTGATACCTCAGCTCAGACAATGTATTAAAGATGTAAGGTTAGAGTCTGTCTATATCCCAATCTTGAGTCAGACTGGTTCTATTTCCAAAGTAGGAATTTATGAAATGTTAATGGATTGACTGCCTGCAGATTGTGTGCTTTTTGAGCAAAATAGAATGTACCTGCAAATGCAAATTCACCCCATAAACTTATATGTGTGTGTGCGTGCATGAGAGAGTGAGTGAGTGTGAGTGTGTGCAGATGAGTGTGCTTGTGAATGTGAGTGTGCATGAGAGAGTGTGTTTGTGTGTGCGCATGCATGGTGGAGTATGTGCATTAGTGTGACAGAGTATAGGTTTCTGAGAGGGTGTGTGCATGGGTGTGGGCGTGGGGGGTGTATGTGTGTGTTTATGAGAGAGAGCACGTGTATGAGTAAGTAACAGTGCGTGTATATGTGTGCTTGCGAGTATATATACCGTAGTGGGGTCATCTGTCGTGTGACATGAACCCAAGGTGCCAGTTGAGGCCATCCTCATGGGTACCAAACTTGGCTATCAGCCTCTGCTCGGCCACTCTGCATTGTTGCCTGTCCCGAAGTCCACCTTGGAGAATGGTCACTCGAAGATCCAAGGTCGAATGTCCCTGACCGCTGAAGTGTTCCCTGATCGGGAGGGAAATCGACTGCCTGGTGATTGTCGCAGAGTGTCCATTCATTCGCGTCAGCTTGGTCTCGCTAATATACCATGCCACAGGACATCCTTTCCTGCAGCTTACGAGGCAGACAATGTTGGCCAAGTCAGATGAGTTCCTGCTGCATTGTGATAGATGCTGTCTCCATGTGTAATGGTGGTATCCAAGTCGACACTCTGAAATGTCTGGCAGTGGTTGCCATGACAGGGTTGTGTGGTGTTGTGGTTTATGTTGTCCTGAAGGCTAGGGTAGTTTGCTGCGAACAATCATCTATTTAAGGTTTGGTGGTTGTTGAAAGGTGAGAAGTGGAGGTGTGGGGAAGGTCTTGGCGAGGTGTTCGTCCTCATCGAACATGTTGCAGACAGCGAAGAACATGATGTAGTTTCTCTGCTCCTGGGCAGTATTGGGCAATGAAGGACACCCTATCTGTTGTGTCCTGTGTCTGTCTCCTGAGGAGGTCATTACAGTTTCTCGCTGTGGCACATTGGTACCAGCGATCGATGAGTTGAGCATTGTACCCTATGACATATTAATTAACTGAAACCTGCAACCCATTCTAAAAGATGAAAGGCTTAACAGCAATCTAGGTTTGTTCAATATATCGTTTCAGTTGCAAGACACTGTAATCTTTTGTTATAAATTCTGTGTCTTTTATTCCTGCTCCACAGCTACCTGGTGGAAGAGCAGCGCTCTGAAAGCTAGTACTTCCAAATAAACCTGCCTCCAATCCTGTGATAGTGCATCTTTGCCACCCTGTGAGTTGACAGAAACACTCTCGTGATAACCATATCAAAACACACAAAAAAGAAGAAATATCCATGCATTTTCCATAATGTGTTCTTGACCATGCATCTGGAGCTTTGACTAAAGCAGAACACAGCTTGCAACACTTCTCTACTGTTTTTGTTTTAGTTCTGGACTGTTGACCTATATTGGCCAATTCTGGAACCTGGCATTATACCAGCTGTCTGAGCTGTGAGATGTCAGGATTACACAATGTTTCTGGGCTCTGGCACCCACAGGGGACACAGTGTGAAGCACTAGTGCCAAATGAAGCAATAAATTTCTCATCCAATGCAGTTTTTCATATAATTGATCTTTGTTAGTGTACAAAGTTGACATAGATAGCCCCACAATATTCCTCATGTATGTAGCCATAAACATTGTAATTTCATAGTAATTTGATAAACAAATAGATCTAAAAGCTTTGAGAAGTATTGGAAGAAATTTGTAGTTTACCATGTTCTACATTTATCAATTTAATGTGATTTTTTTCAATGCATTTACATTCCATAGCTTAACTATTTAAAACTCACTCGTTTCTGTAAACTTGCAATCTGTTTTCTTGTTTCAACATCCTTTCCTCCCGTTTCCAGAAACTTCTTGTAGGCTAAGTCAAAAGCTTGGCCAATAGTTAATGTTATTTCTTCAGCCTGAAACAGATTTTTAAAAAAATCTCAACTGATGTTTGAAATTTTGATATTGATATTGCTACATCAATATCAGTTCAAAACTATATCTTTGGCTGTGAAATTATTAGACTGTGAGCACTGTTATATAAATGCTATTAATATTAGTTGTTTTAGGCAAATTTGCTGAACAGGCATATTTATCGTAATTGGAAGTTTTACAAGTGAATAAATATTTTACTTGATTTAAAGAATCATGTATTAATGTGCATTGAGTATATATCAGAGCCTGAAACCTCAGAAATTGAACTTGTACAAAAGCAAGTAACATTTTTGTCATATTTCCTAAACCCACATAATTGGGAATAAAACGGGACTGTAACTCAATATTTGGCTAAAAGTATCTGTTTTTGTTTTAAGGCAACCCTTTGTTTTCTGATTATATCTGTAATCAAATATTGTTTTTAACATTTTTTGCATTTCTCCGCCCTCCCCAGCTAGTACTGCTCACAGGTTGTGTGCCAATTAAACATTTTTTTGCATAATGGGTCATTCTATCAAATCTCTCTTATTTTGCTTTTTTGACAGAAGTGAAATAGCAGACACATGTCAACTGGGCCCTAAAATGCACCTAGTTACCTTGTAACACTCACACAAATACCTACAGCAAATGGGTTTGTCAGATGAAACAGTGTGCTAACAACCAGGGAAGCAGAGGTGGTCAGCTTCCCTCTTTTTAATTCCCTCTTATTGCTCACAACAAATATTTCTATTTTATCTTTTCTCTAGCATGTAGATATCACACTCCAATTAAACATTATTAACCAAAAATAAACAAGAGAGAATTCCAAGATTTTCTTGAGTGAAAGGGAGTGGAGTTTTATTGCTGGTTAAAATTGAAAAACATAAGAGAACACATCTAAAACATACATACAAACACAGGTAATAAAATTTTAAAGTAAAGGGACCATGCAGAAGGATGCCGAGTACATACAGGGGTTATAAAAGTAGGTAAAGTTACAGATCATAAGAGTCCTTTGGGTTGAGAGATTGAAAAGACCAAAGTCCAACTGTGGTGCTGCTGCCTTATTTCTTCCATACTGCTGAAGCTCCAGATATTCTGGAGTTCTCAGTGAATGGATGTAGTTGTTTCAAGTTGATTTTTTGTTAGCTAGTTTCTGACCTTTCCAAAGAGAGCAGGAGGGACAGACGAGTTTTCAAAATCCTTGCTGTTATCAGTTCTTGCTTTTACTCTCTTTTTTTCTCAAAGGCTGTTGATATACCATTCTACGGATTCTGGTATCTCTGTCATTGTTTCATTTCAAGCTGGATGATCGTAGGGAATCTTTCAACTCTCAATTGCCATATATAGGAGAGTAAAACAAGAAGAGAATTTCTTGATGCTTCACTGAGTTCCAGTGCCTCTTGATTAAAATGATAATTCTGATACAGAGGGCTTCACATATTACATGTGCCTTGTCTTGGATTGTCAGGTGACCACAGCAGCAATGTCTGGTCAGTAAAACTATTTTTACTCCATGAAAGTTTCTAGTATTCTAGTCATGTTGTGCAAGCTGAATATTGATAGTCCATTTTCACCTCTGTCATAACAAGTAACATATACAAAGACATACATAGCAAATGAGAAATATGACATTGGCACTGGCAGTAGGGTGTTGATTCATCCAGTTTTATACTGAACAGACCAATTTCCAGCTGGTTTGCTCCCTCTCAGGTACTAGGTGCTTTCAACCTATTTTTAGGTTGAAGAACCATCCACTAAGAACCACCATTACTTTAGTTATTTATTTATGTTAATAATTTAAAATCACAATTATATTGGTTCTGAAAATGTCCACATGGATTTGATTGGACCATACAAATGCACACAATTATGACACCTTCATGCTATGGGGCGGCACAGTGGCTCAGTGGTTAGCACTACTGCCGCACAGTGCCCGGGACCCAGATTCAATTTCAGCCTCGGGTGGGTGAGTGTGTGGATTTTACACATTCCCAGTGTCTGCGCAGGTTTCCATTGGGTGCTCTGGTTTCCTCTCACAGTCCAAAGGTGTGCAGGTCAGGTGAATTGGCCATGCTAAGTTGCCCAAAGTGCATTAGTCAGAGGAAAATGGGTCTGGGTGAGTTACTCTTCGGAGGGTTGGTGAGGACTTGTTGGGCCAAAGGGCCTGTTCCTATGCTATAAGAAATCTAATCTATCTCTATTGCTTGCAGGTGAATAATAGAGCTGTTGTGTCTTTATTGTTTTTGTGAATGGTGTTTATGCAAAATACCAGCAAGGAAGCAAGGTAATATCTTAACCTAACACATTTTGAGTTGCAGTCAAATATCATTGTAATACGCCCTATAAACCTGAAGGAAATATCAAAAGTGGTCAAATTAAGCAAATGCATATTTGCAATAACATAATTAAGATTTTTTATGAAAACAAACCTTGTCCCATTCCAGCTATAACTTGATCGAGTTTTATGACTTCTTTTAAAAGTCACTTAGAAACTTGATTTTTGTTCCTCCAAATGAAATTTAAGAATTTATTTTTGGTATTATTTTAGAAATGTTATAAATTGCCCAAACCCACAAAACAATAAAAATGCATAAAATGTAACCTTCCATCTGGTTTTAGTCAGAAGGAAATACTTTTTGAATTCACTCATCCTACTTAATAGGTTTTAATTCCTATGTGGGGAAGGGAGAGTGCTCTCAGTATAATCTTCTTTTCAATCTCCTATTGGTCTACAGGTGATGTTGACCATATGTGTCTAATTGAAGATCATTCTGGAATATTTTCCCCCATTCCCAACACCAGGATTTGAGCTTGTTAGTTTAACCATTCTGCCATTTATTTATTAGGCAATATTTCTTTTTTTTTTGGTTTCAAGTTCATATGTTTTTATTTCTTTCTAATGTCTTTACTATCTCTGTGCAGCATTTGGAATATTGTTGTACTTTGACAGCATGTCCCAACATATTTAATTTGTGGTATAATCACTGAAGCCAACTTGGGTCACAGTGAACTTGGCGTTAGTCTCATGGGTCACACTTAGAAGTTGCAATTTTTTGTCACCAACTATCAGTTGCAATGGAATTGCTTGTCCCACCAATTCCATGTTTGCTTACAATTTTAAACAAGACATAGCCTAACTCCACACTTGTTTGTTCTTTCTGATGCTTCAAGTATTGAAAAATTATTACCTTGGGCCCCTTTACATGAGGAGTGTTTTATGGAATGCTAAACAAATTAACACTACTGCAATGCTCATTCTCAATGTTTTCAGCCTGGCCCAAGTGAAATCATTTTTGAATGTGTGTAGGGGCTCCAACAATAGGACTTTAACCTACTACTGAGAGTAATTGTAAGCGTTATCCTTTGGTTATTTGCAACCACCATCTTTAGGGGTCAATAATACTGCAAGACATGTAAGCTATCTCAGGAAATTAAACACAGTCTCCTTTCTGGCTATCTTTGCATATAACAACACCTCAATTTCAAAGCTATTTATCCAGCCATTAGATTGTTATGTTGATTTATCCATTGGGTAAAATATTATAAAATATTTACTATTTGTCATTGAACTTTTCCAGCAATTTTAGATAACCAAACAATTTAAAGCCTGAAACAGAGACTGATATTTAGTTTAATGGAGGTGATCGCAAAGCATCATGTCACTTTTATTTTTGTCAAGGCCTGTTAAATTAAGTGCCAGTGAGACACTTAGCTATGAGATGGCCAGCCTATCCCAGCATTAAGGAGCCTGGAGACCTGCTCACCAAGACCTGCTGAGCAATTATAGGCTGGCACTCTTCAATGTTCAGCAGTGCCACTGGGAGGCAGTGGCTGTAGCAAGTATCACAGCCACTTGAGATCCAGAATAGTTGTCTGCCCTAGGCACAGATGAGAGCCAGTGGGAGGGGTGGGGCATAAGGCTTTTTGTAGGAAGGGCAGGGGATGGATCTCCACAACTCACCCTTTTCCATTACCACTCACTTGGTCAGGAAACTTTAAGTGTAGATGACTCCTAACTTGCTTGCTGTTTGGGGCCCATGCAAGTTGGTACCCTACCCACTGCTGGATGATTACCAGAGGTGGCAGCATGAGGACCTTAAGTGAGCTTTAATTGCCCCCAAAGGTTTTCAATTGGCAATAGTACATCCAGACTCTCCACAAGCCTTCTCATCAAAGATTAAATTCTGATAAAAGCAGGAAAGTGGTCAGCTCCCCAACCACCAACCTCATTAGATGCTTGCCAGTCAATTCTCTGGAGTGAACAAGCAGTAAACTACATCCAACGATTCAAAACTTTTTAAAAATCATTTTTTACACATTAGGTTTAAAACAAGTTCACAGAACTAATGGCTGATTAGAATAACTTGCTCAAATTATTATCGTCCAATGTAAACACCGTCCCTCTTGGAGACTAATCCAGTTATAACAAATTAAGAGTTTCAATGGGAGTTGCAGTAAAAAGAAGTAATACCTCTGCCAAATGACATTCAAATGTTTCTGTTCAAACATTCAGGGAATCATACTTCTTCCCAACAGAAAACACATCCAGCATTTGAAGGAGAAAAATATAATACAATGCTTATGCAGTCAATTCATTACACATTATACTTGGGAAAATCCAAACATTTTCTCCTCCTGAACAAAAACCTGCATGTGAAAGTTAACCATTGTCACTTCCTTGCAAAAAGACATCTGCAAGCTGTATTACTAAAGTTTAGTGCCACCATGACTTCACTCGTCATAGGCCGGACTGTGTGCTCTGGTGTTGAATTAAAGTCTTGCTGTAAACAGGTGTCATTGACAAGTGCCACACTTCGTTTTTCTCATTGATGCTGATGTCAAATGTTTTATTTTTGAAACGTTGGAGGCTAAAGGGCCCTCTTGAGTCATGTATCCTTGCTGACTTCATTGAAGCTCCATGGGTCTGCCATGTTTTTTCTTTCTGCTTCTGCAGTTGGCAGTCTCAACAGTCCCATTATTTTTCATATTCCTGAAGTCAATGCAGGCAAGTGGCTGCAACTAAAACCTGAATCCAGCAAGCCACATTTAGATGCCTATTTAGAATCTGCATGATGTTGGATTTACCCATACATTTTGCAAAAATATACAAACTTATTCAAATTAACCATTACACTTGATCGATCACACTTATAAATTATATTGCACACATTCTACTGTAGGAACTTTCTAAACAGTCTAGCCATTAATGTAACAGTTCGTTGTGTTTTATACTTACACACTTTTCACTATCGAACACATAACACATGTGCTTATTCGATTCAGCATCCTTGCAAATAAAAGTAAATATCTTCTTGTCAGTTTTGTCATCAGCACAAAAAGATATTCGGTGTAATTGGCAATTATGCAGCATTTCCTGCAATGCAAACAAATGTTGTTTCCTTTATTGTGGCATTATACATAATGGAAAATAAGTCAAGTACCAAAAGATGAATTCAGATTAGTATTTATGAACTGACTGCTCCTTAAGAAATCCAAGGGGGAATCTTTTAAGACCAGTCTCATTTGTTTAAATTAACATGCCTAGTTGCCTCTAATTACCATACCCTATTTTGACCTGCGTGAAACCTAATCAACCCAGAATGTATCATCTTGCTCCATTACTCTCCAACTATCTCTGTCAAACAGATTCTCCTATTCGCAATTACAGAAAGCAGGAATTGTAACATGGGAAACCTATAACAATACTAATGAGCAAAATATGTTTGTTGTTGCACATCAATCTTCCTGTAACAATGAAATTTTTGAAACTGCAAACAACCAACTTGGCTTCAAAGACACTGTGCAATTTTGAGCATGATCTGGAATCTGCAAACAATTTTGGGTAATTTTCTTCCTTATGTGCCTGCAATAACTTCTTACTTTCCTTTGATCTTCTTGAAGAAAGCCCGGTCTCCTTTTCTGAGATTACTCTTCCGTTCAACTGGAAGAATAACCTCCCTTCATTCTGCCTCTGTCCACCAAAGTTCTTTATCCAGGTGAGTTGATTTTCGTAAAATCTTAAGATGCCTTGCCTGTTTATTACCATAAGCTCCCCAGAACTGTAAACATCGGGTACGATGGTAAACAGCCCATTTCCAAACGCAAGTTAGTGGATATCAATAGGTAGTACCAGTAAAGATGACAATGAGTTACAGAAGGGAGGCTCACTTAGTTTGCATGTGTCACCAGTAACTTAGGTGGTGATGACAGCCTCAAAAGAAGTCAAGTGTATTTTACTGTTACGCACAGTGAAACACAGAGGTAATTCTAAATTTCTTTTTTTAAAATCAATGGGAGTTGTAATAGCATATCTATGTCAACAATCTTTCAGTGGACCAAAAGATAATTTAACAACTGTAAGTATTACTCTTTTACATCACACAGTTTTAACATGTGTCTATTCTTTTTATACATACATGCAATATGGGCATTGTTGGCTAGGTCAGCATTTGTTGCTAATCCCGAATTATTCTGAGGGCAGTTAAGAGTCAACCACATTGCTGAGGTCTGGAGTCATATGAAAGCTATATAGTGAACCAGAAGGGTTTTTACGACAGTGGTTACAAGACTACCATTCGACTATCTTTTATTCCAGATTTTTATCGAATTCCAATTTCACCACCTGCCATGGAGGAATTTGAATCCCTGTCCCCCAAATCAAGAGCCTGAGTCTAGGGATTAATAGTGTGGTGACATTACAACTGTACCACTGCCTCTCCAAATTCACCCGAGACTTAAGGCAACCCTAAATAATAATTAAACACATCAGATTAAGAAATAGAAGAGAGGGCATTTTCCTTCATGTATCACTTATTTAAACTTCTCGCAATTACACGCTAAACTATCATTTCTTCCAATCAATTGATGCTATAACGAGTTAGTCCAAAGCCTTTACTCCATTTAAAGGCAATCAACAGCAAAGATGGTAAAAGAAAAATAAATAAAAACATAGAATTACACACAGAAACATGAAAAAAATGATTGCCAACAGCTACTTAATTCACAATTACCATAAATGTAACAATTTTTTTTGAGCAGCTGGGGTAGGGGATCAGAAACATAGGCTGGTGACTGAACTTGTCAAAAGAGGATGAAATGAGAAGATTATTCCCTTCCCAGCTCCTTTAAAATGTTCCCCTCTTTATATTTGCCCACATTATTACCTTTATAGTGTCACAATATTAAAAGAAAATGGACTCAGTCAGTCCATGCAAAAGTAATTGCAGATTAATTTTTGTCAGTAAGCAAATTTGCAGACTCACCTCGTGAGTTATCATGAGCACCTGCAAAATGGGCAACCTTTCAAAAAACAATAAATCAGGCCAGTTTTGTGGATAATGCTGGTTTCCAATGCAAGGCATTTTTAACATCAGCATTGGGGAAAACAAAATCACAGATTCTTAATTTATGCAGGATGTAACTTGTGCTTAAAATTCCTCAATCTTTTGTACTGTTCTGTCTGACTTTGAATGCATTTAGTGTAAAACGGTAGAAACTCTTCTGCAAGCTAAGAGCAATCCATTTCAGGATTGACTAATCATGTCAAGTGCAGTGTCTAGATCACATTCAGGATTATACATAGAGATAAATGTCTAATTCATCTGAATAGCATTTTCAGTGTTTTTTTCTGTCCTTTGTATTCCAGCTGACACTAATTTAACAGGGTTATGTCAAGAGTCCCACGTTTTCCTCCAGTTTTGTGTGCATCTTGGTTATGAGGAGGTAAATCAAAAACATCTGAGGTGTATAAAAAAAGATTGACTGTACTCATTGTTTATATTATCCATTCCCTCTCTTCTTAACAAAACTAATTAATTCACAATTTACTACATTTTTTTTGTGTTATGCATCTGCCCTTTCCACCAGATTAGGTCCTCTGGAAATCAGTTACCATCATCTTCAGTACTAATAGCATTTCCCATTCTGTGTTATCCACAAACTTAAACTATTCACCAGTATTCTCTGCTTTCTATCAATTAATCAATTTTGAATGCTTGCAGGTAGCGCCTCTTTAAACTCATGGGTTTCAACTTGGCTTTGAAGTCCACTAGATAGTTTGGCAAATTCCTTTTTCAAAGTCCATACCTCCATAAAATTCTCATCAACTATATCCACGATTTGATCAAATGAACTTTGATGCTCTTTTAAAAAATATTCCTGTTGGCTTTCCATATTGTTCCAAGTGTCAATTAATATTTTCCCAGATGAATATAGTCCAAAAGTATTAGCACTATTGATGTTAGGCTGATTGTAGTTTGGTTGCTGGGTTAATATCTCTCTCCTTAATTCAATAAGGTTGCGCCATTTATAATTCACCATATTTTGACTTAACTTCATCCCCCATTTAGTGTTCATCAACCTGAGGCTGCAAAATATACCTGTGGTACTGTCTCCTCATACATGACCATCCTCCTAGAAATTTAAACTGTGTATTTCCAATGTGCAGCAAGGAGTTCCTATGGTTATTGCTGTTTATTCCTCACTTCCTTGCCTACTGGGGTGACCATTCCGATACAGAAATCCATTAATTTGGAGATTTCCCCTGGACCATTGGGAGTATGAGGGTAATAGTGTTTTATTCAATAGTTACTCTGCAGAAACCCAAGCAAAGTTTCCATTCTGCTACATGGAGGGAAATGTTAACTATATTTACTTTAAGTGATAGAGGTTACAGGCCCTTTGTATTATTTAAATTGCTTGTTCCCCCCTATGCTACACCTTATGTAGCCACATATTCCAGGCTATAACTCACTTGGTCTGAAAGATCAGGAGTTCCCCTTGGTCCCTCTTCTCAGTGTCAAAACTGCCATTCATGAGAACATAAAGCGTTTCTGCTGTGACTTGTGCAACTCCCAAGTGGCCCAAGATGCAGAGTGATCGCATGGTGTCCAGCAATATGTTTGAGAGCATTAGCATTGCAGGATTGCAATGTGAAAATGCAGGGCATGGGGAAATGTTGTCTATTGCAGAAGGTGGGGTTTCTGGGTTATCAGCCCCAGATACTTATGTGGCAGAGTATCTGGTATCCCAAACAACTCTGTCCCTGGTTATCTCTGCACAAGTTCTCCAGGATAGTGTCTCAGGCACAACAACCTTGAGCTGCTTCATCAATGACCTTCCTTCCGTCAGAAGTGGGGATGTTCACCAATGATTGCACAAAGCTCTGCACCTCTCTTGACTCTTCAGGCCCTGAAATAATATGTGTCCATATGTATCAAGATCTGGCCAACCTCCACGCTTGGGCTGACAAGTAACATTTGTGTCGCAAATCTCACTTTCTGTGAGGGCTGGACTGGTTTGTCCCATTGAGGCAAGGAAGGGATGGTAAGATGAAAGAACCTTGGGTGGCAAGGGATGTGGAACATCTAGTCAAGAGGAAGAAGGAAGCTTAATAAGGTTGAGGAGGCAAGGATTAGACAGGGCTCTAGAGAGTCACAAGGTAACCAGGAAGGAACTGAAGAATGGACTTAGAAGAGCATAAAAAAGCTTTAGCAAGTAGGATTAAGGAAAACCCTAAGGCATTCTACACTTATGTGAGGAACAAGAGGATGGCCAGAGTGAAGGTAGGGCTGATCAGGAAACTTGCGCCTGGAGTTGGAGGTTGTAGGGGAGGTCCTTAATGAATATTTTGCTTCAGTATTCACGATTGAGAGGGACCTTGACCTTTGTGAGGCCAGCTTGAAACAGGTTGATATGCTGTAAAAAAGGAGGATGTGCTGGAAAGTTTGAAGAACATAAGGATAGGCAAGTCCCCTAGGCCAGATGGGATATACCCAAGGTTACTACAGGAAGTGAGGGAAGAGATTTCTGTGCCTTTGGCGATGATCTTTGCATTCTTACCTGTCCACTGGAGTAGTACCTGATGATTGGAGGGTGTCAAATGTTATTCCTTGTTCAAGAAAGAGAATAGGGATAATGCTGGGAACTACAGGCCAGTCAGTCTTACGTCCGTGGTGGATGAATTATTGGAGAGGATTTTGAGAGACACGATTCATGATTATTTGGAAAACTGCAGTTTGATTAGAAATAGTCAGCATAGCTTTATGAGGGGCAAGTCATGCCTCACAAACCTTATTGAATTATTTGAGGATGTGACAAAACACATTGATGAAGGTAGAGCACTGGCTCGGTGTACATGTATTTTAGCAAGGTGTTTGATAAGGTTCCCCAAGGTAGGCTCATTCAGAAAATAAGGAGGCATGGGATACAGGGAAATCTGCCTATCTGGATACAGAATTGGCTGGCGCACAGAAGACAGAGGGTGGTAGTAGATGAAAAGTACTTTGCCTGGCACTCAGTTCTGCAGGGATCAGTTCTGGGACCTCTACTCTTTGTGATTTTTGCAAGGTTTGTGAAGGTTTGTAGCTCAGGTTGAGGTTTAGGGCGTAGGTTTGCTTGCTGAGTTGTAGGTTTGATATCCAGACATTTCAATACCTGGCTAGGTAACATCATCAGTGGTGACCTCCAAGTGAAGTGAAGCTGTTGTCACCTGCTTTCTATTTATATCTTTCTCCTGGATGGGGTTCCTGGGGTTTGTGGTGATGTTGATGATGATGATGTTGATGACATCACCACAAACCCCAGGAACCCCATCCAGGAGAAAGATATAAATAGAAAGCAGGAGACAACAGCTTCACTTCACTTGGAGGTCACCACTGATGATGTTACTTAGCCAGGTAATGAAACATCTGGATATCAAACCTACAGTTCAGCGAGCAAACCTACACCCCGTTGTGATTTTTATAAATTATTTAGATGAGGAAGTGGAGGGTTGGTTAGTAAGTTTGCCAATGACACGATGGTTAGCGGCATGGTGGATAGAGTGGAGGGCTGTTGTAGGTTGTAACAGGACATTACAGAATGCAGAACTGGGCCAATAAGAAGCAGATGGAATTCAACCTGGAAAGGTGTGAAGTCATTCACTTTGGAAGGTCAAATTTGAATGCAGAATACAGGGTTAAAGGCAGGATTCTTGGCAATGTAGAACATCATAGGGATCTTGGGGTCCATGTCTATAGATCCTTCAAAGTTGCCACCCAAATTGATAGAGTTCTTAAGAAGGTGTATGGTGTGTGGGCTTTCATTAGCAGTGGGATTGAGCAAAGGGTGGGTTACTCTTTGGAGGGTCGGTGTGGACTGGTTGGGCCAAAGGGCTTGTTTCCACACTGTAGGGAATCTAAAAGTCATGCTGCAGCTCTATAGAGCTTTGGTTAGACCACATTTGGAATCTTGTGTTCAGTTCTGGTCACCTCATTACAGGAAGGATGTGGGAGCTTTAGAGAGAGTGCAGAGAAGGCTTATCAAGATGGTGCCTGGACTGGAGGGCATGTCTAAGGAAGTAAGGTTGAGGGAGCTATGGCATTTCTTGTTGGAGTGAAGGAGGATAAAAGGTGACTTGATAAAGGTGTACAAGATGATGATAGGCACAGAAAGAGTGGATAGCCAGAGACTTTTTTCCCAGAGTGGAAATGGCCATCATAAGGGGGCATCATTTTAAGGTTTAGATTGGAGAAAGGTTTAGGGGAGATGTCAGAGGTCTGTTCTTTACACAGAGAGTGATGGGTGCATGGAATGCACTGTCAGTGGTGGCAGTGGAGTCAGGTACATTAGGGACATTTAAGTGACTCTTGGTTAAGCACATGGAGGATAGGAAAATGAAAGGTACATAGGTTAGTCTGATCTTAGAATAGGATAAAAGATTGGCAATACATCGAGGGCTAATGTACTAGGCAATGACATTCTCCAAGAGAGAAATCAGTCATCATCCCTTCATATTCAATGGTGTTACCATCACTGAATTCCACTTGATTGGTACTTCAATTATCATCTGCAACAACGACATACAGTGGTAGCAGTGAGTACCAGCTCCAAGATGCACTTCAGTAAAATTCAAAGCTAGTCTGAAAGCACCTTCCAAACTATGACATCTGACAACTGGAAGAAAAAGGACAGCAGATGTATGGGAACATCATCAACTGCAAATTCCCCTTCATGTCAGACACAATCTTGACTTGGAACTATAACACCATTCCTTCACTCTCACAGGGTCAAAATCCAGAAACTCCCTACTTAAACAGCATTGGGCTGGTGCCCATGCACCCCAAGGACTGCATCAGTTCACCATCATTTTCTCCAGAGCAATTAAGGATATTCAATAAATGATTGTGTAGTTAGCAATGCTCATATTCCATGAGCAAATTAAAGAAAAGCTTGCTATTTCCCTTTGGCAGGCTTATTTAGGTCCACCATGGAACTGATCAAAATGCACCCATGCAGATTCTAACCTAAAGTGGCAACTGAAGATGCATTTGCTTTATCGGGCCACAAATTTCACATTAAAAGGGACCTATTATGTGAAACAAGTGAAGATTTTGCATCGTACATTTTCAAAACTTATCCAGCTGCATGACTGATGTTAATGAGATTATGGAACCATCAACCTCTTTTGGAGGCTATTATTGCCCCTGTATGACACTACTGACAGCATGAAAGCTAAGTGATAATATGCCTTGTATTCCTGGGATTACAAGTCACACTAAACATAGAAATCTGAATACAAACACAGTGAACACAATGCAAAGAAAAGGAAACACCTAAAGGTTATTCATGACATATTGTGAGAATTGCTGGAAATAACTGAATAGCTTTGCTACAGAGCCAGCACAAACAGGAGAGGCAGTAACAAATGGATACAGATTTATGCTTACAAGTATAAGAACCAGAGGTGACTTGCGGACTTTTTTTTAAAACAGGTAATTGTTGTGATCTAAAATGCACTGCTTTAAAACAAATGGTAGAAGCAAATTCAATGATAATATTGGAACAATAAAGTCTGTCATAAATTTGTGAGGGAAAATTGGTTGCAATATGTGGCAAGAGCAGTGGGAATAATTAGACTGCTTGGCTAGAGAGCTACCACTAGCATCATAAGTTTAATGGGTTCCTTCTATGCTCTATCATTCCATTTTTATGCCTCATGAGGTACCGCTGAAGTGAGTGTTTCTCACATTTTCTGTTTATGTTTGAGGCTTACAGTAATTGCAATACTTTTCTTGATAGTTTTAAATCGCCAAAGGAAATCTGGGATAAAGCCCAAGCATATTTAACACAAACATTCGGATTTAATCAAACTATATTCTTTGACACTTTTGAATATAACTTCTTATTAATGCTAAACACATTGAAAATGCATCAAACATAAAAAAAACAGCAGTGAGTCTTTTAACAGTGTTCATCATTTGTAACTCAAGATTACAATAAATTGTTTAAATTTGAAAAAAACACATTTGATTCAATGCTGTTATGCACCTATTGCTCAATAGAGAGATTGAAGGGTACTTATTACCTGGAGACTAAAAAGGATTTGTGTAGAAAAATTATTACAGTTTTTCAGGAAAATTATATTTTTGATTTCAACATGACTTGATTATTACACACCATGTTCCTACATGCAACAGCTGAGTAGAACAAGCAATGAGTAGAATCCAATCATTGTGCTTCACAGAAAGTAGAAGCTATCCTCAACTTCACTGAGGGAGTTAAATTGGGATTGTATAATTGATTGTTAGGAATAGTTGTTTTCAGCAAAGTGTTGTTAATGTGCGGGAAATTTGTCATGCTCAAATGGCATGATTGTGTGTTTTATGTGTTGTTCAGTTTCTTGAGGAATTTAAGCTGCTGTAATTGGCATCGACAATGTTGAGGCAGCATGGGGGATGGGAGCTGAGAAGTGCTCATCCATTAAACTGGGAGAGCAAGAGAGGGGCAGACTCATAGGAGCCAACTCTATCTGCTTGGTGCATGTACCAGGTGTGACGTGTGATCCCTATTGTCTCCTGGGCTGCTCATAGCAATGCTCAAGGGATTAATCTTTCATGCTTTGAGTCTCCAAGACAATGTGGATAGATTATCAATCCTGTCATGCACTAAGCAAGATGAAAGGTGGAGATTTCAACAGTGTTTCAAACTTTACTTCAGATGAAAAATGACAGGGGCAGAAATGATAGAGGGAGAACTCCAACAGTAGCTTTCAATCTAAAGTCATACTAAAATCAATGTGATTTTGTGAAAGGGAATCATGTTAACCACGTTGTTGTAATTATTTGAAGAAGTAACACATAGTATGTAAAAAGGGGAATGAGTGGATGTACTGCACTTAGAGTTCCAGATGGCATTTGATAAGGTGCTACATCAAAGGTTATTGGAGAAAATAAAAGCTCATGGTATAGGGGTTAACATGTTGAAATGTATAGAACAACAGCTGGCTGACAGGAAACAGGGAACAGGCAAAAATGGGTCACTTTCTACTTGGCAAAATCTAATGACTGGAGTGCCATACTGATCAGTGTTGGAGCCTAAACTTTTAACAATTTATATGAATGACTTCAATGATATGACTGAAGGTCTGGTTGATAAATTTGTTAATAAGTAACTATGTTGTGAAGAGGATGCAAAGAGACTACAAAGGGATATAGAAAATGAGTCAAAGATCTGGGAAGGAAGTACAATATGGGGGAATGTAAGATTGCCCATTTTGGCAGGAAGAATTAAAATGAATTATCTAAATGTATTATTTAAATGGTAAAAAGGTGCAGAGCTCTGGAATTACCACCCCATCAGTTTATTCTCAGTCATCAGTAAAGTGATGGAAAGTGTCATCAACAGAGCTATCAAGCAGTACCTGCTCAGTGATGCCCAGTTTAGGTTCCTCTAGGGCCAAGCAGCTCCTGACTTCATTACAGCCTTGGTTCAAACATGGATTAAAGAGCTGAAATCCAGAGGTGAGGTGAGAGTTGCTGCCCTTAACATCAACATCACATTTGATGAAGTGATGCGTCAAAGAACTCTAACAAAACTGCAGTCAATGGGAATCGGGGGATAAATTGCCTTTGGTTGGAGTCAGAATTGGCACGAAGGAAGATGGCTGTTGTTATTGGAGGTTATTCAACTCTGGTCCTGGATGTCTCTGTAGGATATCTTCTGGCTCAACCATCTTCAGCTGCTTCATCCATGACCTTCAATCCATCTTAAGCTTTGAATTGGGGATCTTCACAATGTTTAGCATCATTCAGATACTACCTCAGGTCCTGAAGCAGACCATGTCCAAATGCAGAAGTTATCCAGGTTTGGGTAGACAAGTGACAAAGAACATTCCTGTTTCACAAGTGTGAGGTGATAGCCATCGTCAACAAAGCAGAACTTAACAGTAGCTCCTTGACATCCAATGGCATTACCATCACTGAATCCCCCAGATCAACATCCAAGGAGGTACTAATGAACAGACATTGAATGGGGACTAGTCATATAGGTTCTATGGAAACAGAAGCAGATCAGAAAGTAGATGAATTTGGGTCAAGTGGTGATGAAGAAGAAGGGACTTAAAGCCTTAAATGTCAGAATTCCAACTGAATCCTGATTCCTTTCACCCTCCTATCTGGACTCATACTATCTCCTTCACATTGACAACTTCCAATAATCTCCAGGCTTTTAACCTTCCCCATGCCCCCGGTTGTGGCCTCTGACCTCCAGCACCACTGAACAGGACCTCAATCACCTCAGGTCTCATTAACAGCCCTTCCTTACGGCATATATCAAATTAACGTTTGCTTGCTACATTTTTCTCATTTATTTGGGATCAAACATAACTATACCCTGTATTGCTGTATACATACAACAAATGTGGGTTTATTTTAGTTTTAACTTTATACAAGTGAGCTGTTCAGCTTTTAATTAAAATTTGTTGCAAGTTGTGAAACAGATTTGTCTAAGTACGCGATCATTAATAGTTACCCAAAAATCAAAGAATCAAAAGACTTACTTTTGTTTTGGAGTCTAAGATTTTAACACCATAGATTGAGATTTGTAATTCAACCTTGGGAGTCTTCTGACCCTCAGACTTCTTGATATGCCTCGCAAACTGAAAACAAAAAGTGGAAAGTCAAAATTGTGACTGTTATTACCCCAGTATTTTTTTGCTCAAAACAACAATTTTGAGAAAAACTTTCTAACAACCTGAACAAATTTATCATAAATTATAACCTGAAAAACAAGTGCTGTATTAAGATTGTTTAACACTTTAGACAATCTACGAAAAATTACATTATCATTGAAGCTGCATTTCTAATAAATTCGACTGGATCCAAAACAGTTAACGACTGTGACTTTGAACATCTCACTGTATGAGGAATTTTGTTGGCTTTACAAAACAACATGTTTAGCCTTCTTAAAACCTGGTGCTGCAATTTCTCATTATGCGTTCCATCAGATCATTATTTAACTGTGTTTTAATGGTCACCCCCATGTTGAGGATTCTTGCACATAGTTGTGCCTACCTCTGGACCAACGGTTCAAGTGCCAATTATTCCAGAAGGATGTTGTAACATCTCTGAACGGGTTGATTAGAAAATATCATGGTCACTACCAGAAGGGTTCTTCTGGTACAGTGATAATGCCCATACCTCTGGGCCAGGAGGCCCATGTTCAAGTCCCACTTGCTCCAGGGATGTGTAATGACATCTCTGAACACGTTAATTAAAAAATAGAAAAGTAAACCATTACTATCTCAAGTTGACTCATTAGTAGCATGTCCTTTTGTTGCTGTATCACAGTTACTGAGAGTTGTCAATAAAATTAATAAGGCGCAACGTTTATTCATGAAGGTATTTACCAGTTAGCTTTGGAAGTAACATATGTAGAGGAGATATTACTTCAGTATTATATGTTTTCTATGTACTACCCTCTCAGCTTCTAAAACTATCCATGGCGGCAAACAAAGTGGCTTTATATTTGTTAGGAATGGCATGGCAACTCGACCTAAAATTAACACTAAAGCAATTTTAGTTTGCTCCTCTAGGTATCTAATAGACCAGATGTTTTACATGGACTTAGATACTTTGTAATTCATTTATATGGTGTTAGTTACACACTGGCATTAGGACGCTAAAATCCCAGGAATAAGAGAAGGTAAGAAGTAGGAGGAGTAGGCCATTCATTCCCTCAGGTCAGTCTCATCATTCAATAAGATCATTGCTGATCTGCCCTGGGCCTCAAGTCCTCTTTTGTGTCAGCTCATTATAGTCCTCAGCTCCCTGGTATTTCAATAATCTATCTACCTCCTTTTTAAATGCTTTCAATGATTCAATCTCCACAACTCTCAGGGTAGACAATTCTCGACATCCACTACCCTATGGGAGAAATTTTTACAAAAATCTGTTTTAAATGAATGCCTCCCTATTCTGGAACTATGTGCCAAAATTTGAGATTCCTCCACTAGTGATAGCATCTGCTCAATATGCATACTGCTAAGCCCCTCAAAGGTTTGCATGTTTCAATCAGATCACCCCTCATTCTTCAAAATTCGAATGAAGAAATGCCTAAGCTGTTTAACGGTTCTTGATAAGTCAACTCTTTCATCTCAGGAATCAGCCTACTGAATCTTGTTTGAACTGCCTCGAATGCCAGTATATTCTTTCTTAAAAATGGGGATTGAGACTATATACAGTAAAGCTTGGGAGAAAGATATCCACAAAGGAAGGAATTACCTGTCAACTTACCTTGACTAAAGAGCTGGGTGAATTACTAAGTAGAGCCAGTTGACCTCTCCTTACCCAGGAGTTTTATGGTTTGGCATATCTTATCTGCAACCATACCACATTGCCCAAAGACTGGTTGTAACAATACTGTAGTATCATTCTAGTGGAGGGTGTACTGTGCTGCCATTTGTGAATTATTTATACTGGAAAATAATACTGGAACTACATCCCCCATTGCAATTGCAAATCATCTTAGAGAAAGGTCAAGGAAAAATAACCATTTACCCTTGGTATCACAAACAACTGGCCTCTAGATCCACAGTTATAGGTTATTACTGCAAATCTGCTTCTACTACACACTTGGTTCTGAAAAGAAATTGCTCTATTCTAAAAGAGAAATACCATAGAATAGAATCTTTGGTATAAAAATTCTAGCTCCCATCAGCTGACAAGTCAGCTAATGACAAATTGATCACAATACTTTATTTAAGAAGGTCGAGGTATTTTCCACCATTGTGGAAGTACCTCCTCCATATTTCCAAAAATACTCTCTCCAACATCAATAAATCATACCTGGGATATAATTCCCAGACTGCCTATAGTACTACGGGTCTGGTCTAACAAGCTCTTCAAACAGCTTAAGCATACCTTGTAATCCCTTGCATTCTAGTCATCTGTGTATAACATGGGGTTCCATCAGCCATTTCCTCGGTCCGATGATGCCACTTTAATAATGTGTGCATTGGATTCCCAGGTCTCTTTGGGTCTCCACCGTTTCCACTTTTTTCACTAAAATGTTTAGAAAATAGCCCTTGCTACCCTCTTTAGATCCAAAAGGTGGATGACTTCATATTTGCCTGCAAGAGGATACATTTTCTAGTTTTGTGAACTCATTTAAAGCACCAATAAATCTTTCTAATTTAGTCCATCCATCTATACTGCTTGCAATGCTGCCCATTTTTGCTTTTAGCATATTCAGAGGTCTACATTTTTTCCCATCCTCTAAGTTAATCAATAGTGATTGGTGGAGGTTCCAACAGAGATCCTTATAGGATACCACCAGTCTCATTCTGGCAACCTGTTTCTTGTCACTGAGCCCTTCTTAACTTTTTCTTAAACTTAATTGAAAATGATCTTCATTACCTCCACATATCATTCTTAAACTTAGATGGTATCAAGAAAACATGAGGTTAAAATATGTTCCAAGTCAAATACATAAAAATACTTTCACTGTGACACAAGTATTCCACAGAAGAACAGAACATATTCTGGAACTGCCAAAACTTTAGGAGTGATTCAGAAATAGTTCACAACACTGCCAGTCCTTCTGAGACAGATGTACTTTGAAGATTTAAACACAGACTGGTTTTAACTTCAAAAATCCAGGTACTTAGGAAAACAATGAAACCACAAAGTTCACAGTTTGGATCAACTGAATTTTACTGCACAAAAATCAAAGAACATAAAGACTAACAAATACACCTTTCATTCTTCGAAACTCCAATGAGTATAGACCCAATCTGATCAACCATTGCTTTCATCTTTCTAAGCAGAGTGAAATTATTTGTATCAATGTTTTGAATTCTTCATGATGTTGGGAAATACTTTTTTGGAGTAGGAGGACATCTTCATTCTTTTGGATTATTCCAGTCCAAGATTACTGGATCAGTAATTAAGTAATAGATCAAGCAATGTGGTTGAGAGCTCAATGAATCTCACCACAGAAATAAGATGGTTAGATACAGCCTGAATTCAAAATCTATCTTATTTTATTGTTTGAAGTTCAATATCCTACTGCTAAAGCTTTATGTCTTCTGAAACATTAATTGCTTTCTTAATAGCTCTGTGTACTGCATCCTATTTGTAAATAATGACAGTGATCAATGGTTTGCCAACCTGCCCGATTCCTATGTCTTCCACCTGAGGTACTACTAACACTACATGACAAGTACAGCCATTGCAGGAGGCAGCAACAGATAGTCCACCATTTTTTCACTGGTAAGGGAGTGAGGGTGGAGCAAGAAGGGAGAGAGACCAGTACAGGTAACCAGTAGTTTGTTTGGAACTTTGCAAAGAATGATCTAACTGTGAGAGGACAGTAATGGAGCCTAGTTCTTTATGGTTCTTCAAAGACAGATTAACTAATGTCCTGACATGTGGAAGGAGAAATCATTTATGCACAGTGACTAGTGGATCTGAGACAATGCATCCTCAACTTTTCTTACTGAGAAAAGCTGCTTTAAATGTGATCTTTTAATTTCTTTCATGTGGCCATATTCATACAGCAACTTAAACGGCCAATCTGTGCATGTCCACAATAGCAACTTCTGTATCATCATGTAGCAATGCAATTTAGGGACAACATTGATCCAAAGCATCTTGACCCCTGTTTGGTTGCAATTAAGGGAATATTAAAATAAATTTGTTGCTGCTGGAATCTCAAAGATGGGTTTGGAAACTCTTTTTCCTCCCTCTATTCAAGTTAAAACCTGGAGGTTGTCTTCCTGTTACCAGAATTGCATGTGAGACAATATATTGTACTGAACTTGCCTTTGCCAAGGGTGGGTTTATGGATGTTAGTATATTGGAACAGTTACCATTTAATAGTTAAATAATATACTCTTTGTTAAATTTCCCAACAGACCTAAGGTATTCTAATTTCTTCTTTTGTTTATTGCACTTTAGCTGTGGTACATGAATAAATTACGTTTTGCTTCAAGATTGATAGTTTAACCAATTGAATTGCATCCAAAATGCAATGCAAAGCATTTGCTTTTAAAGTCATAAAAAGTTAGGGCATAGGCTATCTTCTTAATATATTTTGAAGGGACTTGGTCTGATCCATAACAAGCATAGGAGATCTGCCTAACCCCAGCTCAATTTTACGCATCACTCATGTAAAATGTTGTGTAATTTAGTGCCAGCATTGAGGGATAAACCGTACCAAGTTTATTTTCTAATTATTTGTTCTGATTTTTCAAGAGCAGACTGTAAAGGTCCTGACCAATCTTTTGGTCAAATGAACATGTGAAATACGAGACATATCAACAAACACATTGACTTGGACCCCATTTACCACTCCTGGGAAAAAGAAGAAGAAATGGCATCACTACAGGAAATAACATCACCAACTCAAAGAAACCCAAACATATAAATAGAAAGCAGGAAACATCAGCAGTGCTTCATCCAGACGCTCACTGAAGATGTTACCTAGCATGTTGATGAAACGTCTAAAAATGAACCTTCCAGCTCAGCGAGCAAACCTACAACCAGAACCTCAACCTGAGGTACAAATCTTCTAAAAGAAAACATGGAACTAAATCTAGGGCAATAATAAAGGAAAAGCTCCAACTATGGTGTGATTTTGTTAAAACAGCATTAAAACATACTATCAAAAAGCAATAAGAAAGTGAGAATTAAAGAAAGGTTGCCTTCTTTTGAAACTATTTACAGATTTTCAATGCAAATTTTATAAAAACTATTAGCAACTATTTATGATGCACATCAACTGCTTCTCTCAGTTGCCAAATTGTTTAGTTGCTGGCTTTCCAGACTGTCAGAGGTACAGTTGGCTGGTTATTCCATCTGCTTTCTGTTGATCTGCATAGAGACAGGACTAACTGATTAAAAGGTCCTGAAGGGCAACTAATTTTCTTTTCATGGTACCTCTGGGGAATAATATAGAATACATCATTCTTTCATTAAAATAATTACTTACTGTACTCTCTGTTCTAAACTCACTTGAGGGTAAGATTTCGGAGTTGTGCTTTTAGAAGCAAGGGCATTAACCTCCCTGACTCAACTTTAGCAGCAACAAATTAAAATGTCTGGTTTCTGCTGAGTGTATTTCTTAAGTATAATTTAGCTCTCCTCTAACTCCAGTCTCACCGCTAATAATAATGATTCCTTACTTCTTGATTGAATAATTAGCCACTGAGCTGGTCAACTCCAGCCAAGGCTATTCATGTCGAGACATAAAAATTAAAATTTTTGTGAAGATTTATTTTGTTTTGCTTTGTAAATTTGCAGGTCCACATTTGAGGCAATATATTACCTCAATAACACTGTTGTGTAAACGACCATTCAGTTAAAATGGCATAGAGTAGAAGCATTTGCAAATGTTCCGCCAGCCCACTCCAACAGCCAGCCCCACGATCTAGCTAGGAGAAAGTTAGCATTGCCGATGCTGGAGATCAGCGTCAAAAGGTGTGGCGCTAGAAAAGCACAGCCGGTCAGGCAGCACCGAGGAGCTGAAGAGTCGACATTTTGAGCAAAAGCTCTTCACCAGAATTTTGGGGGGGGGGGGGGGAAGGTGAGAGATAAATAGGTGGGGGGATATGGTTGGGGGGGGGGGGGAGGGTGGAAGGTAGCTGGGAAGGCAATAGATAGATGCAGATGATGGGTGAGGGTGATAGGTTGGAATGGATGGTGAAACAGATGGGGGGGAAGGAAGATGGACAGGTAGGATAGTGCAACAGGACGGTGTTGAGTTGGAGGGTTGGATCTGGGATGGGGGGGGGGGGGGGGGGAGGGGAGATAAGGACATTGGTGACATCGACGTAGATGCCATGAAGTTGGAAGGTCCCAAGGTGGAAGATGAGGCGTTCCTCTTGGAGGTGTCGGGTGGCTAGGATCTGCTGGGGAAGGAGGCATGTCCTTGGTGAAGTGGGAGGGGGAGTTGAAGTGTTCAGCCACAGAATGGTGGGTTTTTTGGTGCGTGTTGCAGAGATGTTCCCTGAAATGGAACGCGAGTTGGTGTCTTGTCTCCTCGATGTAGAGGAGACCACATCGAGAGCAACCGACACAGTAGATGAGGTGTTTGGATGTACAGGAAAATCTCTGCTGGATGTGGAAGCATTTTTTGGGGCCTTGGACAGAGGTGAGGGCGCAGGTTTTGCACTTCTTACAGAGGTAAGGGAAGGTGCCGGGAGGGGTGGGTGAGTGGGTTGGTGGGGGACGTGGACATAACAAGGGAGTTGTCGAGGGAATGGTCTCTGTAGAATGCTGATAGAGACGAGGACGGAAATATATCTCTGATGGTGGGATCTGACTGTGGTGTCGGAAATGGAGAAAGATGATGCATTGTACCTGGTGATTGGCGGGATGAAAGCTAAGAACGAGGGGGGCATTCTATTCTTGTTGTAGTTGGAGGGATGGGATTCAAGGATGGAGGTACAGGAAGTGGGGGAGATGCTCTGGATGGCATTGTTGACCACGTTGGAGGGAAAAGTGCGATCCTTGAAATAAGAGGTCATCTGGAATGTTTTGGAGTGGAATTGCTCTTCTTGGGAGCAGATATGCCAGAGGCAGAGGAATTGGAAATAAAGGATGCGTTTCTACAGGAGGGGGGGGAGGTGGGATCAATGGGTTTGAAGTAGATGTCCATGTTGAGTCGGTCACTGGAAATGGAGATGGAGAAGTCCAGGTAGGAGAGGGAGGGTCTGAGATGGTCCAGGTGAACTTGAGGTCAGGGTGGAAGGTGTTTGTGAAGTTGATGAACTCTTCACCCTTCTTGTGGGAGCACGTGTTGGCACACATACACTCATCAATGTAAAGAAGGAAAAGGTGGGGAATGGTGCCAGTGTAACTGCCTCCTGTTAAAAAAAAACTATCCCTTAATCCCAATTCCTCTGCCTCCACTGCATCTGCTCCCAAAAAGATAAATTACACTCCAGAACATCCCAGGTGGCCTTTTGTTTCCAAGACCTCAATTTCCTCTCTCGTATGGTCAACAATGCTCTCCAGTACACCTCCTCCACTTCCCACAACTCCACCCTTGAACCCGATCCCTCCAACCGCAACATGGATAGACCCCCGTTCCTCGCCTCCCATCCCACCAACCTCCGGATACAATGCACTATCCTCCACCATTTCTGCCATCCATAGTCAGACTCCACCACCAGAGATATATTTTGCTTCTCACGACTACGCCCGAAACATTGATTCTCCTGCTCCTCGGATGCTGCCTGACCTGTAATGCTTTTCAAGCGCCACATTTTTCAACTCTGCTATCTAACTGCCTCATTATACTGCTCAATCTAGTGGGTTGAATGAAAATATAGCCACTTGTTCATTTCCATTTCTGCATGTATCCTATGATCCAGTCAGAAATTAGAAGTCAGTACCTCAGAGCATCACATAATCACTCACACCAGTTGTTGCAAGCATTAAAGTGCAGGTACATCAGCCTA
The DNA here is from genome assembly GCF_020745735.1 of Hemiscyllium ocellatum. Lineage (NCBI taxonomy): Eukaryota > Metazoa > Chordata > Chondrichthyes > Orectolobiformes > Hemiscylliidae > Hemiscyllium > Hemiscyllium ocellatum. The sequence goes on along the minus strand of NC_083407.1, from coordinate 77,713,670 downwards.
AGAGTTTAGCTCAATGAGGGGACACATGATTAATCACTGAGCAGCAGTAAGTAATGGTGCAGAGCAAGTTCCTGGGACCTGTAGAGTAAAAGTAAGGAAGTTATGCCTCAGTTTCACAGTGCACTGGTAAGATCACATCTGACATACTCTGTAGGGCATCAATCACCATTCATACAGAAGGACACTAATGCATTGTAAGCAGTTCACAGAATGTTTACAAGACTATTATCTCGAATGTGTGGATTACCTTAGGAGAAAAGGTTAGATAGGCTAGCCTTTGCTCTCTGGAATTTAGAAGAGTCAGACGTGATTTAATTGAAACATTTAAGAGCCTGAGGGAAACTGACCGGGTGAACATTGAGAGGGTGTTTACTCTTGTGGCAGAATCTAGTTTAAAAATAAGGGCTTGCCACCTAAAACCAGAGGTGAGGAAACAACTCTTCTCTCAGTGTTGATTCTTTAGAATTCCCTTACTTGAAAGACAGTAGATGCAGAATCCTTTAAATATCTTAAGACAGAGACAAATAGACTCTTGATTACCAAGGTGATGAAAGATTATCAGGGTGTGCAGGAATGTAGATTTGAGGTCAAAATCAGATCAACCATGTTCTGGTTGAATGGTACCGCAGGCTGAAAGGACTAAGTGGCCCACCTTGTTCCTTGTGTGTATGTTTACATGTCTTTGGAGTTAAGTAGCATCCTTCTGACTCAAAGGAAATAGTGCCCCTGAGTCAGAGCTGAAGGTTGTTATTACTCAATTATCTTTGGCAACGTGTGATCATGTGTCTCTGCAGATGAAGTCGTCGATAGATCAATGGTGACAAATGACAAACCTCCAACAACTACCTTCTCTGAACTTGCAACATTTTTGATATTGTCAGATCGTTTTGCTTGGAATGTAGCTATTGGTATCAGTCACTGAATTTCGGTACAGTCCATCTGCTGCAAGGAGATCTACCACCCAGCATTCTCTCTTTTCTTTACACTTTCTCTAATGCATTGAAGAAGGGAAGAGCAATGAAAGTGATATATTGTATATCTGTTGAAATTTGGATTAAACTATGGTTAAGGTTAGGTTTGGGTTAGAAACAAACTAGCATTCATGCACTCATCAAGATTGGGGGTCACACTGTAGAACTGTAATCCCTCTGTGCAAAGCAATTCAGTAATTCAATGCCTTTTAAATATTGTAATTGTACTATCCACTACCACTTCCTCTTCCATACATACACTATCCCTAGCGTGAAAACGTTGGCCCCCAAGGTTCCTTTTAAATCTTTCCCTTCTCACCCTAAACCTATGCCCTCTACTTCTGGACTCCCCCCACCCCAGGGAAAAGACCTTGTCTATTTCTCCTATCCATGCCCCTCATGATTTTATAAACCTCAAGAAGGATGACCGAGATATAGTGGCAAAATACAGTGGTTGCTGAAAATCTGAAACAAGCACAGAGCATGCTGGAGAAACTCAGCAGGTCTGGCAGCATCTGTGCAATAGAGAATGAGTTAACGTTCAACTGCAGTATGAATTCTTCAGAATTGAAACAACTTGGAATATTACATTTTTTCAAACTTTTGTCAGAGGCAGAGGAAGGGCAAAGGGGGCAGATGCTGTACAGGCGTAATTTATTGTGATGAAAGAAAAAAAGACATGTAAGATGGGTGTACGTTAAGTTGTGAATGTGTCCTCTCTACTGAGAGCAAAGTAAATAAGACATTGGTCTAGACTGGGGGATATGTTGGAAAATACTAGAACAGATATCATGCAGTCAAACCCCTGAAGCTGTTGGATGCAATATTGAGATCTCCAGGTTGTAAAATGGAAAATTAGGTGTTGTACCACAAGCTTGCCTTGTGCTTTGTTGAACATTGCAACAGGCCCTGTTTGGAATTGTTAGCATGAGACCACAATGGTCATTGACTCCCAGCAACTGGGAGGTGAGGATCATTTCTACTGAGACAGCTGACATACTCCACAAAGCGATCACCCAGTCTGTATTTGATCTTGCCAGTGTAAAGGAGACTGCAATTTGAGTAGACTAGATTGAAAGAAATACAAGTAAAATGCTACTTTGCTGGAAGGTGTGTTGAGAGACGGGGGTTGGGGGGGTGGGGCTTGGATGGTGAGGAAGGAGGATGTGAATGGGCAAGTGTCACACCTTCTGTGATTTCATGGGAAGGTGCCACGGGGAATGAGGAAGACTTAGGAACGATGAAAGAGTGGACCAGGGCATCATAGAGGGAATGGTCTCTGCAGAATACTTACAATAGAAGGAAGGAGATGATGTGTTTGGCGGTGGTAACCTGCTGAAGATGATCCTTTGAATGCAGAGATTAGTCGGCTGGAAAGTAAAGACAAGGGGAACCGTATCATTGTCCTGGAAGTTCAGGGCAGAAGTTCAGGACATGGATCAGACATGGCTGTATGAACCACAACGTGAGGGGAATCCGTGGTTAATGATAAAGGAAGCCACATTGGAGGCAGTTCACTGGAGGGTGCCATCATCAGAATAGATGCAATGGGGATGGCAAAACTGGGAAATGGAATGGAATCCTTTCAGGAAGCAGGATGTAAGGAGTATGAATGAGGTAACAGTGAGCACGTAATGGATACAGAGGGCAGCCTATCCTCAGAAATGGAAACAATGAAGTCAAGGAGGGAAGGGAAGAGTCTGTAGAGAGGACTTATTCTCTTCCTTTCAGACCTTAACATACATTTATTTTTCATCCATTTTTCCTCTTCCACCATTAAGAACAGCTTCTTTGTTGGGTATCTACACCATCTGTTCCTTTCACTTTGCTTCCACTTCAGCCCAAAGTATACATATATTTAAAAAATTCCAACCCCTTTCATTTCTGAAGAATCATCACACTGGATTCAGAACATTAACCCGGTTTCTTTCTCCACAGATGGTTGACATATGTTGCATTGATATAGAATTTTGGTTTCAGATTGAAGATTACAGTCTGGGTCCCAGTCAAATGTGAGCAGCCACACGATCTCTGCACGTTTGAATCAACACCATAGTATAGTGAAAAATGCTGAAGTATTGCCAAGTATTTTTCTGAAGAAGGGTCACTGGACCTGAAACATTATCTCTGCTTCCTTGCCATAGATGCTGCCAAACTTGCTAAATTTTCTCAACAATTTCATTTTTGTTTCCGATTTCCAGTTCTTTGATTTTTTTTATTGCAGAGAATGTCTTGGTATGTTTTTCAAAGATTGTCTGACATAGTATTCATGTCAGGCTGAATTCAACCCTGCTCATTTACATACTCAGGGTCAAATCTATTAATCTGCAATATGACATATTACTCAAATTTTGACATATAAACTCACTTTTACTTGTGTTATTACATTAATGTAATTTCCATTCCAGTCATTCACTCAGTCTGTGGTCAGAATATCCTGTTTTCAAATGTTTGTGTGGTCGCATCTGCTGCAGAAGCATTCTCTTTGTGTGCATGGAAGCTTTCACCTTGGCTGTTTTTCATTACATATGTCCAGCTAAATAGGTGAATGAATGCATATGGTCTTTTGCCTGAAGACCATTCTCACTGTGGTGTAATTACCAAGTCTGAAACCAATGAACGGTAAGTTTTATACCATCCCTCAGTTTCCTGCAGGTTTTAACATTTCTCTCTCTGCTGTTAAGCAGTGGGGCTTGAATGATTTGACTCTCTGGCCCAAAGGGAATTGTTGGACAACTTACTTAAGAAGCAAAGGTATAAACAGTTGTGAAAGAAAGGATTAAAACAAAGAACACTGGTTGTGGAAAGGCAAAGTAGAGGATGAGAGGTGACCTCATTGAAAAGGTGAAAGGGTAAATGATGAGAAGATGTTTTCATGTGTATATTTAGGGTTTGAGATAGACATGTTCTTGATCAGCAGGGGACACGAGTATTATGGTGAAAAAAAAAGTGAATATGAGGAGTGTCAATTGAATCATGATCTGATCTAATGGTAGAACAGTGTTGAGGGGCTAAACGGCCTCCCCCAGTACTATTTCTCACAGTCTCATGTGTTAATACCAACAGATGATTGTTTTTAGGCTTGCTGTTTTCATTTTGTGATCAAGGAAAGAAACATGATGACAGGAACTCCCATGGAAGCTTGAAGACTTGAGCTTACATGGATGTTACAAAACACCAGAAATTGATCACAAATTCCTCATTTTTTAACATTCGCAAAGAACCTAGTGTAAAAATTTACGAATAATGCATGAGTAAATATGCAATTCTGGCTCATTATAATCCAACTTCATTAAAATATGGGCTTTTTAAAAATTCATCAACTTCCTCTTAAGAGTAGAAAGAAGCAAAAATATACTTTTCAATGGCAAGTTTACAAAAAGATCACTGTAACACACACCTTGCATAATGTAACATTCAACTCGGGAACATGCATGACACTCAGCACGCCTTGCAAATATATTAAATCAACTGAAGTTTAACCATATCCTTTTGTAACGTCTAATGGAAATGTTTCAAAAATGAAATAAACAGGAAGTCAAAAAGTCACTACCTCTTCTAGCTGATCTTGACAACCATAGTGACCGTTCGCATGGTTTAGCTGTATCTTGCCAGTTCATTGTGACAGATCCATATCTTTTTTCAAGGTTATTGAATATACTCTGATACAATTAAAGCAATTGATGGGAAAACACTCCTCATTCACTATTTTAATTGCATTGAAGTTAATTTTTAAATGGCACAAACAGGTGTCTATCTTTGATGAAACCTACAGTGTAATGCAATTATCACAAACAGAATATTGCTTGCACGTGCATTGTATTTTTGGTTATATTATTCTATCAAAAGATAAACAATTCTACTGTCCTTTATTTCAACATTTTCAGTAGATCAATTTTAAATCTACCCTCTAAAGTGTCACTATCTCGGATAAAGAGAAGCAGCATATGATAAAGGGTTACGGGAGAGAAATCATATCCACAATTCCTCTTCATGCATGTTATGCATTAGATATATGTTAGGTAAGTAAGTAATGTCTGAAATATCATGCTTAAATATGAACTAAATTGTATAAATTGTAGACTAGCTTATTGAAGGTTCATTTCAATCTTTCTTGTCTCTACCCTGCACCTAAAAACTGTCATCTGTTTTCAATTACAATGGCATTCTCACAATGCACTGAAAGGACCTTCACAGAAACGATGTCAGAACCTATAATTGAAATGAAATATGTGTCTGCTGGAGAAGTCAAGCACTCCATCATTCATTTCAGGATTCCAGGTCCAGGTAAATTCTGTCAGCAATTACATTGGAAATTTCTTTGAAATGTGCTAATTCGCACAGAACACATTTTGGTATTGAAACCAGCTTCAAAAACAATACTGGATTAACAGAACTTCACTGTATGCATGTGTGTTATTGGTCTTGTAAATGTCTCTGATTTTTGAAGAAACAAAAAATTAAAGATATCACATATTATTGCTTATTATTCCCAACTCAGGCGACTGAATGTGTGGAGTTTGCACATTCCCCCCCATGTCTGCGTGGGTTTCCTCCGGATGCTCCGGTTTCCTCCCACAGTCCAAAGATGCGCAGGTCAGGTGAATTGGCCATGCTAAATTTCCCGTAGTGTTAGGTGAAGGGATAAATGTAGGGGAATGGGTGGGTTGCGCTTCGGCGGGTCGGTGTGGACTTGTTGGGCCGAAGGGCCTGTTTCCATACTGTAAGTAATCTCATCTAATCTAATCTTTAAAACTTCCTGCTTAGTTTCATTATAGCTGCAAATGTGTTGCTGGTCAAAGCACAGCAGGTTAGGCAGCATCTCAGGAATAGAGAATTCGACGTTTCGAGCATAAGCCCTTCATCAGGAAGACATGAAATGTTGGCTTCTACTTTTTAAAACTTTATTCACAGAATTGCCCAATGCCTAATGTCCCAGCGAACAATTAAGAATCAGCCACATTGCTGAGAGTTTGGAATCACTTGCAGGCCAGACCAAGTAAGGATGGCAGATTTCCTTCCCTACTGAACATTAGTGACCTTGGGTTTTTATGACAATCAACAGTGTTTACAGTCACCATTTTTCTTTAGATTACTTACAGTGTGGAAACAGGCCCTTCAGCCCAACAAGTCCACACCGACCCTCCGAAGAGCAACCCACCCAGACCCATTCGTCTTCATTTACCCATTCATCTAACACTACAGGCAATTTAGCATGGCCAATTCACCTAACCTGCACATTTTTGGACTGTGGGAGGAAACTGGACCACCCAGAGGAAACCCACGCAGACACGGGGAAAATGTGCAAACTCCACACAGACAGTTGCCCGAGGCGGGAATTGAACCGAGGTCTCTGGCGCTGTGAGGCAGCAGTGCTAACCACTGTGCCACCACACCGCCCGTAAACTTTTCTAAATTTTGTTGAATTCAAATTTCATCAGCTACCAATCCATTCAGGTACCATTTAATTGTTTGAAACATAAACTGCATTATTACTTTCTCAAAAATTCCAAATTTGCGCAGCATTTTTGAGTGAAGAAATTTTCTCTTTGTCTCAGTCCTTAATGGTTCTTCCGTACTCTGAAAATTTTGGCCAAACTTTTGCCGTTGAGAGGGTACATCTGAAGAGATGTCACCCACCATGCTTTCATTCTGTGGCGGAGACAGCAGGATGAAACACAGTCAACAGCCTCAGGAGGGAGTTTGAAGGTGCTCTCAGATGTGGCTGAGTGCCAACATTACCTGTTTAGAAAATCTAACTTGGCTTTTTGAAACTTTGGCTAAGCTGTATAAAGATATTTAAGTCCTCATTCCTCCATCTTCCACCAACATCAACATCCATCCATATATATGCACATCAACTGCAGAACCAATCACCCAGTATCTACTGTGGAGCACTGCAGAGATTGCAAAAGAAAAACTTTATTAGTCATCTCAGAAATCTCTCATTGTACTCAACACTGAAAGAAAACTCATTAATGTTCATAAAATCCATTCAAAGAGTTTAAATCTCAAGTGGCAAATGTGTTGTAATGAAAAAGCAATTCAATAATCACATCAAAGTCCTTTCAAAGCACTTTGAGCTGTGAATCAAATTGTGAACTCAATAACCTCCCTGCTTTGTGGAATAATCAGTGTTAGAGCCTTTACATTCAGCCAAGTATTCATAACAAGCTCAGAAGTAGTGACAACCCTTTGGAAATGTCAACTTGGAAATTAATGGAACTGCAGGGACAGCTGGCTTGTTTCTAAGCTACACCAGATGTCCTGTCAATCATTGCACTCCAACAGCAAGTGTTTACTTTTTAAAAATTTCAACTTACAGCTGTGGCCTGTTCCTTCTTTTCATTTTTAAAGAGGTTGGACAATTTAAATAACTTCAAATCATGACACTTAAACATTCTCATTGGAATGTTAGGAGTATTTACAGCTCCTGCAAAACTGTCGTGGTTTCAACACTACAAGTCAAAGACTGTGCAGCAATGAAAATGGAGTGTGTTTTAACTTAGCACTGATGTTACACTGGTCTCCAGAGTTTAGTTTTCCTGCCTGTTTGATTCACATTCTGTCCAACTCCCCTTGCTAGCAAAAACAATGTCTTCTAGAAATGGTGGTAGGAATTTCACATCAGGTCAAAAAGGTTCAAAAAGTCAGCCCAATTCTGCAATTTTGTTTTGCCTTTAATGTGGACACTATTGGCTAGGGTAGATTTATTGCCTGCACTTAATTACCCTGCATAAGATGATGCTGAGCTGTTTTCTTGAACTGCTGCAGTACTTGTAGTGTAGGGGTACCCACTGTGAGCGCAGGAAGTAAGTTCCAAGATTTCGATCTAGCTACAGTGACATCTTTTGAAATCAGAATAGTGTAAGGCTTGGAGGGGAATTTGTAGATAGAGATATTCCCATATACCTGCTGTCCGTGTTTTTTTAGGATGTCGAAACTTTGGAAGTTGTTATCAAAGGACTAACGGTGTGTGCGGTCATGCATCTAGTCGATGATATAGTGGCGATGGGAATGAAGGTTGAAGGAGGTGAGCAGCATATTAATCAGGTAGCCTGCTTTTTCCTGGATGGTGTCAAGTTTCAAGTGTTCTTGAGTGCAGTTCAGTTTCTGATCAATGGGCAATCACCAGGATGTTGATTATCTGGATGTTCATGGTTGAAATGTCAGTGGTTGGCAGGACACAATGGCTAGAATCATTGCAACACACAAGTGCCAAGCAAATGTTATTGACCATTAATCAGTCTGTGCCTCGATGCTGACTAGAACTTGTTGCATATGGACATGAATGTCTTCAGCATCTGAGGACATGCAAATGAAGCTGAACATGGTGCAATCATCAGTAACATGCCCACTTCTAACATCAGCATGGAGAGAAAATCATTGAGGTAGGTGGTTGGGCCTTGGACACTACCCTGAGCAATTCCTGCAGTGATGTGCTTTGGATTGAGCTGATTGACCTCCCACAGCAAACACCGATCTCCTTTTGAGTCACATATGACTCTAATCTGCTGATCTCCACTGATTCCAGTTTTACTCGGGGCTCTTTCCTGCTATACTAGGTCAAATATTACCTTGATATCAAGAATAATCACTCTCAGCTCACCTCTGGAATTCAGCTCTTTTGTCCATATTTGGGTCAAGGCTGGAGCTGAGTGATACTTGGGTTAATTCTGACAGGGCTAATGAACAGATTATGAGATAGGGTTAGGGTTAGGAAGTGCTGTTAAATAGCTTCATTGATAAACCCTTCCACCACTTTGCTGATGATCAAGAGTGAACTGATAGAGCTGTGTCTGAGTCATAGTGATGTAGAACATGGAAACAGGCCCTTTGATCTAACTCGTCCACCTTGACCAGATAACCTAAATTAATCTAGTCCCATTTGCTATCATTTGACCCTTATCACTCCAAATCCTTCCGAATCAGACACTATTCCAGTGGCCTTTTAAGTGTTGCAATTGTACCAGCCTCCACTATTTCTTCTGGCAGCTCATTCCATATACACACCACCCTCTGCATGAAGTAGTTGCTCTTTAGGTCACTTTTAAATCTCTCCCCTCTCACTTAAACCTATGCCCTCTAGTTTTGGACTCCTCTGGGGAAAAGACCTTGACTGTTCACCCTACCCATGCTCATGATTTTATAAGGCTCCACAAATGTCACCCCTCCACCTCTGATGTTGCAGAGAAAATAACCCAGCCTGTTCAGCCTCCCCCATAGCTCAACATTCTTGTGAATCTTTTCTGAGCCCTTTCAAGTTTAACAACATCCTTCTGATAGGACGGAGACCAGAATTCCATGTAATATTCCAAAAGTGAACTAACTTATGTCCTGTAGAGTTGCAGCATAACCTCCGAACTTCTATACTTAATGCTCTGACCAATAAAGGCAAGCATACCAAACACCTTCTTCACCACCTCGTCTATATGTGCCTCCACTTTCAAGGAACTATGAATCTGCACACCAAGGTCTCTTTGTTCAGCAATGCTCCCCAGAACCTTACCATTAAGTGTCTGAGACCTGTCTCAATTTACCCTACCAAAATGTTGCACCTCACGTTTATTTAGATTAAACTCCATCTGCTTCTCCTTGGCCCATCAGCCCATCTAATCAAGGTCTACAATCTGAGGTAACCTTCTTTGTTGTCAATTACACCACCTATTTTGGTGTCATCTGCAGATTTACTAACCATACCCCCATATTCATTTCCAAATCACTTATATAGATGACAAAAAGCAGTGGACCCAGCACCAATTTCTGTGGTGCACCACCGGTCATAGGCCTCCAGTCCGAAAAACAACCCTCCACCACCACCTTCTATCTTCTAGGCAATTTTGTAGCAAAATGACTAGTTCTCCCAGAATTCCATATGAATTAATCTTATTAACAAGTCTTGCATGAGAAACCCTGTAGAATGTCTTACTCTGCCTTCATAAATCCTCTTTGTTACTTTTGCAAAAAAAAATCAAGTTAGTGAGACACTATTTCCCATGCATAAGGCCATGCTGATTATTCCTGATCAGTCCTTGCCTTTCCAAATGCATGTAAATCCTGTCCCTTAGAATTGATTAGCATTTGCCCTGCTTTTTGTAGAGTCACACCTGGGAAATTATTTACATTATATAGTAGATGCCAAAGTCATAGCAAGACTGGAACAGTTTGGCTGGGGACAAGGCTCACCTGTGAGCACAAATCTTCAGTATTATTCACCAGAATGTTGTCAGGACCCATAGTCTTTGCAATATCCAGTACCTCGTCTTTCTTTACATTGTTTGGAGGGAATCAAATTCATTGAAAATGGGCATCTCTGTTGCTGGAGACTTCAAGTTGAGGCCATGATAGAACACTCTCTTGGCCCCTCTGTCTGAAGGTGGATGCAAATACTTCAGCCTAGTCTTTTGCACTGCTGTGCTGGGCTCTCCCATTGTTAATGGTATAGGCAATTGTGGAGCCTCCTCCACTATTGAGTTCTTTAGTTGTCCAATGTTGTTCATGACTGGATGAGGCAGGACTGAGATTATGAAATCTGGTCCATCAGTTATCGGTCACCAATCCCTATATATGACATCGAACATAGAACATAGAAAAATACAGCGCAGTACAGGCCCTTCGGCCCTCGATGTTGCGCCGATCCAAGCCCACCTAACTTACACTAGCCCACTATCGTCCATATGCCTATCCAATGCCCGTTTAAATGCCCATAAAGAGGGAGAGTCCACCACTGCTACTGGCAGGGCATTCCATGAACTCACAATTCGCTGAGTAAAGAATCTACTCCTAACATCTGTCCTATACCCACCACCTCTAAATTTAAAGCTATGCCCCCTTGTAATATCTGACTCCATACGTGGAAAAAGGTTCTCATGGTCAACCCTATCTAAACCCCTAATCATCTTGTACACTTCTATCAAGTCACCCCTAACCCTTCTTTTCTCCAATGAAAACAGCCCCAAGTACCTCAGCCTTTCCTCATACGATCTTTCTACCATACCAGGCAACATCCTGGTAAACCTCCTCTGCGCCCGTTCTAGTACCTCCACATCCTTCCTATAGTATGGCGACCAAAACTGCACACAATACTCCAGATGCAGCCGCACCAGAGTCTTATACAACTGCAATGTGACCTCAGGACTCCGGAACTCAATTCCTCTACCAATAAAAGCCAGTACGCCATATGCCTTCTTCACAGCACTATTTACCTGTGTGGCAACTTTCAGAGATCTGTGTACATGGACACCAAGATCCCTCTGCTCACCCAAACTAACAAGTATCTGACCATTAGCCCAGTACCCCATCTTCTTGTTACTCTTACCAAAGTGAATCACTTCACACTTAGCGATATTGAACTCCATTTGCCACCTTTCTGCCCAGCTCTGCAGCTTATCTATATCCCGCTGTAACCTGCCACATCCTTCCTCACTGTCAACAACTCCACCGACATGCCCCTTCTGCTGTTTGGCATATGAGCAGTCCTGGGAAGAAGTTCCAAGGTTGCACCACATTCTTAATTGTTCCAGCACCTAGGCCCACCTGCCCTCTTCATTGAAACTGGGTTAATGAATAGCCCCTACTCCTTCATTAATCTCTTTAATGGTGGAGTATGGGCTATGCTGGACTCTGAGTTGCAGATTGTATCGACATACAATTCCTCTGCTGCTGACAGGCCATAGTGAATCATCAATATCCAGATCTGAATAACTACATCTATTCAAAGCCACACATGATGGAGAGTATTCTTACTGTGAAGCTGTGACTTTGTCCCACAGTGAGCGTGTGGTAACCAGTTCCAGCGATACAGTCAGGGACAGACTCAACAACGAAAGATAGATCAGAGAAGGTAAATTTTTCCCTCTTGGTTTTTCACCATCTGCTGCAGGCCCAGTCTAACAGCGGTGTGCTTTAGTATTTGGCAAACTCAGTCAGCAGTGCTGCTACTGAGTCACTCTTAGTCATGGACATGGAAGTTCTCCATCCAGACAATGCTTGGTGCCCTGGTCACTCTAAATGCATCAAAGTTGAACACAACATGGAGGAAAGCTGATTCGTTAGTCAAGGGGAGATTACCACATAGTCATCAGCAGCAGGTTTCCTTGCCTATGTTGGATCTGATGCAATGAGACATCATGAGAGAATGTTAAGGATTCCCAAGAAAACTCTTTTTCATTTGTACACTAATATGCGGCCACCTCAGATGGGCCTCTCCTCTCAGTGGGATGAAACATACTTAGGGATTATGATAGTGCTGACTGAGGTCAGATTCCATGAGTATGACTATGTCGAGCTGTCAGTTGACTAGTCTTTGGGACAACTTGCTCAATTTTGGCACAACCCACAAAGAGCTTTACCCAAGGGAAACTTTGTAGGGTCGACAGGACTGGGTTTGCTGTTATAGTTTCCATGGTCAAGGTTGATGACAGGCTCATTGCTTTCTTTGAAGCAGTTTTGGTCCAACTGCATGGGTTGCTATGCTATTTCAGTCTGTTGTTGCTTTGTGTCTGCAGTCAAGTTTAGGTCAGATCACGTGAAGATGACAGATTTGTTCCTAAAAGACATCAGTGGGTTTTTAAACAACAATCAAAATTAGTTACACTGGTCACAATTACATTAGGTTTTTATTTCAATCATTTTTGAATTCAAAATTCACCATCTGAAAATCAGTGTCCTCAGAATATTATCTAGGGCTCTGAACTAATAGTCCCATAATGTTAATAGTACACCAATGCCTCCCCTGAATCAGGACCGCCATAGGCACAGGAAATAGATTCCCAGCAGCTGTGTATCCTACCACCCTTTTTTTTCTAAACTCCAAGGAATATGTTGCTCATTGTGCAAGATCAAATTGGCACCCAATATCTCTGGGTGAACTTTATATTTGTCTATCTTCTCCACGTATGATCTCTTTGGAATAAAAGCTAATATCTCCTTTCTTTTCTATTTGCTGGCAGGAACATCGTTTTAACGTTGTGAGATTTCATGCACAGGTAGACCCTCCCAGGTCTCTCTAAATGCAAACATTTCTGTATCTTACTATTGAAATCTTTTTGTTTAAATGTTTCATATTAAACGTGGGTAAAATCACAAATTGTATTTTATCTGTCATAATCTTGACCACTCACTCAACGTACCTATGTCACTTTGCTGTTTTGTTTGCATTTATTTCACCGCTTACTTTCCTACCTAACTTTATTGTTATACCAAACATCTTACACTTCGATCCCTCATTTCAGTCATTACTATCATTTACCCATATTTTGCGTATGTGATGTACTATCCCCGCTCTTCAGCTTTTTACATTGTTAACCACAGCAGCCTCCTTTCAATGTCTCTCATTCACTGTTCATTTTGGTGAAGCTGATTTCACTTGAATCTGTTGTTAACCGGCTACTTACAGCCAGGGCTCCTCTGGTAATAATTTCTCTTCCTCACAATGTTTCAAAAATTGAGAGTTCACATGCATGAAATACAAGAGTCATAATTATACTTTTCTACTGCCCAAGAATAAAGTTGTCTTATTTTAATAGCATATGCATTGTACTTCATCTAAACGTCAATAACTTACTTTAATAAACATGGTCATGTCTTTCTCAACAACATGCCAATTGCATCAAATGCCTGAAAGGTTACTACGTACTGTCTCAGTAGACTGACTTTACAATTTGGAAGCAGCACAGAGGAGTTGAGAGACACTTTTATACCTTTTATAGCAATTATACTGTACCTAGACAGGATGGTTCATCTCTCTGTGATTAAGTTACTGCTCTTAGACTGAGAATTCCTGACAAGATTTTATCTCCAAGTTAAATGAGATTAAGTCCAATAAACTCTAAGACACTTATTTATTGATGTGACCTGTTCATTTTACTCACAAAGCGTTCCTTAATAAAGTAGGTGAGATAATTCATTTAAGACTGCCAGTGGTCATGTATTTTTATGAATCATCACAAACTCAGTGTATAGTGAATAACGTGATATTGTTTTACTTATATATGGGTTAATCACATCACACAAGGTTATAACTTGTCCATTTCAGTCTAAGCATCCTTTCAACAGTGTGAAAAGTCTTAATTAACTTCTGAGACTAAAAATTAACTTTCACCAGTTTGCAGCATTATTTCTTCAGAATGTAATTATTGATGGAGATAAAAATGTGAAAACCAAACATTCTATTTGTATCACACTTGCTGGGGCAGATACTGGATTGTATATTAATAATATCCTAACCTGATTGCTTAAGGGAATACACAATTGTTTTCCCTGCTCGTACTTGACCCAGCCACCCTGCAGAGGATCCCATACCACTTGAATCTTCAACTTACAGCAATCTTCAGTTTTAAGGATAAGGGCAAAGACAAGGACAACCATATAGTAAAGACAGCACAATTTGTTGGGACTAAATTCTAGCCCAACATCCCACAAGGTTGGATTTGCAGAGACAAATTTAATATGTAGCTCCCATCAACAATCATACTTCCAACTTGCTCCTAATAACAGGAATTGTGTGCAAGAAGAGTCAAGGTTGGTGATGGAGTCCATGGGCTTGTGGTAATATCATTGATTACAGCACTTCTTCCCTTATTAGCTGTCCATGTGCTGCAATCTAGTCCAGTACCCAGTTATCCTCAACATTTCACTCTTTTCTAAAGCACTTTTCTGTGCAAACACGACAGATGCGTAACCTGACATTTTACTTTCTCCCTTCTCAGAATCCAAAGTCCCTAAATACACCTTCCAAGTGAAATAGCAATTTATTGTACCTCTTTCAATTTAATAGACTGTATTTGCTGTTCACTTTGTGGCATCCTTTACATTGAAGATACTTTGCAAAATACCTCAGATCAGCCAGCAGGCATGACACCTAGCTTCTTGTTACTTGCTATTTCAAGCTCCAACTTATATTCACAATCTTCTGCTTCTGTCATAATGAAGCCCAACAAAAGCTTGTGACACAGCTCCCTTCCTTTGACTCTGAACTCTACAGCTTTCAGATTTAATCATTTCAGATCATACCATCTGCTACAAGATTTTGACTTCTTCCTTTACTCCTTCAATTTGCATTCAGACCACTGCTAATTTGCTATTGTCTAGCTATCACCATTGTTAGCAGCTAACCCGAGGATGCAACTTTAAAAAGGGTTGTGTGATTTACACATGAAAGAAGTGAAACTATCACTGTATTCTAACAGATGAAAGGCTTAACAAACAATCAATTTTTCAATGTATAATTTCAGTTACATCACACTGCAAATTTTTGCTATAAATTCTGTGTTACGATTGAGCCCTCCACAATCACCTGATGAAGGAGCGTCGCTCTGAAAGCTAGTGTGCTTCCAATTAAACCTGTTGGACTATAACCTGGTGTTTTGTGATTTTTAACTCAGCTGATAATGGTAAGCATACCTTCCTAATCACCTGTCCAGGTATATCTTAATGGATGGGTGAATATATACACAATCACACACACACACACACACACGTTCCCCTGATCCTTTTTGCTTTCCAGAGTCCGATCATTCATCATGCATTCCCTTACCTTGTTTGTCCCGTCTAAGTGCATCATCGCACGCTTATCGAGTGAGATGAACCATTTCCTTGGTTGGTCGTTACTAGGTTAATTTCAAAATGATCCCTTGCTTTGCATTTTAGCTCTCCCTCGGATCCAAGAGGAACCAATTTAACCAAATTACCAACGTGACCTTCACAACATGCTAATGCTCAGACCCAGGCTGGGGTACATGAAAACATTCAGTCCTACCAGCAAAATGCCGAAAAGTTGAAACTGACTTTTCAAACTCCTGACCTGGTATATTCTTCAAAGAGAAAAGCAGTTTGGGACGTACTCCACGGAGGGTGGGCTGCTGTAGAGCAGAGGGTTGTCAGCCCCTCATTATCTTTATAGTCCCACGAGACCACAGACCAGTCTTTTTGAAATTGCTTTGACATATCCCATCAGTCTCACACAAAACTGCTGCCAGCTGCTAATGAATTTGTATCCACAGTTATTTTGTCCCTCCTGCTGTCTTACAATCATACAGACTGGAAACAGACCTTCAGTCTAAACAGCTGACTATAATCCCAAACTAAGCTGGTCCAACCTAAACGTTTGACCTATATCCCTCCAAACATTTCCTATTCGTATGCTTATCCAAATGCCTTTTAAACATTGTAACTGTACCTACATCCATTACTTCGTTTGCAAGTTCATTTCACACACGAATCATTCTGTGTAAAAATATTGCCCCTCATGGCTCTTTTAATCTTTTCCCCTCTCATCTTAAAAATATGTCCCCTAGTCTTAAAACCCCCATTCTAGGGAAAAGACACTTGCCATTCATTTTATCCATAGCCCTCATGATTTTATAAACCTCTATAAGGTCACCCGTCAACCTCCTATATGCCAATGAAAGAGAAAAAAAAATTAGAACTAAGGGCTTAAAATGTCTGTAATACTTTAAGTCTGTAACCCATTATCGTAACACTGTTGAAACTACTCAACTGAGCCCCAAAAGCCCTCTGAGTTACACAATGTAAAGATGTGCTGCTGCCCTCTGCATGAAAAAATTCCTTCCTATTTCAGCCTGAAATGGTCTGGCCCTTACTGAGAGACATATTCCCTTGCGCTAGACCATCCATCTGTCCTGCATCTGCTTGTGAAGTCTGGGAGGAATTTTCTACATGTCAAGAGATAATATCTCATTCTTCTGAATCTCAGAGAATACAGGCCTGGTATCCTCAACCTCTTGGTGCGTTCTTCCAGTCTCCTGCCTATCCTCAACCTCTTCTCGTAGACCAAATCCTACCATACTAGGAATCAGTCTGGTAAACCTTTATTGTACTCCGTCTGTGACAAGTATTATGAGCAGAAAACTAGGGCTGGATTGGCTTTCCTGTCCTTCCCCTAACAGCACATTCATCCGCTCCCCACCAATCAAAAACAGACTTGCCAATCCAGTGTATGCACTTAACTGTTATTCTGCTGACTAAAAAGGATTAAACAGGCAGATATTCTTGAGCTTTTCACAATTATGTCAAGTTTATTGATCTGAAACTGTTCTCACTAAAAATATTAAATGGTCAATACACATCTAGAATTGCAATACATGCACCGAATTCAACATACACTGCTGCAGATCGAGGTATGTAAACATGCCCAAATACTAAATCATGAAAAATAAATGAATCAGTTGAGAGTTTGGATCTGGCTTTCTGATCTGGCTGTTAGGCTTGCAGGCTTTTGGTTCTCAGTTGAGAATGTCTTTCAATGTGTAGATGGAATTTACCTTTACTTCTGGAGACACTGTTGTAGAAAGTCAGCAGCTTTTCCTGTATAATCATTTGTCTGCTTGGAGAGAGGCAGACACAGTTTAGAACCCAGCAGACAGTACTCAAGGCCTGGCTGCTGGAGGAGATGGAATGAGACAGAGAAGGAGAGCAGTCTTTTCCTCTCTCCTCTTGTTTACATCACCGCAATTTGGTTGGTCACATGATCACTTTCTAAAAGTTCTGAAATCTGTTGCTTATTCCAAGATGTAATTTTGGTTTAGCATACCTGTTTTTGTTTCATGCCCACAGGTGAAGATGACTTTAATCTCTTGCTACATATTTTGAATCTCTACTTCTGATAAGGCAGGATGAAAGCTATTTATATCTCTCCACTGGTTTATCATATCTAATGGTTCTCATAGGCCAGAGGTCACCATGTCATGGAATGCAGCTGACACAGAAATGCATATTTTAATGTGAGTCAGTGTCCCTTTTTTTCAACGCAATGTTCTTTTTCAGCTAAAATTGCCTTTCAAAAGTCCAAAATGAGATCCTGGTTGATGAAATTCAGAATTCATGCATTGGGTGATTTACTTAGCCATTTCAGAGGGCAGTTAAGAGTCAATCACACTGCTATGCACCTGGAATCTCATGTAGGTAACAATGGCAGACTTCCATCCTTAAGGGCATTAGTGAATCAGACGGCTTTACATAACTAGTTAGGGCACTTCTCCAGGGTACAGCATATCTTTCCTGAACCAAACTGTTCAAACTATTCCAGACACTGGCTTGCCAAGGTGCTATATAACTGAAACAAGATATCGTTATTAGTGCACTCAAATCTATCCACAACAAAAGTCAATAGTTTTTCTCTCTCCACAGATACTGCTTGGTCTGCTGAGTATTTCCAACACTTTTTTCCTTCTATTTCAGTTTTGTAATACTTGCAATCCTTTGCTTCGGTAAAGGCACCCACAAGAGAGGAATTGATGGGATGTACAAGACTGATGGAAAAAGTATAGTATGTAATATTAGTTAGTTTGTTGGATCAAGTTGTATTTACATGATCTGATTTTTTTTTGATTAGATTTTATTTAAGGAGAATGATGGATGCTGTGATAATCTGTCACAAAGGGAACATAAAATATGGAACAATTAAACCATACATTGTAGAAGGGAACTGGAATCTGATGATCTACTCTCTGTAGGTGCTAGTCAAATCTACAATGACAAGGATTGTACCTCATGAAGAACACTTTGTGGAAGTTGTAACAGACAGATACAAATCAGACATCATCTGGTATGTGCTGAAGTCATCCATATATTCGAATGCAACAATCTGCTTAATAATACTGGGACAGCATGGATCTGACCTTGAATTTGATTTTTGGTTTGATTTGATTTATTATTGTCACATGTGCCAAGATAGATTGTAAAATATTATTTTGTGTGCTAACCAGATAAATCATATCTTACATGATCACATCAGGGTAACAAAACAGAATGCAGAATATAGTGTCACAGCTACAGAGAAGGTGCGGAGAAAAGTTAAAACTCTCATATACGAGAGGTCTGTACAAAGTCTGATAACTGCAGAGAAGAAGCTGTTCTTAAATCTGTTGAAATGTGTTTTCAAACTTCTGTATTTTCTGTCCAATGGAATGGGATGGAGGAGTGTATAACTGGTGTGGAAGGGGCCTTTGATTATGCTGGATGCTTTCTCAAGACAGCAGCCAGTGTAAACAGAGTTAATGGATGGAAGACTGGTTGTGATTGGGTTGGGCAGAAAGGGATAGTATTCAGTCAGGTCTCCAGTAGATAGCCTTACAGTAGCCACCATGTGCTTTGTCGCTGTTGTTCAAAGATTGGTGGCACAGAATAGATGCACAGAATGAAGAAATGGTTATTGCTGCAAGGAAAGTGGACACTCAGCAGTGTGATATGCTGACCATAGTAACATAACAATTCAATAGTGACTGGTACTTTCAGTGATTTTGGTACATCTAAGGACCTGCCCTTGACCACATGCAAGCAGTCAATGGCACCCTGCACCACGGAAAAGCTCAATAGTTGGCCTAGCACACAGGCACGCTTCCTGCTTCTGTCTCTATGAAAAGACAATGACAATGACAATCTCTTGACTGGCTACTGTGCCTATATAGTTTTGCAAGGATGGAGGACAAAGAGAAAGATGTCTGCCTTGTCTCCACTTCCAGTGTGCAGGGATCCACGGGCAGAAAATGTTCCATCTCCCATTTAGTTTGATAACCACTGACAATGTCATCCCTGCCCAGTGCTACTGTCACCAGGGACTGCACAGAAGTAAAATAAGAGTAGTCTGAGGACAGGTATTTGGGATATACATCAACCAACTGTGAGAGATTGGGAAGAGAAACTATTGATGGTATTTCTCTGGTTAAGATTCGATTGATAAACATGAAATCAGGAGAATGCAGTCCCATCCAGCTGGACAACAGTGAAGAGGACTCAAGAATTGATGGTGTGATTGACAGGGTCAGAGATTGCAGCCAGGTTCAGGAGGATAACAGATAATAGTTTACCTTTCTCCCATTCACAAAAGTTGTCATTTGTGACTTGGATAAGAGCCATGTCAGAAGTGTGACAGGGGTAGATACCTGATTGGAGAATTCTAACATGGAGTCCTGGAAAAGGTGCTTATAATTCAGTAGGGATTCAAGGACACTGGAGAGGACAGAGGTGAAAAGCTAGCTTGCTAGGATGAAAAAGAGCAAGTTTCTTGAATATATGGAGAGAACAACAGATTCTAAGAAATCGGAAAAGATTGGGAGTCAGTGGTTCAGTACAAGTTGGGGCAAGAGGTGGTCTCTTATACAAGATGAGATTGAAGATGACATGATGGAGATAGGAGAAAAACTAGAGTAAGATACAACTTCATAGCTGTGATTGGGTGTTCCAAGGTTGGGTTGGAGAGTAGAAGGGTTCCTATAGGGAGGAAGTATAGCCATGTTGCAAAGAAACCCATGAGTTCCTAAGTTGCCGTTAGAGGTGAGGGTGGAGATGACAGAAGAGAAGTATTTAAGAACATGGTTCATATTCCAGGATTATCATCGAATCCAGTGATGAATGACCTAGCACTTGTCCACCATATCCATTCTAGCCCACATCACTTGGACTGAAGGAAACAGAAATAACCAGCAAAATAGCCATCGTCAATGGCAATGCAGACACAGAAGATCATTTTGGGATTAAATAAGACATTTGAGTCTGGTTAACGTTCCCATATCACCTTACAGAGCAATGAAATTCAGAGTTAGGGACTAAATCTTTTAGCTAGAACCAAAGAAAATTGCTTCCATCTTACTAATATTTAACTCTTATTTACTACTTCTTTCTGGGGAGATATGCATTGCTTGTATTTGTCATTTTAATTGCCCTTATATGGAATGATTTACTTCGCCATGTCAGAAGGCAGTTAAGAGTGCATTTAGAATCATATGTAGGTAACAATGGCATCCTTAAAGGGCATTAGTGAACCAGATGGGTTTAGATAATGATCTCTGACAGCCATCATGGTTAATTTAATTCAGATTAGTTTTATATTCCAGATTTATTATTTGAATTCAAATTTCTCCAGCTAACAAGGTAGTATTTGAAGCCATGTTCTCAGTATATTAGCCTGCGCCGCTAGATTACTATTCCCGTGCCATTATTTCTGTCATTAAACTGAAGGAAAGTTTTGCCATACATTACTGGATGTTGGGCAAGCAGTCTGACGCTGAGAGATGTGGTGATGTGTTAGAGCTGGATGTCGTCAGTGTGCATTTGAAATCTGCTGCTGAGCTTGATGCAAAATACTGCATCGCAATATATCTCCTTCCTGACTCTCCTCTCTTGACCCGGAAGTAATGCAACTTCCTTGAAGAGATGTAAATTACAATAAAAACTTAATCCAATTGAAGGAAATAAACTTGAAAAGTTTGAACAGCATTGATGCAACCCCAGAAATTAAGCATATTGCCTGATTCTCAGACTACACAATCTAAATTCAAGTCACAGGGCGCGTTAAAAATATCAAGTCCTTATCAAAAGCTTCTGAAAAAGATCAAATAAAATCTCTAATGAAGGCATTAAAAGATAGTTCAATGGACAAATGTAATTGTGCCACCGTAACAATGGTTGAGGGTTTGTACTTGGCTTCAATGCTCAATTGAACATTATAACTTCCATTTATTGAGGTAAAATGGCTTATTTCAGAATGCATTTGTTTTCTCATGTAAGGTATTGAATAAAGTACATTTAGTTGGTAGGAAATTCACAGGCATACTTTAGTGAAGCTTTTGAATTGTTTCATTGGAAGTTCGCAGAGGAGTGCAGTTACGCCTAATTCCCATGAACCTACAAGTAATAACAAACAAATGCACTGAAGTTTCTTCCTTTTTTTTAACATTAAGTGATGCTATTACATTTATATGGATCACAGAAATCAGTCTTGGAGAATAGAATAAAAGAAACCTAAGTGAAATAATATCTATAGCTAAATTGGTTTGAGAATATCTTTTTACTGATAAATTGCACAGTTGAAGGAACTTAACTCTAAATTCCTTCTTCAAGATTGCAAGGACTAAACACCTTAACACATTTGTGGATGATGTGTAAGGAGCCTCTGTCGCTGACTAAAACATCTTCATTCTCATGTATCAGTCACTGGCACCAAAGGATTAGGTAGATATTACTTTTAGTCCCTTGGTTAAGAAAGAAATTCAGGTCAAAGCAAAGAGGAATAACATCAAGTAAAATTGTGAAAATGTATACCTTGAGTTTACGAACAGCATCCTTCACAATTTCTGTACCCTTTGGTTGTTCAACTTCAGAATTGCCAAGAAACTGCAAGAGAGAATTGTAATTTATAGAATAAATATTTGCTCAACATTAAGCTTCAAAGCATCCAGCTACACTTCTATTGAGGCAGTTCAAGGTCTATCTGTAACGACACTCGCAGTAACAAAAAAACACAAAAGAACTAATACAGCATTCAGAATTGGGCGACTTGTTACAAACAATTGAACTGTTTATAAATCATAATTCAAATAAAAGAACAAAACAAAACACTTCAGCACTTCCAAATTTCAGTTGGATCTTCTCCCCAACAAACTGCCCTGAAGCAAAGATATTTTCCCCAATGAAAAGATTTGATGGAAACCAAACCTTAAACTACATTCATGTGAATTCTCCCAGCCTTACAACCCCTGACATACTGTTACATCAAAACTAAAATGCAATCAACTTGATCTGAGTGTTGCCTGTACATTTATCTTTTAAAATGGTTACTTTTTTAAAGACTCAGAATGTTTTGTTCATATTGTTGAAGAACTTATTAAATTACAGCTCCTGGAATACAGTATATGCACATTTTTAAAAAATCAAGTAGTAAGTATATTCTTGATGGCACAATATTCCTTCAGCACTGTTGATGTTTCTCCTCGAGAGAATCTTCTGAATTTTTGCATTTGGAGATATGAGTAAACAGGATTTACAACAAATACCCAGAATAAATGTCCTATCATTCTTGAACAGAATATGTTACACGTATAATTACATTAGAGCTGAATGTCATTTCTCATTAATGCACTTCTAACAATATCTTTGTCTGTATGCATCCAGACTCTCGTAATGGCTCCACACCCAGGGTAAGGAGCACATACCTAAACAGCCAGCTATTATATAAAAATGATTATAAAATTAAGCCCAGAATTTTGGGTGAAGCAGGAAGTAGTTGTTTCACCTCTGGGATAGTTTTTCGGCAATTTATTTTCTTTATTTATCCTCACTGACACTTGCGCTATATTTTCAATTAGGATGTAATTTTTTTCTTTCTGTTAGGATGTCACTTTTCTTTGACATCGACACAATTCATTAAAATTGAAAAGCTTCAGGGGTTGGCAGGTTCATAAACAAGTGTATGAATGATGGTTAAATATGTTGAAATTTTAATTTACATACTTAGAGAAGAAACAAATAGCCTGAGTTCCATGCATTCCCTGGGCCCTGATTGTTTACACTCCTGCCAGTTTGCTTCTTGGTTTATACAGTCAGGAATGCTAATGAAACATACATTCAGGCATAAATTGTCATCAGTAAAACGGCTACTTGATTACCTGCTATGTTGTGTGAAACCTATTCAGTAAACGTTCACAGGAAATCCTAACCTGCACTTCACCATGCCCTCTTCCTTTCCAATGAGACATCAATTCAAATTAGGATACCATTTTACAAACATTAGCAACATTCTGGTTCGTTGTCCATGTATCCATCCTTCAAGAGCTCAGAAAGTAAACCTTGAATGACTGTCAAAAGTTTGGGAAGAATGATGACCAAATTTAGTTGATCTCATGCTGGCCTATGGGGCTACAGTTTTATGACCAAAAGCAGAAATCATAATCCATTGTTTTGTTCCAGTAGTTTGCAGTTTGGAAGTTGGCTGGAGAGATGAAGGAAATAGCTGTTTACTCCTCATGGATTTTGGGCAGTGGCAGCCCCAGTAGTAGGCCAGATTCACTTTTAAGGCCAGGCTTCATCAGCATAGCTGATTGAGTTATATTTTATCAAGAATTTTGACTCGATTCAAGTGAAGAATCTAGTTAACTCTTTTATTAGACTTAATAATGATAGAACACCTTCTGTAAGCAAGAGTAGTTCCATGGTCAGATCAAAATTAAGGTCATGGATTTATGATGTTGGAGCTGTTTTATGGCTCAAACTAAACTCAGGCAAATGAATATCAACATAGTTTGGTGTGAAAAGCCATCAGTCAAGGACACAGCTCTTAAAGTAGTTTAAATTTTGTAACTTGAAGTATGCAACAGGCCTATATACATTATTTTTGAGCTTTATGTATTTTGATATATCATGCAATTGTACCTTGTAGTAATATACTGCAGAATGGAATTGTTACCTTGTGTCCTTTTTCTTTTGTGGACCAAAAGAAGTGAATACAGTATAGATTGAAAGTAACCTCCATTAACTTGCTCCAGGCATCATCATCATTGTGGAATCACACAAATATAGCTCACAAATATTTTAAAAGTCTTTGAACTTTTCCAGATTGCTTGGATGTACTGTATCAATCTAAGTTGAATATTTGCGATGATATTCATCACTAGGATGTGTCACCACAGTAGATGCATAAGTTACTCTACTGGTGATCCATTATCTTTGCAGTTATCAATAAGGGTTATAAACTAAGAGGGACAATCAGTCATAAAAGGGATAATTCCACAGGATACTGACACTTCAAGGTTCAAGTTGAATATAGAAGGAAATAGTATCATTAAGATGACCATCAGTTTTCCAGAGACCAGTCAGGGCACGCACTGTTTCATCAAGCTGCAATTGATCATGTATGATTCACACAGTGACAAACCAATTGGAATTCAGGATGCCTCAAATCATGAATGGTGGAGGAGTGGGGGGGTGGTAATGATGAGCAAAGGATAATCAATGGTGCCTCTTAGTATGTCCATGCACAGGAAGAAAGAACAGATAGAAGGACAACTTCAATCAATAAAAAAAAAGAGACATGTCCAGTCAAACAAAAGTTGAGAGCTAGTATTGTTTTGAGAATCAACTCAAATTACCATCTTAAATAGTAAAATCAATTTTGTTTGTATTTGTTTAGTTAAAACTTACTTTTATAAATATTTTTATTGACAGGCTTTTTAAAATCTTTCACAAAACATTTAAGCAAAACAGAAAAAAAAGTACAAAGAACAAGGTCATAACAGAGTACTATTGTTCCTGAACAACCCACTATCCTACCAAACAAACCTATCTACTTGACTAAACCTAAACTACAAACATATTGAATAAATACTAGCTTAAATTACATTCAAGTTACTTAAATTAGATGATGTCTTACTACTTTATTCTGTCTTACTCATCACACCTCCACTGAGGTTCCCATCCCTGGGACGATCCCCCATATTCTTTTCCTTCCAATCTCCTCCTCCCAAGGCCCCATGGGCGCCCATTAAGATTCCCACGGCTTTACCACAGCTCTGACTAATACTGCTGACAAGTCAATTTCAATATAATTTAAAAAGGGCCGCCACATCTTATAAAACTGTTCCATTTTGTAGTGCACCATATTTGTGAGGTAATCTTAGGGGAGATGCTCCATCACCAGCTTACTCCACCCCATAAGACCTGCTGGTTTTTCTGACGTCCAATTTAGTAAAATGTTCTTCCCCACACAATGGGCAAAGATATTACATAGTCTCTTCCCATGTTCCCCCAGAGGGGGCAAGTTTGGCAGTCCCAAAAGAAGAATTACTGGATCCATGTTAATTTCAATCTTCAGAATGTCCTTTAACTCCTTTACAATAGTACTCCAATATCTTTGGATCTTGCAACATGACCAACAACAATGTGTGGGAGTGCCTATATTAATGTTTTGTTAAAACTTAAACATTTTGAGAAACATGTCAAAGCATACTTGCACCCCAATAGGTTTCTTACTCATCAGGCTCAGCAGATGTTATGGATTGCTTCTCTCCCAGCTTGTAATTGCAACTGATTTAGCTCTTACAATTGATGTTAGCTGTAAATGTTTCATTAGGATGACAGGTCACAATTAGCACTAGCCTACTGCACTAATATAGTATCAACTGTACTGTAGGCAGATTAAGTCCATTGTGTAATGTGGGGGCAAAGCTGTGATCTGTTTTGCTTCTGCAATACCTATAACAGTAAACCTGCTTCTCAAAGACACCACAAAAATATGGAAGATCTCTGACAGATTGTTTTTGGTTGGGCTACCATGTGACACACCTGAGAAGTGTGAGCTGGAAGGCTTAATGTCCAAATAAAGAATAGGGATGAAATTGCAAAGCACCAAGAGCTCATTATTACAGCCCACCCTAGCACTCGGCAGCCCCTGTGTCTGGAAGCAAGGCAAGGGCAATTCCAGCATGCAATCATGCCCGGAACAAAACAGTGATCCCATTATTCGGAACATGTTTTTTGAGCTCACGCAGCCAGCCTGGAAATCTTCACCTCAGGAATGAAAGTCTGAGCCCAAATCTATGGAAACATTATTGCATTAGTTTTAGAAAATAAAACTTAAAAAAAATAATTTCCCAGCTGCTCAGACTAACTTCTTTACTTTGCGAGAAGTGAAACACAACAGTAATTTGCTCAGCAGCCAACTGACTCAGTCTGACTGTGGTCTCAGACTTCTTTATCTCTCACTTTTTCCAAGTTCTGATACGCCACAGACCACTTTCATCTACTGACTCTCACCTTAGTGAAAAGGTAGGTATTGAACCCTAGCATTACTATACCTTGGCTTGTGCTCCCAATTTTATCCTGGTCTATTCTCTCCTCAATCTCCAATTCAGCTTTGTCCACTCTGGAGTTGGTGGTTCACCTCTATCAAACTTGCACTCTACCTGACAGAAGATCTTTGATAACCTCGTGTGGCTCAAGAAACAACTGCTTTTGTGCAGGACAGAGGTTGTCCCAGAAGGGAAAAGAACCAGGAAAACCTGCAAATGGCACGCACTGGCCTGATGCATCTTGTATATTTCAAAATGAAGCACCATTGCATACAGTATGTTCATTTAATTTTAATGGGGACACGTGGATCAAGAGTTTAGACCATGAGAAGACCATTGGTAGAATACTGCACACTTACAAAACAGATCCTTGCCAAAATGGAACTTGTGGAGGGAATGTGCAATTCGGGAAAACTATCAGTCGGCAATTTCGATCAATAGTCAAGAATCAAAAGGCATTTGGATCAAATCTGGAATCAGAAAGGGTTACTTCTTCTTTCTGATTTTGTTTGTACGTTCTAACAAATCCAACCAACCTGCAGAAAATGTGAGCATTAAGGAGGGCGAAAATCTCAGGCACTGGAGGCATGCGGGTCAAAGCTTCCCTGTGTACAGGTGGCACCACTGTCTCCTTCTCAGATCCACTGTCAGCTCATTGACAGATAAGCATCAGTGACCAGGTCAAACTGACTTCAAGAGCCAAAGTCAGTCATGGAAAGAGTGAGCTCATGTTCTTTGGGATCTGGGCTGAGGGATCTTTTTTACACCATCAGGTCATACAGCTTTTGGAGGGGCTGGAATGTGCCCCAAAACTGAATAGTGAACAGCAATGCTGAAACAAAACCTGTGATGTGTGAGTGATGCTTCTTCCCCGTTGCAGTTAATACCCTGGCCATTTCAGGGTGAGGTGATCTTGGTATTGCTTTGCTGGCCTATTCCTGACACTTGCACTTTGGCAATCACCAAAGCATGGACTATGTTTGTAGGGATTCAATGTACAAGTCTCCAGACAACAGAGAATGAAAACTTAGCTGCTGTATCATTCATCCCAAAAACCAACTTCATACATGGTTATATCAAGTTGCTATCAGGTTTTCCATTCCAAAACACCAAGTGCTGAGTCCTTGGTGTCCCAAAGGGGGGTCATGACTACATTGTCACTTCAGTGACCTGGGCTGTGATGCATCACCTGTCCTCATGGATAGGCTTATGTACAAACATACCATCTCAGGCAGTGGTCTGCACTGAACACCTGCAAAGTGTACAAGAGAACTAGATAGTGGATCCTGACGAATCATTAGCAAACTGTCAAAATCATCTGGCAGCATTCCAAATACCAAGATTACAAACAAGAACAAAGACTCAGTTCAACTGGTGGTGAGAAAGGTTGTTCCTATTAGTTACTTTCTGCATGTCAGAGTTACAGACCCACTGCACATAGCCCTCGAGGCAGCTGTGGTAAGGAATTGGTTTCTGAAATGTCCCTTTGCAAAGAAAGCCCAGAAGGTAAAAGGATCTTCTTAAAACTCGCTAACAAAAAAATGTCTTTTCTTAATTCTGAACTGTTCCATGATACGGGACGCTGTGCTCTACGGCCTGTTCTCCAGGACAAACACCAAGACAAATATTAACTGCTACTGGACCTCCACTGGCCTGAAGAAAGATATGCTTTGGTCTACCTGAAACTTAGTGTTCATCCAGTTCAAGGAGCTGTACAGACTGGCACTTTCCATGGTCCAGGACTTTTATTTTGCTCATTCACAAAATATGGACATCACAGACTGGGCCAACATTTATCGTCCATCTCTAGCATCCCTTGAGAAGGTCTTGGTAAGCTATCTTGTTGAACCATGGTGATCAATTTAAAATATGCACATATGGTTTTAAAATCTAGAGAATCAGACACCAGTTTACCTAATCAGCCCATCCTGATATTTAAATTTGAATCGAGCTTCTTTCCTCATCTCACTGTATTAGCACAATCCTTGATTCCCTGCTGCACCATATCAAAATCAAATTGGTCACTAGCCCCCCAGCTTGTTCTTTCCATACAACACTATGTGACTCTATGAGATGCTGAGGTAGCTTCCACAAAATTTCAACTGGGAAAGGACAGTCTGTCTGCCTTAATATCCAGAAGCTTGAAAACTGCAACACCCCTCGGGTTGCATATTATAAATATCATACGCAATTGCAATTGTATTGGGGGACCTCAATGTCTCATAGGATGTCTGAGCCATGTGGTCTGATTTTGAGTGGTACATTTTAAAATCATGTATGGACATTTCCAATGGATTGCAGCAGTTCAGGACAGCTTACCACTACCTTGCCAAGGACAGCTAGGGATGGGCAATAAATGCTGCCCCAGCCAACTATGCCTACATCGTGTGAATGAATTAAAAACAAATTATTTGCATTCATACCTTAGTGACAAGCAAAGCTCAACAATTGCAAAAACACCTTTGACAATTTACTGGGAGGTTTACTCTTGCTTCTTGTTGATGATATAAAACAAACTCTTCAACAAAGTTTTCTTTCTGAATAGTAAACTGCTACAGCTATATTTTACAACAGTCCAGCATTGAACTGTGGCATTGTAAAAAGCATTGCAACCATTAAATTTTCATCAATTTTACTACAAAATGTTCATAATAATGTAAAGCAAACACATCACTGTTTCTTTCTCTCCATAAGTAATCATATGGTCTCATTCCATACATAACCATTGAATGAAAGAACAAAGAACACAGTAGCACAGGAACAGGCCCTTCCAGGCTGTGCCGACACCTTGATGCCTTTTTAAACTAAAAGCTTTTTGCTTCTACGCACTCTATTTCCTGCCTGTTTATATATCTGTCAAGAGGCTTCTTAAATGCTGTTGTATATGCCTCCACCACATCCTCTGGCAGTGCATTCCAAGCACTTACCACCTTTTCTGTAAAAAACCTCTTTCTCCCATTTCCTTTAAAACTTATCTGCTTTTACCTTAAATCTATGTCCCCTAGTAATTGACATTTCTGCCCTGGGATAAAGGTGCTGACTATCCAATTAATCCACGCCTCTAATAATTTTGTCAATTTCTATCCGGATGACTCTAATCCTTTTACATTCAAGTGAAAACAAACCAAATTTGTCCAATCTCTCCTCATAGTTAAAACCCTCCAAACCAGGCAATATCCTGGTAAACACTTTCTGAACCCTGCACATCCTTATGGTAGTGTGGCGACCAGAACTATACACAATATTCCAAATGTGGCCTAACTAAAGTTGTATATAGTTGCAACATGACTTGTCAATTTTTATATTCAAACTGCTAACTGAGGAAGGCAAGTATTCCACATGCCTTCTTGATCATCTTACCCACTTGTATTGCCACTTCTAGGGAAATGTGGACCTGTACGCTTAGATCCCTCTGTATGTTGATGCTACTATGGGTTCTGCCATTTACTGTATATAGATCTAAGTGTACAGGTCCACATTTCCCTAGAAGTGGCAATACAAGTGGGTAAGATGATCAAGAAGGCGTGTGGAATACTTACAAACCTCAGTTAGCAATTTGAATATAAAAATTGACAAGTCATGTTGCTGCTATATACAACTTTAGTTCGGCCACATTTGGAATATTGTGCAAAGTTATGGTCGCCACACTACCATAAGGATGTGCAGGGTTCAGAAAGTGTTTACCAGGATATTGCCTGGTTTGGAGGGTTTTAACTATTAGATCTTCCAAATAAATCACCTCGCATTTGTCCAGATTAAACTCCATCTTCCATTTTCTGGATTAGTGATGCTGGAAGAGCACAGCAGTTCAGGCAGCATCCAAGGAGCAGCGAAATCGACGTTTCAGGCAAAAGCCCTTCATCAGGAATAAAGGCAGTGAGCCTGAAGCGTGGAGAGATAAACTAGAGGAGGGTGGGGGTGTTCTCCACCAAAGTATCCAGCTTACCTATATCCTGCTGTATCCTGTAGAAATCCTTTTCACCATCTGCAGCTCCCCCAATCTTTGCACCATCCACAAACTTAATAATTAGACCACCTTCATTCTTCTCAAAATGATTTGTATATCTTACAAACAACAAGGATCCCAGCACTGATCCTTGTAGATCACTACTGGTCACAGATCTCTAGTCAGAAACACACCCTTCAACTGCGACTCTTTGTCTGCTATGACCAAACCAGTGTATCCATCTTACCAACTCACCAGGGATCCCATGTGGCCTCACCTTTCATATCAGCCTGCCATGAGAAACCTTGTCAAAGGCCTTGCTAAAGCCATGTGGACAACATCCACCACCTTGCCCTCAATTATCTTTGTCACTTCCTCAAAACACTCATTCAAATTTGTGAGACTCAACCCTCTCCACACAATGCCACGCTGCCTATTGTTAATGAATCCATATTATTCCAAACCTGAGTAAGTCCTATCCCTAAGAATCTTCTCCAATAATTTCCCTAACACTGACATAAGTCTCACCTTCTGTAATTTCTTTAATTATTCCTGTTTCCCTTCCTACTCAAAGGAACAATGATGGCTTTTCTCAAGTTCTCTGGGAGCTCTCCTGTTACTAAAGAAGATACCAAGATTTCATACAAGACTCTGGCAATTTCCTCACCTCCCTCCTTCACATTATGGCTTATATCCTGTAATGACTGCAATGAAGTCAGTCAGCTATACGTTATAGAATAGGAGTTCCCTGTCTGGGGCTGTTAATCTGGCATTTAAAACGCATGAGTGTCAGAGTTACTGACACTTTGGTACATGACTACACTGCTCATGTCCAAGGTAGCTGCAGAGTCCACTTTTATTTTTATGACTTTCCTGTGTTTTTTTTTATTTGTTTAAATCTGAATGCTTCCACCTTTTTTCTTGGCTGTCTTTCTTTTTGTATTTCTGCTTTTTTTTAAATTTGGGCTTTTCTACCTGAGATGGCAACAGAGAATGGTGAATTGGTATATTTTTCATTGTACTCTTATATTTGAGTACGTGCGACAATAAAACCTAATTCTAATTCTATAGTCAAGGTCTGTCTGTATGTAAATGAAGAGTGACTTGATGATGGGATACTGACCTCGGTGGAGTTATTTCACATCCAATTAGGTCCTGGGAAGTGTCTACCTCAATGCTTTCCAAAACATCTAACACCGTCTACTTTTTCATGATGTGGAGCTACCAATATTGGACTGGGGTGGACAAAGTCAGATGACACATGACACCAGGTTATCGTCCAACAGGTTTACCAGGTGAAGGAGCCTTACTAAATTCCATGTAGACAATATCCTCCACCTTGTCCTCATCAATCATCTTTGTCACTTCCTCAAAAAACTCATCCAAGTTTATGAGACACAACCTTCCCTGTACAAAACTGGAATTCTTCCACAAACCCGAACATGTCAGCAGCAAGCCCAACAATACAACCAATGAACCGGAACCAGTGACAAAGAGATCCATAGTGCAGCAACCAAAGAAGGAAGAATCAAATTGGACCCCTCCAGAAGGCTGCTGCCCTAAGCTCACCACGAACTCTCAAGCTGTCAGGAGATGCATGAATGCCAGATTCATCAGCCATACTCACAAGGTAGCGTGGAACATTACCCAAACACAATGCAACTCCATCCATGCTCTCGTAACCACTGAAAAAGGAGGGGCCATCGCCATGCAGAATAGATAAGACGACTGCAAAGAAGTGTATTGAGAACTCAACAATCAGGAAGGCTACAGGCAACTACTGGCCGATCCAATCAAATAACACACCTATCAACTCAACTGACTGATCAAACTCTTTGATCCAGACCTTCAGATTATTCTATACACTCTCATCCCATGTACTTCTCACAAAGGAGACTTCTACTGCCTTCTGAAGATACATAAAGCAACACATTGGACATCCCATCATATCAGGCAATGGGACCCTGCGTGAGGTCCTCTCTGGCTATGTCGAGGGCGTCTTGAAACGCATTTGTACAGGGAATCCCCAGCTTCTGTCGCGATATTACAGATTTCTTACAGAAACTCAGCATCACGGACCAGTTGAACCAGGAACATTCCTCGCCACAATGAATGTTTCAGCACTTTACTACAGTATCCACAATGATGACTGCATCACTGCACCAGCCCCAATACTCAACACGAACAACTGCCAATTTCCAGATGCCATTCTACAACCTATTCACTAAATCCTTGACCACAACGTCTTTAACTTCCACAACCAGTTCTTCATCCAGACACATGGGGAACAACTATGGGGACAAAATTTGCACACCAACAATTTCATGCATTAGTTCAAAACTCTTCGCTACACAGGAATTCCAACTAACACTATACAGCAGATGCATCAATGACATTTATCCTTTGGACTCATGGTGAGGAATCACTGAAATGGTTACGCACTCCACCTGACGAAGGAACAGTGCTTCAAAAGCTTGTTTTTCAAATAAATCTGTTGGACTATAACCTGGTGTCAAGTGACTTCTAACTTCATCTTCTTTTCAAATAATATTCACCACTCACCATGTCCTTCTCCTTTGTGAATGCTGATGAAATGTATCCGTTAACAATCTTACCCACTTCCCATGGCTCACGCTTAAATTCCCTCCTTTGTCCTTGAGTGGACATGTCTGTTCCCTAGCTATCTTCTTGCTCCTTATATATGTACAAAGCGCCTTGAGATTTTCCTTAATCCTGATTGCCTCATGGCCTCTTTTAGCCATCCTAAGTCCTTGTTTTAATTCTTTCCTGCTATCTTTGTATTCCTCCAGGATTCTGTCTGCCTTCAGTTTCCTAAACCTTACATTTGCCCCTTTTTGATAAAGCTCTCAATTTCTCTTGTCATCCAAGGGTCTCGAATCTTGCTATGACTATCCTTCATTTTCACCTGCACATTGTCCTGAATTCTAATCCATTGGCCTTTAAAAGATTCCCAAATTCCAGATATGGATTGACTTGTAAATTCCCCCCCCCCCCCCCCATTCTACAATCCCTAATTCCAGCCTAATATTGTGGTGGTTAGCCTTCTTCCAATTTAGTACCTTCACCTGAGGACTATCCTTGTGCTTATTCATAAGTAACTTAAAATCTACAGAACTATAATCACTGTTCCCGAAATGCTGCCCCACTAAAACTTTGACCATCTGGCTGGGCTTATCCCCCAACATCAGGTCTCTGAGAACCCCTTTCCTCGTCAGACTATTTAAAAACCATCCTGGACACACCAAACAAGTTGCCCCCTTCTCAGATCCTGGTGCTAAGGAGTTCCAGTCAAGAGAGAAGTTAAAAATCACTCATAACAACCCTGTTGTTTTTACATTTTTCCATAATCTGTCGGCATATCTGTTCCTCTATCTCCTGCTGGCTGTTGGGAGGGTTATAGTACAATCCCATCAAAGTGACTACACCATTCCTGTTCCTGAACTCTACCCATGCGGCACTGCTGAATGAGCACTCCATGGTGTCCTTCCTCGATACAGCTTTCACATTCTCCCTAATATGAAGCACAACTCCCCCATCTCATCAGTACATCCTTCTCTATAACTTGCCTGAAACATCTAGATCCAAGGACATTAAACTGCCAATCTTGTCCTTTGCAACCAAATCTCTCTAATAGTTACAACATCATAGTTATATGTATTAATCCAAACTTTAAGTTCATCCAGCTTACCTGTCACATTCCTCACATTAAAACAAATACATTACAGACCACCAATGCTGTTTTGCTCAGTAACCTCTCCCTCTCTGTTCTTCCTCTTAAACTTTCTGGTCTTAGTCTCAGATTCCTCCTTGGTCATTTCACTTGCTGACCTCTGCTCAGGTTCCTGCCAACACCCCTCAGCTCCCGGCCATCCCGATAGTTTTAACCCTTCCGAGTTACACTAGCAAATCTCTCTGCCAGGATATTGATGCCCCTCCAGGTTAGGTGTACCCGTCCTTCTTATACAAGTCCCAACTAACCTGGAAGACTATCCAATAATCCACATACCTGAAGCCCTCCTGTCTGCACCAGATCTTTAGCCACATACTTTATTGCAATTTTGGTCATCCTATTCCTAGCCTCATTGACACATGGCACAGGAAGTGATCCTGAGATTACAACCTTAGAGGACCTGCTTTTCAACTTTGTACCTAACTCCCTGAACTCCCTTCGTAGGACATCATGTCTCTTTCTGCCTATATCATTAGGACCTTTATGGACCACAATCTCTGGCTGCTCACCATCCCCCTTCAGAATATCCTGTACTCGCTCAGAGACATCCTCGACTCTGGCAACAGAGAGGTGACACACCATTCTAGAGTCTCACTTGTAGTCACAGACATGCCTATCTGTGCCCCTGACTATACAGCCACCCCCGTCACAACTGCTCACCTCCACTTTGACCCTCCCTAATGTACAGCAAAGCCAGTCATGATGTCACCGGTAAAGCTGCTGCTGTTGCTTTCCCCTGAGAGCCCATTCCTCCCAACAGTATCCAAAACGATGTATCTGTTTGAGAGGAGAATGGCCACAGGGGACTCCTGCATTGCCTGCCCTCGTGGTCACCTAATGTTCTCTGCTCTGAGGAAGGATCACTGGATCTGAAACGTTAACTCTGGTTTCTCTCCATAGAAGGTGCCAGGCCTCCTGAAATTTTCCAGCAATTTCTATTTTTGCTTCTCTGTCTGGGTAGATCTTACTGATGGTGTGACCAGTGCACTAAACGTGCTATTTACAACATTTTCAACCTCATGGGTGCCCCACTGAGAGTCCATCTGCAGCTCCAGTCACTCCATCTGGTAAGTCAGGAGCAGCAGTTGAACACAGCTCCTTCATTTACAGTCACCACAGAGACTGGAAGTATCCCTGATTTCCCACATAGTGCAGGAGGTGCATTCCACAGGGTTGAGTTCTTCTGCCATTTCAAACCTTATCTGAAAGTGAAGTCACAAGTAGACAGGGCAGTGAAGAAGGCTTTTGGTACACTGGCCATCAGTCAGGGCATTGAATATAGAAGTTGGGAAGTTATGTTGCAGTTACACAGGATGTTGGTGAGGTTGCACTTGATGTATTGTGTTAAGTTTTGCTCACCTTGCTATAGGAAGGATGTTATTAAACTGGAAAGAGTGCAGTAGAAATTTACAAAAATGTTGCCAGGACTCAAGGATCTGAGTTATAGGGACAGGTTGGACAAGCTAGCACTTCTTTCTTCAGAGCATAGGAGACTGAGGGGGGAATCTTATAGAAGTATTGAACATCACTGGAGGCATGGATAGGGTGAACGCCCTCAGTCTTTGTCCCACGGTTGGGGAATGATGAAGGACTACAGGGCATCAGTTTAAGGTTGAGGGAAAGAATAAAACTGAATCTGAGGGGCAACTTTTTTCCACAAAGGATAGTACGCATAAATATAAGCCACCAGCGAAGTGGTTCCATGGGTACATGAAGAACATTTAAAAAGCATTTGGATAAATATGTGGATAGGAAAGGATTAGAAGGATGTGGGCCAAGTGGGGGAAATGGGGTTAGCGTGGATGGACATTTTGGTCAACGTGGACAATTTTGGGTCAAAGGGTCTGTCTCCATACTGTAACACTCTATGATTCTAAGACTGTCGATTAAACCAAGCATATCAACTACAGACAAAAATCCAGGAACTGATTACACACACTTATCCAAACGCAGAATCTCACTCCTGCTCTCTATTCCTAGCACACTAGAAAAGCTAAGTATTTTATCTCTCTCCAGACACTACTCACCCAGAACCTCGATCTTCAAGTAAAATGGCATGATTATTCTTGAGCTTTAAACTATGAAAAATACTTCTGATTCTTCTTTTAAAGCAAAGAAGTTAAAAAGTGAGGGAGACAGAAAAAAGGGACAGAAATTGCAACTGGTATAGAACTTCTCATTTCATAATCACTTTAAACAATGCCATATTTCAAAGTAAAAATGAGCTGCAGTACCTATTAGGAGTCAACAGTTTCAGAACTGCTCGTGCACAGGAAGTATCTCACAAAAATTGATGGGATTATCAATTATTTTGCTTTTAATGCTCGCATTGAGGAGAGAATGTTGTCCAGTATATTGGCAGAACACAATGTTGCTTGATGGAAAGTGGTTCAGGGAGACAGCATTAAAGAGTTCTATCTGAAGGAAACTATCTTGATTTTCAAAATGCTGTGAAGAATAGGCAAAGTAAAAGTAGACAGGGTACTTAACTTGGACTAGAAGTGGAGAGTATACTGAAGCATAGAATTTCTAATTTTCCAACCAGATAAGGATTTAGAAGGATTCACATTTTCCCGTCTAGACATGTGGAGTAGACATTGAGATAATAGTTATTATTACATTCGGCTTTTAAAAAATCTCTGACATCTGACATAAATTACACTGGATCGGAAAGATAACTTCAGTCAGTGATGACTAGTTGCTCTGTGGAATATATTTGTTCCAGAGCTTCTTAAAGGAAGTCAGTGATACTATAAGTATAGGTATACTATACTGAAGTATGTTACTAATGTAACTACAAGAAGATTAATTTACATTTAAATAGCAAAAATTGTACTCGAGAAGGAGGTTATTCCAAGAAATAGTTGTTTCCTCACGTATCGAAGTATTTATTAGTCTACTGTACTGTTTCACATGTGCGGAATAGTATATGCATGTGTACCAGTGAAATGTGCTTTCGAGCTATATTTGTGAAGAATAGTGCAGAAGGAGAAAATGTCATAAACGAACTACCTTCAGAGATAAAGTGCATAGATTTTTTCAAAGATTGTGCTGCACTTATTTTAGTCTTTCCAGGAAAAAGTTCTTCTACCTGAAATGTTTAAAGGTTATGAAGCAAAAACTCAGAATGTGTAACTCGAGTTAGAATGCCATAATCTTGCATCAGTTTGCAGAATTTACAAATGTGATTTCCTTTGTTACAGGACATTCTATAGGACATTTGCGTGTATTATCCAGGTATTTTCAGAAGTTAGATATTGATATTTTTTGCTGAGTATTACCAGGAATTTATTCTAGGCAGTTGGTTACTACCTTAACTGATGAAGGTATCAGAAGAATTCAAATTCTATTATATTTCCTACCAATCATTCAACACTTTTCTCCAACCACAACAGCCTTGAAATTTAAGGGAATTGGGTGTCACAACTTATTACCACAAGAAATAGGAACAGGAATGGGCTTATCAGCCCCTTGCGACTGCTCTGCCATTCAAGAGGATCATGGCCAATCTGACATTCCTCATGTCCATTCTCCGGCCTTTTCCCTATAACCCTTGATTCACCTCCTCATCAAAAATCTATCTCAGCTTTAATTATACACAAGGACGCTGTCACCAGGAGTTGCAATGACTCTCAACTGTCAGAGAAGAAATTCCTCCTTATCTCAATCTTAAATTGGCACCCCATTTTTGCTGAGATTACATCCTGTGGTCCTAAACTCTCCAATGAGGAGAAATATTCTCTCAGAATTGACCCTATCAAGTCTCTCAAGAATTGCTTTTGTTGCAAAGAGATTATCTCTTGTTGTTCTGAACTCCAATGATTAGAATCCCAACCTGTTTAGCCTTAGCTCATAAGACAATCCCTCCATATTGGGGATCATTCTAGTGAACCTTCACTCAATTGCCTCCAGTGGAATAATGTCTTCCTTTAAATAAGGGGACCAGAACTGCTCACAGTAGTCCAGATGTGGTCTCACTAGTACCTTGTACGTTGCAATAAGACTTGCTTACTCTTATACTCCAACCCCCTTGAAATTAGGGCCTATATTCCATTAGCTTTTCAGTTTACTTGCTGCACCAGTATGATAGCTTGCTATGTTTCATGCACAAAAATTCCCCAAGTCCCTTTGTGTTAAAGCCTTCTACAGTTTTTCTCGACCAAAGTACCCATTATCACAAACCTGTCAGAGAAGACAAAATGAAGATTAGACTACATTCAGTGCTGGAGTGCAGACAAATGAACACAGAACAGTACAACACAGGTACAGAGCCTTCAGCTCACCATATCTATGCCAACAATATTGCCATTTTAAACTGATCCCATCTGGCTGCACATGGTCCATATCCCACTTTTCACTGCCTATTCATGTATTTGTCTAAATACCTCTTATGTTCCGATCATATCTCCTCCTACAACATCCCCCCGGCAGCATGTTCCAAGCACTTACACCCTCTAGGTAAAAAAAACTTGCCTCACACATCTCCTTTAAACTTTCTCCCTCTCACCTTAAACTTACGTCCCTTTGTATTTTGATATTTCCACCCTGGGAGAAAGACTGACTATCCATCTGGTCCATACTTCTCACAATTTTATGTGCAGTGAACTTTTTTATTATCTGGCACCTATGGGATGAGGAGTGAGCTGATTGAGCAGATATTCCAGATAATCAAAAGGTTGACATAATCAATAATGAACCACACACTATGTAATAAAAACATAGTGGAGGTGATGTAAATATCACTGTTATACTTAATGTTCAGCACAAATCATTTAAATAATAGTGCAATTTTGCCTTAAATAAAATTTATGTGCAGAGAAGCTTCTCACTTGGACGTTGAACTGATTACTTGGACATTGTGGTAGATCGTGATATTTGAGGAGCAATTGGACTCAAAATTGAATCAATAGTTGATATTTTGTGTGACCATTCAATTGAACAATTATATTTAAAGTGAGGTAAATAAATTCAAAAACTGTAAGAATTGGACAGAATAATACAGTAAACTATGCAGTATTTGAAGTATATAATTCTTGTCGGTTTATCAAGAGTGCAAGCTCATAAGGCGCTAATTAAAATAAAGTTTACTGTACATCT
Source organism: Hemiscyllium ocellatum (assembly GCF_020745735.1). NCBI lineage: Eukaryota > Metazoa > Chordata > Chondrichthyes > Orectolobiformes > Hemiscylliidae > Hemiscyllium > Hemiscyllium ocellatum. Next base: position 77,674,325 of record NC_083407.1, on the reverse strand, counting down.
ATCAGATTTGCCTCTCAGCCTCCAATGCTCTAGTAAAAGCAGTCCAAGTAATACATTCCAATCCAAGCAACATCCTGGGAAATCTCGTCTGTAGTCTCTCCAAGACTTCACATCCATCCAACAGGGTGGTGACCAGAACTGCACACAATACTCTAAATGTGGCCTGACTGAAGTTTTACACAGCCACAACATGACTTGCCAACTTTTGTACTCAATGCCCCAACTGATGAAGGTAAGCATGCCATTCACCTTCTTTACCACTTGATCCATTGTGCTACCACTTCCAGGGAGCTATGCACTTGCACAGCTAAGATCCCACTGCAAACCAATGCTCCTAAGGGTCCTATCATTTATTGCTTATTCTCTTCTTGGATTTGACCTTCCAAAAGCATCACCTCACTCTTGTCCGGATTAAACCTAATTTACCGTATCTCCACTCAATTTCCAAATGGTCTAATATCTTGCTGTAGTCTTTGACAGCCTTCCTCACTAGCCACAACTCCACGAATTTTCAAGTTGCCTTCAAACTTAGTAAACAGTCTCCACAGAAGTCCATTCTCTACAAGCAGTTCACATTGAGATACAAGAAAGTCTCTTCCTAGTTGCTTGGCTGGTGAAGTTAGGATGATACGCTCAGTAAACAGCATCAGTAATTATTGCTTAAATGTGCTTGAAGAAATTTTGATAGATAGATTACATTTTTCTTTGGGTTGTTTTTTTCTTTATGCTTACTAGGAAATACATATAAAGTTCAATATGTATTAATTAAACATGTTATTGGGAACAAAAGTGTGTACTCAAAATCTGACACATCTGAGGTATCATAGTTTAGAAAACTTTCACCATAACACATAACTCTCCCATTTGTTGCCCTGGGTGGTGGGTAGTGTGAATGGGGAAATTTCACAGTTTGGTAGGCCTACCTACATTTAAAAAGTCCCATTAGTTGCAAACTTCATTCCAGGAAAATGTAAAATGAGGGAGCGGCTTCACTGGCCCCAGAACCAGAGCAGAGGCAGGTGGTTAGAAGGCCTACCTCAGTTCTTCGGGACTTAACTCATTTACTTTCAAAGTTGTTAGGCCTTCCCAATCTCACCTCACATGCCCTTCCACTGCCTCATTCACCTTTCATAGGTTCTCCATTCCATTCTATTCTCAACAATCACCCATGTACCCTCCTCTGCCTTGTGTTATTGGCATGGCAAATCATGGTTAGAAACCACGTGGAGAATGAAAGCCGAATAATCTTTGGACAATCTAAGGTTGCTCTCACTCATATCTGATACTCTCGACAAAAAAAAATCATAACACTCATTGAAAACTTTTAGATCTCAAACGTTCAACTACTTATAAAACAAACAAACTTCTTTTCATCCCCAGGATTTAAGATAGCTAATCTGCTATTAGCCTCTTTGAATTGTCAATCTGTGCATTCAGAGACATTTTTGTGATAATTAATTATAAAGGTCCCAGTTGTAATAAAAGCCTTTGGGAAATCTCAACAAATTCTCTATTGAAAATGTGGAGTAGGCAGTTTCTTTTTGTAAACCTACACCAGACTGCCCATCAATCCAAGCAGTTCATCAAGCCTTTTTAAAGAAGTCTTACTCATAGCTTATGCCTTTTGTTGTTAAGTTAAAGAGCAATGATTTGAAAAAGAATTCAGATCATGACACTTCAATGGACTAGACATGCCTCATCAGCATCTACTCCACTGCTGTCTATTTGTGACATCACCATGGAGTAAAAGCTCTTCAAAATGGGGCCTGCTTGAACTCAATGCTAATTTCAAATGGTCTTGCTAAGTTTTAATTTTCCACATGCATGATTCGTTCCTGCCCCTCTCACAAGTCAGAAAAAATCTGGATGTCAGTAATGGGGGTGAGACATTCATCGCCACATTACACCCATGAGTTGTAAAGGTCTCCAGTGTTGGCACAACTCAGAGATTCTAGTGCTCAGTCTTCAATATTGTAAATAAACTGATTTGGAGAAATTTATCAAAAATCAGCTAAATCCTCTCACTGCCACCCATTAATTAGTCTCCCAAAACAATCAGGGGGTTTTCAGAAATGTTAATAAACCATTGAGAACTGGTGGTGAAGATTAAGTCGGACACTTAAACAAAAAGATAGAAAAGACCAAGACATGAGAACAACTTAATTCCTATGGCTCTTCAGGGTGAGATTCCGTGGCACTCCACTGAAAGGACCTTTGTCAGAAGCAAAATACCTAAACGTTGGCACAGCAACAGGAGACTGAAGGTTATGAAGTCTCAAATAGCTGCTTCCAGATGGAAAGAGAGAGTCAAATTCTAAGCTACATAAATATGTTTTGATGGAAAATTATGTGAAAATAGAAGTTACAGACAAGTGGGCCAAAACAGTTCATTTAAATGGTCTGAGCAAGTATAACAAAGAAATACAATTCCAATAACCTTATCATTTAAGCCAGAGATCCTTTTAAAAATGGTGGAAATTTGAAATAAAATAAAAACTTCTAGAGACATGCATTGAAAGGTTATCAGACTTTGAAAAGATAGAAAAAGCTAAGCTGTTTGAGAATTTGTCATTGGAGCTCATCTAAAACATCTCCCTTGTCCATGATTGAAAAACAGAAAAAAAGTGGAAATACTCAGCATGTCAAGCAATTGATTTCAGGTTCTCAACAGATGCTGTCTACCCTGCTAAGCAATATGATCTTAACTTTTTCATTTTAAGGTATCCAGCATAGGCAGTATTTTGCTTTTCATTTCATATGTGATGTTGATTAGCCCGATGCGAACTCTCCACTTACATCCAGTGTCCTCCATTTATAATGCATTGCAATATAGATCAGCTGCATAAGCTTTTTGATATTGCTATTAAAAGTGGAAGCCATATCTTTTAAAAGAAACTGACTATTGGCATTGAGCTACCTCAAATAGCTAAATAAACAGAAAATTCTTTGCTAAACTGCTGGATAATCATAACAGTAAAATGAAAGTCAGTGATCAGAAACCAGCTTCTACACAATAATTAAATGTAATAAATTTTAAAAAAAGACTGCAGATGCTGGATATCTGCTACAAGTCAGAAACTGTTGGAGAAACTCAGCAGAACTGGCAAATTCTCTGTGGAGAGAAAGCAAAGTCAATGTTTTGGGTTCCTCCACCGGAACAATTTTCTCCAGCAACTTTTATTTTTGTAGATTAAATATATTGGTCAGTTTCTGAAGACTGGCAAAGTGAAGTTGCACTCTACAGCATATAATGGAATCACATCTTTGATACAAGATTATTAAATGGTAATGTGAACTCATATTGATCTATAATCACAATAATCAATACAATGGAGACTAATGTCTGTTTTGCTTATTATACAACATAGGATATAGACTATCACAAATATGCACAGTCTGAACTGTATAAAATATTTTCAAAAGGCATATTTCAAAAGGCATGAATAAGCAACAAAATCACAATGATTCACAGGGATTACGTGCTTTGAGTAGAATTATGTCACCTAATTTTGATTAGGTAAATGTTTTATATGTTATAGACTAAATTCATAATGAAATCCGAGGCAATTATATAATAAAGCGAATGAAAACACATCTGCTGACTAATCTTTGCCATTAAATGAAATGAAGAAAGTAAGAACATTGAAAATCTATGGACTCCTCTCTTTTCTCTTATTCCTTGAGTTTCTCATAACATAGACCCAATTGAAATTTTGATAAATTAACAAGTAAGGACAGAATATTCTTTAAAATAGATACTAGAATGTCAGAGCATGAGGAGAAAATGAAATGAGAAATGTAGGGGAAATGCAGCATCTTATCATACTCTAACGTTTTAAAACCAATATAACAGTTTCTTCAAGTACAGTGATACAGGCAAATGTAGCAGCCAATCTGACAGAGTGAGGTCCCATAAATAGGATGAGAAAGTGTGTTAATTTGGTCCAGATCATTTTAAATAGAAACCTAATCAGAATAATGGCATTTCCTCTCCTCTATTCATGTTCTATCTCTTTACAAATTAGCATATTAGGGGTTCCTTACCAGAGGGTGAAAGGTTATGAAAATAATGCCTAAAATAACTCCAGCTGTAAATGTATCAGAGTTGGAATACAGACAGACTCTAACCTCACACTTTTAATGCATTGTCTGAGCTGAGATGTCATTTTTTAAATACAAAACCTTAAGTTATCTCAGGAACGTGACTTGAAAGTAGTTCTGTGATTTACATATTAATCAATTGAAATCTGCATCACCATTCTAAATGATCAAAGACTTAACAGCAATCTAAGTTTGTTCAATACATCACATCAGTTTTATGATACCTTGATCTTTTACCATAAATTCTGCCCCACCAGATACCTGATGAAGGAGCAGCGCTCAAAAAGCTTGTACTTCCAAATAAACATGTTGGACTATAACTTGATGTTGTGTGATTTTTAACTTTGTCCAGAACCTAATCTAATGACACGATCAAAATAAGAAATTTATATATATGCACAACTGTACCAATAAACATTGTGTCACTACACAAATATTCCATACTTCAACAGAAAGTTTGTTGGGTAAAGCATTATTTTGATTTGGTAAAATGGTTTGATTGCTTGAATGTTACACTAATGTTGTTCAATATTGAAGACTGCATAAAATATCAGCAAATGTCCAGAGCTTCAAGGTAAGTTTTGGGTTTTCCTTTATTGAAGTCCAAATTCATCCAATAGCCTTTATATGTCAAATGTAATAATTCCTTAATATTCCATAACAGGTTAAATTAATGAACTAAAAAGACACTTCTTCAAAATTTAGTGTGTTCAACTGGAAGTCGATGTAAACACATACAGCAAAACTTCAGTTATATTAACAAAACATTCACATTTTATATCAAAAATCATTGGTAGATTTTCCTTCATAAAGCACTCATTGTTTTTTCCTGTATCATTATGGCTCATTACATACCTTTACGGTGTATGGTATAAAATGTTTTGTGAGAGCTTCAGGCGAATGCATCCAACTCTTATCTGAAACAAAAATAAATGATATAGCAATGTAGCTAAAATGTATTAGCAACAATACAGTTGTTCAATTAAAATGAAAAGATTTTAGTCTGGAATTATAAATTGAGCACAAAGTGTTCGTTGAATTCAGAGTTACAAATTACTTCTTTAATTCTGAGAAAAAAACACTCCAGTTTTAGATGCATTGCTAACTGAAAAGTATATTAAAATTAGGTTAAATTTTCTTCCACAGTCTTATCACTAAGTGTTTGGGAAATTGAATTTCAAGTTTAATTAATAAGTTATTAGTCAATTCTATCAAAACCAAGAACTGTCTGAAACATTCATGCTGTGTTAAAGTCTGGAAAAATTACAATGCTACTAAAATTACAGAAATAATGACTAACAATAGGGATACAAGTCCATCTTTGCTGAGTGTCTTTATCAGAGACTTAGCAAATTACAACAGCTGCCAAATTCAGGCAGAAAACTGAAATAGCCACTGAGAGGTGTAGAATGGTGAGGGTAGGACATACAATATAGTGAGGGAGCCTTATTATCCTCACAGCTTGAAGAGACAGAGCTTGAGGCAACGAAGCATTGGATTTTCATTTTGAGCCTCAGGGAGTACCCCTCCTCCTCATTAACAAACAGTGTTCTTAAAACATAACTTGTAGTACTTTGTAATCCTTTGAGCAAAATTACTTCACCATGTGGACACAAACAGAAATGAGCTAAAATGGGCTGATCATTGTTTTCTCCACTGCCCCACTCCAGGGGAAGGCTTAGGAGGTATGAAAGGTCCTGACTTCTATTACCTACCTCTACAGTTAAATTTCAGGGCATAGAGCTTGTTCTTAGATCCTCATATTGAAGATCAAGCAATCCAATTCCAGTCTTGATGATGCTGATTTGTGTCATGGTGTTGAAAATCTGCCTTTAGTTTTTTTATATATCTGGATGTTAAAGAATTAACTACAATTTATCATCCAGATGGAAAAGAAGTCTTGTCTATGTACTGACTGGAACGAGATCAGCCTGGTGGACATCATAGCATATGAGTTCCCCGGTTAGGGCTGTAAACCTGGTACAATCAGTCAGCCCTGGTTGATAGGTATAAACAGGAGTGTGGGACATCCAGTTCACTCGGAGGGCTGGCTCTGAGGTAGCCAGGCAAGAGTTCAAGTACTATGCCCGTGATAACAAAGGCTGACTTGGTGACAGAATACCAGCCTTCACGGAGCTATTTCAGTTTGTATCAGTGGATTTAATATGTGTTACTTTTGTGAAAGAGGCAAAGGCATGTACTCATTATGAATAAGTTTAGTACAAAGAACAAAAGAACAGAAAAAGATTTTTAAAGTTGTTCATTTTATGGGCTATGATTTATTCTAATAAGATTTTTTGATTCAATTTATTTCCCGTCGAGAGTGAGCTTTTCTCATGATTACTATGATGGAGATATTAGCCATGAGATATGTAAAGTTGACTTTGTAAATTAGTTTATAAATGAATTCTTCGTAATCTTGCTGCAAAACAGCAAGGATATCTTCTCCATTCTGTCTGTAAGATTGAAGCAAAGGCAAAGGCAGTTAACCGCAATTTAATGGACTCTCATCCCCTGACGCACTTTTCATCATTTTTAATTTAGACTAAACATTATGTTGATCTAATGTTCAGTAGAAAACTAACTAAGGATATAGTACAGCTCAGGTAAATATAGATCTTCGCAGTGTAATCTAGATGGCAGGAATATCCTGGAGAGGCACTAGGGATTGAATCTTTCAATCAGAGGTAAGAGGCCAGATTTAATTCCAGGCTTTCGAATAGAATTACCAGTGGAGCTTGAACTATATTAGTATGGCCCCGCATAAATTCTCTGATCAATTTAAAAGACCTGCTCCCCGTCCTACCTCCCTTGCTCATAAACTATTATCTCCTTCAGCTTTCAATCACCCATTGTGTACTTCATAAACAGAATTTACAAGCCTTATTACAACAGTTAGAATCTTTGAACAGCTCAGAAAATATCCCAAGTAAACAAACTTCAAAATCAACTGCATTAACAAAGTCAAGCATCTGTCAAACGATTAGGGAGCATGATTACAGACAAGAACACATAAAACACTCAAAAACCAACTTCATTTGTGTTCTTTCAGCAGTTGTCTCGGGTGAAAACATAAAAGCCAAGGAAAAAGATTAAACATTTACACATTGTTACAACACAAGGTTATTCCCACGATTGTTTGGAGAGTACGCCACCTATTATTTATTAAATGAAGATCTATACATTCTTTTCAAGTCATCTGAAGCCTTTTCCATTTTTGAAATAATGATCTTTTAGGTTGATAGCCTGCCATTTGAAGTTCTACCAGTCTGGAGAACTCTTAATGGGTCATTACCTTTTCCAATTACAGCACTATCCTAATGGATCTTAATGGACACAAACACAGCTCAGGCACAGCATTCCACAGCAAATACAGGAGGAGCCAAAATCATTCTATTCACTTTTTAAATGCTTCCTACTCCCACTCCATGGGTTCATATTGCTAGCCAGCTGGTGTAAAACCACATAGCTATTAAACTCACTGAATATCAAGAACAAACATATCAGGAAGGACCCTCAATGTGTTCACAACGCTATCAATTCCTTCCTTAATGTGTGGATGGGCACTAATGGCCCCATCCTCGTGACAATTCCCATGGACAAGAATAGAGGCAGAACTACTGGTCGAGCTACTGAGTAGCTGTATTTTTTGCTGTCTGGCCTCCATTTGGTCTGGATTGAAATCTTGAAAAGTCAACCCCAAGCAACAGCAAGACTCTAAACCAGAAGCTGCTAAATCTCTGCTGGCAGCCTTCAACATAGTGAATGCAATATCTTTGACATTTACTGTTAAACATGGAATCACAGAACTGTACAGCACAGATGGAGGTCACATGTTTCATTTTGTCTTATCTGGCTGTCTGAATGTGCACCAGCCAACTCCCAGAGCAGTGACTTTCCCTGTGACCCTGTACATTCTTCCTTTGCAGATAACAATCCAACTCCAAGCTTAAACATGCTTCCAACACTCCCTCGGGCAGTGCACCCTAAACCGTAACCACTTACTGTATGAAAACATTTCTCCTCATGTTTCCATCTCTCCAGCTGTCAATTACCTCCAATCTGCGGCCTCCTATTATTAATCCTTGCTCAGTTGGAACAGTTTCCCCCCAGTTGCTCTGTCTGTTCTCATGATTTTCAATACCTCTCATCAGACCTGTTCTCAACTCCCTCTGGTCCAAAGAAAAGAGTCACAACTTTTTCAATCTATGTATCCTATATTTTTTCATCTCGAGAATCATAAATTCTCATGATTTATTTTGAACTGTCACTGATGCCTTCATTGTTTTCCAAATGTCTACTGACTATAATTAGCCAAAATACTACATGAAACAGAAACAGAGCTTTATTCACGTTTAACATAAACTTCTTGCTCTTGCATTTCTTGCTGCTAATTATAAATACTGTATGCTTTATTAAATGCTCTTTCAACCTGTCCTCCCATCCTTAATGACATGCACATAGACACTTATGTACCTCTGCTCCTGCACACTTCATTAAATTCTACCTTTTATTTTATATTGTGTTGCCATGTCCTTACAGTCAAAATAAGTCATTTCATTTTGTATCAAACGTCATCTGACACATTTTCATCTATTTCACCAACTGGGTTATATCATTTTGAAGTTCGACATAGCTCTGCACTCAGTTGACAATTCTACCATGTTGTACATCACTTTCAAATTGTCCCCTGTACACAGAAGGTCTAAGTTCTTTGCAATTATCAAAAAGAGCAAGAATTTCAACTCCACCACAAACCTTCCTTCAGCCATAAAATACTTCATTAATGCTACTGTCTTTCCGTTCATTCAACCAATTTCATATCCTTGTTGCCACTGTCCCATTTATTTGTGCAGCACTAAAGCAAGTGTCTTTTCAATGTCTACACACACCATACCACCAGTATTATCCTCATTGAGCCTCACTCTTATTTATACTTTCAATAATTTCTGGCAAATTAGTGAAACACATTTTGACCTTACCAAACCTATGCTACCTTTCCTACTTGCAATGATCCAAGTGACCATTAATTTTGTCCCAAATTATTGTTTTGAGAAGCTTCCCCTCCACTGAATTGAAAGTGACTGACTTCTGAGGTATGCGTCACAAAACTGGGCTCTGTATTGCCAGTTAGGTTATGGGTATGGGTAGCATGAGTGCTGACAATGACAAGTGGTCACATTTCTGGGGGTGTCTGATATGACTTGAAGGACTCAATGTGATGCATACATGCAAGAGTATGCATAGTGAATCCCTGACTTGCCACTTTGTAACATCTCAGATTCTGAGTAGTCTCTTAATCATTCCCACTAGCATTACGGCACTCGCATTAAGCCTCTCCCATGAGCACTATGTGAAATCTTCTACTAGTAATATTCAGATAACCACTTCACAAAGAATGGAGTCACTGAATCCATTCTTATGGATGGCTTAAGGATGACAAAAGATGAAAAATCATGTCAACAGAGACGGATGAGGGTGACCAAACATCTAAACCTAAACAGACCAAGATGTAAATCTAAATTTGCAGCCATGTCAATCTTCAAGTCATGCCAAAGGCTGAGTGACTTCATCAAATTTCAAAGACTGATTCTACCATGGAGTCATTTCAAAAACTATAAAACATCTTAGGCAGAACAAACTATTGAAGAAGGCAGTCTTGCTGCTTATTGACTGTCTTGCAAGACATGGTGCAGACTGTCTATCTACCAGATAAAAATCAAAATTCAGCACCTTGACCATATGTAACCACTGGAAATCAGGAAACATGATGGATAGTAACAACATTGTGCCACCAGTCAAAGATTAATCCTAAGGAATGGTTTTGGAAGTGGATTTGCACTATTAAGTTATTTGAATACAAGATAAATAATTATCTAATAAAAGCTAATTGCATATATTGTTCCAAACCATATACACGAAAGGAAAGCACAATGCTGATTAACAATAAATTATTTGTGAACAAAGATGACATGAACAACGTATTAAATAAGCAAGGGTTTTTAAACTGACTTTACATTTTTAAAAGTCTACATATTCTTACCAGTATATATCATGTGCAATACTTCCTAATGGACTGAAAATAAATAGACCTGCTACCTTTAATTTGGATGAAATGTGGCCTTTATTCAAAGTGGTCATTGTCAAGTGATAAAATTATAAACAGTGCAAAGTTTTCTGAAAGTAGAAACCAAATACCAGAGCAAAACAAATGTAACTAAGAACAAGAGACAAAAGACTCTTGAACATTGCAAAGATAATAAGCATTACATTTCAGCTGCGTTTGCAAAAGTTGTAAATCAAAAATGAATGTCAGTGAAAACAGAGCTTGTCCTTCCCCAACAGTTTCCTCTCCCCCCATCTGCCCCAATGAATTTTACTTCCACAGGAGGTTAATATTCCTGTGGGTGATCTCGCACCAAGAACTCGTGACATGTACAGGGTCCAGTTAGAAACCAAAAGTCATCAAGTTTTACTTCCTCAAAAGTGTACAAGCATCATACCACATGCTCAATTAATGTCTTAAGCTGTGAAGAAGTGAAAATTCCAGGAGATAAAATAGTTTTAACTGCACAACGATGGGTGGGTGGGTGGGTGAGTTTCCTGGTTCATTTGGCGACAAGCAATAAGCTCATTGTTGTAAGGAAATAAGAAAAACAGAAACTGTCTCAGCTCCTTCCACCAGGAAATTCCAGGCAAGTTAATAAATTCTGTTTTCAACTAAAGAATTCCTTTAGAAAAAACAGAATATTACAGATGCTGGAATTCTGAAATGAAAACAGAAAATACTAGAACCACTCAGCAGACTGTAGCAGTATCTATGGAGAGGAAAACAGTTAAAAGATGCAAGCAAATAAACTTTCATCAGACTGGGGCAGGGTAGAATGGAATAAGTTTTGAGACAGGAGTGGGTAGGACAAAAGCAAAAAGTCTGCAATTGAGTGAAATACAGACAGGGTTATCAGTAGAACAGATAGTCTCTTCCAGGTCCAAATGAACAATTAAAACGGTCAAGACAAGAAACAAAGAAACAAAAAATGTGCCTAGAGCTGACTGTAAGCAAAAGGCTAAGCAAAAGACCAGACATTGTATGGAAAAGGGCATAAAGGTACATCATCAAACACAGTTTTATACAACCACTGGCAAGTTGTACTGTCTCCTACAGGACAAAAGGAGCGGTGTAAACCTGACAAGGAACAAAACTAAAGATCATACACCACCACCTGATGAAGGAGCAGTGCTCCAAAGGCTAGTGATTAGATTACTTACAGTGTGGAAACAGGCCCTTCGGCCCAACATGTCCACACCGACCCGCTGAAGCGCAACCCACCCATTCCTCTACATTTATCCCTTTATCTAACACTACGGGCAATTTAGCATGGCCAATTCACCTGACCTGCACATCTTCGAACTGTGGGAGGAAACTGGAGCACCCAGAGGAAACCCACACAGACATGGGGAGAATGTGCAAACTCCACACAGTCAGCTGCCTGAGTCGGGAATTGAACCCGGGTCCCTGGCGCTGTGAGGCAGCAGTGCTAACCACTGTGTTCCAAATAGTGCTTCCAAATAACCTGTTGGACTATAACCTGGTGTTGTGATTTTTAAACTTTGCCCACCCTAGTCTAACACCGCCATCTCTGAATCAAGGAACAAAACCACCTCTATCACCTGACCCTTTTGAAGACTCCATGCATGATAAGTTCAGACATGATCACATCTGCAATATTAATACTGCTGAGAATATTGCAGAGTCTGCGATCTTTCTGCCTTGTGACATGCTGTGGATAGTGTGACCATTAGCCTCGGATTCCTCAGAAACATTTTCCTACTAATTTCCTCATTTCAGACAGGAGTGAGAGAGAATGAGTGAGAGAGTGGGGGAGACAGAGACAGAGAGACAGAGAAGACTGCCATCTCTTGATCTGACTGAGCAACCTGCGCAAATCTTGGCAATGCACATGTTTTAGAAGTTAGTACAGAGTTGGGATTAACATGTGCTAAGTAATCTGGAAGTAAGTGGCCATAGCCATGCCTGAGAGGTCACAGATGTTTGATCTACCAACTCTCAGTCGGGGGAAGTTGCAAGCAAGTGCTGCTGCTTCAGCAGTCTCAGATGAGCACCTCTATAGGGTAGCCGGCAGGGGAATGCTGTATTGGCATTCACATCGCGATGCTGCTTGCATTAGTTGACAGAGGGCTACTATTGCTCTCATGCCTGTTGCTGCCTTTCTATAATAGATCACAGAGACATCTACCATGTGTATGATAATACTCTCCCAATACAAAAATACCTTAAAAAAATGTTGGAGTCCTTTCATATACTTTCCAGTGTTAGAAGTGCAATAAATTTTACTTGACTGCCAACCTTGGCTGTTGAAATAATACTTTTGCAGGGCTAGACTTACGGTCTGGTTATTCTTCTCTTTCGAAAGAATGAGCAATGATACTGTCTGCACTGGGGGAATAGGTCGCCGGCTGCCTAGTGCTTCTAGAAGGTCCCAAGTTAATTTCTTTTCCGATGTCTGAGTGAGGATTCTTTGCCATGACTGTTTGAAGAGACACATTAGTGTTTACCTTATGCACACACATCACAGATTCTGTGGAAAAGTAGTGGCTTAAAAATGAATCCCAATAATTATGAACTGTCGTTTGAAAGGTCTGTGGGCAGCTATGAGTATGAAGAATATTGAGCACCGTTCTTTCATTGCTGACTGTGAGTTTTCAGTCTGTATATTTTCCAAAAGCCTCCATTTAAGACCATCAAGTTTGACAGCAGAGGCTTGGGAATAAATTGGTTCCTTTCTAGGAAATGTTGTACGCTATATAGGAGTGGAAATATGATAATATTCTTTTGTTTTAGTATGAGGTATAAACATAAAACTGACAAAATAACACAATGGAGTACTGACAAGATACCACAAGAGAAATGACAACTACAATGGGTAATTTACAAATCTTTTTGATACAAAAGATAATGGGTTTTTGCAAAGACAAAACTTATTCTTGACCTTATCAAGAGCAAATTAGGATGAGCAATAAATGCTAGCTTTGCCAGTAATGCTCATATCCCAGAAACAAATGTACAAAAAAAATGACACCATAGGCCTTAAGTGATTTTGGATCAGAACAGAACTTGTTTTAAACTAAAAATGAAACATATATTAGATTTTGTAATGAGTCATGAGCCAAATTTGGTTAATTATATGACATTAAGAGAACATTCATCTAATAACAATCATAATTCAATTGAAATGAATGTTAGCTTTGACAAGAAAGAAGCACGGCACGATTACTAAGAAGTTAGATTTTGCTGCAGATTACTCGAATAGGATAAGAAAGATATGAATGAAACTAGACAAAACTCTTCTTAAGAATACAGATAGTGGTGGGAGGTGTTCATAAAGCAATTTAACTTAAAGCAGCAGTAGTATATTTCCCCTAATACGCAAATGGAGCAGTCATAATTGACAAAAAAGTGAGTTAAAATTTCAGGAAAGAGTGAAAGAACATTTCAGGCCCAAAGAAGGTGAAGTGTTAAGAATAGCAAAAGAAGTCAAAGGAAAAAGAAGGATTACCAATGGAAACAAGAGAATTAAAGATTGACCAAAAATATTAATCTATTTATAGAAACAGAGTACTCAATGTGGACCCTTTAAAATCCTAGATACTATTGCAAATGAAATAATCAATGAAAGGATTGTTGAACAACTACTTTGAGATAAACTTCACAATTGAAGGAAATACTTTGTTATTAATTTGCCTGGACTGAAATGTATCACTAGCAGGGGATTCTATAATAAGGAAGGTAGATAGTATCCTTTGCAAGCCGGATCGGGAGTCCTGCATGGTGCATTGCTGCCCGGTGCCAGGGTGCAGGTTATCTCTGACCAGCTTGAGAGTATACAGGAATGGGACGGGGAGGATCCAGTTGTTGTGGTCCATGTTGGGACTTACAACATAGACAAGGCTAGGATGCAGGACCTGTTTGGGGGATTATCAAGAACAAACTTAAGGAACAGGTCCTCAAAGATCATAATCTGCAGATTACTGACTGAGCCACATTCAAATTGGTTTAGGGATAAGAAAATTAGGAAAGTTAACATGTGGCTAAGGGAGTGGTGTGGGAAAGAGAGGTTCCATTTTATGGGGTATTGGCATCAGTTTTGGAAAAGGGGGGAATCCGTACTGATGGGATGGTCTCCGCCTGAACCAGTGTTCTGGCAATAAGGATAAATAGGGTGGTCACTCGGACTTTAAACAAGTGAGTCGGGGGGGGAGAAGGGAAAGGGAAATCGAACATGTATGATTGGTCAATAGAAAGGTAAGCAGCAGATTATCATGTATGCAGGAGAGTTTACGTCCGAGGCAGACTATGAAAGAAGTGAAAAGGAAGGATGTCTCAGGAGAGATTATGAGAGATGTTGGAAATCATGAGGGTAAGAAAGCTAGCATGAGGGCACTTTACCTGAATGCTTATAGCATTCGGAACAAGGTCGTTGAGTTAGCCACACAAACCATCATGAATGGATATGATTTAGTAGCCATTGGGGAGACATGGTCCCAGGATGGTCACAACCGGGAGGTAAGTATCCTGGGGGCATCAGAGTGATCAGAAGGACAGAGTGGAATGCAAGGGATGGTGTAGCTCTGATATTCAAGGATGACATCAGGACCGTGCTGAGAGATGTTATACGCTCTGTGGAGAATAAGGTTGAATCCATCTGGGTGGAAATTAGCAATTCTAAGAAGAAAACGTCACTGATAGAGGTAGTCTGCAGGCCACCAAATAATAACATCACATTGAGGAGGGCAATAAACAACGAAATAACTAATGCATGCAAAAATGGTACGGAAATTATAATGGAGGGTTTTAATCTATTGGATGAACCTGCTCAAACAGTGTAGCCTTGAGGAAGAGTTCATTGAGGTATCCACAATAGTTTTCTTGAACAATATGCAATGGAAGCAATGAGGGAGCAAGCTATCCTAGATCTGGTCCTGTGTAATGAGACAGGAATAATTAATGACCTCATAGCTAGGGATCCTCTCGGAAGGAGCAATCACAGTATGGTTGAATTTAGAATACAGATGGAGAGTGGGAAGATAATATCCAATACCAGGGCCTTGAGCTTAAACAAGGGAGACGGCAATAGAATGAGGGAGGACTTTTCAAGAGTAGACTGGAAACAAAGACTTTGTGGTGGGACAGTTGACAAGCAGTGGAGGACTTTGAAAGCAATTTTCAAAGTGCTCAGCAAAACTCTTTTCCAGTGAAAAGAAACAATGTGATAAAAGGGGTAATCTGCTGTGGACGTAGAAGGAAATAAAGGAGCAGGAAAATCGATGTTTCGGGCAAAAGCCCTTCATCAGGAATAGAGGTAGGGTGCCTGCAAAGTGGGGAGATAAATGAGAGGGTGGGGGTGGGGAGAAACTAGCATAGAGTACAATAGGTGAAAGGGGGTAGGGATGGAGGTGATAGGTCAGAGAGGAGGGTGGAGTGGATAGGTGGAAAGGAAGATAGGCAGATAGGACAGGTCATGGGGGCGGTGCTGAGCTGGAAGGTTGGTGCTGGGGTGAGGTGGGGGAAGGGGAAATCAGGAAACTGGTGAAATCCACATTGATGCCATGGGGTCGAAGTATTCCGAGGCGGAAGATGAGGCGTTCTTCCTCCAGGTATCGGGTGGTGAGGGAGCAGCGGTGAAGAAGGCCCAGGACCTGCATGTCCTCGGCAGTGTGGGAGGGGCAAGTTGAAATGTTGGGCCACAGGGCGGTGGGGTTGATTGGTGCGGGTGTCCCGGAGATGTTCCTTAAAGCACTCTGCTAGGAGGCGTCAGTCTCCCCAATGTAGAGGAGACCGCACCGGGAGCAATGGATACAATAAATTATATTGGTGGATGTGCAAGTAAAACTTTGAAGGATGTGGAAGGCTCCTTTAGGGCCTTGGATGGAGGTGAGGGAGAAGGAGTGGGCACAGGTTTTGCAATTCTTGCGGTGGCAAGGGAGGGTGCCAGAAAGGGAGGGTGGGTTGTAAGGGGCCGTGGATCTGACCAGGTAGTCACGGAGGGAATGGTCTTTGTGGAAAACAGAAATGGGTGGGGAGGGAAATATATCCCTGGTGGTGGGGTCCATTTGGAGGTGGCGGAAATGCCATCGGATAATGTGGTTTATACGAAGGTTGGTATGGTGGAAGGTGAGCACCAGGGGCGTTCTGTCCTTGTTACGGTTGGAAGGGTGTGTTTGAAGGCAGAGGTGCGGGATGTGGACGAGATGTGTTGGAGGGCATCTTTAACCACATGGGAAGGGAAATTGCAGTCTCTAAAGGAGGAGGCCATCTGGTGTGTTCTGTGGTGGAACTGGTCCTCCTGGGAGCAGATATGGCGGAGGTGGAGGAATTGGGAATATGGGATGGCATTGTTCAAGGAGGTAGAGTGGGAAGAGGTGCAATCCAAGTAGCAGTGGGAGTCGGTGGGTTTGTAAAGAATGTTAGTGTTAAGTTGGTCGTCATTAATGGAGATGGAGAGTTCCAGGAAGGGGAGGGAGGTGCCAGAGATGGTGCAGGTGAATTTAAGGTCGGGGTGGAATGTGTTGGTGAAGTTGATGAATTGCTCAACCTCCTCGTGGGAGCACGAGGTAGTGCCAATGCAGTCATCAATGTAGCGGAGGAAGAGATGGAGAGTGGTGCCGGTGTAACTACGGAAGATGGACTGTTCTACGTAGCCACTGCAGGAATTGCAAAACTGCGCCCACACCTCCCCCTCACCTCCATCCAAGGCCCCAAAGAAGCCTTCCACATCCATCAAAGTTTTACCTGCACATCCACCAATATCATTTATTGTATCCGTTGCTCCCGATACAGTCTCCTCTACATTGGGGAGACTGGGCGCCTCCTAGCAGAGCGCTTTAGGGAACATCTCTGGGACACCCGCACCAATTGACCACACCACCCTGTGGCCCAACATTTCAACTCCCCCTCCCACACTGCCGAGGACATGCAGGTCCTGGGCCTCCTCCACCGCCACTCCCTCACCACCCGAAGCCTGGAGGAAGAACTCATCTTCCGCCTCGGAACACCTCAACCCCAATGGCATCAATGTGGATTTCACCAGTTTCTTCATTTCCTCTTCCCCCACCTCACCCCAAGCTCCAACCTTCCAGCACAGCGCTGCCCCCATGACCTGTCCTACCTGCCTACCTTCTTTTCCACCTATCCACTCCACCCTCCTCTCTGACCTATCACCTTCATCCCCTCCCCCACTCACCTATTGTACTCTATGCTACTTTCTCCGCACCCCCACCCCCTCTCATTTATCTCTCCACCCTGCAGGCATCCTGCCTCTATTCCTGAAGAAGGGCTTTTGCCCAAAACATCAATTTTCCTGCTCCTTGGATGCTGCCTGGCATGCTGCGCTTTTCCAGCATCACTCTAATCTAGACTCTGGCCTCCAGCATCTGCACTCTTTGTTTTTACCAAGGAAATAAAGGAGGTTATCAAATTGAAAGAGAAGGCATACCAACTGGCCAAGAACAGGAGGAAACTACAAATTTGGGAAAACTTTAAAGGTCAGCAGAAAGCCACAAAAAGAAATGTAAGACTCAATATGAGAAAAAACTAGCACAGGATATAAAGACAGATAGCAAAAGCTTCTACAAACTGATAAAACAAAAAAAAGTGGCTAAAGTAAACATTGGTCCTTCAGAGGATGAGAAGGGGCAGTTAGTTATGGGATATGATGAAATGGCTGATTGAACAGGTACTTTGCACCAGTCTTCACAGTGGAGGATACCAATAACATGCCAGTGACAAGGAGACAAAGGTAGGTCAGGACCTGGAAACAATCATTATCATGGAGGAGATAGTGTTGGGTAAGCTCTTGGAGCTCAGGATGGCCAAGTCTCCTGGCCCTGATGAGTGCACCCGAGGGTACTAAAAGAGATGGCGGGAGAAATAACAATTGCACTGTGATAATTTTCCAAAATTTGCAGCACTCTGGGGCAGTTCCAGCACAATGGAAAACAGAAAACAGGAAAAGAGAGGTAGACAAAAAATGGGGAATTATAGACCAGTTAGCTTAACCTCTATACTGGGGAAGATTAGATTAGATTAGACTTACAGTGTGGAAACAGGCCCTTCGGCCCAACAAGTCCACACCGACCCGCCGAAGCGCAACCCACCCATACCCCTACATTTACCCCTTACCTAACACTACGGGCAATTTAGCATGGCCAATTCACCTGACCCGCACATCTTTTTGGACTGTGGGAGGAAACTGGAGCACCCGGAGGAAACCCACGCAGACACGGGGAGAACGTGCAAACTCCACACAGTCAGTCGCCTGAGTCGGGAATTGAACCCAGGTCTCAGGCGCTGTGAGGCAGCAGTGCTAACCACTGTGCCACCGTGCCGTATATTATCAAGGAAGAAATAGCAAAGCATCTAGATAGAAATTGTCCCACTGGGCAGACGGAGCATGGGTTCATGAAGGACAGGTCATGCTTTTGGAAATCTATGAAAACATTCCGAGCAAGGTGGATAGCAGGGACCCAGTGGATGTGGTGTACCTAGATTTCCAAAAGGCCTTCGACAAGGTGCCACACAAGAGGCTGCTACATAAGATAAAGATGCATTGCATTAGAGGTATAGTTTTGGATGGATAGAGGATTGGTTGACTAACAGGAAGCCAACAGTGGAGATAAATGAGTGTTATTCTGGTTGGCAGTCAGTAACTATTGGTGTGCCTCAGGAATTAGTGTTGGGACCACAATTATTCAAGTTATATAGATGATTTGGAGTTGAGGACCGCATGTGGCGTGTCAAAGCTTTTAGATGACGCAAAGATGAGTGGCAGAGCAAATTGTGCAGAGGACTGGGAAACTTAGCAGAGGAACATAAATACTTTAAGTGAGTAGGCAAAGATCTTGCAGATGGAATACAATATTAATAAATGTGAAGTGATCCATTTTATTGGGAGTAACAGTAAAAAGGAGTATTATTTGAAAGGTAAAAGGTTGCAACATCCTGCTATGCAGAGGGACCTGGGTGTCCTTGTGCATGAATCACTGAAGGTGGTCTGCAGGTCATGGTCATAGAGATGTACAGCATGGAAACAGACCCTTGGGTCCAACCCGTCCATGTCAACCAGATGTCCCAACCCAATCTAGTCCCACCTGCCAGCACCCGGCGCAACAAGAAATTAAGAAAGCAAATGGAATTTTGTCCTTCATTGCCAAAGGGATTGAGTTTAAAAGCAGAAGGTAATGTTGCAGCTGTACAATGTGCTGGTGAGGCCACACCTGGAGTACTGTGTACGGTTTTGGTCACCTTACTTGAGAAAGGATGCACTGGCACTGGAGGGGGTGCAGAGGAGATCACTGGGTTGATTCTGGAGTTGAGAGGTTTATTTATGAGGAGAGACTGAATAGACTGGGATTACATTCATTGGAATTCAGAAGAATGAGGAGGGTTCTTATAGAAATATAAGAAATTATGAACAGAATGGATAAGATAGAAATAGGGAGGATGTTTCCACTGGCATTTGAAACTAGGACAAGAGGACATAGCCTCAAGATTAGAGGGAGCAGATTTAGGACTGAATTGAGGAGGATCTTCTTCGCCCAGAGGGTTGTAAAGCTATGGAATTACTTGCTCAGTGAAGTAGTCGACACTACTTCATTAAACACTTTTATAGCTCAGGTAGATTATTTTTGAACAATTAAGTAATTAAGGGGTACAGTGAGAGGGAGGGTAAGTGGATCTGAGTCCATGAAAATATCATCTATGATCTTATTGAATGGTGGAGCAAGCTCGAAGGGCCAGATGGCCTATTCCTGCTCCTAGTTCTTATGCTCTTATGGACACAAAGTAATTGAGCAGTCAAAATCTGGGCTTTATGAAGAGTAGGTTATGTTAACAAACTTAAGTTAAATTTTTTGAATAAGTACTAAACTAGTAACAGTGAAATGACTATGGGTTCAATCTATATGGGACTTCCAAAAGCCATTTGATATTGTTTCACATTTAAGTCTTTTAACTAAGATCAAAGCTCAGGAAATTGAAAAATACTGATCTATTTGAAAGATTGATGCATTTGAGAAAGTTGGAAATGCAGCGATAATGGATGATAATTTGAAGCAAGGGTTTGTGCTTCGATCTAAATCACCAACATGTTTATTATTGCTTTAGATATTAGGAGTGAGACCCATACATTCAAGTTTATTATGGAGATCAAACATAATTTTTCTAAGTGGACATAACGGAGACAAATGGATAAGTCTGAGGAACTCAATTTTGGAATAAAAAAGAAATATTAGAGATAACTTTTTCAGATTGTGACAATGTGAAAACAGTGGAGGTCCAAAGAGATTTAGTGGCACATGTACATCATTAAAAAGTAATAGGTACAAAGGAAAAACCAGAGAAGCAACTAAGTGTTCACTTCAATAACTAGATGACAAGAATACAACAGTGAGAAAGATTTTCTACAGTTATGCAACATCCTCGTTCAGCCGTATCTACAGCATAATGTACAGCTCTGGGAACATGACCTCATGAAGGATATATCAGTAGCATAAACTAATCTGCTGTTATATTAGATGTTGGGATGACACTTAGATGTTATATCAACAAAAGGTTATGGGGAAAATTAATGGAGCCTTTTAGAATTTTTGAAAAGAATTGATCTGGTGGATTGAATTAATTCTTCTTGCTATGAAAAAAACATTTAGGACATAGAGACCTAATGTTGTGGTTCTGCTCGCCGAGCTGGAAGTTTTTGCTGCAAACGTTTCGTTCCCTGGCTAGGGAACATCATCAGTGCTGTTGGAGCCTCGTGTGAAACGCTGCTTTGATGTTTCTTCCGGTATTTATATTGGTTTGTTCTTGCCGCTTCCGGGTGTCAGTTTCAGCTGCAGTGATTTGTATGTGGGGTCCAGGTCGATGTGTCTGTTGATGGATGTTCTTGCCGTTTCCGGGTGTCAGTTTCAGCTGTAGTGGTTTGTATATGGTGTCCAGGTCAATGTGTCTGTTGATGGAGTTTGGGGATGAATGCCATGCTTCTAGGAATTCTCTGGCTGTTCTCTGTCTGGCTTGTCCTATGATAGTGGTGTTCCGTTCAATCCCATTCAAATTCATGTTGCTGGTTGTCTGAGTGTATGGCTACTAGAGATAGCTGGTCGTGTCGTTTTGTGGCTAGCTGATGTTCATGGATGCGGATTGTTAGCTGTCTTCCTGTTTGTCCTATATAGTGTTTTGTGCAGTCCTTGCATGGTATTTTGTAAACTACATTAGTTTGGCTCATGCTGGGTATCGGGTCCTTTGTTTTAGTGAGTTGTTGTCTGAGCGTGGATGTTGGCTTGTGTGCTGTTATGAGTCCTAAGGGTCACAGTAGTCTGGCTGTCAGTTCTGAGACGCTCCTGACGTATGGTAGAGTGGCTAGTCCTTTTGGTTGTGGCATGTCCTCGTTCCTCGGTCTATCTCTTAGGCATCTGGTGATAAAGTTGCGTGGGTATCCGTTTTTGGCGAATACCTTGTATAGATGTTCCTCTTCCTCTTTTCGCAGTTCTGGTGTACTGCAGTGTGTTGTGGCCCTTTTGAATAGTGTCCTGATGCAGCTTCGTTTGTGTGTGTTGGGGTGGTTACTTTCATAGTTTAAGACTTAGTCTGTGTGTGTTGGTTTCCTGTGTACCCTTGTGGTGAATTCTCCGTTGGGTGTTCTCTCTACTAACACGTCTAGGAATGGGAGTTGGCTATCCTTTTCCTCTTCTCGTGTGAATCGGATTCCTGTGAGTGTGGCGTTGATGATTCGGTGTGTTTTTTCTATATCTGTGTTTTTGATGATTACAAAGGTGTCATCAACATATCTGATCCAGAGTTTGGGTTGGATTTGTGGTATGGCTGTATGTTCTAACCTTTGCATAACTGCCTCTGCTATGAGTCCCGAGATTGGTGATCCCATGGGTGTTCCGTTGATTTGTTCGTATATCTGATTGTTGAATGTAAAGTGTGTGGTGAGGCACAGGTCCAGTAGTTTAAGTATGCCGTCCTTGTTGATAGGTTCGGCCTCCTGTGTTCTGTTATGTATGTCCAGTAGGTTGGCTATTGTTTCTCTGGCTAGGGTTTTGTCAATTGAAGTGAACAGTGCCGTCACGTCGAATGATACCATGGTTTCTTCTTTGTCTATGTGTGTATTCCTAGATAAATCAGACTACATCAGTAAAGCACAACAACTACTCGCAGACACCAACACCTACCAAATGAAGGATTCCGACCCCACACCACAACTCACCAATAGAATAAACAACACACTAAGGAATCTACAAAAAAACGGACAGATAACCAAAGCGGACCAGCAAAGAATGAAACCTGAAAGCAACAACACCCCCAGATTCTATGGACTACCCAAAGTACACAAACCAGACATCCCACTCAGACCCATAGTATCACTACCAGGGACACCAGCATACAAACTGGGCAAAGAACTACAACAAAAACTGAAACACCTAGTCAGCGGATCCAAACACTCCATACAATCAACACAGGAATTCTTGGACGTCATCAGGAATACACACATAGACAAAGAAGAAACCATGGTATCATTCGACGTGACGGCACTGTTCACTTCAATTGACAAAACCCTAGCCAGAGAAACAATAGCCAACCTACTGGACATACATAACAGAACACAGGAGGCCGAACCTATCAACAAGGACGGCATACTTAAACTACTGGACCTGTGCCTCACCACACACTTTACATTCAACAATCAGATATACGAACAAATCAACGGAACACCCATGGGATCACCAATCTCGGGACTCATAGCAGAGGCAGTTATGCAAAGGTTAGAACATACAGCCATACCACAAATCCAACCCAAACTCTGGATCAGATATGTTGATGACACCTTTGTAATCATCAAAAACACAGATATAGAAAAAACACACCGAATCATCAACGCCACACTCACAGGAATCCGATTCACACGAGAAGAGGAAAAGGATAGCCAACTCCCATTCCTAGACGTGTTAGTAGAGAGAACACCCAACGGAGAATTCACCACAAGGGTACACAGGAAACCAACACACACAGACTAAGTCTTAAACTATGAAAGTAACCACCCCAACACACACAAACGAAGCTGCATCAGGACACTATTCAAAAGGGCCACAACACACTGCAGTACACCAGAACTGCGAAAAGAGGAAGAGGAACATCTATACAAGGCATTCGCCAAAAACGGATACCTACGCAACTTTATCACCAGATGCCTAAGAGATAGACCGAGGAACGAGGACATGCCACAACCAAAAGGACTAGCCACTCTACCATACGTCAGGAGCGTCTCAGAACTGACAGGCAGACTACTGCGACCCTTAGGACTCATAACAGCACACAAGCCAACATCCACGCTCAGACAACAACTCACTAAAACAAAGGACCCGATACCCAGCATGAGCCAAACTAACGTAGTTTACAAAATACCATGCAAGGACTGCACAAAACACTATATAGGACAAACAGGAAGACAGCTAACAATCCGCATCCATGAACATCAGCTAGCCACAAAACGACACGACCAGCTATCTCTAGTAGCCATACACTCAGACAACCCAGCAACATGAATTTGACTGGGAAAACACCACTATCATAGGACAAGCCAGACAGAGAACAGCCAGAGAATTCCTAGAAGCATGGCATTCATCCCCAAACTCCATCAACAGACACATTGACCTGGACACCATATACAAACCACTACAGCTGAAACTGACACCCGGAAGCGGCAAGAACAAACCAATATAAATACCGGAAGAAACATCAAAGCAGCGCTTCACACGAGGCTCCAACAGCACTGATGATGTTCCCTAGCCAGGGAATGAAACGTTTGCAGCAAAAACTTCCAGCTCAGCGAGCAGAACCACAACAACGGATACCTGAACTACAAATCTTCAATCAGATTTTATAGAGACCTAAACATAAAAATCAGATCAAGGTTATTCATAACAGCATTTATGGTACATTGCCTTGCACAAAGTACAGAGGTGAATATCTCTTTACCAAAAAAAATGATTCCAGCTCAATTAATATTTTAAAATCTGAACTCAACATATTTTTACTTATCAAAGGCATTGACGGATAAGGAGACAAGGGAGGTGGGTAAGGATAGGTTATAGATCAATTGTGATCTCACTGAATAGCAACACAGGTTCAAGAGATTAAATGGCTTGCTCCTGATTTTATAATGTACAGGCTACCTACAGAAGGCAGAATGTGAAGGAATTCCATAAATGGCTCAACAATGAATGAATGTAGAGCCAGCGTTCTTGCTAATGTAAGAATGTAAATGGTCCACATCAGATTCATTAGTAGACTGCCCTCTTTGACTTGTGTAACTAAACTAAGATGCTTTGTAACAAAAGTTTAACTTTTTTTTAAACATTTCAGTTTATGACTCAGGAGCAACCTTGCAATGTGGTCATGGAGCTGTATATCATCGACTTCAAATGGGACAGCATGGACAGAGTTATAACAAACTAGAAGGAACAAACTTCAAGACAAACCAAATCAACTTCCTACAGATTCCTGCAGACACATAAACATAACTCCCTTCTGCCAGATCTATTGAATCTCTGATCTAACAACAGCCAGCAAAGAAAATTCAAGATCATCAGTTTTCATTAATTATGTCTATATTTTATCATGGACTTTCCTATTATACCTATTGAAACAGATAAAACAAGTGAAAGGTTTGGGGAGGGTAGTAGAAGTAGGAAAATTGTGCAGTAAATGTTATAAAAAAGACAACTCATTTGAGAATGTATGCAACTGTTAATCATTGTTTCTGAAGAGGAGAAAAGCTTGGTGTCATAGAAACTTTTCAGGAACCCAGAGCAATCTTGGAATGATGGCATGGAGCTGCACATCACAGAATATAAATAGGATCACGTGGATGGAGTCAGGACAGACTGGAAGGAACAATCCAAGCAAATCAGGGTAACACACACTATAAGAAACACAGCATACCTAGGCAAGTATGTACAAAGATGATAGTTTAATCCTTCCCTAATACATCAGAGCCGTGTATGTCAATGATTCTTATATACGAGTTAGTACTAGTGTATAATAAATAATTTAACATTGAAGACTAACCCCTAAGATTGAATTTCTTCTTGACCAGTCTGTTTTAGACCAAACTTCTCAGCACATTGACATAGAGGTTAGCATTGCTGCCTCACAGCGGTGGGGCCCAGAATTGATTTCAGCCTTGGGTGTCTGTCTATGTGGAGTTTGTTCATTCTCCCTGGGTCTGTACGGGTTGCTAGTGGGTGTTCTGGTTTTCTCCTACAGTCCAAAATATATAGTTTAGGTGGATTGGGCATGCTAAAAATGTCCAGGAATGTGTAAATGAGGGGCCGGGATACAGTTTGGGGTGCAAAGCTCTTCGGAGGGTCGGTGCAGACTCAATGAGCTGAATAGCCTCTATTTGCACTGCACGGATTGTATAATTCAAACAGTGCCTCCAGCCATATGACAATAGCTACAAACTCTTGGCATATATGTCTCAAATTACCTTCCATCTTGTTTTAATTGGGGCACTAAACATGTTAGGATAATCAGAAGTAAGAACAAGATCATGAACAGTATTTACAAAACACATTGATTCTGTATCAAAGAGGACAGAAAGTAAGTAAAACTCAGGAAATAAAATGTGACTGAAAATACATCAAAACAAAATCAGTCCTCAAATGTCTCAATATTTAATGTTTAAATACATTTAGGACACTAAAAAAAGCTAACGTTAACATTTTCTACTCAAATATTCATTATTTTTAAAAGGAATTGAATAACTATTTTCATTAGTTTGGTTGGTTTAGGCAAAGAAATGATTTAATTTATTTTCTTTTGAAAGAAGAATTTGTCAGCAAGCCAGTTGCAAATTCTGCAAAACATAAAATATGGCAGAATTTCAAACTCTGCCTCATGTCTTTTTACAGATTTAGATAGTGTATTTTCTGAAGGATAGTGTTAGCTAAATCTACATTTCAGCAGAGTTAAAGAAGAGAAATGAATAAATACTTTAACATCTGCCCAGGAAGCCAAATGCTTTTGGTTTGGCCAGCGATTTTCTTAGGATTTGAGAAAGGTCTCTTTGGAAAAAAACATTCCCATTGCCAATTTTTGGTGCAAATTTGCCCATTTCGACACCAATGCAAAACTTGCTGTAGCATTTGGGCAGAAATTAGTATGTGTTGTACCTGAAACAGGCACAAGCAAAAAATGGGCAGTACACATACCAATTTAGCACTGATGCAGTCTACCCCAATGTGTGCTGGTCCCTGTGTTAAAGCCTGGGGACCAGGTTGAGTACTTTGAATGGATGACCTGTCGGCCTATAAATATATGAAGCAAAGAGGAAATTGCATTGTAGAATCCCTTGACCAGAACTTGCTCCAATATAAGGTAATGTTATTAAGAACTTGCAAGTGGTCTCTATAGCTACTGATTGTAAGTTATGAAGCCAGAAGGAATAGAGGGAGGTTCCCTTGGACATCAGACTCCTGCCAGATTGTCAACCCACCAGTTTACTGTTCTCTGATTCCTCCACCAATCACTGCCAACTCCCCTCTCCCAGGAACTTAACACAAGGGCACCAAATTCAAATGTTTCTTTTGGAACAAACTGCTTAAGGAGGCATTAGGAAAAAAATGCCAGATCTAATTTTGAATAAAAAATGGCTTATCTGACATTATGAGACTTGGGTGGAATTTGAAGAGAGCTCAGAGAATCAAACAGCATAGGCTGAAACATTCTGAAGCACGAGCATAAACAGACGAGATGCAGCCTTAACTTGAAATTATTGCGGAACTGCAGTTACACAAGAGAGATTTTGACAAAGTGGGTACACTCTCTGAATCAATTTAGGCTACCTTTAAAAGGCACGAAGATCATTAAATTTTACATATTAGAAACAGAGAATACAATCGAACATTAAATCATTTTAAAAAACACATTTTAAAAATGGTGAGTAAAAGTCGGGCTCACTTTTGAGAGAAAGGCATTTTAGGTTGCTTTTTTTGACACGATCTATCCAGTAGTGCATCATAAACGGTGCAGCTGGCTGAATCGCTCCCCTCCTCATGGTGGGAAATAAGGGGTGATCAGTGACATTTCTGAAGTGCCTGACCTCACCAACATCTCCCTGACAGATGGGAAAAGTGGTTGCCATCCCATGACCGGCCTGCCTGCAAAGTTAGCAGGTGGCTCCATTTGCCCAACCTGGGAACAATAGGAGACATAACCTCTGAAAACCAACCTCCTGCATTTGACTCAAGACTCCACTCTCCCTGTGAACCTCACCTACAACATGTAAAAGAGAACCACTTACTCACCACTGGATCCTCTGGAAACTTGGCTTTAGCCAACAGGCTTTAGGACCCAGAAGCAGCCAGTCTCTTTTTTTTAATCCACTCACATGATATAGACGTCACTGCTAGGCCAGCATTTATTGCCTGTGGCTAAATGCCCAACGTGCAGTTAAGACTCAACCACATTGCTATGAGTCTGGAGTCACTTGTAGGCCAGCTCAGGTAAGGATGGTAGATTTCCTTCCCTTAAGGGCATTAGCGAACCAGATGGGTTTTTCTGACAATTGACAACAGCTTCATGGCTATTGTTAGATTCTTAATTGCAGATTCTTTATTGATTTGAACCTGAATCCCCAGAACATTATTGGAGTTTCTGCATTAATAATCTATTGAGAATCCCACTAAGTCATCCTCTGGTTATCAGTTACTGGTGAAGCAGGACACCACTCTGAAGGCTTGTGACTTGCTCAGAAATTTGGAAGTGACCTTCTAATGAATTTATTGGCTTGCAACTTGGCATTTATTTTCAGTGTGGGAGCAATGGTTCACACATCACTGAATTGCCACTCCTTAGGCTTTGGCTGTTAGCGAAGAACTGCAACCTGGATTACTATTCTGACATGGTTCGGTTGGTAGTATTTTCACTTCTGAATTTTAAGGTTCTAGATTCCAAACGCATTCCAGGGCGAGAGCACCAGCAAAGACAGGGAAAAAAAAAGAGATGGAGCATTCATCAATAAGATACTGGGTGTGAAGGCTGAGTGCAGTTTGATGGGGACAAGATGTATGCATTCTGAACAATGGGCAGCAAGTACCCTGTCCTTAGCTACATTTCATTTCAATACCCTCGCTAACTTACCACATTCCCATTCCCAATGCTCACACTGGACCTGCATTTTGTCACTGTGGAAGGTCACATGCAAGGAATCATTTGGACAATTTCAACCGAGTTCTTACTTACAGGCCTCAAAAGTGAAACATTAACAAAACAAATAAAGGCTTTGGTTTACTCCCAAAATGCCAACCAAATGCAGCATTTTAACCAATGATTATTTTACATTCCATGTCTGTCTGCTGCTCCCAGCTCTCATCAACTCCTGCCATGTGTCAATCCGATTGTTTTCATTCACACCGAGCATGTGGATATTGACTGGCTGGCCAGCATTGATTCCCCTTGAGAAGGTGGTGGTGATGGTGGTGATGGTGGTGGTGAGTTGCATTCTTGATCTGCTGCAGTCCCCATGCTGTGGGTTGACCCACAATGCCCTTAGGGAGAGACTTCCAGGATTCTGTCCCAAGGTACTGTTCCTGTCAGTTTTCCAGTGGCTGATGCAGCTGAGATCTGTCACGCACAAGAGGGGCTTCCTCTTCCTACAGCCCTGCAAGACTAACTGTCGCCCACTTCCTGCACTGGACTCAAACATAACCCACCCCCCCAAAACGCGTACACCTCAAGGATGGCTTACCACTTGAACTGCATGCAGTCCATGCCCAAGGCTGACAATCCTGCATCCCCTCACCCTCACAGCTTTGACTGGAATGAGAACTACTCTTAACAGTTTCTGACGGGACTATTTGGTTGATATATGTAGAGTTTGTTTGCTGCACAACAGCTGGCATATGTTGTAGGTGTTAGAATGACATCTCAGTGCACCACCCATAAATACAACAACATGATGATAACAACATCTAATGACAAGCAGCCTGAGTGCCTGTGCTAAGGATAACCTCAGTATGGAGGTAATGATAGCTTTTGGGACTGGCTGATTGGCCAATCTACTACAAGGCTCGGCACGGCATGGATGCTGCAAGTAGGAATTAAGTGAGTGAACACTAAGAGATCACATGATCAGCCCCAGCATACAACCTGGAGGTGGGTCTATTTCTCTACTCAAAAGGTGTCCTTGCAGTAGCCTTTCAATGTTAGTTGCCAATGCGCCCTACAATGCAAGTCTGTGCTTCCTATGTGACCTGCAAATGTATCGGGAAGATGCCATGATGGTTATAGAGGGTTAGTCAATGTCAGATGCCAATATAAATGGACAGAAATTGCATGTACCCACGCATCGTGCCCTGAGATGTTGCTTGGTGCTGAACAACATGGAGGCTTTTCACAGCCAGCTGTAAGATTATGTTGCCAGGTACCAACTCTGACTTCCACATCAAGGTTTGTTCATATCGAGTATGCTCAGCACCTTTGATAATATAGGAAGTTGAATATTAATGAGGTGAGTTGCAGCATTAGTAAGACATTTAACAAGTTTTTATCCCTTTAATTGGCCACTTGCTGATATTTAGTCAGAAAGTTGCCTCATCGGCCCGCAAGTTCATAAACGATGCTGCAAATTGCTCAAAACATCGAGGCTAGTTCAAAGCACAGCAGGGTTTATTCCCTGGTGACCTGCCACTATTTTCTTTAACTTTTTGCTAGAAAGTTATCAGTAATGTTCAACCCAGGGAAATATGCAGAACTGCTTGAAATATTTCACAAATTTTACTCTGTGATGAGAACCAATATTACAGATAGCATTGGACTCAGAAGGATCAAGTGTTAACAGTTTCAAGGCTAAATTATGAAACTTTAATCAGGAGACTGAATTCTTTGACGTGACTACCATAAAAAAAGATCATGGCCCTTGGGGAAAAGGAGGCAGTTTTCTACAAGATGTGTTCATTTCAGCAAAAACACTGACAGATTTAGCCTCTAAAAGCAAGGATATGACAACCTGGTCACAACAGATTAGGACATAGCTACGCAAATGCAGCAGCTGAGCAGCTGCTCATAAATATTGAAACAATTTAACAAAATGAGAACTACAATATAAAGACTGGAACACAAGTTAATGTTTTAAGATGGCTTGTCTGGCAACAGCCACAATAAAATCATCTGAACATTTATTAGGGACATAATACAAAAATCAAAGAGGTGATTAATGACCAACGTGGATGCTTAACTGAAAAAGTGAGTTATCAATTAATTTGGCTTTGAGGATATGTCTAATAATTGGATAAATTATTACTACCTCATATATCACAACATGATTAAAAAAAAATCTCATTAATAAAATGGTATTGCCCATCTTTATCGTCCAAGGTGAGTTTCTGTTTTCTCTATGAGATTTATGACAATATTTGACATCCTCAACATTTTTCCTGTAGTTATTGCTACCAAAATAAATGTGTTTGGGAATTATTCTTGGACACCCCCTCCAGACTGGAAGTTTTTGCTTCAACAAACTCATTGCTGTTCACATGAATAATTGAATTATTCAACTTTCCTAATTTAAACATTAATAATAAAGGGTAGCTGGCACAGCCTTTTCAATTGCACAGCCTTTGCAACAAAAAAATACTTTGTAATAAAAGCTGGTCCAATTCACTTCCAACTACCATGTTTACTCCTCAACTGTATCGATATTCTGCGGCTTAATTCTAGTTACAGACACTTGAACCTCGTGTGTGCATGGATATTTGTTTTCAAACTTGACTCAGCAAAAAGTGAGGTCATGTTTTACCTTGCCTTATACTTTATGCAAAATAAATGCTTTCCAGGTTTCTCAAGGGATTTTCATTGCAAGTATATTTGCGATTGAAAGAAGAGTTGTTGTTTATTGTTTCACAAAAAATAATAATTAACCCAATTATCTGCAAGAAATTTGTACACAACAACTGATCTCACATGACACAAGGCCAATCTTAAAATAGCATGGCTTGATCAGCTGAAAATATTCTTAATGGCAAGTGCAGTTGTAGTAATTAATCAATAATCAATGTGGAGTAATTAATCAATTTTCAGGTCGACTGTGGGATTTGGGAGGAGATCTAGAATCCAACAGTGCTTAGGTGTGATTGTAGGAGGAACTTTCTGCCTCCCTGGAAGTGGTGAGAGTAGTGGCAAGCAGGGGAAAATAACTGGTCCCGGCAAGATATTTGGCGAAAAGCAGGTAAAGTATTGGGCAAGGAAGGCCACTGGGGGCTTGCTCATGTCATCAATGTTTCTCAGCAGCAGCAATGTTTTTCAGCGGCAGCAGCAACTCGAAGGGCGGGAGCTTGCACCAGGGGCCTGCCACCGGGAGTGGGGAGTCACTGATTGTGCTTTTAATTTTGAAGTCAGAGAGCAGAAGTTTCTGGGAAAGGAGGGACTTCTTATGTTTATTACCATCCTGCTATATAAGTCAGTGTCTTCTCAACCTGAGACCCTACCGTTGCAGGGCCTCCCATCCAACCAATCCTCTAACCTTAAGGACCAGGGACATATCAGGTAAGCGTCTCTTTTTTACTTTGTGACGAGGGGACGAGCAGGGATGGCAGTGCAGGGAGAGCAATGTTCTTCCTGCATGATGTTTGAGGTTAGGGACTCCATTAGAGTCCCACCCAAGTACATCTGCAGGAAGTGCACCCAACTCTCGCCCCTCCAAGACAGTGTTAGGGAACCGGAGTGGGAGCTGGATGAACTTCGGATCATTCGGAAGGCAGAGGCTGTGATAGATAGGAGTTACAGGGAAGTAGTTACTCCTAGGCAAGAAGAAAGCTGGGTGACTGTTCGAAAGGGGAAAAACAGTCAGTAGAGGGATCCCCTGTGGTCGTTCCCCTGAAAAACATGTATACCATTTTGGATACTATTGAGGGGGACGACTTACCAGGGATATGCAGTGGGGCCCACATCTCTGGCACAGAGCCTGTCCCTGTTGCACAGAAGGGAAGGAGGGAAAGGAGGAGAGTGTTAGTCATTGGGGACTCAGTAGTTTGAGGCTCAGATAGAAGATTTGTAGGGAACGAATGAGACTCGCGGTTGGTGTGGCCTCCCAGGTGCCAGGGTCCATGATGTCTCGGATCGTATATTTGGGGTCCTGAAGGGAGGGGGTGACCAGCCCCAAGTCGTTGTCCATGTAGGTACCAACGGCATAGGTAGAAAGAGGATGGGGATGTAAGGCAGGATTTCAGAGAGTTAGGATGGAAGCTGAGAGTGAGAACAGAGTTGTTATCTCTGGTTTGTTACCCGTGCCGCGTGCAAGACAAAGAACAAGGAGAGATATCAGCTGAACACGTGGCTGCAAGGATGGTGCAGGAGGGAGGGTTTCAGATTTTTGGATAATTGGAGCTCATTCTGGAGAAGGTGGGACTTGTACAAACAGAACGCTCTTCACTTGAACCAGAGGGGTACTAATATCCTGGGTGGGAAATTTACTGGTGCTATTCGGGTGGGTTTAAACTAGCTCAGCAAGGGATGGGAACTGGAGATGTAGTTGCAGTGCACAGGAGGATGAGAGTAGGAAGGACAGAGACAGGATTTCAGGATCGCAGGAATGTGCTGGCAGACAGCAAACTGGTTTGAAGTGTGTCTATTTCAGTGCCAGGAGCATGCGGAATAAGATGGGTGAACATGCAGCATGGTTTGGTACCTGGGACTTTGATGTTGTGGCCATTTCGGAGACATGGATAGGGCAGGATGAGGAATGGATGTTGCAGGTTCCAGGGTTTAGATCTTTCACTAAAAACAGGCAAGGCGGTAAAACAGGTGGAGGCGTGGCCTTGTTAGTCAAAGATAGTCTAACGGTGGCTGAGAGAATATTTGATGAGGACTCATCTACTGAGGTAGTGTGGGCTGAGGTTAGAAACAGGAGAGTAGAGGTCACACTGCTTAGAGTTTTTTTATAGGCCTCCGCAGAGTTCCAGGGAGGTGGAAGAGAGGATTAGCAAAATTATTCTGAGTAGGAGTGAAAGGAACAGGATGGTCATAATGGGGGACTTTAACTTCCCCAACATTGACTGGAAATGTTATAGCTCTAGTAATCAGATGGATCAGTTTTTGCCCAATGTGTACAGGAGGGTTTCCTGACACAGTATGTTGAAGGGCAGACAAGAGGGGAGGCCACATTGGATCTGGTGCTTCGTAATGAACCAGGCCAGGTGTTTGATTTAGTTGTAGGTGAGCACTTTGGACAGAGTGACCATAATTCAGTTATGTTTAGTTTAGTGAGATAAAGGGATAGGTACATGCCACAGGTCAAGAGTTATCGATGGTGCAGGGCAATTATAATGCAATTAGGCAAGAATTAGGATACATAGAATGGGGTAGCAAAATGCAGGTGATGCAGACAATGGAAATGTGGAGCTGGCTTAAGGAATAGATATTGCGTGTCCTTGATAGGTATGTCCCTGTCAGGCAGAGAGGAAGTGATAAGGCAAGGGAACCATGGTTTACAACTGAAATTGCAGTTCTTGTTAAGAAGAAGGAGACTTGTGTTGATGAGGCAAGTTGGTACAGATGAGGCGATGGAGAGTTACTGATCAGCTAGGAAGGACTTAAAGAGAGAGCTAAGAAGAGCCAAGAGAGGACTTGAGCAGTCTTTAGCAAATAGAATAAAGGAGAACCCTAAAGCTTTCTATTGGTATGTGAGGAATAAAAGGATAATTAGGGTAGGAAAAGGGCCGGTCAAAGACAGAAGTGGGAAGTTGAGTGTGGACTCTGTAGAGATCAGAGAGGTGCTAAATAAACATTTCTCATCGGTTTTCACATCGGAGAATATTGTAGAGGAGAAGAATGAGGTACGAGGTATTAGACTAGAAAGGATCGAGGTTAGTTATGCACAGGTGTTATCAATTCTAGAAGGAGTGAAAGTAGACAAGGCCCCTGGACCAGATGGGATTTATCTGAGGATTCTCTAGGAAGCTAGGGAGGAGATAACAGAGCCTTTGGCTTTGATATTTGAGTCATCATTGTCTACAGGTGTAGTACCTGAGGACTGGAGGATTGCAAATGTTGTGCCCTTGTTCAAGAAGGGCAGTAGAGATGACCCAGATAATTATAGCCCAGTGAGCCTTACTTCTGTTGTGGGAAAGGTTTTGGAAAGGATTATAAGAGATAAGATTTATAATCATCTAGCAAGCAATCATCTATTTGATTTCAGATAGTCAACATGGTTTCGTCAAGGGCAGATTGTGTCTCACAAACCTCATTGAGTTTCTTGAAAAGGTTACCAAACATGTGGATGAGGGTAGGGTAGTTGACGTGGTGTACATGGACTTCAGTAAAGCCTTTGATAAGGCTCTACGTGGTAGGCTGTTAGAGAAAATGCAGAGGTATGGGATTGAGGGTTAGTTAGCAGTTTGGATTAGAAACTAGCTTTCTGGAAGAAGGCAGTGAGTGGTGGCTGATGGAAAATATTCAGTCCGGAGTCCGGTTACTCGTGGTGTGCCACAAGGATCGGTTTTAGGACCACTGCTGTTTGTCATTTTTATAAATGACTTAGACGTAGGCATAGGTGGATGGATTAGTAAATTTGCAGATGACACTAAAGTCAGTGGAGCAGTGGATAATGTGGAAGAGTGTTACAGGTTGCAGGGGGACTTGGATAAACTGCAGAATTGGACTGAGAGGTGGCAAATGGAGTTCAATGCAGCTAAATGTGAGATGATGCACTTTGGAAGAATAACAGGAAGGGAGAGTACTGGGTCAATGAAAAGATTCTTGGTAGTGTGGATGTGCAGAGGGATCTTGGAGTCTATGTACATAGATCCCTGAAAGTTGCCATCCAGGTTGATAGTGCTGTTAAGAAGGCATACAGTGTGTTAGGTTTCATTAGTAGAGAGATTGAGTTCCAGAACTGCAATATCATGCTGCAGCTGTACAAAACACTGGTGTGGCCACACTTGGAATATTGTGTACAGTTCTAGTCGCCCCATTACAGGAATGATGTGGAAGTGTTGGAAAAGGTGCAGAG
Source organism: Hemiscyllium ocellatum (assembly GCF_020745735.1). NCBI lineage: Eukaryota > Metazoa > Chordata > Chondrichthyes > Orectolobiformes > Hemiscylliidae > Hemiscyllium > Hemiscyllium ocellatum. Next base: position 77,639,139 of record NC_083407.1, on the reverse strand, counting down.
GAGATTTACCAGGATGTTGCCTGGTCTGGAGGGAAGGTCTTATGAGGAAAGGCTGAGAGACTTGGGTCTGTTCTCATTGGAAAGAAGAAGGCTAAGGGGGAATTTAATAGAGACATAGTAGATGATCAGAGGATTAGATAGGGTAGACAGTGAAAGACTTTTTCCTAGGATGATGACATCAGCTCATACAAGGGACATAGCTACAAATTGAGGGGTGATAGATTTAAGACAGATGTCAGAGGCAGGTTCTTTCCGCAGAGAGTGGTAAGGGTGTGGAATGCCCTACCTGCTAATGTAGTCAACTCAGTGACATTAGGGAGATTTAAACAACCCTTAGATAAGCACATGGATGATTTTGGGATAGTGTAGAGGGACGAGCTGAGAATAGTTCATAGGTCAGCGTAGCATCGAGGGCCGAAGGGCCTATTCAGCGCTGTATTGTTTTATCTTCTAAACAGGAGATGGATCAGTGTATTCCCTCAAAGGAAATTTAGGGCAAATAAATCCAGAGCTCTCCAGATGACAAAGGTGACAGAGATCAAGATAAACAAGTTAAAGTGTGCGTATGACAGCCGTCGGTTAGAAAGTACAATTGGGTGGCAACATATTAGAGGTAAAGAGGAATTATCAGAATAAACTGGCAGCCGACACAAATGTAATACTGAAGTCTTTAGGCATACAGATGGTAAGAGTGACAAGAGGAGGAGCAGGGCTGATTAGAGACCAAAAGGGGATGTTAGAGCTTAGCTGAGGAATTAAATGAATACTTTGCACCTGTCGTTACTGAGGAGGGAGTTGCTACCCAGACACCCAGACCAAGATGACAGAAGAGAAAACTCTGTCACTCCCTGCGTTCAAATTTGATAACGAGGAAGTATTAGATAGATTGACTTAAAGTTGACAAAGCTGAGTGAGATATATCTGAGGAATTTAAAGGATGTGAAAGTGGAAATTGTAGGGCCTCTGCTCAAAATCTTTCCATCTTCCTTAGACTCACCAGAGGTGACAGAAGACCAGAGAATTGCAAACATTACACGCTTGTTCAAAAAAGGTGATAGCGATAATCCAACAATTACAGACCAGTCAGCTTAACTTCAGGAAAGTTTACACATGATATGAGACTTGGAAGCAGTGTAAACTATAAGGGGGATAGTGTACAACTTTAAAGGATGTTGACAAGTTGGTGCAGTGGACCGATAGGTATCAGATGACATTTAATTCAGAAAAGTGTGGGGTGATGCATTTTGATAGGAAGAATATTTAAAGACAACTTCAAATGAGCATAATTTACATGGGTACAGGAACAGAAGAACTGAGGTGTATTTGTGCACAGATTTTTGAAGGTGACAGGATAGGTATACAGAGCAGTGAATTACGCACACAGTGTCTTGGGCTTTGTTACTAGGCATGGAATACAAGAGCAAGACGATGTTGTTGGGCTGGGACACGACACTTGTTAGACCTCAGCAGGAGTACTGTGTACATTCTGTTCTCCACACTATAGGAAGAATGTGAACACATTGAAGCTTCTCATCCTTGAAAACAGACTATAGATCCGAGGTGGGATGTAGCCTGCAACTAAAGCTAATTAGTCTTTAGTTTTCAGATTCCCCAGTTGCCATGGGAGAACACCATTGATGGAAGGATGAGGCCCATAATTGGACAATGTTGCAACACTCCTACCTGATGAAATATCCCCTTGCCACCAAATTCGCCTCAGGTGAGGCTATGAAATTCCAGCCCAGCCATGTTATTCAATGGAGAGGAAAAGTTACGGCCAGATGGTGCATTCTGGTCAGCTTCCCAAACATGGGAATCTCAAAGGCAGTCATACAGAAAGAGGTGGGGGGTTAAAATGTTTCTGCAGACTTGATTCTCTTGTCTACTACGAGGAGGCTATCTCCTTTTACAGGCTGCATTTTAGCCACGCCAGGGACTTCATGTGCTAGCTGGAGGGGCAGTGGTAGGCATTTTCATTGCTGTTATTGGCTATTCCCCCATCTACAGCTGTTTACCCTTGAACCATCAGGTTTGCAAACAGCTTGGAGGCTGGTCAGAGCTAGCAAACTGGTTAGTGGCAGGAAATTCTGGGCCTGTCCATTTTTGGGCTCAAACACAAACCAATGCGAATTCACTCCATACACTGGACAAACTCAAGGACAGCTTTGTACAAACGATGCACAAAACATGGTCGATAGACTCAAGTTTCCTTAACATAGTTCATGTGTGCTTTTTGAGGTACGATAAAACAAAACACAAGTAAGTGTCACAGGTTGAAACATGATATTCTATGTTCGATTGATTTGATTGGCCGTCATTTTAAAAACTGGGGTTTTTGTTCCAGATTTTTAACTACCATTTGTCTTTTACATCTTTACAATGCCCCAAATCACTTTCCTGTCAATCACTGATGTTTGACATGTCATCACTTGTTAACTAGCTAGATTCAACAGACAGTTTAAACACAGCAAGATTCTATCTTCAGAAAAATGAGATATATAACTCCATTGATCAATAAATTATGTTGGCTGAGGGCGGTCAGGGAGCCAGGATAACAACAATCCTCTTCAGATTAGGCCATGTATATTTTACATTTAGTGTGGTCGGAAGGAAGGAACCTAGTCGAATGTTTTATTCAAAATATGGCACTCGAATAGTCCAGCACTTCAATACTGCACTGTGACATGAACCTAGATTTTGTGGGCAAATGCAAGCATGAGGATTGAAAGACCCAAAGAACCATAGTTAGGGATAACTAAAGATATAGGAGAAAGTGAGGACTGCAGATGCTGAAGGTAAGAATCGGGAGTATGTTGCTGGAAAAGCACAGCAGGTCAGGGCAGCATCCGAAGAGCAGGAGAGTCAACGTTTCAGGCCTAAGCCCTTCCTAATGAGGGGATTGCTGCCTGACCTGCTGTGCTTTTCCAGCACCACACTTTCCGACCCATAACTAAATATGTGCAAAGATAAAGATCTAGAAACCACAAACAATTTGAAAACACCAAGTTACAAGTGGCAGTAATTGTGGCACCTATCAATCTAAATAACATTCATAGAAACACAGACAACAGGAGCAGGAGGAGGAGGGTATTTGGTTCTTTGAGCAATTCAATACCCTGTTCCCACTTTCTACCCATACAGTTTGATCCCTTTAGCCCTAAGAACTATATCTAATTCCTTTAAGAAAACATTTAATGTTTTGGCCTCAAAGTTTTGTGGCAGAGAGTTACACAGACTCTCTGGATGAATTATAGTCTCCTCATTTCAGTTCTAAATGGCCAACCTCATATCCTTAGATGGCAACCCCTGGTTCCGGATACCCCGTCATCCTTCCTGTCTAATCCTTTTAGAATTCTATAAGTTTCCAAGAAATCCCTTTTGTTCTTCTAAATTCCAGTGACTATAGCCCTCAGAGATCTAATTTCTCTTCACACATTGAACCAAACATTGCAGGACTCAGTCTAGCAAACCTTCAAAGCACTCCCTTTACAGCCAGAATATCCTTCCTCAGGTAAGGAGTCCACACCTACACACACTACTCCAGTTATGATCTCATCAAGCCCCTGCACCATTGCAGCAATATATCACCGCTCCTGTACTCAAACCCTCTCACAATGAAGGATAACATATCATTTGTCTGCTTCACCACTTGCATGCTTACTTTCAGCAACTGGTGTACCTGGGTTACATTCCATATCCCCCTTTTCCAACTTATTCCCAGTCAGATAATGAGCTACCTTGCTGTTTTTGCTTTCAAAATAGATAACCTCATATTTACCCACACTATATTGCATCTGCCCTATATTTGTCCACTCACTCAACTTGTCCAAATAACACTGAAGCATCTCTGCATCCTACTCACAGTTCATCCTCCCACCAGCTTTGTGTCATCTGCAAATTTGGAGGCATGACATTTAGTTTCATCATCTAAATCATGAATACAAATTGTGAATAGCTGGGTCTAAGCAGTGATCCCTGCAATACTCTAATAGTCACTGGCCACCACTCAGAAAAAAACCTGTTTTGTTCTTACTCATTGTTTCCTGTCAACCAATTAGTTCTCTATCCATGTCGGTACATGCAAGTCACTACACTACTGCCAATCCAATTTGTTTAAATTTCACATGGTAATTTCTTATGTGGGACCTTATTTGAAATAAATACAGCAGTTTAGTAGGTAATTTTCAAATACACCTCAAATAAATTTGTTGGTTAATCATTAACTCTTCCCTTAAAATACTGGACTAACATTGACAGAAATTATTAGTGGTTAACAAAAACATTTTTGTCATCAAGTTAGTAATCGCAATAAAGACAAGAAATCCACCTACCCTTTTTTCTACTGAAAGCCCGATTCATGTTGATAAGTGTTCAGCACAAACAGTAGCAGTATTCCAGTGTTTTTTTAAATCTGAAAATGACATACAGGCATAAGATCATATAGTCCTTCTGTGATGATTACAGTCTTCAGACAGATAATTAGATATCAAGCACTATAATCTATGTGAACTCTGTAAAAACCAGCAGCTTAATAATGCATTACAGTTCTAATAAAGTGATTTTCAATGACAAAGACTCTTCTTGAAAAATATTCATGAATGACTTGTGCAGATTTGGGAGGAGAAAAAGGCTCAGTTTACTTTATTTCATTCTTGGGGTGTCTGTATTGATAACAAGACCAGCATTTTTTACCCATCCCTATGTATCACTGAGAAAGTGGTGGTGAGTCCCTAGAGGCCATGTGCTGATGGTATACCCACTTGTTCGGTTAGGGTGGGAGTTTGAGGATTTTGGCTCAGTGACACTGAAGCAGCAGTAACAAGTCAAGATTGTGGACAGCTTACAGGGAGTGATGTTCACAACAACCTGCTGCCCTCATTCTTCTCAGGTTTTTGAGAGCACAAGGCACTGTCAAAGGAGGCTTAGCAAGTTGTTGCAATGAATCTCTCAGGAGCTACACATTGCCAGCAACTTACTGGTGGTGGCAGAGAGCCTGAACATTTGAGGTGATAGTTGGTTGCCAGTCAAAAGGACTGCTGTGCTCCACAGCTTCTCAAGTATTGTTGGAGTTCAACTGATCCAGGCAAGTGGACAGTATTTCATCAGACCCCTCGCCTGTGCCTTATGAAGGCGTGCAGGCTTTACAGAGTCAGATACTGAGTTATTTGTCACACAAGTTCCAGCCTCTGACCTGCTATTGTAGCCACCGTATTTACATGACTGGCACAGATAAGTCAGCAGTAACACCCAGGTTATTGATAGAGGGGAATTCAATCATGGTAATACTACTGACTGTCAAGGGCAGGCTGTTAGATTCTCTCTTCTTGGAAATGGTCACTGCATGGCACTTCTGGCATGAATATTCCTGGCCACTTATCAGCCCAACCCTAGATAATGTCCAGGTCTTGCTGCACTTGGACACAGACTGCTTCACATTCTGAGGAGTTATGAATGGCACTAAACCTTACATAATCAATTAACTTCTTCACTCTGGCTTTATGATGGGAGGATGGTCATTGATGACACAGTTGAATTGGGTTATGCCTAGGATAATACCCTGAGGAAGTCCTGTAGAGATGACCTGGAGCTGAGACGATTAGTCTTCAACAACCAGAATCATCCTCTTTTGTACTCAGTCTGACTCTACCCAATATAAGACACCCCCTGTTTCTTATTGACTTCAATTTTGTTAGGGCTCCTTGATGTAACCCTCAGTCAACTTCCGTCTTGATGTCAATGTCTGTCACTTTCACCTCACCTTTTCAGCAACATCTCATTAAATAGCTGGCAGCTATCAACTAGGTCAAATCATCAATATTTTTCAAACCACTGATCAGCTCAATGGTGTGTTAGTTATGTACAGTGAGAAATAAACACATTAGTTAGTGCAGCCAACATTGCAATGAAAATTTTAAAATTACAACTCAACCATTGAATTTTAAGACATAACTGCAGTTTAATTTAAGATCACTGCACAAAAGCAAACAACTAGCTTGCATCTAAAAAAAATTTTCTAAATCTTCCATTGCTCCTTTAGACCCACCCAAAAACCCAATTCTTAAGCCACAAGTTTGAGCACCCCTCATGATCTATTCCCCATTGGCTCAGCATCTAATTTTCTCTAGTCTCTAAAATTACTGCTGCCAGGCACTTCACAATATTGAAGTAACTACACAAGCAAAGGTTACACCAGTAGCAAAAGAAGAACAAATTCCTCTTTGAAAGTTGTTCTTTCAATTGCTCCCAGCACCAGTCTGAGGTAACACAATCCAGATCATTAAAATTTGCTGCATAAAACATGCTGTCTTTTCCCCCTGGAATTTCTTTCATCAAATATGTTAGACGTACATCTCCTCTAGTTAATGCTTCTCTTGCCTGTCGAAACAGTTACCTTCCCCAGACCTCAGCCAAACATGTATCAAAATATGAAATATTTCTTGTAATTTTTTTCCTTAACCTTCACTGTTGTGAAAAGGAATTTATTTAAATCATTTTAATCATGCACATAACTTGCTTAAACCGAAGTTCAGGAAAAAGTAAGCAATTTTTTGAACATTAGATTGCTTTACCTTTAATGATCTCCGAAGAATAATGTTGCTTATAAATGTAACCTCTGGAGATAAATTTAATGCCCATTCAATGGACATGAATGGAACATGAACCACTCACTCTAAATTATGATACCAATTGATTGATGAGAATGATTTAGTTCCTACAAGGTCCGTTCATACTTCCATTCAAAATGTTGAGAAAATATTTTTGTAGTGTATACAAAATATCAAGCTATAAAGTTCTTTTTGGTTAAAGTGTTACTTCTCAGTAAGGTTTAACAGAAGAGAGTTTTTTTAAACCAGTTTTAATATTTCAGTCATTTAAAACTTGTAAATCTGAGGGCAAAGCATTTACTCTCCATGTTGAAGCACCATGCAGTAAGACCAAAGTGGAGAGCTGCCAATCTTTAGAGGGACAAGGAAGACCACCATGTGCAAGGAGCCCTTCCAAGAAACATTGGAATGGCACAAGAAAAATACCCTTGCCAGGCAAACTGTCACTGAGCAATGAAAACATGAAAAGGAAGACTTGGGAGTGAGAAAACCAAAATGAGTGTCTTCAACTCATTGCGAGCAGCACGGTGGCACAGTGGTTAGCATTGCTGCCTCACAGTACCAGGGTTCAATCCCAGCCTCGGGTGACTGTCCGTGTAGTTTGCACATTCTCCCTGTGTCTGTGTGGGTTTCCTCCCATAATCCAAAAATGTGCAGGTTAGGTGACCTAGCCATCTTAAATTGTCCATAGCGTTAAGGGATGAGCAGGTTAGGTGCATTAGTCAAGGGTAAATGTAGAGTAATGGGGCAATGGGTTTGGGTGGGAAAAATTTGTTGGGCTGAAGGGCCGGTTTCCACACTGTAGAGATTCTAACTAAGAACCCAGAAGACCAAGACCTCAGGGTGTCTGTCTTGAAAACACTAATAAACGTAGAGGGGTTAAAGAGCAGACAGTGCAAGACATTTACCTGTTACTGTTGTAATGATCCACACACGTCATGTAATATAAGAAGTAGTATTTCACAAACTGCAGAACACCACATAGGCAATAATATTTGAGAGGACTGTTTGGGCATCAAGGCACTAGGAACAGCTTCGAAGAATTTTGATGGTTTCTGTAATGGCAGATCACTTCACAGCAGGACAATATAATTGGGCTTTCAAGAATCAAAGATGTCTGTGAAGGCACCAGCTAGTTACTTTCTTCTACCCTGTAGCCTTCATTAATGTGCCAGAAGGTTTGTGTATAGGTACTTTTATCTCTGAAGAATCAAAGTGATAATGAAATTATTCCCTAAAGAGAATCCAGCTAGAATTGTAAATAATGGTGGACAGAACAAAGTGAAAGTGTTCAGTGGATGGTAACGGTAGCGACTGGCAACATTTCATCATCAATTCCCCATTGTCACCCTTCTAAAATCCTGGTCCAAGTTTTGAAAGGGGCTTTAAAAAAATTCATTAACTAGCATTAAACCCATTTTAAAAAAAAAATCTGCAATGTACTTCAGTATGACAGCGCTTCCTCGTTATTCAATTCTAAAGGAAATGTCTGACGGCATTTTTTGACTTAAAAAAAACTTGTGGATTTTATGGTATTTTGGATAAGTTGCAATCTTGCAAAATTTCATAAATAATTTGTCTCCATCAAGCAGATTCCAATTTCTTGCCATATCATCCCAAACACGTCATGTTAATTATCAATCATGGGTCTATGGTGCTCCTCTCACCTGATGTTGGCTGAGTCTATTATCATGCTATACCCAGGAGAACTGGCTGGTGTGGGATCTCTCAGAATAAACTGGCATCCTAGATGCCCACACTATTTTTAAAAGGCTGTTGTGCATCCAGACAAACACTATCAGGCTGGAGCTGCCCTTCATGGTTTGTGGCATTTGCCCCAGATGTGGTAAATTTGCATAAATCTGCAGACAGGCACTTGGAGCTCATGGTGGATGGTGTGGGACATGTTCTTCCCCCCAAGGACATGTGGAAGATGCCATGCCATCCAAACCGAACACCCTTGGTCATTATGGTCTCACCTGTCTGGAAGAATGCCCAGTAGTGAAGTGCAAAGTCAATAGCTGATGGTACTGATAAAGTTAACTTACATGAGGGTAAGGTGTTGCACCACCCACTTTCATCTCATTCAATCCCTTCCCCTCTCTCTCTCTCATTTCAAATGAAAACAGCCCAAAAATGGAGCCAAGATAGGTGGCATGCTGCCCAATATTCAGCTTCTCACCCATTACAAATAGATGATCCTTTAGACAGCATGATTTTGTGTGGGGGAGTCATGCCACACTAATTTGATTCAGTTTTTTGAGGTGACAAAGATGATTGAGGAGGGAAAAGCTGTTGATGTTCACATGGACTTCAGGAAAGCCTATCAGAAGTCCCTCATAACAGGTGAAGTAACAAGGTATCGTAGTGAACTGGCAAGATGGATACAGAACTGACTTAGTCACAGGAGACAGAGGGTAGTGGTGGAAGGATGCTTTTTGGAATGGAGGGTTGTGACTAATAGTATTCCACGGGGATCACTGCTGGGTCCTCTACTATTCATGATCTTCATAAATAATTTAGAGGAATCTCTAAATTATTTGCTGATCTAATTAGTAAGTTTGTGGACAATACAAAGATTGGTGGAATGCAGATAAGTGAGGAGAATTGTCAGAGGACACAGCAGGATATAGATCAGTTGGAGGCATGAGCAGAAAAATGGCAGATGGAGTTTAACCCAGACAAATGTGAGGTGATGTACTTTGGAAATTCAAGTACAATGCAGGTAGTTAAGGTAGTAAGAAAAAGGTTTATGGCATGCTTGCCTTCATTGGAAGGGGCATTGAGTATAAGGATAGAGAGGTTATGCTGCAGCTTTATTGAACTTTAGTTAGGCCACATTTGGAATACTGTGCACCACTCTGGTCACCATACTACCTGAAGGATGTGGATGCTTTGGAGAGCGTACTAAAAAGGTTTACCAGGATGTTGCCTCATATGGGGGATTTTAGTGATAAAGAAAGGTTGGAGAAGCTGGGTTTGTTTTCACTGGAATGCTGGAGATTAACGGGACGACCTGATAGAAGTTCATAAGATTGTGAATGGGATGGATAGAGTAGGAAGTATGAGGTTTTTTCCTAGGGTGGAGGGGTCAATTATGAGGGGATACAGGTCCAAGGTGTCAATGAGAATGTTTAAGAAAGATGTATGAGGCAATTTTCCATACAAACGATGCTGAGTGCTTGGAACGTGCTGCCGGAATTGGTGGTGGAAGCAGACACTATAGCACCATTCACGAAGCACCTGGATGAATGCATGAATAGAAAGGGAACAGAGGGGTATGGATCTTGTAAGTGAAAACAGTTTTAGTACAGAAAGGCAAAATATGTTGGTGCAGGCTTGGATGGCCTGTTCCTGTGCTATGTTGCTCTTTGTTCTTTATTCTTTGTTCTCTTTATTCTTATAACCACCCAAAGTGGCCAACTAACCCTGTCCAAACTTCTAGACTGATATCTGAGGATATCCTTGACTTACTGTACCAGGAACCATTCACTGAAGCCTATCTCCTTTGACTTGATTGAGGATTGCTGACAACCCAGGAAAAGCATCCTGGCTTTGTATCAGTGCCAGATAGACATAAGGAGAGCCAGGTTGCTGTGGTCTTGGGCGGACAAAGGCAGGGATGTTGTGAGCGTCCAGATACATTCACGGTGAGAGAGAGCTGAGAGGGCAAGTAAACTGCCGAGATGCAACCTGGGCCAATCTGTTCCTCTGCATAAAGTCTTCTTGTTGGAGCATATCTATTCTGACTGAAGACACATCCTGGAGTGCAGTGTAAGTGGATCCTGTAATGGACCTTTTAAGTGCATTTTGAAACATTCGAGAGGCTCCCAAAAGGCCAGCAAGTGTCAGACACCAGGATTTCCAAGATGGCAGCTCAATGAAAGAAGCAGAAAGACTACAGTCAGGTACCTGGTCTGACTTTCATTTTGAAATTGTTGACGTTTGTTACCTGATGACAGGTAGTAGAATAGTAAACATTGTATGAATGAGGCATGATTTGCAGTTACTGAGGCTGACAATAAGCAATGATAATGATCCCCATGAATAGGCAACCCATTGGTACTTAATAAGAATTTAGTCTTAATACCCTGTTTAAAAATGTAACAAATTGGTCCTGATGTGGAGAAAAGCCTCATTTGACTTCTGACATGGTTCTCCTATACTTCCCTCCATGTCGTTCAGGCCACAATAAAAGTCAGTCCATAGACTGAAAGAATGTTTTGGCTCAAGATTCTTTGTTTGCATATACAAGGAACTAAGCAGAGACTGATAGCAGGACTATTAACAAGTGCTGGCATGAAACATCTACCTATTCATGCTTGAAGTCAGCAAGGTGAATAAATCAATTGAAAATATGAATTTCACAGCAATAAAGCAAATAAGCATTTGGTGGAAAAATGCCACGAAAGGATCACATTTCTGCTCTGTGACAGCTGTGCGCAAAAACTTACTTTAACTTGCTGTGGGCTGACTGCCCCCATTCCCACTTCTCAGCTCTTTTGGATATTTATTCCACGCTGTATACACTGCAAACTAACAGAGTGTGGCATACAGAAAACCTGGCCAGTAAATTTAATATAAAGGTGTGTTTGTATTTTATGGAAAATGATTGAAAAGTACGGACATACTTTCATGTTCAGTGAGCTTCAAAGAACTTTTGAAATGTTTATTAGCATTGATATGTTAACACGTAACCAGCCTGAACGTTTCATTGGTTTATTGAAGATGCTGCCTGATCAGCTAAGTTTTTCCACATTTAACGTTTTTGCTTTTGTAAAATTGAACCATTCCCCTGTCCTTTCCATTTCTTTAGTCTGAAACTTTAAATCTCCTCATTTAACAGCTACCATTTGTCCCATTTTTCACTGAGCTCTCAAAAGCCCTGGTGCTCTTGCTGTTCCAGAGTTAGCTGCACTTACAACAACTTCTTACAAGGGAAAAAACAGATGTCCACAAACAGGTTTAACCAATGGGCATGCCAGATGATGTTTTGTTCTAACAAAATTGTGAATCATGCATCAATTTCTTGTTTCTTATCTGTTCAATGTAAAAACAAAGATCACAATTTACTCCGTGAACAGTTCTTTTTTTATTCAGCATAACTTTGATCACTTCTACTTCTTGTGTGGAGCTTCACTTGCAAGGAATGCATATTTAGACTAAGTGCATGTTCCTGAATTCCCCAAATTTAATTTACTGTTATCACATGTACCAAGATACAGTGAAAAGTGATCTTTTCCATTTTCTGCAGGCAGCTCATACCATGCAAAGTGCATTAGGTAGCAGACCAGAGTGCAGAATACAGTGTTACAGCCACAGAGAAGGTGCAGAGAGAGATCAACACCAACATTTGAGAGTTCCATTCAAACATCGGGTAGCAGCGAGGAAGCAACTGTTCTTGAATCTGTTGGTACGTGTATTCAAACCTTTATACCTTCATCCCAATGGAAGAGGGTGGAAGAGAGTATAACCAGGGTGGCAGGACTCTTTGAGTATGTTGGATGCTTTTCCTGAGGTAGTGGCAAGTGTCCATGGAGTCCATGGAAGGCTGGTTTTTGTGATAGACTGGGCTGTGCTCACAACTCTTTATAATTCTTTGAGGTCTTTGGTAGACCAGTTGGTGTATCAAGCTGTGATGCATCCAAATAGGATACTTCCTACAGTACATCTGTAAAAATTGGTCAGAGTCTTTGGGGACAAGCTGAATTTCCTTAGACGTTGCTGTGCTTTCTTGATTGTCACATTGTTGTGGGTGGAACAGGACAGATTGTGGTGATTGGCATTCCTTGGAACTTGACACGCTCAACCATCCCCACCTCAGCACTATTGATACAGACCAGGGGCGTGCCCTCAACTCCACTTCCTGCAGTCGATAACCAGCTCCTTCATTTTGCTGATGTTGAGGGAGAGATTGTTGACTTTACACCATGCCGCTAAGCATTCAATGTCTTTCTTGAACTCTGTCTTGTCCTTATTTGAGATCCAACTGACAACAGGAGTGTCATCAACAAACTTGTAAATGGAGTTGGGGCAGAATTTGGCCACACAGTGGTAAGCGTATATGGAATACAATAGGAGGCTGGGTACAAATCCTTGTGAGGTAGCCAGTATCGAAGATTATCATGGAGGTGGCATTGTTGTCTATCCTTATTGATTGTGGTCTGTGATGCAGGAAGTCAACAGTGTCGCCCCTTCTATCTACCACAGGAATTTACCACCGCTATACTAACTGCTGTGTACAAACCACCACAAGTAAAGGTTGAGATAGCTCTGGATGTGCTGAACTCCACCACTAACACCCTGGAGGTGGATCACCCCGAGGCTCTGTTTATTGTGACTGGCAACTTCAATCAAGCTAATCTAAGGAAAGTGTTGCCCAAGTACTATCAGAACATTACCTGCCCCACCCGGGGTGGACATTTTAGACCACTGCTGCACAACTCTGAAGGATGCCTACTGCTCCATCCCTGCCCTCATTTCAGGAACTCTGACTACAATGCCATGTTTCTTCTTCCAGCTTATAGGCAAAAGCTCAAGCAGGAGACCCTCTCGCAGATACAGGTCCATTACTGGTCGGAAGAGGCCGAGGCAAAGGATCAGCTGACTGGGCCATGTTCAAACAGTCCGCAGGTACCTTGGACGAGTACATCACCACCATCACAGACTTTATCAGCAAGTGTGTAGAGGACTGCATACAGAGGAAGTCAATCTGTGTGTTCCCCAACAGGAAATCCTGGATGAATCAGGACATACAGAACCTGCTAAAAACCAAGTGTGAGGCCTTCAGATCAGGAGACCCACTCAAATATAAGAAACCTAAGTATGACCATCGCAGGGCCATTAAGGCAGCCAAGGTTCAATACCAAACCAAACTAGAGACTCAGATAGACACCCAGTGACTATGGCAAGGACTGAAAGACATCACAGGCTCTAAAAAGAGACAGTGCAAGAGAGTAGACAATGACATATCCCTTCCCGATCATCACAAAGTCTTCTATGCTCACTTTGAGCAGAATTTCAGTGGAGAGGTAACATCTATCCTGACAAGTCCTGATGAACCTATCCCAACAGTCACTGCATCAGAGGTCAGATCAGTTTTCCTTTGTGAGAATCCAAGGAAAGTGATGGGAGCAGACGGAGTGCCAGGCCGTGTACACAGAGCCTGCACAGATCAACTGGCAGAGGTCTTCTCGATATCTTCAACCTCTCTCTGTAGCAGGTCACTGTCCCTGCCTGTTTCAAGAGGGCCAAAATCATCCCTGTGCCTAAGGCGGCTCATGCAGCATGTCTCAATGACTACCGCCCAGTGGCCCTAACTTCGGTGGTCATGAAGTGTTTTGAAAAGCTAGTCATGGCATTACTCAACTCCAGCCTCCCCACTACTCTTGACTCCAATTTGTCTATTGGACCAACAGATCCATGTCAGATGTTATATTACTTACCCTTCACTCCTTCCTAGAACATCTTGACGCCAAGAACAGCTACGGAAGAATCATACACATTGACTACAGTTCAGCCTTCAACACTATTATCCCCTCGAGACTGATTACTAAACTTAGTGATCTCGGACTAAGCCCCACTCTCTGCAACTGGATCCTCAGTTTCCTGACCCACAGGCCACAATCAGTGAAGATTGAGGGCTATATTTCATCCTCACTAACACTCAACACTAGAGACCCCCAGGGGTGCGTTCTCAGTCCTCGCTGTATACCCATGACTGCACTACCAAATAGCAGACTAATGCCATTTACAAGTTCGCTGATGACACCACCATAGTCAGTCGAATCTCAGATGGCGACGAAACAGACTACAGACAGGAGGTGGAGGACCTTGAAAAATGGTGCACTCAATGTCGGCAAAACCTAAGAGCTCATTACTGACTTTTGGCAGGATGTTACTCATGCCCCCTACACATTAATAGCACAGAGGCGGAACAAGTGGAGAGTGTTAAGTTCCTGGGAGTGGTCATCCACAACTGGCTTTTTGTGGACTCTTCATGTGGGTGCGCTGGTTACAAAGGCCCAACATCTCTTCTTCCTCAGGCAGCTGAGGAAATTTGGCACGACGGCGAATACCCTTGCCAACTTTTGTGGGTGCGCCATTGAGAGCATTCTGTCTGGATATATAACTACCTGGTATGGCAACTGTACCATTCAAGATCAGAGACGGTTACAGAGAGTGGACAATCACAAAGGCCAACCTTCCACCCATAGAATCCATCTACCAGGCCCGCTGTCAAGGAAAGGCAGCATTCTCACAGATCCATCCCATCCTGGCAATGTTTTTCTACAACCTCTATCAACGGGGAGAAAGTACAGAAGACTGAACATACGCACCATCTGGTTTCATAACAGTTTCTACTCTACTATTGTTAGAATACCGAATTGTCTCACAAACTCTTAACATTTGCCTGTCGCTGTTTACCTTTTATTTATTTACCGAGGCTACTCAACTCTGTGATCTGCCTGTAATGCTCACAAGACAAAGCTTTTCACTGTGCCTCGGTACACATGACAATAAATTCAATTCAATTCAATTCTAATTGCAAGGCAGCAGCCAATATGTGCTCTGGTAATCTGAAGCTAAACCTATTTCAGCCTACCATCTGGGATAGCATTGAGAAGACCTTTGTTGTTTTCTTGAATCTCGTGTTTTACTTATAATCTTCTGTTTGTGCAACTGTTGCTATTGTAGCAACCAAGGAAGATTTCACATCTCACTCTCCTTCTCTTTTTTGAACCAAGTAGCAGTACCAGATCCAATCAGCCTGCCATTTGGTATCTCCATAAAAATGCTTGCCATCACACCCAACATCTTAGTCTAGGAACATTTCAGTTGATAGCCTCAGTAAATTCCCAATTAAGATAGCCAAAAGCAAACTACACCAAAGAGATAACTGCTGCCATCTAGAACTTTGCTGCAGCTGTATTTTCATTTTTGCTCACCAGTTGTTAGATCTCCCAAATGCAAGTTGAGAATTTTGGCTCAGCTCACTTTTCTCTTGCTTTACTTTAACGATCTTGTGAGGAGCAAGACCAATATCAAAAATAGCTAAAAGTCCTCCTAGCAAATACATTGAAAATACCAATGTAAATATACATAGGCCTTCCAGAAAGATCTCAGGTTGAGCTTACAATCATAAAATCTTAGACTCTCAACAGTGTGGAAACAAGCCCATCAGTCCAGTAAGTCCACAGTAACCCTCCAAGGAGTAACCCACCTAGACCTAGTCCCCTAACACTCTACTTTTACCCCTGCTTAATGCACTTAACCTATACATCCCTGAACACAATCGGCAATTTTAGCACGGCCAATTCACCTAACTTGCACATCTTTAGGTTGTGGGAGGAAACCAGAGCACCTAGAGGAAACCCTCGCAGACATGGGGAGAATCTGCAAACTCCACACAGACAGTTGCTGAAAGGTGGACTCAAACCTGAGTTCCTGACAATGTGAGGCAGCAGTGCTAACCACTGAGCAATCGTGCCACCAAGTGTGTTGAGGTAGCTGAACTGCAAATCTCAATAGTGTAGGTAAGACATTCCTCAATCTAGAACATAAATATTGTTCAAGATCTGAGTAGAGATCAATAACTAAGAGAAACCCAAACCTCCAGGGAATGGCTGAAGGGACAGCACAATAAAATTCCATGCTTTGAAATTTTTACTTGAGCAAACGATAAAGCACAATTGACTCAACTACCTTTGTAGGAACTGATACTTTGAAACCCAAAACAAAACATACCTCTGTTTCTTTTAGCTCAACCAAAAACACTTTTCATCAATACATTTTTCCAAAGGGTTTCTATTCTCCCTGAAGCAGTCCAATATGTTTTTTTTGTTTCTCAGGGTCTATTCCTAAACTTTCCCTTTCCCAGACTGAAAACTTTTGATGTCAGAACCACCATTCACAGTGAGATTTCTCCTGGAGATTTGTCTTTTTCCTCAACCAAACTGAAATTTCTATCCTAGTTTTACTGCTCATGAGTTTGGTCTTTTCAATCTGAAGGCAAGGTTACAGCTGCATTCCTGTGTGTGAATCATGGCATCTCACTGGCAGTCCTTCTTCCAGACCTTGGCAAACAAATCTTATCCGAGAGTTTTCAGGGACACCTCGGACCCTTCTCCTCCCAAATCAGACTTCCACCAGAACACAAATCAAATCGATCCTGCATCCAGTCAGAAATGCTGATCCGTGATCCTGGAGACCCCAGTACTCTTTGTCTTCAAAGTAAATGGACAGACCAAAGCACAATGGTTTACTTCTGGGAATTTGGAGACTCGCAAACTATCTACCATGTACACAGGCTGGTGCCACTGCTTGCAAGATCAATAGTTTACACTTTCCTCCCAGGAAAACAAGCTGGGTCTCCTTCAATCTCTAATAGTCAAGCCACTTTTGGTTGCTTTGAAGCAGATGTCAGAACTGGTCACATGACTCACCTCATTTCACCTTATATTAAAGGCACAATCCTAAATCATAACAATCTCATAACTGTAACAACGTACAATAAAACATTGTGATGACCATGGAAAGCTGATATAAAATGATTGGGTTCTGTTTTGCAGAAAGAAGCACAAATGGGTCATTTTCATCACTGAACAAATGCTCCTTGCTGATCATGCACAGAGTTGCCGAGAAAGCAGACTGACTACATGAGCAAGAGAGAATTTTGGAGCATTTCTAAATAATCTATAAGCAGTATTGAAGAAGAGTACAATGAACCTTTGAAAGTACAATCTTCTCAGTCCCATAGAAGAACAACTATTCCATTCAAATAAACACAAACCTGTGAATGCTGGAAATCTGTCAACTTTGTCAACCACCTGGGATCAATGTGGATTTCACCAGTTTCTACATTTCCCCTCATCCCTCCTTGCCCCAGATCAAACCTTCCAACTCGGCACTCCCCTCTTGAACTGTCCTACCTGTCCATCTTCCTTTCCATCTATCCGGTCCAACCTCTCCCTCCTTTCTGACATATCACCTTCCCCCCTACTTTCAACGATCTATCACATTCCCAGCTACCTTCCCTCCAGAACCCACCCCCCACCTCCCCCATATACCTCTCAGCCCCCTTGGCCCACAAACCTCATTCCTGATGAAGAGCTTATGCTTGAAATATCACCTGTCCTGCTCCTCGGATGCTGCCTGATCCAGCACCACACTCTTCGTCTCTGATCTCCTGCATCTGTAGTCCTCACTTTCTCCTGTATTCTTCTAGCCCTCTGTTTCAACTTTTCTATTCAGTTTGCTATCATTTATGAATCGTTTTATCTGATAAGGATGACAGGTTATTTTATTGTCTTGACCACAGGTGTCAGAATCTACATGTGTCTTTGAATGATACACATGAGCAAACATACCTTAGACATCTAGACAGATCTGTAAGTTAAATGAAACCAAAATGATAACACAGGTAAAGATTCTTGCTGATGCAAGTGATTTCATTGACAAAGTTTGGTTAACAACTCAGGATTCATGCCTATTCCTTGCTATCACAAGATTTTACAGAAAAGTTGGCAAGAGTGAAGGAACCTCGGGTGGAACAAATAATCAGCTCAACAGGCATAGTTATCTTACAAGTATTGAGGAATACTGCCTCTCCAAGGAGTAAAAAACAGAACAACTACTGCAGTGAGTTCCCATAGATCATTACAAAAACATAGCATGACTTATGTGTGCAGTGACTGCCCTAGTCTGTTTCTTCAAGCTTGTTATTGAAATTCTTCTGGTGAATGTAGTTGTGTTGCTACCTGCAACAGTTGGCAGGATTGAAGCACAGTGTTATGAAGTACTAGTTGTTCTGGGCACTCACTCTACTGGCCGCCATTCAATGTCTATAAAAAAAAAGGAAATGTAACATTATAATGTTGGCTGTAAGAATTCCTATCGAACAATGCTCATAGAATAAAGACAGAGACTGTTCCAATGATGAAGAAGAGGGAATGAATATGAATGGATATGTTAAGAAAATGATGCATTGAGCTCTCCATGGTTTTGCTGTTTTCCAATTTCTCTATAATTTGCACATTGACAATGTTCAATGAAGCCTCTTTCAATGGAAATGGTTCAGGTTTCAAAAGCAAAAATAATGTCACTTAATCTTATCTACTTGTAGGAAACTACGTATGGGGAATTGCAAGATGCTGAACTGGGAGGTTTTAGGCAAGGATTGGTGTAGGGAGGGATGATTGACATTATAATACTCCTTCTAGATGGTTAAATATTGAATGAGGTTTCAGTTATTTATATAACCTGTCAGGAACTGTTTTGCTTTCATGTGCTCTAGTCTCATTGCAACAATTATATTTTCATTTGTGACATTCTTTATTGCTGATCATTCACTTTCTACCATTCTCTAACTACCTAACAATTATCAGGCTCACTTAGTCCATGCAATCTCCTCTCCATTTTACCCTGAATTCATTACTACAATACCATTTCTGACTGGCACCTCACCCTATTCCCTCCTTTACCTTGTATCTGTTCAGTGAGATTATTAATTCAACTTCTATAGTGACTATATCACCTTTGAATGGCTCTGTTGTTCTTAATTTGCCTTGTTGTTTCCATTGTGCATAATTGCTTTTAAATCTTTCTGACAATTCTTACTTCATCTTCTTAATTCCTAAATTCTTTGTTCTCCACATCTTGCATCAGCATATTCATGCACTTTCCTTCCATAAAAGACGGTCAAATCATTTTGTCAGCTGCACTTTTCCCACTGACTCACTTATTTTACCCCCATAAGCTGTGAATGACCTTATGAATGAGGTCAGCAAGGGCAGCATGGCCAATGTGTTTTGTATCAATCTAGGAAAGGTGATCAACAACAGAAAGGCAACAATTCTGAACTCATTTGAAGAGAAGCACATAATAGGAGGTCAGCGATGAATAGGAGCTTGCAGCTTGTATGTCATGCTTTCCAAGTTGGCAATATTTTGCTTAACTGTTCACCTTGCCTCTATGCTCCCCTGCCTGACAGTACTGCTCAGGGAGATAGCTTACAGCTGATATCACCAGCTTGTTAATCAAGACCCAGGCTAATGCACTGGAACACAAGCCCAAATCCAATCATGCCAACTTGTGGAACTTGAATTCAATTAATAAATCTAAAATGCAACACTAATTTCAGTAAGAGTGACTATTGACGGAATCTTCCCAGACACTTAAATAACATAAACATTGGTGAGAAACTCGAGAAAATAGAATAAGATAGCCAACTAGGAGATGCACAAAGTTGAGAGCAAAATGGCCAATGCTCCCATTAAGTGTTGAACAGCAAAACAACAATCATGCAAAAGAATGGCTAGCAAGCTTTTTGCATCTATTTGCATGCATTAGCATGTTATTATTAGTTAGTCTCACCTCATTTACATGCAGTTTGCCATTCTCCCATTTACCAGCTCAAAAATGGAAGATGACAAATTCCCAGCCTGAAAGTCAGAGCTGCATTCTTCAGTCAAGTCAAGGGAGAGAGCTTTCAGTGGGGGGTCCCACCATAGTAAGTCAAATGCAGCCTCTGAAATCAGTCTAGAGTCCTAGGGTTAGTCAATCATCAGGAAGGTAACCATTGTTAAGGTACAAAGTTAAAAATCACACAACACCAGGTCATAGTCCAACAGGTTTAATTGGAAGCACACTAGTGTACACCCCAGTCCAACACCGGCATCTCCAAATCATCGTGAAGGTATCCATACTTCTTCATTCTAGGTGTGGGACATAGTCAGTCCTGTGGGTCCCATGCAACCAGTCCAGGGAGTCACGATAATTCTGTCAAGGAGCTGCAGGGATCTGGTCACTCATCAGTTGAGCCATCAGTCCAAGTTACTGAAAACCAGGTGAGGGGGAAGCAGGATAGTTATCAGGGGCTACTGCTTTCAAATGGATGCTGCAGAACTCAATTCTGGTGTTTGGTGATAGCATGCTAAGATGGAGAAGGAACAACAATTGGGAAAGGCAGGGTTGGAAATCAACATACTTGGCAGATGGGGGTGATACTGACGCAGATGATAATGCATTAGAAATTATGGGAGGGGTGGTCAATGATGGTCCACACTCCCCTGGTGCAAAGGAAGTCAGTGCAGCGCGATTGGTGGCATGATGAAGTTGGTGGGCTGAGGTAATGTTAAAGACATGAAGTCATAATTCAAACAGGTATGTGGGAAGATGAAGGCATGATATTGATAAGCTCAATATGGAGTGCCAAGTCAAGAAGCCCGGAGGCTTTAGAGAAGGGGAAGGGGCACTGTGCTAAGGGTGACTTAGATTGTCTTTTACACTCATGAGACTCGTAAATGTGCGCTAGAAATAGAAAATGGCTGACAATACACCTGGAGACGGCAGAAAAAATATTTTTATCTTCAAACTAAGCACATAGGCTCAACTTGTGAGTGATGTGAGACCCTTCAAGGGTAATTAAATTAATCAGGCTCTTCCACTGTACAGATTGAAGCCATTTATAATCATGGTATTCTGCATTTGAAATGTATGCAGTCTCTAACTTAGTGGAGTACAAATCCTGATCGTTAGTAGTCTTGGTCATGCCATCGGTCATTGCAAATTGAAAATTCTCATCTTTATGAAGTAAATGTCATCACAAATGACCTTAAAAGTGTTACCTGCAGGCCATAATTCATAGAAACAATCTAAAATGTCATATGCTTCACAAGGACACAGACTGATTTCCTCCCACCTTGACCTGCAAGTATTCACTAACATCCTCTTGTATGTGATGTTAACTATCCTGAGTGCAATGAGGAATGAAAGTGACAGCAAGGTATCAATAATCCTACAGCACTTTCAACCTCCCACGGTTATGACAATGTCCCAAAAACAAGTTGTGGAGTGGAAATATGTCGAGCTAGATATAGGCAGCATAGTGGTTCAGTGGCGAGCATGTTGCCTCACAGTGCCAGGGACTGGGTTTGATGACTGTCTGGGTAAAGTCTGCCCATTCTCCCTGCATCGGTGTGGGTTTCCTCTGGGTGCTCCAATTTCCTCCCACAGTCCAAAGATGTAGAGGTTAGGTGTATGGGCCATGCTAAATTGAGTGTAGTGTCCAGGGATGTGCAGCATAGGTGGATTGGCCATGGTAAATGCAAGGTTACAATGATAAGCTAGGAGGTGGGACTGGGTAAGATGATGTCCGAAGGATCAGTTCTAACTCAATGGGCAGAATGGCTTCTTTTGACACTGTAGGAGTTGTATGAATCTATAAAGGGTTAGGAAAGATGATTCAAACTATTGTGTAAATGTTAGAATATCTATTCAGCTTTAAATGAGAGAGGGAAATAATATTTCTTTAAGGCTAATGGTTTTAATTATAAAATGTCACCAGTTGAATTTAAGACAGTAGATTATCTCTGGTGACTCACTGAGTAAGGAAAAGCAAAGCTGATTATCTGCATTCAATGTTCTGATTGCTAAATGTGTAAAGCATGAGTGCAGGTACTGACAGGCAGATAATCATTTTTTTGATACTTTCTGGGACAGTATGAGCTTTGAAAGGAGACAAAGCAAGAAGAGAGTCAACAGAGTTGTCTGGGAGTGCCAGAGGAAACCAGTTGGAGGGAAATCAACACCACATAAATCAGTTTGATCTGTCATGCTCACATTACTGCTTGTAGGAGATTGTTGCGTGCAAATTAGTGGCAGCATTTCCTACATGACTACATTTCAAAGAAGTATACCTTTGGTTCTAAGCAGTTAGCAGTCCTTTGGTACCTCATCTATGGCTAGAGATGATTCAAAAGTTACTGCCAGGGTCCTTAAGATCTCCTCCCATTGTCTTCCTCAACAACCCAGAGTACATTTCACACTGACCTGTGGATTAATCCAATTTTAAGACATTCTAAATCTGCTAGTATCTCCTCTCTCACCATCCTCCACTCTGATCTCTATACCTGCATCATACTTTTTCCTTTCTGAAGACCAACGGAAAGCATTCATTGAGGTTCCTATATATAGCATCTACATAATCCCTAATCTGACCTGTTATTCACTACTTATTATTCATATGTTTGAAAAAAATAGGTTTTCTTTTATTCCATCTGCCAATGCTTTTCCATTCACTCTAAGATTCCTAAATTCCCTTTTAGTCCACTCCCCACCACTGCACTGATTATAGTTCTCCAGGTAGTGACATAAACTTCACTTCTTTTCTCAATCTTGATCCCACCCTTTATCTTTATGCGAACATATCTGCCCAAACTCTCTCTCTTTGACTGCCTCCCTCTTCTTACACAGTTTTATCTCCAAGTAGCTGCTCCTAGTTCATTTGGCCCAAAGCATCCCTTATTTTAGTTAAATTAGCCTTTTTGCAGTTTACAATTTCTATTCCTGTACACCCTTGTTGTTCTCCACCACTATCTCAAATCCAACAGAATTACTCCCTCCCTATCTTGCACGCAAAAATAAGCCCAATTAATTTTTAGATGGTTAAAGTTCTCTGTTATTTTTATATTTTGCTGAAATGGGATTACATATTTGATTCTCTGATTTTCGCTGACTGGGGGCCAACAATGCACATCTAACAACATGTTTGCCTCTTCTATGTTTTTTATTTCTATCCATGTGCTCACATTTGATGATTTCTCCAAGACATCACCATTTCTTATTGCCGTCATTGGTTCCTTGTTTGATAGTGTAAACCTCCATCCTCTTCTAGCCCATCTCTATCTCATCTAATACTTTATAACCATGAATTCTGAGCCGTCACTGCCACCCATCTTTGATCCAATTCTTGATCATAGCCATGAGATCATGCTCTCACATATCTATCTGTGCCCCACCTAGTTTATCTTATTCCTCATACTCCTTGAATTAAAATATACTCCTTTTTGCCTTGCTAAACTCACTTCTTTCTCATCTAGCCTCTGTTGCATCTGCATTCCAGACTCACTTATTTGTGTTTAACTTCTAATCCATTCCAAATTCTCCACCATCTCAACTTTTTAATCAGAGTCCCATCCTCTTGCTAACCTAGTTTCAATCTATTCCAACAGTAGCAAACCTCCCCATGAGAGATATCAGCCCTGTTCCTGTTCAGATATAACCCATCAATCTTGTTCTTGTCTCATCTCCAACACAAAACAGTCCTAGTGCTTCAAGAATCTTAACCCTCCACTCTGTACCACCTCAACAGCGCAAATTATCTGTCGTATCCATCTAATCCCATACTCACTACTGCATGGAACAGGGAGTAGTCAACAGAATATTACTTTTGAGGTCCTGGATATTGGACCTTGATAGTATTCCATTGATAGCCCTGAAGATGTATGCTCTGCAACGAGCTGTGCCATTGATGTGCTATTATTTTCTAGCTGGATAAATCCAATATGGCCAATTATCACCACATCAGTTTACTCTCAATCATAAGTAAAATGAGAGATGGACGTGTTGTTAACAGCATCAAGTGGCATCTACTCAGCAATGTAGTGATCATTGATGCTCAGTATAAGTTCTGTCAGGGTCACTCTGCTCCATGGTTCAAAGAGCTTTGTTTCCAAGCATGGACAAAAAGAGTTGAACTCCAGAGTGAGATGAGGATGATTGCCCTCAGAATCAAGCCTTATATGCCCAAGTATCTCAGGAAAAATAGTCTTAGGCCCAACCATCTTCATGGGTTTCATCAATTACCTCTGCTCACCATAAGATCAGAAATTTGAATGTTAATTGATGATTGCAGAATGTTCAGCAGCATTAACAACTCCTCAGTTTCTGAAACAATGCATATTCAAATACAGCAGGACCTTGATGATATCCAGGCTGACAAATTGCAAGTAACACGCGTGCCACATATGTGCCAGACAATAACCATCTCTAACTAACGACAATCTAAGCAATGCCCCTTGATATTTGGTGGCAACACCATCACTGAATCCTGCACTATCAACATTCTGGGGTTACCATTGACCAGAAACTCAACTGGACTGGCTATATAAAAATAGTGTCTAAAAGAGCAAGTCAGAGGCTAGGAGTCCTGCTGCGAGTAACTCACCTCTTGACTCCTCAAAGCTTGTCCACCATCTATATGGCAAAGTCAGTCATTTGATGGAATACTCCCCATGTGCCTGGATGACTCAACTCCATCAATATTCTAGATACATGACACCACCCAGGGCAAAACATCTGACTTCAGTGGCACCACCTCCACAGACATCCACTCCCTCAATCACTGATGCTCAGTAGCAGCAGTGTGCATGATCTACTTGAAATTCAACAAAGCTCCTTAGATAGCAAGTCCCAAACCCTCAAAACATTATCAAAAGTTATCTGCATACATGCGAACACCATCTGCATTGTCCTCTCCAATCCAATCACCAGTGGGGGGAGGTCAGTGTCTGGGGGGGAAGGAGGGGTTTGGAGTGGGGGCGGGGGGGAAGGGGACAAGGGGTAAGTGGGTAAGAAGCTTTTATTTTAAGACTCCTCCCCTCTCTATCATTAAGATATATTGTTACAACAGCACCTGTGTATGAACTACAATTTAAATGTACGAAATGCATGATCAGTGAATGAGATAGGACACTCTTTAAATGTGGTCACCATGATTCATTTGCAGTTGCATCCAACAAATCACTCTATAAGCAAAATGTACTTGCTCTGTATATGAAATCATCAAAAGTAGTAACATGTAGTACTAGCAGGATCATTGGAATTCAATGTGCAATGATTTTCCTGTATCCAGTGCAACTAAAGTCTTTGAGTATTTCACTGAAATTAAGATAAATTGTGACTCTGAGTTTGCAGTATAATACTCCACATGTAAAAAAGGTTCTGTACAGTTGGTTTGTATTGCCTGGTGGGAGAATTTTGACATAAATCTCTTTGGCAGCAGAATGGATCAGAAACCCCTTACATTGGATTTTATCCCAGGGACAATTTGTCCCAAATGCTCCAATGAACGCTATTGACATCCATTTGTAGTACAAGGTGCTTTGTGGATGTGAGTTTAAGAATAATGATCTGTGTGCACATAAGTGTGGCGGGTCACCTCTGTTGCATTGATTACAAAGAAAGCCTTAATTATTTTTAATGGCATTGAGGATATCTTCACAACCAGTTGGCATACTGGGAGTTTGACAAGTTTTTTCTTGTTTTGAGCTGAATTTTCTCACTTACGATCTCAATATAAGTTTTGAATGTGATTACTATGGTGGCCTCAATTTGCACTTCTAAAAAGTATAGTGAGGTTTGATCCTAGATTTTTTGGGAGCGGGTTGGCTATGAAATTAGATGTTTATGCTGCACAAATAGGCCCTAT
The DNA here is from genome assembly GCF_020745735.1 of Hemiscyllium ocellatum. NCBI lineage: Eukaryota > Metazoa > Chordata > Chondrichthyes > Orectolobiformes > Hemiscylliidae > Hemiscyllium > Hemiscyllium ocellatum. The sequence continues at coordinate 77,613,264 of NC_083407.1, read as the reverse complement.
CAGCCTGTCATGACTGGGCTCACCAAGAAAAATCCCTATCTTGTTAGCGTTTGCAGTTCTTAACCACGGCTGTAGATTACAGCAATTCAAGTGCAATTCAATATGCATTAAGGGTTTCTGCATCTGCCAACCTTTCAGTCAGTGAGCATCAGAGCCCTCCTTTACAATCATTTCACAACCTTCTTCCAATTCTTAATTTGATCATTTGGGCCCCATTGTGTGGGGTAAGGTGCGCGACAACTTTGGTCTGATGGGTTAGGTAAGGGGTGGATGGGCTGAATGGACTGTGGACCCCCTCTACCTGCAAAATTCAACAAGGGGGACAGAGCAGGGGGTGTCATGTGATTGATGACATGCTGGGGGCATGGCAGCCCATGTGCAGCCTTGGCATATTCTGATTGGTGCAGGGGAGGTCGTGGATCACATGACAGTGGGGGTTAGGGGTGGACGGAAGAAGATGGCGGAGGTATAAGAAGATGAGCTGAGACAGCAGGAGAGCAATGAGGAGATGGAGTGGCTGCCTGCAATACCAGCAACACCACCATTATCATCGTGCGCCTCAGTAGCCCCTTTGGCAATGGGACCCAGTGAGGTGAAGCCAATGGAGGCTGTCTGAGAAAAGAGGAGGCCAGGTAAGCAGGAAACAAGCTTCTTCACTGTGCTGCTGGCATTCCGCTCAAACTGAGCAGAGAAAGCATTGAGCGCATCGGGGAGGCATGTGCCTTTGTCCACTATCTTTCTCTGCTTCATTTTGTATCCCATAATGTTGTTTAGGCCTTGCCACAGGCAGCAGGAGCCTGTGTGGTTGGTTTGGCCCTCTAATTTGGTTCTCTGTATCACTGACAGCTTTGCGGAGGTCATATCTGGATCTCCCATAGCGGTCTGGGTCATCCAACTTGAATGCTGCGTGTCTTGTCTTTCAAACTTCATACAAGCTTCAACTAAGTCATAGTCATATAAAAGAAGCAACACTATTCCTAATTATCAACTCATTAATTTGCTATAATGATCAGCTGAGGAAGAGGAATCAGTGCTTTTCTTTTTAACTCAGAAAAGTGAAGACTGCAGATGCTGGAGATCAGAGTTGAGTATGTGGTGCTGGAAAAGCATAGCATGTCAGGCAGCATCTGAGGAGCAGCAGAATTGATGGTTCTGGCAAAAGCCATTCCTGATAAAGGACTCTCGCCCGAAACATCGATTCTCCTGTTCCTCAGATGTTGCCTGACTTGCTGTGTTTCACCTGCACATCCACTAAAGTCGTCATTTATTGTATCCGTTGCTCCCGATGCGGGCTTCTCTACATTGGGGAGACTGGACGCCTCTTCATAGAGCGCTTCAGGGAACATCTCCAGGACACCCACACCAATCAACTCCAACGCCCGTGGCCCAACATTTCAACTCCCCCTCCCACTCTGCCAAGGACATGCAGGTCCTGGGCCTCCTCCACCACCGCTCCCTCACCACCCGACGTCTGGAGCAAGAACTCCTCATCTTCCACCTCGGAACACTTCAACCCCAGGGCATCAATGTGGACTTCACCAGTTTCCTCATTTCCCCTCCCCCCACCTTACCTCAGTTCCAACCTTCCAGCTCAGCACTGTCCTCATGACCTGTCATACCTGCCAATCTCCCTTCCCACCTATCCACTCCACCCTCCTCTCTGACCTATCACCTCCATCCCCACCCCCATTCACCAATTATACTCTTTGCTACCTTCTCCCCAGCTCCCCCCATCATCTCTCCACTCTGGAGGCTTCCTGCCTCTATTCCTGATGAAGGGTTTTTGCTCAAAACGTCAATTTTCCTGCTCCTCGGATGCTGCCTGACCTGCTGTGCTTTTCCAGCACCACACTGATCTAAGTTCTGGTTTCCAGCATCTGCAGTCCTCAATTTTGCCCTGTCTTAGCTTATCCCCACTTCACCACCCTACCACTCCCTCCCCCTTTATCTGCAGCTCCCCCTACACCCCCACCCCTCCCCCCAAGTCCTGAAGAAGGGTTACACCCAAAATGCTGACATCTCCACTTCCTGACGCTACCTGGTTTGCTAAGTTCTTCCAGCCTCCTAGGTTTCAGCATCTGCAGTTTTTTTTTGTCTCAAGGCTGATAAATAGAAAGTACTATATGAGAGAGAAAATACAAAAAATAACAAATGTCTAACCATCTCCCCTTGGCATTCAATGGCATTACGATAATTGAATCATCCACGATCAACATCCTTAGGGTTGCAATTGACCAGAAACCATATTGGACTGGCCCATATACACATCGCAACCATCTCCTGTCTTGTCATCCACACCAGCCAGACATCCAAATCTGACCTAGTCCCATTTGCCAGCACTTGACCCATATCCCTTCAAACCCTTCCAATACATATACCCATCCAGGAGCCCTTTAAATGTTGTAACTGTACCAGCCTCCACCACTTCCTCTGGCAGCTTATTCCAAACACACACCACCCTCTACGTGAAAAAGTTATCCTTCAGGCTCTGTTTCAATCTTTCCTGTCACTTTAAACCTGTGCCCTCTAGTTTTGCCTTCTCCACCCAGGGAAAAAAAACTTGGTTATTCACCCTATCCATGATCCTCATGATTTTATGAACCTCTATAAAGGTCATCCCTCAGCCTCTGAAGCTTAACTAACTTTACATTAAAATCTTAACACTAATTTTACATTAAATCCCAACATATTAATCTTATGCTAAAGGTTTTGCATCTGGATTCACAGTCTATTATATAATGTTTGCTTCCTTTAATTGTCAGTTCTTCATTAGCTTACTGCCACAAACTCAGGAATAACAGCTGGAAAACTAGCAATGAGAAATTAATAAATATAGATGAATAGAACCCATACTAAATAACTGATGAGAAGAATGTGTCAATGAAAGTAAATCAACTTTTAAGTCTCCTAGATTGGAAATAAGAAAAACAAACAATGAAAAAAATCAATTCCAGGTTCATAAGGGAACTCTGGGGGTAGTTTTTTGTCTTGTTTAATGCATTTATTATACATTTTAATTTTTAGCCCCAGTCTGTCCCCTAGCCTATGGCTGGATGCATTATTTTTCCACAGGAGTTGAAGCAAATTACTAAAGGTATTGTACAAAGTGAGCATGTGCTTTTTCAGGAGGTTCCAGCATCCCCCAACCTATAAAGAGAACCCTGGGAGGATTTGTGTTTATTTGATTTTGCCGATGAAAAAGGAGGTTGAACCAAAAGGAGGCTAAATTATCTGGGGATAAAATCTGTTCATTTTGTACCATAATTGGTGACACTGCACAAACTTGTTTCAATTCCCAGAGCACAGGCAGTGCCATGGGGTACTATTTAAATGGCATTCTTCACAGCTTGCCCCTACAGATCTAACAGGACTACATGGCCCTGTGTAAACTTACAAATTTCTTCCACACAGAGTTCAAAGCAGTTTTGATTTCAAATCTTTGACAACTATTTTATTCTATGATGAACTTGCTAATTGGTAATTCAAGATTTGGCTAATATTCATAACTTGTTATAATTTAGATTTCCTTTCATGTTTGCACTGCAAAGCAGTGATGGTTCATTTACTGGGCAAATTGACACATATATCAGTGCATTTCATCAAATGATTTAAACCTACCAGGAAATTGAATGAGCATCATGAGATACCTCAGGATTAGCCACTACTGATGTCAGAGTAATCACACCACTCTCTATTTCTCTATTCACAGAAAATATCACTAAACATGCATGAGCCTTAAATTTAACTCACCTTTAAAAATTGAAGCTTGAATGATGAATCATTTGTTCGGTTAGGAAACATTTTTGAAGTGAAAACATGCACTGCACTACCAAATTTAGGAGTAGAATGGCCTGTCCCTAAACTGCTGGACATATTATTTAGTTAGTTCCATTTTCTAGCCTTGGAGATTCAAAGTTGGGCTGTGTGCATATTATAAAATTAGTTCATGATATGCAGAGCAGGCGTTTTGTCTGACCTGCTCAATACTTCAACAACATTTGCATGGAACTGTTTTTTTAAATTTATTTTAAATAAAGTTTTGAAAGGAAGCCCAAGTAAACTGTACTCAAATCCACACTGGTTACATTGCCTACTGTGACCCTTCTCCTGGGACTCTTTTTGTTTAACTTGCTGCTAGCAAAGCAGTTCACATGCAAAATGCTCATGTCACTTGCCATTGACCTTGATTTTAAGTAAGGCTAGAATATAAAGGAAAGGGAGCAGCTGACAATGATAACTTAGTGGATGGCTGGTGTCTGACTGAGGGAAAATTCTCTCACCCAACAGTTCTAGATTCTGCTTCCAACGACATTCCCCAGTGCTTCAGAAATTCTTTTCTTACCCACCACCCTCACCCCCTTGCCTCATGGATTTACTTTCCAGGATGTTCTCTAATGTTACATTTCAGGAATCTCTCTCCAAATACTGGCAGCATCTGCGTTAATCACAGACTCTAAGCCTATTCTGTCTGACCACAGGATTACACCTAATTCTCCCGATTAATCAGGAACCTTTCAAACCAACATATACCTCACAGTACTCAAGGCCTTTCTGTCTCCAAGTTCAATATGTTTCATGAGCTCTTATTTGCACCCTTTCTAGACCTAACTGCCTATCCCAAGAATTGTAGACCCAAGCATTTCTTTCAAACTAATTTGATACTGATGCCATATCAAAGCATAGCCAGAAACCAAAGTCTCACTCGCATTTGTTTGAAGATTATAATATTACTTTCAGCATTGAGAAGTCAGTACTGCCAATTATTTTCCATAACACTCCATTGTTATAAAATTTCTGATTCACCATGAGCAATGTAATGCTATGTCAGTTCTATGACATCTAAGTAATCTATGATAATTACACCTCTACCCCATGGGAAGCAAAAAAAAAATGTGAAAGCATCGTGAAGATTTTGCTCCAGTATAATACTGACCTAAGAGTTTTCAGAAATCTCATGGGCCAGTATATCTCCCACTCTAACGTTAACATCAAATCAAAAGATTAATCCTAGTTCAATAAGGACGGCAAGCCAGTAGCAGCAACAGGCATAACTCAAAATCAGATGTCCACTGATGGAGCAGTAACACAAAAATTATCTGCATGCCAAGCAGTGGAAGCAGCAAGTGATAGACAGAGCTAAGTGATCCCACAACCAATGGATCAGATTGAAGTCACATTGAGTCATGGATGGTGGTGGACTATTAAACAGGGGACAAAGTTCACAAATATTGCCATAGTCAATGAAGGAGCCCAGCACATCATTACAACGCTGAGGAATTTGCATCTCCCTTCAGCCAGAAATATTGAGTGGAAACTGCTGTGGTCCTCACCTTCACAGATGCCAGTCTTTAGCCAATTCGATTCACTCAATGTGGGATCAAGAAACAGCTAAAAAAGGCACTGGGTAATGCAAGGGCTATGGGCCTTCACCATATTCAGACAATATGACTGAAAGTGTGTGCCCCAGAATTAGCTGCACACCAGCCAAGTTGTTCCAGTACAATTATAAAACTGGCATTTATTTGGCAATGAGGAAAGTTGCTCAGCTATGTCCTATCCTCAAAAAAAGGGCAAATCTAACTCTGCAAAATGCTACCCATTGTCTATTCTGAATCATCAAAAAGAGGGATCATCAACAGCATTATCAAACAGCAATAACTCAGCAAGTTCCCACTGAAACTCATGTGGGTGCTTTCAGGATCAATCAGCTCCTGATCTCATGATAGCATTGGTCCAAAAGGGTAAACTCCAGGAGTGAGGTGAAAGTGACTGTCCTGGACATCAAGATCACATCTGACCAAGTCCAACATCAAAGAGCTCTAACCAAACTGAAATAGAACAATCAGAATTAAAACTCTGTACTGGTTGAAGCCATAGAGAGCACAAAGAAAGATGGTTGTGGTTATTAGAAGTATGTCATCCAGGATATCACTGTAGCAGTGTCCAAAACGTGACCATCTTTAGGTGCTTCATCAGTGACCTTCACTCCATCACCAGTCTGAAGTGGAGATGTTCACTGCTGATTGTGCATTCTTTAGTACCACTTGCGATAGAACAGAGACTGAAGACTCTGTGTTGATATGCAGCAAAACTTGGACATTACTCAAACCTGAGATCATACGTGAAAAATAACATTCATACCACACAAATGCTTGGTAATGACAGTCTCAACATCTCAGAATCTAATCATCATTCCTTGACATTCAGTGACATTATCATTCTTGAAATCTCCACTATCAGCATCCTGGGATTTACCATTGATCAGAAGCTGAAGTGGAACCAGCCACATAATACTATAGATAGAACATGGGGCAGCATGATGGCTCAGTGGTTAGCACTGCTGCCTCACAGCACCAGGGATCCAGGTTCAATTTCAGCCTCCAAATACTGTGTGGAGTTTGCACATTATCCCCGTGTCTGCATGGGTTTCTTCTGGATGCTCCGGTTTCCTTCCACAGTCACAAAGATGTGCAGATTGCGTGAATTGGCCATGCTAAATTGCCCATAGCATTCAGGGATGTGTAGGTTAGATGCATTAGTCAAGTGTAAATGTAGAGTAATAGGGTAGGGGAATGGGTCTGGCTGGGTCACTCTTCAGAAGGTCAGTGCGGACTTGTTGGGCCGAATGGCTTGTTTCTATACTGCTGGGATTATATGATGACTCTATAAGAACAGAGATTGGAAACTGTGCTGCAACCAAGCCATTTCCTTACTCTCCAAAGCATTTTTACAAAACACAATCAGAACTAAAATGACACTGTTCCCCACTTGCCCAAATGGGTGAAGCTAAAAAAAAAGCACTCCAGCAGTTCAACACTGATCCAGGACAAAACAGTCCATTTGATTTGCAAAACAAAAAAATCTAAAGAAGTGTGGATGCTGGAAATCTGAAACAAAAACAGAAATTGCTGGAAAATCTCAGCAGGTCTGACAGCATCCATGGAGAGAAATCAGAGTTAACATTTGGGGTCCCATGAAAAAAAAATCACTGAGGAAGAGTCAGTTTCTCTCCACAGATGCTCTAAGACCTGCACTTGATTTGCACCCCACCCACCATTTTCAACATCCACTCAGTGCATCTCTGATACACTGCAGCACCAGTGTGTACTATTTAGAAAACACAATGCAGCAACTCCTGACTCTTTTGTTGGCATCTTCCAAACCCACAGCCTCTACAGTTTAGCAGGTTGGGATAGGAGGTGCGTGAAAACACCTGCAAGTTCTCCTCCAAGCTACATACCATTCGGACTCGAACTACAATCACCTTTCCTTCACATCATTGAAAGAAAATCTTGGAACTCCCTCATAAGAATATGGGTGTTTCTACCACCCCCCACCGCCCCCCTCCCCCATCGTGAACTGCAGCAGTTCAATAAGGTTCTCAAAGGCAGCAAATATTGGTCTAGTCAGTGATATCCATTTCTTGGGAAGGAATAAAAGAAGAGAGAGAGTGAGGACTGCAGTTGCTAGAGATCAGAGTCATTTGTATGGTGCTGAAAAAGCACAGCAGGTCAGGCAACAGCCGAGGAGCTAGAGAATCGACGTTTTGGGGATAAGTCTTTCATCAGGAATGTCGATTCTCCTGCTCCTCGGATGCTGCCTGACCCGCTGTGCTTTTCCAGTGCCACACTTTTTGACAGTGAATAGTAGAAGTCCTACATAGTTTGAAAAACTGACTGATGCAAAAACAAAGTTCTCGTCAATTCACAACTGAGGTACACATTCAACAATAACAAAACTTTTCATCTATAAGGTGTCATTAATGTAGCAAAATATCAGAGGCTCTTCACTGGAGAGGTATTAGAAACAATTCAATACTGAGCCATGTGGGATATTTAGGCAGCTGAAAAGAAGATTGGTCAAGGAATTTACTTCCAAGTTAGATCCTAAAAGGAGGAGAGTAATACAGGGGAAGGGAGGTTTAGGTCGGCACTTCTAGGTCTTATGATCCAGATAGCTGAAAGTGCATCATCAATGGTGGGATTAAGATAATCAGACATGCACATAAGGCTAGAATTAGAGGAAAGTGGATTGTTGTTGTGTTGTATTTTGTCTCACAGTCAGTATCGCTTAATAACCTTAAGACACAAAACAGGTGAATATTTAAGAGAGTTGATTTAAGAAACACAGTCTATCAGTTTGAAATGAAAATGTGTTGCTGGTTAAAGCGCAGCAGGTCAGGCAGCATCCAAGGAACAGGAAATTCGACGTTTCGGGCATAAGCGCTTCGTCAGGAATGAAACTATCAGTTTGAAATGTCATGCTTGCAGTTGCAGGCTTTAGCCATTAGATGGTGGTCATGGCAAATAAGCAGTGATGGCATCACATGGGCTTCTGTGTTATTTAAGGGTTGGTTTGGAGAGGCAGAATATGAAACCAACTGACCTCTGGATACAGGTGAGCTTTCTTTGTGTGGAAAACCTTATTTAAGCTATTCTTGCTGCTGTGTTAACGTTTAGGAAAGCTTTGTACCACCTTGTGAGAAACCGCGAACTTCGGGCACTCAAGTTTTTCTTTTTTTAAAAGAGATCTTCAAACACAAAATTACTTAGATGTTAATCTGAGTGAAGTCAGCTCTGCCTTTTGGTTGGTCAATGTCATATCTACAGAGTTTTACTCTCAGAAGCTGATGCTTATCCAGATGCTTTACCTGATTGATTGGTTATTGACAGGTTGATCTTCACTTGGGCTTCCATTCTTATCTGATGACTGATAACCCGTAGCATTGAAGAACCAACAGGACATGTATTAGAGCACACATTTACATGCATTTATTATATTCATAAACACAGAGGCGTCTGAGTTAGTATTAGGCTTTTTGGTTACAAAGCACAAAAGGCGTTCAACAACATGTCATGCTTTAAGTGGCCTGAGATAAGATAGATTTTGAGATCTTTACATTCTCAGGTCATAACAGTGATGTCGTCACATCTCCAACCCTTAAAGGTATACTGACTGTGAGACTAAGAGCAAAAGCGGGACTGGAGAAGATGACAGTGATAGAATGGAGTAAACCCGAGAAGGTATTTAAATACATGGATGGGAACCTTAAACTTGAGGCTTAGCTCAGCCAGGAGCCAAAATAAAGTTGGCTAGCACAGAGGCAATAGGCAAACAGGACTTATTGCAACTTAGGGTAAAGGCAGCAGAGTTTGAGTGAAGTCGACTCAAGATGATCAGCCAGTACAAATTAGGCGAATCTGCTGGTAAATGCAGCAAGGATATGGTTTTAGCAGCAAGTACACAGACCCAGAGTCCAAGCATGGAAATGTGCATTCTTGATAATAGTGAGCACACAGATATATTGTTTAAAATGTCACCCGAAGCTACAAAGAATTTGCTTACATTTGTGAGATGAATAATTCATTTTAACAAAAATAAAACACGAATCCCAAAAATTTCTTAACAAATGGAAACAATGAACCAATTTGTTCTTAATTGCTACATTTACAATACTATTAATAATGACCCATTAAGAAGTTGAATTAATGATCTAAACTATTAGCAGACTAATGTTGTCATTCTTTTTCTTCCTACAAGTACTGATGCTAATTTTCTACCAAGGACAGCAACTCAATTTTGTGGAAGTAATTTTCCATAGCTTTAGTGGAACAACATCAATTTGGTATAATGTCAACCTCTTTTCAAATTATACACGGAATGCTACTAAACATTAGTCAATAATATTTTTCTAATTCCGTGCGTGGTTCACAAGGTAAAAACCATTCTGATCTCTCTCAATCAGGGTCAATTATTTTACTGTGTTACATTTTAAAGTTCATCGGGATCTGCAATGAGTCTACAGAATGAAAACTTGCAGAACCCCCTGCAACTTTAAGTCTTTAATTCTATTTGCACTAAGGGGTTTGTTGTCTACGTATTGTGTTCTTGACATGGATCAGTTTCATTCTAATACCTATCTTCTAATCTTTGCTTTCTATAAAACACAGATAATTCACTATTCATCTCGATATGTTCATAATGCAAGTCAAACAAACAAATTTTGCTGTGTACAGCAGTGCCCAAGATTTGAAAAAAACACTCAGCTAGTTTGGCTCCGACAGCTGAATCTTTTGTTCTGAAAGAGTGCTATAAAATCTGTTTCCAGGCAACCTCACTTGTTACAGAATGTTTGAGTCATCTACTGAAGGCGAACCTATGAGTGTTTGGATCCTGTCCTCAGTGATTTGCAGTCAATAATAAATCCTACTCGGTCAGTTTGGTGATTTAAAACCTCCCCTGTGTATATGTATGCAAAGCAACGTTCAGGAGTCTAATCAAGTGCATTAGAGAAAGAATAATAGTACAGGTCCCACAATAAAAAAACATTGAATGAGAATAATCTTTTGTAACTGATGCCAGCAACTCAGCATGGATGGGAAACACTCCAGCCACCAACTCCTGGTTGAAGGATTAATTCACTTGACAGGATGAAACAAATAAATAGAAATTATATGTTCTCAGCATTTACTGGAGTACAAAGTGAACAAGAAAACCAAGATTCCAAATGTTACAATAAAGAAACACTTCCAGTAAAAGATCATGTAAAATGTAATTTCTCACTGTGTAATTCAAAATGAATACAAATTGCAAAAGATACAAATCCACAAATTCTCACCAACTAGATTTTGTTAGTTAATTGCTGAAGTGTCACACTGCTTCAGGTCCTTTTACATATGTGTATCCGCTCCTTGTATGACAGCACTTTCATCCCTGGAATCAACCTGGTGAACTTCCTCTGAACTGCCTCCAGTATCACCACATCCTTCCTCAAGCGAGGAGACCAAAACTGGACACAATACTCCAGGTGTGATCTCACTAAAGACTTATATAATTGTAACTACATGTCTTTCCTTTCATAATGCCAGGATTCCATTTGGCTTGCCCTGCACCTGCATCCCTCTTTCTGCGATTTATACACCAAGACACTCAGAGCCCTTTGCACTGACCCACTTTGAATAGTCTTCCAATTAAATAATAACTTGCCCTTTTAATTTTTTTGGCTAAAATGGACAACTTCGCAATTATTCACATTGAATTCCATCTGCTAGATTCTGGTCCATTCTCCTAGCCTATCAATATTCATCTGTAAATTCTCTATCTCTTCACCATAGCCCGTCTTCCCACCTATTTTAACATCATCCACGAATTTTGCAATGTAACACCCTACCCCTACTTAGATTGTTGAGAACTGAATCCTGCATCACCCCACTAGTTACAGTTTGCCATCCAGAGGACACATTTATCCCAATCCTCTGCTTTCTATAAATCAGCCAATCCTCTCTCCAAGTCAGTACTCTACTTTCAACACCCTCGCATCTGACCTTCTGGATCAGTCTTTTAATGCAGCACCTTGTCCAATGTCTTCTGGAAATCAAGATATACCACATCCACTGGATCCTCATTATCTACTTTGCTGGTTATATCTTAAAAGAGCTTTTCTGCAAGTTTATCAAACACAACCTGCCCTTCATGAAACTGTGCTGACACTGGTGAATTGAGCTTTGTGTTTCCATGTGTTCAGTTACTTCCTCCTTCATCATTGTGGTGGGGAAGTTGCTAGAGTCAAAGGTCAAAGTAACTGGTCTATAGTCTCCAACTTTTTGAATGAGGGTGTCAAATAAGCATACTTCTAATCCACTAGTACCTTTCCAGAGTCCAGGGGATTTTGAAATATCATAACTAATGCAATCACTATCAGCGTTTCCTCTTCTCTGCTTTCTGTTTCCCTTCTCTTTGCTTCTTCTTCACTCTTCCTAGCTAGTGTCCTATGTTGTTTATATTTTTTTTCAGTTCAAACAAACAATTATTTTTAATCTAAAAAGTTGCTCTGGATTTTCAGAGTCAGGATACTATGAGAGCCCTGTAACGATAGCGGGCAAATCCAGATTCTACAATTTCCAACCTCAGTCCCAGGATGTCCCAATTCTGAACAGTACTTTTTAAGGGTGCTGGCTGGTTTGGTTCAAATGGGCAATGCTCCACCCTCCACCCCCCACTATTTGCAAGGAATTCAGCTAACTTCTTAAAGGGAGTCACGATTCACTGTACCTCAAATGGTGTCGTGAACCATGGTTTACATCATAAAATCTTATGCCCCTTCCGTCAGGCCAAGGCAATTTGACTCCCATTCACATAGTATACACTAAGTGGAAACAGTGACACTTACATACAATGTCATAACCAGAAGCAGCAGCCATTTTACTAATCCCTAGGTCAGCTGAAACACAATATTTTAATTACTTGCAGCATGAGGCTATACTTGTAGGGCAGGGTCTCCAATTAAAATATAGGTGACTAGCTCACCAGAAACTATATGGAGCCAGTTACAAATTATATTTTGAGTGAAAGGAAGCACAATTTTATTACTTTGTAACCAAGAGAAAAATAATAAGGCAGGACAGCAATCGCATACACATAAATACAGGTACAAAGCTAAAAAGGGAGTTTCCAAGACAAAAATAAGGATAAAAGAAGATGCAGTGTAAATCCTTGAGGGGCTCTTGAGTTGTTAGATTTTAACCTGAGACCACAGTAGATCATGGATATCCTGGACCAGCAGCAGCTATGAATATTGCAGATATCTTTGAGTTCCTGTCATTGGTAAAATAAATTGGTGAAGCACGCCATCAATTGCTTTTGACTTTCTTGAGAGAGCAGAGGAGGAAAGAGCAGTTTCTCCAGTTCCATTCACAAATCCATTTCCTCAGTTCTGCCAAAGCAGTTGCTGAAAATACAGCTCATTCTAATATCCCCATGTCTGGGCATTTTATCTCAAGGCTGGATAATCGCAGGAAATTTTTTAAAATCTGTTGTATATGAACTTCTCAAAGGTATAAATCAGACACACATATCGGTTGCTTCAAGCCTGACTGGTTCCAGCCATTTTTGATAGATGTATTAATTTTAATTCAGACTCACTTAGCTCTATTGACTGTTTCACAATTTTGGCTGACCCTGTAGTCAGGAGATCATAGCAGCGATTGTTACATGAGTATTTTCTTTCTCCATTTTTAAGCCATTTTATTCCATGAAAACCATTAAAATCAACAATAACATATTAAGTATACCAGTCAATATTTTATCAGTATGGTGACAACCGTGACTAGGTGGATGGATTAAAAAAAACGTAATAAGTCATTCATTGATAACTTCCCATGACATTAAAAAATATTTAAAGGGTAATAAAATGTCAATCATTCAGACCCTTTAAAGTTTCAAAAATTGGAAACGTAAGCATTTTAAACTTTTTAACTTTACATGAACAAACACTGAAATATATATCACACATTAGATTGGCCAAATGAGCAGGTACTCAGGTGTTTAAAGGGAAATGGGTGTCTGGGCTATCTGACAGGTTTCATTATGTATTCTTGGCTGAAAATGCAGGCATCAATTGCAGATATTGGTTGGGGGGGGGGGGGGGGGGGGGGGGGGGGGGTGGTCATGTTTCTGCAGTGGTTCAGTGAATTTCCTGTCCACAACTTCAAGGAAAAAAAAATCAGCAGATGCCACTTAAAATGACTGAACCATTAAATAATGTGTCAGCAGTCTGGGCTTGGGTATACAGGACATATTTTTAAAGTTTGCAGACGACAGCCAACTCAGAAAAGTAATAAAGAGTGAGGAGAATCAATAATTTCTGAAGGATACAGACAGACTGGTGAAAGGGTAAGATGCTGGCAGAATTCTATCACTGGCTGGAGAGGAGATGCCAAAACATCTGTGTTCTGCGAACCGAGTGAGAAGCAATGTTCCTTGCAGTGCAACCTTTACACTCCACCGCACGCATCCCCCCCCCCCCCCAAACCCACACACACACACACACACACACATATGCACACATATACATATACATTTGTGGTGTGAATTTGTACTTGCAGAGTTACATTGTACTTTGCTCAAAAACTGCATGAATTCATGTAAAACTGTCATCTCACTTTTTAGATTAGAATTAGTCTAAACATTATGGCAAAGACAGAGAACACAGGGAACTAACACCTTCAACATATTGTCTAGCTAACATCAATTGTTACAGTTAACCTGAGAATGCAACTTTATAAAATAGTTTTGTGATCTCCACATGAAAGAAGTGAAACTATCATGGTATTCGAACAGATGAAAGACTCAACAAACAATTGAGGTATTTTTCAATGTATACTCTCAGTTACATCACACTGTAAACTTTTGGTATCAATTCTGTGTCTTGCAACTGAGCCCTCCACAATCACCTGTTGAAGGAGCGGCGCTCTGAAAGCTAGTGCTTCCAATTAAACCTGTTGGACTATAACCTGGTGTTGTGTGATTTTTAACTTTGTACACCCCAGTCCAACACTGGCATCTCCAAACAATGTCAAGTTAGTTCTTACTTGCCTGCCTTACATCCCTTGGCCACAACACGCCCCTTAGGTCTTTCAGGCACCAGTGACGTGCTCATGGTCAAGCAGTGTTGCGTCTCACTCACATATCTCCTTCAGCACCTCCGAGAAAGAAGCCACAGACTCCTCAGTGGAAGCAAAGGCAAGGCTGCCTCCTGCACTCCACAGCCGTTCAGGTACTAGCCTTCAGTAGTTATAATAGCTACGTAAAAGTTGGGAACACCTGCTGATGAGCAATTCACTACCATCTCTCTGCAATTATTCGTGGAAGAATGATTCCAGATCTCTGGCACGGGGAGGACTGCTGGAAATCCGGCATCTATTCAACTTCAGGCAGGAGAGGATTCCACCGTGTCAGCTACTCATGACATCATACAAATGCACTCAGACACAGGAGCAGTGGACAGTTTTGTGTGTGTGAGCAGATGTGTGTGAGAGCGTGGGAGAGAGAGAGTGAGTGCGGGTGGGTGCATGGCTGTGGATGGGGGAAGTGTCCATTACAAATCAACAGCTGAAAATTGCACTAGTGCCACAGAGTACCAGTTGCCTCAGGCAAGCGATCATCTCACCGCCTCCATAGACAGGCCGGTAGCTTACATGGAAAATCAGGTCAAACAGTCTCTCAGGCTGTCAGATGTGCAAATGGACCTATATTCCATTACCCAGGGCTGGAGACAGGATGCCTTGATCTCACTCTCCCTCCTCACAAGGTGACTGGGTAGTGGCAGTAGGCAAACAGCAGGAGGAGAAAACACATACAGGCCCAAACACAGAGAGGCAAGATCTCAGAATAACATTCTCAAATGTGTTCCTGCGACTTATATGTTCATAGGTTCTCAGCCATTTGGCCCCCAATGAGTCTGCTCTACCATTCAATCATGGTGGATATGCTCCTCATCCCCATTTTCCTGCCTTTTCCCTATAAACCTTCAAGCCATTACCATTTAAGAATCTGTCTAACTCCATTGCTCTTTGGTGTAGCAAAATCCACAGATTCACAACACTTTGGGAGAAGTAGTTTCTCCTCAACTCTGTTTTAAATATGCTAACCCATTATCTGCTGGACTGACTGATCTAGACCCACAGGCCTCACTGTGACTCACTCCTGGACTGAAGAGGTACCTGACCATTAATGTCAGAAGTAGAAGACCCCAGACTCATTTTTGAGGCAGCCTTTCATTTCCTGGACCGGGTCCCTCGACTGACTAGGGTACCTTTTTAGACACCGGTGAGAGCTACTCCTCTCAGACTTTGAGTCACTGACATATGTGTGTTTGCCATGTATGCTGCTGGCATACGTTGAAGAAGTCACCCTGTTGTTGCGCAGTGACATAGCCACCTCCTTGATTGCTGACGGTTCATAACCATGACAAGCTACCTGGCTCCAGGTCAGCACTATACAGCAGAACTGTGTGTGTTTGATCTGGAGCTGAGGGAGAGTGCACAGAGGCAAGGAAAAGCCGGATGATGCCAGCACTCAGGGTGGCGCTAAGTGAATGAGTGCGAAGAAAGCAAACGAGCAGCCTGGAGACGTTCCTAGGTCCAATCCAGGAGCTGGGGGTCTACCTCTGCATACAACATGCCCCTGCATTGGCTTTTCAATGCTGGGGTGAACTCCACTTGTGCAGCAGCATTGTGCAAGGGCATCAGAGTTGTGACATGATGGCAAAGAAGCTGTTATCTGTCAGTATAGAAAGTGTAGTGCTGGAAAAGCACAGCAGGTCAGGCAACATCCAAGGAACAGGAAAAATCGATGTTTCGGGCATAAGCCCTTTTCCAGCTCCTCAGATGCTGCCTGACCTGCTGTGCTTTTCCAGCACCACACTCTTGACTCTGACCTCTAGCATCTGCATTCCTCATTTTCTCCCTGTTATCTGTCAGTGCCTGTCGATGTGGAAGTGGAGGTGATGACATGTTGAAACTGGGTTCAAAGTTGGAGGAACAAGGAGCAAACTGTAGTCACCAAGTGGATGACCAGGCATCCATGCTGAGAATTCACGGCATTTAGTTTCCTTGTGTTGCGTTGTAATTTAGGAGGCTGCATGTTAATGAGGCAGGATGTGGAATTAATTAGGCTGGGAACAAACAATAATCCCCATCAATAGGTATCTAATTGCTATCCAGAAAGAATCTTGTCTCAATACCGGTACCTCTGTTTGAAAATGCAACTGCTCCTAATGCCAAGAGGAGTCTGTCGCATGGTCTTCTCACATCACTCTCCTCAATAGCTAGACATAGCCTACATCATTTAGGCCCATGTAAAATTCCATCCATCATCTTCTTAGTTACTCAAATCTGTGACAATAACAAAGCTCACGGTGCTCTTGACAGTTTTGTCAACAGCCCCATTAAGCTGAATCCATAATTGAGTTTGGAAATTTTTAAAGCATGCATAATGACATTCCATTCAGCAACTGTGCGAACAAAACCTCCAGAGATGAATACATTGATGTCAGCCAAAAACTTAGCCCCTATGCCAAAGCTTCAAAAGTGCCAAACAGATGAAAGAGCCAAAATTCAAAAGCAATACAAACTTAGCCCTCTGTTCAGGTTTCAAAACAACCAAGCAAATGGCTAAGCTGAAATTCAAGGAAAACGTATGTAAAAGGGGACAACTAACATAGTCAAACCTGAATTTCCCTGCATCAAATACAGAATACATCACATTGCTTCTGAAGATAAGGAATGGTTATTAGCTGATATTCTCCTCACCCACATTTTCTCACCAAGCCGCTCAACCTAATTGTTATTTATCTGTTCAAAGTAAAGGACTATCGTTACCAGATTTTTTAAAAAATGCATAAGCCACTTAACATGCCTTACTTCATTTTGGAATATGAAGTTGGGCAGGTCATTTGAACTCAGTCAACTACCCTAAAATCTGGTCAGGATGTTCACTTCCCAACCCATTTTCTGGAGTTGTCAATTATGGCTACTGTGTATATAAGGCCCAGGACAGCCATGTACTCCATGAGTCAGACAGGCCTATAGCTTCGTCAAAGCAAAATCAAGCTAATGTTTGTTTAACCTTTCCTCTCTGCAAAGTCTGTACAAGTAAGTTACTTATCGATAATGAAAAGAACAGTATTCAGGTGAAAGTACAAAACTGGGAGAAGGCTAGCTACCACAATATTAGACAAGAACTGGGAAATGTAGAATGGGGGTAGTTGTTTAAGAGTAAATACCCATCTGACATGTGGGAATTGTTTAAAGGCCAGTTGATTAAAGTTTAGGACCAGAAGTTCCTGTGAAAATGATAGATTGAGATGGAAAGATTTGGGAATCTTGAATAACCAGAGAACTTAAAATCTGACTGAAGATTTGTAGCTCGGGTATCCGTTGTTGTGGATCTGCTCGCCGAGCTGGAAGTTTTTGCTGCAAACGTTTCGTTCCCTGGCTAGGGAACATCATCAGTGCTGTTGGAGCCTCGTGTGAAGCGCTGCTTTGATGTTAAATACCGGAAGAAACATCAAAGCAACGCTTCACACGAGGCTCCAACAGCACTGATGATGTTCCCTAGCCAGGGAACGAAACGTTTGCAGCAAAAACTTCCAGCTCGGCGAGCAGAACCACAACAACCAGAGAACTTTTGAGCTTGGTCAAATACAAGAAAGGAGTCATAAGTAAGGTGTAGGAAACTGAAGACAGAGGCCTCGATGGGTACATCGAAAGCAGGAAAGAACTAAAGCAAGGAATTAGAAGGGTTAAGCGGGGCCATTACATGTCCTTGGAAAATAGGATTAAAGGAAATCCCAGCTGCAAATGTGTTGCTGGTCAAAGCACAGCAGGCCAGGCAGCATCTCAGGAATAGAGAATTCGACGTTTCGAGCATGGCTTATGCTCGAAACGTCGAATTCTCTATTCCTGAGATGCTGCCTGGCCTGCTGTGCTTTGACCAGCAGCTGTGATCTCCAGCATCTGCAGACCTCATTTTTTACTTAAAGGAAATCCTATCTGTCTTATACATTAGGATTAAGAGGGTAGTTTGGGAAAGGGTAGGTCCACTCAAGGACAAAGCAGGAAATTTATGCATAGAGCAGGAGAATGTTAGTGAGGACCTTAACAAATACTTTGCATCGGTGTTCACAAAGGTGAAGGAGATGGGGAGTCTCAGGAGGGCTTTGCTGATATTCTAAGGCGTGTTGATATTTTAAAAAAATAAGGAGGTACTGTTGGGCGTTTTAAAAGCATTAAGGTAGAGACGTTCCCAAGATCTGATGGGATTTATCCCAGAATGCTGAGGGAGGCAGGTGAGGAAATTGTTGGAGTTTTAATGCATCCTCTTTAGTCAGAGGAGAAGGTTGTTCTTTTGGTTAAGGAGGGCAGCAGAGATAAGCTGGGAAATTACAGACAAGTGAGCCTTATGTCAGTGGTAGGGAAATTATTGTGAAGATTCTTAGTGCAGTATTTATTTACATTTGGACAAATACGGACTTATCAGTGATAGGCAGCACAGCTTTGTGTGAGGTAGGTGATGTCTCACGAATGTAACAGACACACCTCCTACAGTGTATATGGCAGGTACTCATGTGATTCAGCCAACTTTGTCTATCTCATACGCTGCAGACAAGGATGCCCTGAGGCATTGTACATAGGTAAGACTGCGCAGAGACTATGGCAACAGATGAAGGGACACCGCACAACAATCAACAGACAGGAGTGTTCCTCCCAAGGTGAACTTTGGGACAAGCAACAACAAATAGTGGCCGAGCAGAGGCTGATAGACAAGTTCAGTACCCATGGGGATGGCATCAAATGGGATCTTGGGTTCATGTCACGTTACAGGTGACCCCACTGCACACACACACACCCTCTCTCATACACAAGCTCTCTCTCATACACTCCCACACTCACCCTCTCACAGACTTACACCCATTTACACTCACACATACACACATTCTCTCACAGATGCTCATAACACCCTTCCCACCCACCTCCCCCTCACCCAAACACACACCCACATGCATAACACACATTTAAGTTTGTGGGGTGAATTTGTATTTGCAGAATTACATTTTATTTTGCTCAAACATTGCATGAATCCATGTAAGATTCTGTAAATCTGTTTTTTTTTATTAGAATCAGTGTGAACATTGTGGCACAGACAGTCTCACACAGGGCACCTCACACCTTCAATGCATTATATGGGCCGACATGACACCAATTGTTAAAGTTCACTTGAGAATGTAACTTTAAAAAAATTCTGCAATTTATATAAGAAAGAACTGAAACCAACATGTTCATTCTAAAAGATGAGAGACTTAACGAACAATTGAAGTCCTTTTTAATATATAACTTCAGTTACATCAAACTATAAACTTTTGCTATAAATTCTGTGTCCTAAAATCTTATACTCCACAACCATCTGATGAAGGAGCAGCGCTCCAAAAGCTAGTGCTTCCAAATAAACCTGTTAGACTATAACCCAGTGTTGTGTGATTTTTAACTTTGTCCACCCCAGTCCAACACCGACATCTCCAAATCATGGAGTTTTTTTTGAGGAAGTGACAAAGATGATTGATGGGGGCAAGGCAGTGGATATTGTCTCCACAGACTTTAGCAAAGTCCTTTGACAAGGTCCCTCATGGCAGGCTGATACAAAAAGTGAAGTCACTTGGGATCCGCTGGGAGCTGGTAAGATGGATACAGAACTGGCTGAGTAATAGAAGGCAGACAGTAGCAAAGTCATTTTTCTGACTTTAGATCTGTTACCAGTGGTGTTCCATAATGATCAGTGCTTGTTGTTTGTAATTTATAAATAAATAACTTGGAGTAGAATATAGATGGTCTAATTCATTAGTTTGCAGTCGAGAGTGTGGTGCTGGAAAAGCACAGCAGGTCAGGCAGCATCCAAGGAGCAGGAGAATCAATGTTTCGGGCATAAGCCCTTCTTCATTCCTGATATATATAGTACAAACAACAAGGATCCCAGCACTGACCATTGAGCACAAAGTCAGAAAAATGACATTGCTACTGTCTGCCTTCTATTACTAAGCCAGTTCTGTACCCATCTTACCAGCTCACAGCTGATTCCAAATGACTTCATTCCTGATAAAGGGCTTATGCCTGAAACGTTGATTCTCCTGCTCCTCAGATGCTGCCTGACCTCTGTGTTTTTCCAGCACCACACTCTCAACTCTGAGCTCCAGCATCCTCAGTCCTCACTTTCTCCTCCTTCACAAGTTTGCAAACAACACAAAGATTCAGGGAGCTGCAGATAGTGAGGAGGATTGCCAGAGGATGCAGCAGGATATAGAGAGGCTGGAGAATTCGGTAGAGAAATGGCAGATGGAATTTAATCTGGACAAATGTGCGGTAATACATAGGGTCATAGAGTTAGAGATGTACAGCAGGGAAACAGACCCTTCAGTCCAACCCGTCCATGTCGACCAGATATGCCAACTCAATCTAGTCCCACCTGCCAGCACCCAGCCCATACTCCTCCAAACCCTTCCTGTTCAGCCTCTCCCTATAGCTCAAATCCTCCAACCCTGGCAACATCCTTGTAAATGTTTTCTGAACCCTTTCAAGTTTCACAACATCTTTCCGATAGGAAGGAGACCAGAATTGCACTCAATATTCCAACAATGGCCTAATCAATGTCCTGTACAGCCGCAACATGACCTTCCACCTCCTGTACTCAATACTCTGGCCAATAAAGGAAAGCATATCAAACACCTTCTTCACTGTCCTATCTACCTGTGACTCCACTTTCAAGGAGCTATGAATCTGCACTCTAAGGTCTCTTTGTTCAGCAACACTCCCTGGGACCTTACCATTAAGTGTACAAGTCCTGCTAAGATTTGCTTTCCCAAAATGCATTTATCTGAATTAAACTCCATCTGTCACTTCTCAGCCCATTGGCCCATCTGGTCAAGATCTGTTGTAATCTGAGGTAACCCTCTTCGCTGTCCACTACACCTCTAATTTTGGTGTCATCTGCAAATTTACTAACTGCACCACTTATGCTCGCATCCAAATCACTTATGTAAATGACAAAAGGTAGAGTACCCAGCACCAATCCTTGTGTCACTCCACTGATCACAGGCCTCCAGTCTGAAAAACAACCCTCTACCACCATCCTCTGTCTTCTACCTTTGAGCCAGTTCTGTATCCAAATGGCTAGTTCTCCCAGTATTCCCGTGAGATCTAATCTTGCTAATCAGTTTCCCATGGGAAACCTTGCCGAACGCCTTACTGAAATCCATATAGATCATATCTACTGCTCTGCTCTCATCAATCCTCTTTGTTACTTCTTCAAAAAACTCAATCAAGTTTGTGAGACATGATTTCTCACGCACTAAGCTATGTTGACTATCCCGAATCAGTCCTTGCCTTTCCAAATACATGGACATCCTGTCCCTCAGGATTCCCTCCAACAACTTGCCCACCACCAAGGTCAGGCTCACCGGTCTATAGTTCTCTGGGTTGTCCTTACCGCCCTTCTTAAACAGTGGCACCACATTTGCCAACCTCCAGTTTTCCGGCACCTCACATCTTGGATGATCTAATGCAAGAGTCAAGTATACAGTAAGTGGTTGAATCCTTCGCAGCATCAACATATAGAGAAATCGAGGCATTCAGGTCCACAGTTCCCTGAATGTGGCAACACAAGTGGGCCACCAGATGTGTCTATGCCACTGACAGGTCGGTAACTGACACAGCACAATAGTGTACATCCTTGCCCCACCCCTATTATCCTGACCACAAGCTAAGCTTTGCAAAAAGGTCCAGTCTATATCCATTACATTTGTTTCCTAATAACTTATCTGTCAAATATCTGTCAATTCCCTTTTGAAAGCTATGACCGAATCTGCTATCACTAATTCAGGCAATGCATTCCATACTGGAACTTGTTCAAACAAAAGCTCACATCTCCCTTTTTGCCAATTACCTTAACTCTGTGCCCCCTGGTTACTAGCCATTTTTTCAATGAAAACAGTTTCTCTATATTTTCATCATTAATACTCCATTGACATCAACCTGGACAGCGTAATGTCCTCTTAGTACTGGGACTGGTGTATCATAGATTATAGAGATGTATAGCATGAAAACAGACCCTTCAGTCCAACTTGTCCACGCTGACCAGATATCTTATATAAATGTTGTCCCATTTGCTAGCACTTGACCCTATCCCTCTAAACCCTTCCTATTCATATATCTATCCAGATGCCTTTTAAATGTTGTAATTGTACCAGCCTTCGCCACTTCTTCTGGCAGCTCATTCCATACACATACCACCCTCCGCGTGGAAAAGTTGCCACCTAGGTCCCTTTTGAATCTTTCCCCTCTCACCATAAACCTATGCCCTCTGGTTCTGGACTCCCCCATCCTGAGGAAAAAACCTTGCCTATTTACCCTATCCGTGCCCCTCATCATCTTATAAACCTCTCCAACAATCTATTCTTTGTCCTGAAGTCAGTGGAACTGGATATGAAACCACAATTTTTTGACTCAGATGCAAGAATGTTATGACTGAGCAGCAGAGACCTGCCCCAATTTTCTCTGGGTAGCACACTGACCTTGGAAAATTTCCGGTTGGTGACACATTACTTTTTAAAATCACATTACAAGAGAATCTCCATTTAAATTCAAATTTTATTATTATTTCATATAACATTACAGAATAAAACCAGTTGACTCATGAAGGAAATACAAAAAACCTACATATTAGTTGAGTTTTTTTAAAAACAGTTGTTACCTTGGTCATAATAATTGATAACCAATTACATAGTAATGGATAACTAATTATTGTCAGTAAGTTAAAGCCTTTGCTTCTGTTTTACAGAAAGCAAGTAGTAAGTTGGATTCCACAAGTTAATACATAATTAGCTGAAGTAAGGAAGACCTACTGAATTTATGCTCTCTCTACCCCCGAACTACACAGATTATAGTTTTATAGCCTCTTGTACATCACTGCACTAAATTTGAGAACTTTACACTATTTCTAGACTGTTTTAAATTGTACTATTTTACAAAAAGTATTACATCTGAAAATATGAGGACTTTTTACTGCATTTCTTTTTAAATTTCAGTGTCATCAGAGTTAGAAATTCATTACAGAAAGGTTATAAAATACACAGTTATCAATAATGATCAGGAAGCACCTCTGTTTCAAAAGCACCATTCCTCAGTTTACTAATGTAAACCTTATGGGTAATTTAGCTGCATCTCATTCCGCCAACAGAATGCAATGACAACAGGAACGTAAAATAGTCCATCACTTAAATTGTTGCTTAAGTGAGCAAATTGTTTGGATATCACTTTGATATTTATCATAATATTCTTATCAATAAATCTCAGAAGTATTTGATTCTTTCATTCCCATATATAACACAAAGGAGATCTGACTGCCGTCTACTTACAGCAACGTGAAGCCAAGCATCGAAATAGCTTTGAATCTGTATCAGGCAGAAATGTAAATCTGTCTGTTAATCCCAAAACTAATCTCGTTCCAATTGTTTACTACTGGTGTCTTAAGTGAAACAATTGTGCACCTCACATTTGACTTGGAGATATACTGAAATACAACTGAAACAACTTACTGATCTCGGAAAAAGCCTGGAATTTTGAAGAGGAAGTTCTAGCTCAACTTAATGACTTGCAGCTGCAAGACAGATGTTGCTATGTACTGTGGGGTATATAACCACATATTGAATGTTCAACCTTTTTTTACAAAAATTTGTTCTTAAACTATAAGGAACTTTGCACTTTTAGTTGACATTCATATAGTTTTTATGATTAAATCTATCATAAAGAAAATATCTTTGAAAAAAGAGCAAGATGTGTTGAATGAATTGAACTTTTTTTCATTAAAAAAAACTTTGTTTTTGTTTAAAACACAAAGTGCTTTGAGCTAACTCCACAAGGATTAACATGTGCATAACAAGTCAGGCAAAATTTGAAAAGCATTATTTTGAAAAAAAAATTCAATTTTGGAACCAGTCAAAAATTATTTGTATTTTGACATATCAAATGCAAACTATACAGAGATTTAAATCTAAAGTTCTTGTTGATAGCTTTAGTTTATCCCCCAAATTGATAACAAGTAAATTACTGGACAACCAATGGAAAACATTTCCAGAAATGGAAACAATATGCTGCATACAAAGTTATTTATAAAGCAAACTATTTCCTGTTATAGTATTGTACAGAAGTTTTGATAAACATGGAGCTAGTGTAGGACAACCAACACAAAAATAATGAGTGAATGAGACTTCATGCACATTAGGCTTTGTGCAGTTGGGTTTGAGAAGAGTTTAAATCTATGGACAATGGGAGCCTGGTAGTTGATCATTAAAGTACTGAAACTGCTTCGGCCCCGAATGTTGATATGCTTGGTGTAGATCGGCAATTTCATACTTTGAGGCTCAGCCATTTTCTCAGTGTGCAAGCTTGCAGCTAAAATTCAGCACATCAGAGCAATCCTGCAGGATAATGATACACAATGCACCCTGCTGTGCACATATTCATCAACGGGCCACAGACCACCACCTCTGGACATGAGACGTATGCAGTCTACCTCAAATCACCCCAGAAAATTAACTTATGTCAAAAATGTGAGCAATAAGGCTCACCATTTCTTTTCGTTATTATGCCAGTAGCAGTACAAGTGATATGTTCCACGAACAGAAGGTTGTGATCAAGCCAGAAGACACTGTCTATAGGTCAAATAAGTTATGTATTATCCACACTTCATTGCTGGTGTGATAGCAGGCACTAAGGTCGTATGTCCCACTGATTGTCAGATTATATCAGTGTGACCCTTCAGCTGCTCAAAATAGACAAGAGTACTGACTGTGCTCAGCCAGCCAATGCTTGCAAAACTCAGAATGTAATGACTCTGCTATTAGGTAGCACATATTAACCAATCCCATGTGCTAAGATTTACAGGAACAACCAATTAAATGTCATCAGTTGGGTTTGAAATATAGCTCATTTATACCTTTAGATTAGATTTAGATTGCCTACAGTGTGGAAACAGGCCCTTCGGCCCAACAAGTCCACACCGCCCCTCTGAAAAGTAACCTACCAGACCCTCTGACTAATGCACCTAACATTATGGGGAATTTAGCATGGCCAATCCACCTGACCTGCACATCTTTGGACTGTGGGAGGAAACCCACGCAGACACAGGGAGAATGTGCAACTCCACACAGACAGTCACCCAAGGCCAGAATTGAATCTGGGACTCTGGTGTTGTGAGGCAGCAGGGCTAACCACTAAGCCTACCGTGCCAACATCTGCTAGAAGCTACAACATATTGACATGCTGGGATAGATTTTCAATAGTAACTTGCACATGGACAATAACATACTCGGCCTCAAAAACATCAACATTTTTAATCAACATAATATAAATATTTAATGTTTTTCAACATATCTTGGATGAATAAACCAAAAAAAAGTACAAAGTTATATGACACAATAAATTTGTTCATGAGACAGTTCTTCAGAATGGAAATTATGTAGACTACATTAATATCCTGGAGGAACATAGAGAGCTACAGGCTTCTATTTGCGTAACTTGTCTATATTCCTTCAATGATACAATGACAGGAAGTAAATCATGGCATTGTCTGCTTCCAGAAAATTTATGTAGGTTTGTACAGCATTGCAACGAAGCAGTGTTACATAAACAATTTCCATAATGTTTCCAATTTTGAAAAATGCATTTACAACCATGTTACCTGTCTCTGCTTTTAGATTTTGACCAGTAATTATGATTGTATTAATGAAATCGCGCAGCATTATTTGTGGCTCTCTTACCCAATTTTCAATAAAATAAAATACTAATAAAGCTGTCTGTAGCCACACTGAAGCTCAGTGAATAACACTCTCATGCAAAGTATAGTGAGACCTCACACTGTGATAAAATTTAACAGATAAACTTGTAACTCTTTATGAATAAGAACGACTACACATTTCAAAATAGAAGTGAATTATGAAAGGGCTGCAATAATTGAAAGCTTTCTCAAATAAACATTCACATAACCTTGAATTATTATTTATTTGCACTATTATTTATTAAAATCAAACAGTGCTTTCAAACAATCACAAGAAAATATATGATTGTCTAGCTCTGAAAAAGGAGATTCACAACATCAAGAAAAATCAAATCCAATTCTTCACTCAAGGATTTACCAGCATACCAGGTATCTTGCCAGTGAGTGGCATGAATTAACATCTCTTATCTGTTCTCATCTAATTTTGATCCCATTGTTATCTCGAAAGCAGCACAGAAAAGGAACAAGGTAGCAATGATTGCCAACATGAAAGTCAGAGAGGATACCTGGTAACTTCATCCTGCTGCCTGGTACTCTAGGTCTCCATCTTGGCCAGCAAACTGCCAACATCTCCAGTCACTCTCCATGGGCAGCGACTGCCTGCTCCCCCGTGCACACAGGTTGGCACCTGACTCATATCAGCCTCAACACATCATCACTGTAGTTGGAATGCAGTTATTCACTTCAACACCACACTTGGGAGTTCAGTGACACCATTGATTCTAATGCTGCTACCAGGATGCTTTGAGGGTAGGGAAAGGCACCCATCTCATGCATCAGGGCAGGGAGCATCTCAGGGCTCTCTACTTGCTCTCTTCAGACTCACTCACTTTCCACCTACTTGGATGATCACAGCATTTCTGCCTTGCCTTGTTTTGCTTTGCCACCTCATTCAAAAACCTCAGTCTCACCATGCATCTGCATTGCCTTGCTTTTAGCATAGGCACAGAGCCAAGCAACTTTTCCTCTTGTCAGCAGTGATCAGTCAAAGGGTGGACACATTGCTGTACTGCAGTATTCTTCATCAATGTCACACCTATGTCAGCAACTTACACAGAAAATACACTGTATGTACTTCAACTAAATGGCATGTCTCATGGTGGCACAGTGGCTCAGTGGTTAGCATTACGGCCTCACAGTACTAGGGAGCTGGGTTTAATGCCACCCTCAAGCGATTGCCTGTGTGGAGTTTGCACATTCTCTCCGTGTCTGCGTGGGTTTCCTCTGGGTGGTCCGGTTTCCTCCCACAGTCCAAAGATGTGCAGGTGAGGTGGATTAGCATGCTAAGTTGCCCATGATGTCCAGGGGTGTGCAGGCTAGGTGGATTAGCCATGGGAAATGCAGTGTTATAGGAATAGGGTAGGGGGATGAGTCTGGATGCACTTCAGAGGGTCAGTGTGGACTTGATAGAGCAAATGTCAACAAGTGCAATGCAGAAAAAGCACAGCAGATCAGGTAGCATCCGAGGAGCAAGAGAAGTGACACTTAGGGAATAAGAGTTGGGTGGAAGTGTATGGAAATTCAGAATTGATGAGGTCAATGGGGAGTGCAAGATTAAAAGTAGTATGAAGACTTAAGGGTGGCCTGTGACTCTCACTGTGAGGTGTTAGCCTTGTTGCCTTCCTTCCTTATCCAAATCCCAAATGGAAATGAGAAATAACCAGCAGCACACACCTGGAGTGGGTGGAGTAGATTATTTATTTTTCTGAGTGAGGATCTGGGCTTTCCCTGCACGTATTTTCTAATCAACCTGCTCAGAGAAGCTATTATTACACCTTTTGAGTAGGTGAGACTTGAACCCAGGCCTCCTGGCTCAAAGATAGGGGCACTACTACAGTGCCGCATGAGCCTCAGGTTCCATTTGTGATAAATGAGAGGTCTTTCAAGGGGCAATTCCATTAATCAAGCATTCATTCTGTACAGAAACACATGCAGCTACTGACTGTGTGGAATACAAATCCTAGCCAGAAGCAACCTTGACCATGCCACTGCACATTACAGGCTGTTCATAGTCATGTTGGTGAAGCAGAATGAATCACAATGATCATATAAGTGTCATCTGCAAGCCAATGGTGGGGGGGGGGGGGGGGGGGAAGGCTGCACTCTGTGTCTCCTACTGTATGTGTCTGACATGGCTTGTACTGCATACATCATGTCAAAATCAATGTACAGGCATTCCAAGACTTTCCTTGCTGTAGTCCTCCATCTCCCTCTGTAGTAAGGACTGTGGGAAACCACTATTTGTGAGCAACATTACAAAGGACCCTGGTCTGTTTCTGAAATTTTTCAGACAGGTTCATTGGAACTGTGACAAATGGATCAAGCCACAGCAAGACCAGCAAGCCCATGACCAGCAGCAATGTGCAGTGGATGCCAAATAGCCTCATCACGAGGACGTTGCAGCTGAAGGTGCCCTGAGGATGTGGAAGGGGAGGAGCTCCTGGAGGCCCAGCATACATTGCCCAGAATGCCATTTCCTGCAGTTGAGCAAGTGGCCTGGCTGCTGCAAACTCAATGTTCTGGGGCACCTTCACAGAACTGTGCTATCTGCTGGTACAGAACAGATCACCTGAAGGGGGGAAATTGGCTACCCTGACACGGAGGCTATCAGCTGCACTAAATCTTTATATCCCGGGCTGCTTCCAAGGATCTACGGGGGAACTGTATGCGATCTTTAAATCTTTAACCCCCAAATGTATGATGAGAGTTGCTATTGTCATTTGTGTCAGATCTCACCTTTCATCTCATTTGTTCACGATGAGGTCAGTGCTGCAGTCCAAGCAGTAGGTTTTGCCTACATAGCAAAGCATCATGGGTTGGTCACTCGTTGTACTGAGTGTGCCATATCATAACATGGCTGACATCATCAACAGATAAGCATTCCATTATATTAAAGTACAAGTTATCTGTGATTATCATTGAATGCAAGGTTCTTTAGCAGTTGCTATGATACCCATATTTCTGAGACCTTACATATTCCTGATTTGTTTTAATACCTTACAAGGTCGGATACTGGGACACAAGGGGTACATTCTGCAACCATGGCTCCCTTAAATAATCCCATGACAGAGGCCAAGCATTGACACATGCAGCCCTTTTTTTTAAGCCAGCATCACCGTGGAGCAGCAGTAGACCATGAGGAGATGAGGTTCTGACCCCTGGATCAGCCTGGAAGGCTTTGCAGTACAGTCCAAACAGAGTGTGGTTAGATTAGATTAGACTTTTTTAGATTAGACTTAGATTAGACTTACAGTGTGGAAACAGGCCCTTCGGCCCAACAAGTCCACACCGACCCGCCGAAGCGCAACCCATCCATACCCCTACATTTACCCCTTACCTAACACTATGGGCAATTTAGCATGGCCAATTCACCTGACCCGCACATCTTTGTGACTGTGGGAGGAAACCGGAGCACCCGGAGGAAACCCACGCAGACACGGGGAGAACATGCAAACTCCACACAGTCAGTCGCCTGAGTCGGGAATTGAACCCGGGTCTACAGGCGCTGTGAGGCAGCAGTGCTAACCACTGTGCCACCGTGCCGCCCATTGTGCCACCGTGCCGCCCATCTGTGCCACCGTGCCGCCCACCGTGCCCCCAGTGTTTAATCCCGGCACTCTGCATGCTGCCCAAGAGCAGAAAGGGGGCGTGATGGATGCTTAAGAGTTGGGACAGCAAAGGCAGTCTTCTAAGGACAAAGTTGAGGACATTGAACAGGGGGAGTATGTCTTTCTGCATGATACAGCACAGAAGTATCAGGAAAAAAAAGCCAGACATGACTTAATCAACAGCTAAGTTCCAATAGATGAGTAGGTTGAAATGATTATCTGCTGATTATAAATCTGTTATGCCTGAAAGGAAAACAGTCCCTTTTTAATCTGTAACCAAGTGCAGCCTTTTCTGTTTATTACATTATCTTTGCTTTTTCGATCTGTTTAATAAAAGTTAACATTTTAACTTTGAAGAGTTTAACATTTGATACTCCCACATTGAACAATAAGATGTCATGCAATATTGGGCATGAGGGAAGCAGCAGCACTCCATGAGACGGGTTCTTACATGGTATGGCACTCAGAACATGTAACCTGTGTAGCTTGATGCTTGTAGCTGTATTTACAATGACAGTTGATCTGACAGGTAATAATGTAAAGGAGCAAAACATTTACAAGTGAGAGTTCCTATTTGAAACAAACGGTCACTTGTGCCACATATGTGCCCTCAGCAGTTTTTCTTTTTCATATCCCTCCAACAACGTGTACTGTGAAGGGCGACTTATAGCTGGCTCTAAATATGATACAGGCAGCATAAATCTTAGAAGGTCCTGACACTGGGAAGTAACTCCTCCAATGGTGAGCACATGTTGGCACATAAGTGGCACCAATAAGGTCTAGTGCATACATAATAATGAGAGCAATGGAAAATTACGTGGGGTTCATGGAGGGAAACCCTCTTTAAAACTCCTCAAAATTGACATCTGACTGATTATTGGTAAAGTTCAACATTGCAATTTTCAGTGTTCAACATTCAACCAACTTCTTGAATGCAACAGAGAAATCTGGTTTGAATATCGAAGAGTCTGTTTGCAATTTCACGTGGTTAGGTCAAAAGGTTTTATCTTCCTTACATACTTCACAGATACTTACTCTGCATATATTTAATATAATTAGATATAATGATGCAATTAAAGTAGGTTTGGTTCTTTGAACCAGAAGAGTTTTAAAAAAACAGCTGGGAATGTACTGCTTTTGTACAAATTGCATTTTTAAAATGTACACACCCATTGCAAAACTGTTAAGCATATTTGAAAACCAGCTGTAGTCAGTTGAGTGGCATGTCAGAATAAACATTGAGAGACACACTACATAAGTTGATTAAAAAATTGGAAGACATTGCCAGTCATGATGGAACCTTATATCAGACAAAACTTCACCCAACAAGAAACATGGGTGTGCTCTATGGAAACTCTGTGTCAGGAATGTAATGTTAAAAGTTCCAATATAATGGATTTGCTACAAACGATTCTGACTGTTTCCAGCAAGAAATAAACAAGTTTGTGAAATGCCTTAAGAGCCAGCAAAATAATAAAGCGTTGCTCAAAACAAAAATTCTGGACAAATTGAAACATGTGTAAAAGAAGAAAGAAACATGTTTTACTATTATCCTTCGTAGCACCAGCTCATTGCTCAGTCACTATTGTTGAGTCCAAAATATAAGAGAACAGAAGATGTAATATTGATGGATCAATTTTAACCCATCCACTCATCCAAAAAGAATTACCAAGCTGTAAAATCAAACATATTGACTTACACGGACTGGTTTCTGCTAGATGCCATTTTTAAATTCTCACTGCACTTAGGGTGTCTCGTGAATACACACAATTGAAGATTCCATTACAATTGCAATTGAGTAGGTTAAAATCCACAGCAAATAATCAAATCACTATGTAGAACAGTGAGATTAGCTTCAGTGAGCAATTGGTTTACTGCAGACGCTATTTGCGCATTGTTCTTAATGGATTGCAAAGGAATATTTGACCTGAAATATTTGCTTCATATTTTTGTTTTCTCCTACTCAGGTGAGCTAAGCTTTCATGTCCTATCACAGTTGACAGCTTTAGCTGCACTTGCTGGAAGACAGCAAGAGAGAAACCTGCTAAGGCTTTGTGCAAGGTCTGCACAGCAAGAGTCATATTCCCTCAAATGACTGGAGCAATGCAACAGAGGCAGCTTGTCTTTTTCATAGAGTCAGAATCATTCAGCGCGGAAACAAACCCTTCGGTCCAACTCATTCATGCTGACCAAGTTTCCCAAACTAAAACTAATGCCATTTACCTGCAGCTCACCAGTATCCCTTCAAAGCTTTTCTATTTATGTACCTGTCTAAATGATTTTGAAATCTTGTAACTGTACCTGCATCTACCACTTCCGCAAGCAGTTCATTCCACTTCAGAACTACCTCTACTTAAAGTTGCCCTTCAGGTCCCTTTTAAATCTTTCTCCTCTCACCTTAAAAATATGCCCCCTAGTTTGAACTCTCTCACCCTAGGGAAAAGATCCTTGCTATTCATCTTATCTATGCCAGTTATGATTTTATAAACTTCTATAAGGTCACCCCTCAGCCTCCTCTGCTCCAGCGAATACGGTCTGAACCCATCCTTATAATTCAAACCATCCAGTCCCAGCAAATCTTTTCTGAACCTTCTCCAGTTTAATAATATCCTTCAAATGCAGGGCAACCAGAACTGTACACAGTATTATAAAAGTGGCATCAGCATTCCTAATGATAATATGACCTCTGCAAACTAATTTTGCTTGAACAGCACAGATACAATTATTACCACAACACTGATAGAGACATTATTGAGCATATTACAGAACTATTGAAGCAAACAATGGATCTGGAGGCTTCTTACAATAGGTCACCAAATAAATTCTATTGCATCAATTGCGTGTGCTGCATGTTACACAACTTAACAAATCAGAAAGGATTGCGGTTGGAGGATGTCTACATCACCATCTGATGTAAGTAAAAGACTGATGGCAAAGGAAAATACATCAGTCGGTAGCCAGAGTGCCAAGGATCAGTTGATAGAAAAGTGGTCCTTTCTTATCTCTCAAAATTATATCCCTTCACATCATAAGTCTTTTCTAAGCTGTTACTGGACATCCTTAGTACCTTCATTAAAGAACATTGAATTCATTGAGCCAACTTTTCGATGAATAACTACTGGCAATGCAAAAGCTAAAAGTCAAAGTGTAACTAAAATGATTATTTTCAGGCGAAACACAACAATTGCCTGGAATTGATTTTTCAACTCAGTATGTATTCACAGTAGGTATTTTCATTTTCACCAGGAGAGACTTTAATTAATTACTTCAGGACAGCTGCAGTTGCTCGTGTTGAAATCTAAGATGCGAGTGACTTGGGAGGTCAAGATTTTCAAAGTTGATAGTGCCCAGCCTCATTCCATCATACTGGCATACTTGTCCATATGTTAACATCCTGACAGAAGGAAACATTGAGCTTCAGTCTCATGATAATGGCAGTGTCCCATCAGTCCCAGTGATTTGCTGGGGAACCAACAAGTAAGTCGAGAGCAAGTAAGTCAGATCAAAATTACTGCAGATGCTGGAATCTGTCCTGAAAACTAACAGATGGGTAATGGGTATGGGTGCTGGTGGAGAAAAGATTGACATTTCAGATTAAGTGATCGGAATGTGAGAATGGCAGAGCGATGGTGTGTCCGACTGCAGGACTCGAAAGGACAGACAGTCCCACTGGAATTGTGGGGTTGGGGGGGGCGGGGAGGGGAGGAGGACATGATAACATGATATAACAAGCTAAAAGGAAATGAAGAAATGATTCAATTTAAAGATGCAGAACTATTATTAAGTCCAACAGGTTGTAAAATGCCCAGCCTGAAGATGAGATGTTGTTCCTCCAGGTTGTACTGTGATTCACTGGAACACTACAGCATGCTGAGGACAGACATGTGAGCAAATGAGCAGGGCACTGTGTTAAAATGACTGGCTACAGGAAGGTTGGGGTCATGCATACACACAGACCAGAGGTGTTCCACAAAGCAGTCACCCAGTATGTGCTTGGTTTCTCCAATGTAGAGTAGGTCACCCTACACCCAATACTACCAGATTCCCCACCCCAAACTACAGCATAAATGCTTTCCCCTCCACACTTCACTTCAGCTCTGGTGAAGGGTCATCTAGACTAGAAACATTAGCTTGCTCTCTCTCCATGGATGCTTCTTGACCCACTGTGATCTCCAACTGTTTTCAGCAGCAAATAAGTAATGCTTTGAAAGCACACACCTGTTCAGTCATTAGTGAGCAGGGACAAAAATTAAACCATAGAGGAAGGTGTGTGGCTGAGGCATGGAATGAATTCTTTGTATCTGTCTTTACTTAGATGCTACATAGGCTCCCATGTCAGAGGAAAAAATTCAGTCACTAGAAAGGTTCAAAATTGATACGGCAGCAGCAACGATAAGGACAGATTGGATACTGTGCCAGAACCAGATGAGGTGCGTCAAAGAATTCTGCAGGAAGTCAGAGTGGAAATTGTGGAGGCACTGGCAATAATCCTTCTTAGACACCAAAATGTGCCAGTTCTTCAAACAGGACGTCCAGTGAGGCATCAAACAATCTTGGGAGCTGGTTTGCAACTCATGGCTGACTTGTAATACTGTGAAATGCACAATCTCAATGTACCAAAATGCAATATTCCTGATCTCTGATTCAAATAAGGTCCAAGAGACTGACTGAAAGGTACGTTGAGGAAGTGAGTGTTGTCTGGATCAGTTGTGTTGGGATTGGAAATATGGCAGTCAAACTTCAACAAGGCCCAGGAGTTAAAATACTCAACATTTAAAATCGGATTGTTTATATTTTGAATTTTCCCTGCTCTCTGTCACCCATGTAATAGACACAAGTTGCAGGTTTATGGGGAACATGATACACCATTATTTTTATATCTCATTCTATTGCCGAACGTACGTCATCCAACTGAGCAGTTGACAGATTGGAAGGGTTCAGCTCAACAGACAATGAACTATTCAAGTCTTCACAAAGAGTCAGACTTAATTTCCTTTGTAGCAATGTAGGATAAGTGTGACACATAACTCCAAGAAGAAATAAATCATATTTTAGGAAAATGGATGATAGTAATTTTGTTAAGAGAAAAGAGAGGAAATACTTTGCTAAAACAATATTGAAATGGCTGACAAAGTGAGCTCTTTAACAAGGGAGTTTGATGTACAGTATAACTATTTCCAAATTGATGCAATGGCCCAATGTCTGCACATTAATTGAAAAGTCACAAAATAACTCAAAATCAATACTGAATTAACATTAAAAAGTGACTTCCTTCTTCCATTTGGTGAGAAATAATGATTCTAATATCATTTCAACTTAACATTGTAAAGCTCAATTCCAGTACAGTGTGAAACTGCAGAATTCTTTTCAGTGCAGTATTATGGTGATGTTGCCAACCATGACCTCTGAACTAAAACATTGGTCACCAGGCAATAGAAAACAAAGTAGACATACTTTAATTACTGAACATATTTAATATATGAACAATATGATACTGTTAATTACTCAAGTCAATGCATACTGAAAATATAGGTAATAATTTTGATTTGATTGGAAGTGTGCAACTTTAGATCATTATATAATGCAATGCTTTTCCTTCAAACATTCACTTTTCTAGACTCTCTTTATTGCTCATCCTGGACACTTAAATTGATGACTATAATAACTGAGGAAAAACAGAGTTTAAGTGAAACTTAATTAAATCTTACGTAATTGTTCAGTTGATGAATCTTTTGTATAGCTACTGAAAAAAATTGTTCCATTTGGTCCCTATCTTTGAGCCTCTCCTTTAGTTAAATATCAAAGTTGCATATCAGTATAGCACATGCAGTGCTTTATGTACTTCTTAAATAATTATATTTAGCAACATAATTTCATAGAACCATATGTTGCAGATGTTCACTGTATAGGATATAATACAGAAACCAGAAGGAAAGAAGTCCATGTTATAAACATGGAGTAATCAACAACTTGGATGGATTACAGTATATTCCCACTGTTATTTCTAAAGTGCAAATTGAGTTAAACACAAAGTACTGAGCTAAACGTTGCAAAAACAATGTTCACCCTTCTGTTGGGGTGTGGTGTAATTTTTACAGCTTCCATTTGGATTAGGCTGACCATCTGCCAAAATGGAACAATCGGCTCAAGTAAAGCAGACCAGCCCCAAGTAAAGACTCCATTCACCAGTTTTTGTGACTAAGAACATTTTGCTTCTCTTACTTTGACAGGAGAAGAATGACAATGAGGTGGCAGACATCCAACTAAACCTCAGCTTTCTGGCCAACACCCATGCATTTAAGTTTTAAAATTATTCACAGATTTGAAGGTGGTCAACCAAAAATAAAAGCAGGAAAAGGGCAAGCATAATTTTTGGGGAATCCGTAATAGATACTCGGTTGCTTTCTTCAGGTAACCAGGCACGCTGAATTTTAATAAAAGTCATATGAATAGCACTGCTGAGGTACTTTGCCAAATACAGTCATAGAGATGTACAGCATGGAAACAGACCCTTCGGTCCAACTCATCCATGCCGACTAGATATCCCAACCCAATCTATTCCCACCTGCCAGCACCCAGCCCATATTGCTCCAAACCGTTCCTATTTATATACTGATCCAGATGCCTCTTAAGTGTTGCAATTGTACCAGCCTCCACCACTTCCTCTGGCAGCGCATTCCATAACGTACCGCCCTTTGCATGAAAAAGTGGTCCCTGAGGTCTCTTTTATATCTTTCCCCTTTTGCCCTAAACCTATGCCCCCTAGTTCTGGACTCCCCGACCCCAAGGAAAAGACTTTGTCTATTCATCATATTCATGCCCCTCTTGATTTTATAAACCTCTATAAAGTCACCCCTTAGCCTCCGACGCTCCAGAGAAAACAGCCCTAGCCTATTCAACCTCTCCCTGTAGCTCAAATCCTCCAACCCTGGCAACATCCTTGTAAACCTTTTCTGAACTTTTTCAAGTTTCACAACATTCGTGGGCGGCACGGTGGCACAGTGGTTAGCACTGCTGCCTCACAGCACCTGAGACCCGGGTTCATTTCCCGACTCAGGCGACTGACTGTGTGGAGTTTGCACGTTCTCCCCGTGTCTGCGTGGGTTTCCTCCGGGTGCTCCGGTTTCCTCCCACAGTCCAAAGATGTGCGGGTCAGGTGAATTGGCCATGCTAAATTGCCCGTAGTGTTAGGTAAAGGGTAAATGTAAGGGTATGGGTGGGTTGCGCTTCGGCGGGTCGGTGTGGACTTGTTGGGCCGAAGGGCCTGTTTCCACACTGTAAGTAATCTAATCTAATCTAAAAAAAAATTGTTGTGATAGGAAGGAGACCAGAATTGCTTGCAATATTCCAACAGTGGCCTAACCAATGTCCTGTACAGCTGCAACATGCCCTCCCAACTCCTGTACTCAATATTCTTACCAATAAAGGAAAGCATATCAATATTGACAAAAACTGAAAAAAAATCATAACATATACATCTTCTGCACCATAAAAGAGCAAAAAGAAACAGGCCCTGAACTATTCCATTGCCCACAAACAAATTTTGACACCATCAATACAAAACAGTCTACTTGGTTGGCAAACTGACACTAAACTCACTTAACCCTTGTCCTCATCAGCATTCTATGGCTGTATCACAAGTACACTACAGCATCTCATCAATCAGTCTTCAATACTGCCCTGCCCAATAATGTAGATAGATAGCATCAAGAAAGAATATGCCCAGCAATAGCATAGAAGCACCACCAATCTAAGTCACAAAATCATCCAGAAACAATTATTCGTTCAAGAGCTCAAGGTCAAAACTCTGAAATTCCCTTCTACCATCATGCCCATGTAAATATTGACATTCAAAAGTTGTCATCAATGATTCCTTCTCCTCAATAGTTTTTGTGCTGAGATTCCAGCGGATGGAAAATTATAGAAATCACTCAAGTTAACATGAACTTGAGTTTCTCCATTCTTAATTTTGCTGCAAAACCACTTGAAAAAATTGTGCCACTCTGAATTCAGTGTAATTGGGCTTTTAATGACAGGCTCGGGACTTGATTACTGCTGAGCATCTTCTCCTGCCTTAAAAATATATTTTTACATTCTTAGGACATCAAGTCTTCCCACCACAGCAAAAAGAAAACAGTTTTAAAGTGAGCATTTTGTTTCTAAATTTATGGTATTTCAGCTTCACTTAATCCCAAAATCATGATCTTTATTTTATTATTTGCAAATGATTAAAATGTGCCTGATTATCAGTTCTTTTATTTCCTTGGTTTTGTTTTTGTCTATGTGTATTCGCCAACATCATTATTTGCTTAACCTGCTTGTTTTTCGATGGCTAAGATCCCCTTGTGCTGATACTGGAATCAAAGTAACATCAACATTGCACAGAGTTCACCAGATTTTGTTAGTAAATTTCCTTGAAGTAAGTAATGAACACTACTACTTTACACCACTTTTTTTTTGTAATGTTTAAATGACTGTTAAATCTAAAGTAGACATAAAACAAAGAAAAATTGTTCTGTAGTCTGATTCCATTAACATACATAATTAAGAATAATTCAAAAACATGCTTCAACCATGAATGCCTACCATCCAGGCGGTATCCAGTACTTTTCTTTTACATAAGAGCTAGGAGCAGGTTTAGATTAGATTAGATTCCCCACAGTGTGGAAACAGGCCCAACAAGTCCACACCAACCTTCTGAAGAATAACCCACCCAGACCCATTTCCCTCTGATTAATGCAGCTAACACTATGGGCAATTTAACATGGCCAATTCACCTGACCTGCACATCTTTGGACTCTGGGAGGGAACTGAGAGGGTGGATGAAGATATAACACAATAGTTTTCATCAAAGGAATATTAATGGTATACTTCAAACAAGCATGGCCTTCATAAATGTTCTTTGTAAATCCTGCTTGGAAGCACATAATTACCTAAATATTATCAAAATATATTGCAATGTATATCTCTGCATAATCCTTACATTAAAGTTGTTTTTTCAGTTGTGAAATATTTTTCACTAAGGCATTTGTTTTAATGTAAAAGTCAGCCCAATTACCTTCCACATTAAGAAGTTATTCTACACAGTCTTCAATGTCACCACTTCAATACCTTAAAATTCTTTAGATGAAGACATTAACAGAAAATTAGTCTAAATTAAATATACTTTTAAATATCCGTTATTAGTTTTGTTGCCAATAATATTTTATGAATACAGTTAGAAGTTTCAACATCACAGCCTGTTTTCAAGATGTGACAGGACAGTTGGGAAATGTCAGAATTTCACCCAAATATTGCAAGTCAATTCTGATTTCCTGCTCAAATCTGAACTAAACCTCTCCATTTGGAATCTTGTATTAGGTGTGAACTCTCTGAAAATTGGCCATTTTAAGTGTATGAATTATGCATAACAATGAAAAGTTACATTACTTAATAAAGAGTCCACCCTCAGAATCAAGACAAAATTGATTCTTCAAGAACATTTTGCCCAATTCTTCAGAAATACTTAGTAAGACACAGCAAATGCAATTTAAATATAATCATTTAATCCAGATTAATTTCTGAGTTGAAGATGTAATGAGCCTCCATAGCTTAGTTTTTGAGAGCATTTTGTTTAGGTTGGCACTGTGTTATATAATGAATTCAGTTCTTATGTAACTTAATCATGCTTGGTCAAAGGTACTCTGAAATAAGCCTCTATTCCCTGTCTCTTCATGAGCCTCTCTAAATGCCTCTGGAACATTGCTATCACATTTGCTTCTCCCACACTCCTTTGGCAGTACATTCCAGGCACCAATCATCCTCTGCGTAACAAATGTGCTTCACACATTTTATCTAAACTTTCCCTTCTCACCTTAAACTGCACCCCTAGTGTTTAACATTTTCACCCTGCGAGAAGACAAGTTATCTACCCTAACCATGTCCCTCATAATTTTGTATACTTCTATCAGGTCGCCCTCAGGCTCCAATGCTCTAGCAAAAACAAGTTTGTCCAACATCTCCTTATTGCTCATACAATCCGATCCAGGCATCGTCCCGGTAAACTTCTTTTGTTCCCTCACCAAAGCCTCCAATTCCTTGCTATAGTGTGGTGACCTGAACTGCACACAATACTACAAATGTGACCTAACAAAAGTTCTATACAACTGCAACCTGACTTGCCAATTTTAAACTCTATATCCCAAACATGTCCTATCATTCATTCCCACCATATCAACTTGTGTTGCTAATTTCAGGGAGCTGGAGTCTAGCATCCAAGATCTCTCTGTACCTCAGTGTTCCTGAAGGTCCTGCCATTTACTGTACAATTTCCTCTTACATTTGACATCCCAAAATGCATCACCACACATTTGTCTGGATTAAACTCCATCTGGCATTTCTCCATTCAACTTTCCAACTGATCTATATCCTGTTCTAACCATTCACAACCTTCCTCACAACCCACAACTCCACTTATACTTTCAGCTAAATAACATATGGAAATTACAAAATAACAAAAGTCCCAGTGCTTATCTTTGCAGAACGCACAAAGATCACAGACCTTCAGTCAGAAAAACGCCACAACTACCATGTCTTCTACTATCAAGCCAATTTTGTATCTAACCCACCAACTTAACCTGGATGCCGTGTGATTTTATCTTCTGGATCAGACAATAATGAAGGGCCTTGTCAAATGTGTTAATTAATATGGACAACATCCACTGCCCTACCCTCAAGAATCGTGTTCGCCACTATCATTTCCTCAAAAACTCAACAAAATATCTGAGACAAAATCCTCACTTTCAAATTCTTCATGGCCCAACTCCTCTCTACATCAATGTGCTCCTCAAATTGTAATCTCTTTCACATTCCCAATTTATTCACCCCAGCTTCTGCTGTGTCCTCAACTGTTTAAGTTATAAATTCTAGAATCCCTTCCGAAAACTAATCTTTCTTACCAAAGTTACCTGCCCCTTTCCCTCACCCTTGAACATACTTGTTACAATCTATCATTTTCTTCTGCCCTTCTAATGTCTGCACAGGTAATAGAATGAGGAGAAAGTGAGGACTGCAGATGCTGGAGATCAGAACTGAAAATGTGTTGCTGGAAAAGGCAGCAGGTCAGGCAGCATCCAAGGAGCAGGAGAATCGATGTTTTGGGCATGAGCCCTTTTCCAGGAAGGATGCTGCCTGACCTGCTGCGCTTTTCCAGCAACACATTTTCAGCACAGGTAATAGAATACCTGTCTTTTTGCTTCCTCTTTCTCAGCCCTCCAATGCTACAAGTTTGTTCCTTTCAGGTAAGCCAGTGATTTCCATCTTTCAGTTCAGCATACCAAATTGTTCACATTATATTTGTCTGTTTTGCACTGGGGAGACCAAAAGCTGATTGGATGACTGCTTTCCAAACACTTCCATTCAGACCTGAAGCAGAGGCCAAGCAAGCAACAGCCTGTCGTTTTAATTCTGCACCTTGCTTTCATGCACTGACACTTCTGTCCTTGGCTTATTACAGTGTTCCAGTGCAGCCAAATGCATTCAAGCAACATTCACAATTCTTCACAAGCTGAAGCAGATTGTGTCCATATTCAACAAGGCCTGGATAACATTCAGGCCGATTGTTAAGTGGCAAATAACAACCATGCCTCACAAGTGCCAGCCAATCTCTATTGTCAAACAACAGATGTTCTAACCTTCATTCCTTGATTTTCCATGGCTTTATGATCACAGAATCCCCTCTTACCAATATTCTGACAGTTATGATTGACCAGACATTGAATTGGACGATCCATATAAATTACTGTGGTTAGAAGATGTGTAGAATTAGGTGGCATCATCTCCTGACTTCTCACTGCTTGTCCACCATGTACAAGATTCAAGTTCAAGAATGCAATAAAATTCTCTCCAGTCTCCTAGATGGATGCACATTGAGCAAAATTTGAAGTTTAACTCCATCCAAGACAAAGCTACCCACTTGATTGGCACCTGATCTGCCAACTCCCTTCACCACCAAGACACAATGGCAGCAGCGTGCATCATCTACAAGATGGACCTCAGCAAAGTTCTTTCAACAGCAACCTTAATCCCTGACTTCTACCAACTGGAAGGAGAAGAACAATGGATACAGCAGAACATGAGCACTTGCATTTCTCCTTCACATCACACATGATCCTGACTCCCAGGTATATCACTGTTCCTTCGTGTCACTAAGTCAAAATCCTGGAAATCTCTTCAGAATAGCACTGAGGATGTACCTACACTGAATTGACTGCAACAGTTAAAGGAAGTGGCTCATCACCATCATCTCAAAGGAAGTTTTTAGATTACTTACAGTGTGGAAACAGGCCCTTCGGCCCAACAAGTCCACACCGACCCGCCGAAGCGCAACCCACCCTTTCCCTTTACCCCTTTACCTAACACTACGGGAAATTTAGCATGGCCAATTCACCTGACCTGCACATCTTTGGACTGTGGGAGGAAACCGGAACATCCGGAGGAAACCCACGCAGACACGGGGAGAATGTACAAACTCCACACAGTCAGTCGCCTGAGGCAGGAATTGAACCTGGGTCTCTGGCGCTGTGAGGCAGCAGTGCTAACCACTGTGCCACCGTGCTGCAAAAGGTGCTGGCCCAGCCAGCAATGCTCATATCCCCCATGTCAAAGATTCAAAGAAAATATTTTAGACCTGTTAGATTTTTAAATGTCCCTAATTTAAATGAAGGGGTCATTGACCTGAAACACGAACTGCTTCTCCGCTCCCCCCCCCCACCCATCCCCATCCCAAATACCGCCCAAACATTTATTCTAGTGTTTTCTAGTTTTATTCAGATTTCCAGTTTCTACATTCAGGTGTACTTATCCCTTCCGAAATTACAGTGGTTCAGATTGGGGATTGAATGCAGCAGAGATTAAATGCAGTTCTCCTCACTTATGACTTGGGACATAGTTCTCTAATGATCAAAATTACTTTCAATGCAGCACACATTCTGGAAAACTAATGATCCTCAGAAAACTAATTCCTATCCATCAACACTAACTGACAGAAACTGCTAAATACAGATGACTGTGGCTAGAATGCTACAATTTTAGTCGCATATTTATTTTAGTCAAAAATATCTTAAATTGAATCAAACATGGATAAAATACTGAAGTGCACACTTGATATAAATCCAACACCATTCCGTACCAAGTAAGCCATGCACTCTCAATATTGAAAAGAACGCTTGACCATTCTTAAAAATCACACAACACCAGGTTATAGTCCAACAGATTTACCTGTTGACTATAACCTGGTGTTGTGTGATTTTTAACTTTGTACACCCCAGTCCAACACCGGCATCTCCAAATCTTGACCATTCATGTTTGTCCTTCTTGTGTAGTAATATTTGCATGACATAGTCAGTGTGAAGTATAGTGTGAAGTATGTGCACAAAGATCACATGCCCTTTGAATGTGCTATCACTTGTTTATATTAGTACAATCCTACCCCAACACACCTGGGAGTGACTCTAGCTCCTTCTCCTTCTCACAACATCTGAAGACAACAGCAGCAAATGTCAAAAGCAGAAACAACCTACTAATCAAGCTTTGTCGGCAATCAATTGATTGCAACAAACTACATCATATCTGGTACCCTCCACTCGACATCTAAGTAATGCAAAATAGTGCAGAAGCTAGATATATGAAATAAAAATTGCTAGAGAAACTCAATGTCTGGCAACATTGTGGAGAGAGAAACAGAGTTAACAGTTTGGATCCAAAGTGACTTCATCAGAACTGAAAGAAATTAGAAAATGGTGGGTTTATGCTGTTGAAAGAGAGGAGAGGCAAACAGAAAAAACGAATGGAGTCCAGATAAAAGACAAAAGGAATAAGAATAATGGTAAAGAAGTGAGAGATGTAAAATGGGTGCACGTGAAGGTGTGCAAAGGAAAAGGTCGTTCTGCTTTGCAAAGTCAATAAGATAAAAACAAAACACACTTTTAAGCTGTGGAACTCAATGTTGATTTTTAGAGGATTTAAATCCCTAAGCAGAAAATGAGGTGTTGTTCCTCCAATTTACATTAAACTTCACTGGAAAACTGTAGCAGGTCCAGGACATAAATGCTAAGATGGAAGTAAAATGTCTTGTTGTCATGGCAAGCACGAGAAGGTTGAGGTCTTCCTGATGAATGCACAGGTAGTGTTCTGCAAAGCAGTCACTCAGTCTGCTCCTATGGGCTCCTTTGCACTCCTCGGTCTTATCCTGTGCTTCCTCACGAACTGTTCTACTTGGTCCTCCTCCTCTCTGTCAACAGCATAAAGACCACAATTTTCCAGCTCCTTTCAGTTCCAACCAAGAGTCATACTGAACTTGAAACATTAGGTCAGTTTCTTGCTCCACAGATGCTGCCACATCAGTTGAGCTTCTCTAGCACTTTGTTTATAACTCAACATGCCTACCCAGATCCTGTTCATCACTCCCCCAACACAGCTGCCAAATGAAAACACACACAAGGTGATTGAAACCATCAGTGTTGCATATCACTTATCCACTCCATAATGACCTGCTCAATCTGCCTTCTACCTGCCTTCCACCTCAGTGCCATATGTTGCACCTTCATCAGAACATCTACCAGAAAACATCGTGCGGATCAAGGATTGGGAAACACAGCAAGTCATTAACATCTGCCAAATGACAGGCTCTGA
This sequence comes from Hemiscyllium ocellatum, assembly GCF_020745735.1. NCBI lineage: Eukaryota > Metazoa > Chordata > Chondrichthyes > Orectolobiformes > Hemiscylliidae > Hemiscyllium > Hemiscyllium ocellatum. Next base: position 77,568,823 of record NC_083407.1, on the reverse strand, counting down.
AGTATCATGGTGACACTGGGTCTCATTAAACAGGTTCAGAATAAGCCAGCATCACTGCACAAACTCCTAACGCATGTTACCAGGGAGCATCTCTTCAGGAGTCACAATCATTAATTCATCACACGTTACTCATCAGAAATGTAATTCAGCATGTTTGGTTTCCCAACATGTCATATATGGCTAATGGATAATGCATTGCTTTTTAAAAACATGATAACAAAAATCACCAATTTAAACATGAACTTGATACACAGGGTTTCAAAATTTCTAAACCAGAGTCATGAAAATCTACATATCCAATCACCTCCTGTCTACTCTCATTATCTCGATCATAACAGGGTACAAAATTCCCAATGCAAATTTGCAGATATACATCATTAAAATGTTAGCTATACCATGACTGATTTTATTATAACATTATTTTATTCACACATTCATAATATTCCTAATTATGGGATAATGACTCCATTTCATTACATCACAAGACACTTTTCTTTAATAGTCTAGGCACTGTAGAATCAAAACTAATGTACATCCAGCATTCAAAAAAATTGAAATTAACTGTCCAATCACTTTCCCTTTTGAATTGATTAGTTTTATTTCTGTTCAAAGACTTGATCAAGCTTCAGTTAATTTTAAATGAACATCAGCATCATTTGGAAACCAGGTTACTGAGGAAGTGAATATTTATCAGAATTTATACATTTATCAGAATCAAGTGTAGGGCCAACATTCACTTTTCCTTTATTTAATTTCAGTTAACATGTATTCAAAATCACATTTTCTTTTCAAAATAACATGTTCTCTTCTAATTCCTAAGATCAATTATTAGAAATTGATCTAAAAATAATCACATCTTTTTTTCTGAGTCTGAGGTAAATTAGAGATGATTCCTTCAAATCCATTTTCTTTCTAATAATAAACTACAAAGTGTCTCAAATGGTCTAATTTAGGACAGTATCTTTGTCAATGTTATCTATGTCTTTCCAAATCAAGTAGCAATAAACAAGCCACTTAACACTCGGACTTTTTTTCATTCTGACTGATCCAGTTCTAAAGGAACAAATTTGAATTAATGGAGTGCTTTATTATGTCCTCTTGAAACTTCAAAGCAATTTAAACCAATGAATTAATTTTGAAGTCATCCCTTTTCTTTTATAGACAACTTCTGAATTCAAATTGATCTCAGAGAAGTTTGAACAGATACAGTAAATGCTCTGCTGGTGAATGTCAGGCAGTCCACTGGTGAATTTCCTGCGGCACTTCAAAAGACAAGAATAGGATATTTCATGCTAAACAAATTGAATAGTGTTCAAAAGACAACCTCTCAGACAACTCAATACTCTCTCAGTACACAATGAAGTAGTCATAGATAATGAGTTTACATCTGGATTAGAACATGAATCCCTAATCTCTGACTCAGGACTGAGACTAGATAATGGCCATAGCACAGCATGTCATTTTGTCCATTCTCTCTAGCCCTCTGAAGAAGACATTCACATAGTCCATTTATACAGTCAGAGTCACAGACTACCTGCCCTTTTCCTGTAGCTCCGTATTTTCTTTCCATTTTCAGATAATGATCAATTCCCCTTTTGAAAGGGCAACTGATCTTGCTTCCTTTAAATACTGAGAGAGTGTGTCCCACATTTGAACACTCATTGCCTGAAAATAATTTTGTTGTTACTGTTGCTTCATTTGTCAAATACCTGAGAAGTGTGTCCTCTGGTTCTCAACTCTTCCACTTTTTTTTTCACATAGACTTTGTTCATTTCATTTGCCATGTCTCCTCTTAACCTTCTCTCTCCAATTTTTCTATGAATCTTAAGATCCTCAAACTTGGAATCATTCTCTTGAATCTTTCCTGAATTCATCCTAATGCTATCACATCCTTCCTTTAATGTGGCGCCTAGATGGAGCCGAACCAGCATTTTATTCAAGTTTAACATGACTTAGTTTCTTTTGTAAGGGTACTGCATGCCCCTACTATTAAAGACTATAATGCCATACATTTGTATGAACCACTTTCTCAAACTGTCCTGTCACCTTCAATATTCATTTATCATTCTGTTCCTGCATCCTATTCAGAATTACTTTATATGGTTCCTCTTTATTTGTCCGGCTAAATTAAATTACTTCATATTTGTCTGCACTGAATTTCATCTATCTGTCTATTGTTTATTAACTATCACCATTGCTCACTTCATTCAGCATCTTGATATCCAATACATGTTTCAATTACCATTGACTTTGAAAGCATAAATTTGGCCACGTTTACAAAAGACAAGCTAACATATTGGGCACTTGTTGACTAGTCTCTCTGTTAGACAATGTCATTAGGGTCAAATTGACAGTAAAATGCACATCAAGGTAGCAGCTTCTCTCAAATGAATAATTCTAAATGAAAGCATTGTCCATTAATGAGAAAGACATTTCCTCAGCAGGTCTGATGGTCTGTACTGATTATTCTGTTAGGTAAAGCAGTACAAGTCTTAAACAGAGCAGGTCAGGCAGCATCAGAGAAGTAGGACAGCCGACATTTCAGGTCGACACCCTTCCTGATGAAGACCCAAACCTGATGAAGGGTCCCAACCTGAAATGTTGGCTGTCCTGGTTCTCCCATGCTGCCTAACCTGCTGCATCTTTCCAGCTCCACATTTTATTGACTCTGACTTCCAGCATCTCCAGTCCTCACTATCTCGAAGTCTTAAGCAACCAGGTTTAAATGCTTACATTTGTGATGGAGTAAGTTAGGGAGAGTGGGACTGAGAAAAATTTACCCTCCTGATTTGTATGCAGGGTCCTGTTTTATATGAAAAAAAAGGCAGAAAATATTCTGACCATTTAGAGTCATGACAGCAGCTTCAATAGCAATGTGTGTAACAATGTAAAATCTGTGTTGGTTTTAGAATTTTAAGAAAACTTGGCTTTGTATTAAATAATGTTGAATTAGCTCTTATTGCACTTGAGCGGAGAAAATGAAGGCAAAAGTCATAAAAGAGAAATAAGATAAAGCATTATTTGGTATATAAATCATATATTTCATTCAAACTAAATTTAAAAATTTCAGAAAATTATATCCAGGAAAAATAGTGAAGGAAATATTTTAATTGTTTTTACAGCTGCTTCAGATTAAAACCAAAACCTGCATTTAGACTGGTCAATAGAAACATTACCAGAGAGATAAGTAAATGAGCATTCAAAAATTAGGCAGACATGTGTATACAGATGAAGCAAATATTCATTTAGATGACAATGGTTTATCCGAAGAGTAACCCACACAGACCCATTCCTCTACCCTATATTAACCCCTGACTAATGCACCTAATACTATGGGCAATTTAGCATGGCCAATTCACCTAACCTGCACATCTTTTGGACTGTGGGAGGAAACCAGAGCACCTGGAGGAAACCCACACAGACACGGGGAGAATGTGCAAACTCCACATAGACAGTCGTCCGAGGCTGGAATCGAACATGGGTCCCTGGCACTGTGAGGCAGCAGTGCTAACCACTGAGCCACCATGCAACCCCAAAAGTGTTGCTGAATTGAGACTCCCAGGGTTGCAAGTACACAGCTCCTTGAGAGTAGTGTAGACAGGGTGGTGAAAAAAGGCATTTTGCATGTTTGCCTTCATTGGTCAGAGCATAGAGTATAGGAGTTGGGACATCATGTTACAGCTGTATAAGACATTGGTAAGGCCACATTTGAAATACTGTGCATAATTCTGGTCACCGTGCTATAAGAAAGGAGTTAGGAAAGGGTGCAAAAAAAAATTGACAAGAATGTTACTGAGACTGGAAGGCTTCAGTTATAAGGAGAGGGTGGGACATTTCCCCTAGAATGCAGGAGGCCAAGGGGTGACCTTATCAAGGTTTATAAAATCGTGAGGAGCATGGATATGGTGAATAGCCAAGGTTTTCCTCCCCAGGGTAGGGGCTTCAAAACGGGAGTGTTTCAAAACTTAAAAAAGACGTGAGGGACAACCTTTTCGCACAGAGGATGGTGCATATATTTAACCCGCTGCCAAAGGAAGTGACGGAGGTGCGTACAATTACCTCTTTTGAAAGACATTTGGACAGGTACATGGATAAGAAAAGTTCAGAGGAATATGGGTCAAACACAAGCAAATCAAACAAATTCAGTTTCGGAAATCTGGTTGGCATGGATGGGTTGGACTGAAGGATCTGTTTCTGTATGTTATGCCTTAAAGGAGGTTTTTCAGATTTACAACAGGTAAGGGAGAGGCAAGAGTGGACACTGAACTAATGGAAAATGAGGCTGGAGATGTAATAATGGGGATGAAAGAAATTGTGGAGGAACTGAATAGGTACTTTGCATCAGTATTCACAGCGGAAGTCACTAGCAGCATACCAGAACTTCAAAAGAATCAGGAGGCAGAGGTAAGTGTCATGGCCATCACAAAGGAGAAAGTGCAAGGAACCTAAAAGATCTGAAGGTAAATAAACCACCCAGACCAGATGGACTGCACTTCAGAGTTCTGAAGGAGATAGCTGAGGAGATTGTGGAGCCATTTGTAGCGATCCTTCTGGAATCACTGGCGTCAAGGAGGGTCCCACAGTACTGGAAAAGGGCTAATGTAACTACCCTTGTTTAAGAACAAAGGGGTACACAAGACAGGAAGTTACAGGTCTATTAGCCTGACCTCAGTCATTGGCGCAATTTTAGAATCCAACATTAAGAATGCTTTTACGGAGTGTATGGTAAAATAGGGCTGAGTGAGCATGGCTTCATCAATGGGAGGTCATGCCTGACAAATCTGTTTGAAGTCTTTGAGGAGGTAATGAGCAAATTAAACAAAGGAGAGTGAGTGGACATGACCAATATGAATTCCCAGAAGGCCTTTAATAAGGTCCCACAGAAGAGGCTGCTAATTAAGAACTTGCTAGATAAGAGCCTGTGGAGATAGGGGTAAGACACCAGCGTGGATGCACAGGGTGGGCTGACTGGCAGAAGGTAAAGAATGGAGATAGAGATATTTTTCAGGATGGCAGTGACCAGTGCAGTTCTGCAGGAGTCAGTGTTGGGACCACGACTATTCATATGACACATTAACGATCAGGACAAAGGAAGGGAGAATATTGTTGCTAAGTTTGCAGATGATACAAAGATATGTGGAGTGACAGGTAGTGTTGTGGAAGCGGAGACTGTAGAAGAATGTGAAAAAGTTAGAAGAGTGAACAAAGAAGTGGTTGGTGGAATACAACTTGAGACTGTGGGAGGTTATGCATAGACTATTTTCTAAATGGGGAAAGGATTCAGAAATCTGAAGGACAAATGGACTTAGGAGTCCTAGTTCAGGATTCTCTTAAGGTTAACAATACAGCCTCAGTTGACAGTTCTGAAGGCAAATGCAATGTGAGCATTCATTTCAAGAGGTCTAAAATACAAGAGCAGAGATGTACTGCTAAGGCTGAGTAAGGCTCTAATTAGACCGCATTTGTAAAATTGTGATCAGTTTTGGGCCCTGTATCTAAAGAAGGACATGCTAGTCTTAGTGGGGTAACAGAGACCATTTGCAAGAATGATTGCTGGGATGAAGAGCTTGTCATGTGAGGCATAGTTGAGGACTCAGGATCTGCACTCAATGGAGTTTAGAAGGATGAGGGGAAAATCTGATTGAAACTTACAAAATACTGGAAGGCCTTGATAAAGTGAATGTGGAAAAGATGTTTCCAGTAGTAGAGACAACCTTTTAGAACAAGATGAGAAGGAATTTCTTCAGCCAGAAGGTGATGAAACTAAGTGCATTTAAGACAGCGATAGTTAAGTTCTTGGTTGGTAAGAGAATCAAAGGTTACAGAGAGAGGGCAGGAGGGATGAGGTTGAGGAACATATCAGCCATGATTGAATGGTGGAGCAGGCCAGATGGGCTGAATGGGCTAACTCTGCTCCTATATCTTTGGTGCCTTCAAGAAACTGTTGTGTGCACATTGTGAGGTTACAGATTGTAAACTCCAGCTGAGCATGATACCTATTTGCACTGACTAAAACTCCATTCAAACTTAAATAGCTTCAGCAAATAGGAAAGTAACGTCAGCCACCTCCCTACAAATCGACAGAAACAAACTTTCTGATCAGTTTCAAATTGACAACATTATTAAATATGATAGGGTTCACCCTTTTTCTTTTGAAATATTGCATTTCAATGATCTAATATATTGTCTGCAATCATTGAAAACTCCATAGCATCTCATTTTTTGTTTTGTGAATATAGGTGCAGTTTGATATATGGAACACTGTCCATGTCCTCCACACACTTCTGGTCTAGTCACATCTGATGCCATTTTGACAATCAGTACTGGGGAGGAAGTTTGCACCAACAAAATGAAATGTGCACAGATCATGACAACAATTGGCATGAAAATCTCCTCCAGTAACTGCTATTCTTGCAGTTCTATGCTGACTGCCCACAGAGAGGGATACATGGTGGTGTGTGTGGTGGAATCTCGGTCTGATGAATATGTCATCGTTGTTGAATGCCTGGTAATGTGTCCAAGCTGGGAGGTATTGAGGTGAGGGTTCCAGCAATACTAAATGCTTGAGTTACAACACATTGATTTGACGCAAAAGTTGTCATTGCTAAAATATTGTGCGTAGATGGATGATGGGGATATAGTACATTGAGCAGTATATAGCTGGTGCCTTGATTGGAGGCATAGAGCATTTGAAGATATATTCATTGATCTTGACTGGTCATCTGAGGTAACAGAAAAGGAGGAAATACTATGCAGTAATAATGCAATATCATGCATTCCTAACTGAGTGAGGATGCAAAGTGAAATAAATCACTGAATATAATGTAAATATTGCTTATGTTCAAATTAGGTAAAATTCACTAGGCTCTGTTAAGTCTGGCTTCAGTATGTCACCCACAGCACTTCAGAAACGTGGCTCATTCCCTCTGGCTGGTGTTCAAAGTGATTACGATCTCTGAATAGTACAGCCTTTTCCACCCTCTGTTTCTCTCCATCTCCTTTTCCATTCACTCACTCATTCTCCATTCCCCTGTGTTCTTTCTCTCCCTCTTGCTTTGCACTGTGGTGCCAATTGCGTCCTGATTATCAGACAAGCTAGTTAAACAAGACACTTTCTGGTTCATTAGTTATCCTGTGTGTAATACAACATGTGCCACTGGGACAAACAGATCTTCTTTCAGGCTTCATTCAGTTCCAGAACTGATTTGGAGAAAGGCTTTATCACATTTTCTCTGGACTGACTGAAACTTCTAATAGCATGGATCTGCATCCACACTAATGTTGCACTTAGCAAAGACAGAGGCAAGAACTCTGGAAACTTCTAATGGAAGACTTTTCTCATCCTTGTGCAAATTAGCAGAAAAATGTTTTGGGGATCTGTAGACTAATCTTCATCTCTTGCTAAATCTCTTCAGCAAATATATTGAAACCTGTGTGTGTGATTGAGATATACCACTTGAGATAGGGACTGCTGTTTAATTTCAGTGAGAGGCTGCAAGCCAGAGAGTTAAAGAAGAGAAGAAACCTTGGATCACATGGGAAATGACAATAAAATGAAGTGGGTTACACTCAATGAGATTACTGAACCTATTAACTCAATAGTATCAGAATGAAACAATTATATGTGGCAATGTTAAATGAAGACTTACTGTCCCTGAAGGAACAAATTTGTAGGGCAATGGGAAATTAACAGATTAATAGAGTTCATTTGATAGCACTTTCAAGGAGGTATCATGGGAACAGTGAACTTAATAGCCTCCTCTTCTGCTGCAGTATTCGTAACTTCTATAACCGCAGTCAAATATTTTTCATATATATAAATTTCAGGATACTTTATATATGGTATAGAATCCTTGCTCCTCAAATTTAATCAAATCTAAAAGTGTTCTAGAAGTACTCCAAATCAACATGACTCAATGGATTGAATTTAGGAGATTGAACACTAAGAGAACTCCCTTTTCTTCTTGAAGTAATGCAGTCTGATTTTTACATCCATTAGCATGCAGGGACATTCAATATTTTATCTACATTACACAATCTCTGTCAATTCAATATTGATGCAACAAAAAATGAACTTGTACTTATTTGGTGCTTCTTTTTGCCTCAGCACAACCTAAAACAGTTCAAAACTAACTATTTGCAGTATTAGGAAACAGATTTCTTATCATTAAAAGCCTTCATTAATCATGCTGTTACCACTTCAGTCACCATCGATCAGTCCATCTTCCGCCACTTAACAAATCATTCTTTTATTTCCTCTCTGCCTGCTTTCTCCTGTCTGTGTTTCACTCAATAAACTGTTAATTAGTTACATTTCCCAAATCTGGATCTGAAACATAAACTCTACTTGTCCCCACAGATATTGCCTGATCTGAGAACTGCATTTGTTACTGTTACTCATCATTGTTGCCACTTTGATCACATGTTCCATACATTGTATATTCGTTGCACCTTCTCCAAATGTGTCATCATTAAAAATTCTCTTCAAACTTTATTAATGATACAATATTTCTGCACGTTGTGGCATGCATTCTTTTTCCAAAGAATTATTCATTTCAAGTTTCCAGCATAAATATATTTTTAAATTACTAGCAGCAACCATTTAAAAACTATTTTGCTATTGAATTCATCAGTATGTTTCAAATAACTCTGCCACAAATGTCATGATGTAGAAGACTGCAGTGGTGCTGGTTATTTTGTGTTAGAAGCTGTTTTGTAATCATAATATAATCATCTCAGTGATGCAGCAACAACTTACAAGAAGCAAATATTATATCCAAAAACACCCCATCATATGTGGAACTTGCAAGGATATTATAAGGTGAGGGCAACAATCCTGCATTATATGTTATGTCTATATGACATTGAATTCAATGAGAAGTGGAATGTTTTGTGGCGGAAAGAAAGCGACTCAGAGCACAGCAGGGACTCCCTTCTGTCCCCAATTTGTTGGTCATTCAGCCAGTGCAGCACCTTCACCAAGTTAGTGCATATGTTGTGCTTGTGGCTATAGTGTTGCAGACGATGGAGCTGCTGAAGTTATGCTAAGGAGCCTGTGGAATGGGTGCAGTGTTCTGAGATATTGAGCTCTCAGAAACTTTCCTGCTGGACAGCAGAGCTCAGCTGCATCAGGCACTACAAGACAGACAGGATCTGATTGATACCGGGTTCCCGTGGAAGACAGCTGTGTGCAGCAGACCATCCATGGACTATCAAGGCTATCATGCCAACATCTAGTTTCTATTGTGGGGGCATACTGCAGTCTGTATTGATTTTCTTTTGAAAGTCAACAAAATCTCCCATTCCGATGTATCCAATTGCTTGCCTGCATGTGATGTTTCCCGACTGGATAACCGACAGGATGTAGTTATCCAGTGGGCACTTGGTGAAAGAGTACTGGGGACTCAGAGGCAATGTTTCGATAGGGCATGGCGAAGCCCACTTACTTGTATGGGCTGACAATTAAACAGTGATTTAGGTGAGAAAATGGTCTTGTATGTGTCAGCCGTGCAGGCTGTGTTGTGAGCAATGTGGCTTTGTGACCACTGTGCTAACATGCTGATGAGGGCCATCATTGGATTGCTAATGCTTGCACAGTCAAAAAAGAGTAAAAATTGGAAAATTCGACCCCACAATGGAAACACATTCTAATTTCACTGCTGAGATATGGCTGTGTGGGGTGGGTGCGTGGGAGAGGACAGGATGAAGGGTGGGGCAGGTGCTGAAGTGAGGTGGGGAGCAGTACACCTTACAATAGTAAATCTTAATTCTGCAATGACTAGCCTGTTCTACTTGCCTCAAGGAGTTCAGGTATTATAAACAAAGTTCCATCCTGGAGCCTGCTGGCTTTATACACTTCATCTGATAGGCTGGCAATTTGAATGAACTGACATCTCACACTTATTTAAAAAAAATCACATTTGAACACTTTGCAAATTTGATGGGCAAGTTTAGATCTCTATGTAAATTTCACAAAACGTTGTTTAATAAGGCATGTCCGCACAGTGTACTGGAGAAAGGAAGATGGTGAAAAAAAGGTCTGTTCTCTCTTACTGTTCTATCATTTTTCTGACCGTACATTTGATTAACTTTCTTCACGCCATTAGTAATTTCACACTGGAAGGTTATCTATTCGTGTCCTTCAAATTTTTATATGCTCTTTATCTCTTTGAGAGTGAGTTTTACGGTTTTTAAAAATACAAATAGGATGAAAATGAACCGTGTGTTTTTAAGTTATGCAAGTAGGTGAGTCTTGCTTTCGTACAAACATTGATTTCAGTTGATGATTTGATTTATTGTCACTCTTACTCTACAATGAACAACACAATAAAATACAGTGAAAAGCCCCAATTGTCACCACAATCCAGCACCATTCAAAAACCTCAAGAACAAGCGGGCGGCACGGTGGCACAGTGGTTAGCACTGCTGCCTCACAGTGCCTGAGACCCGGGTTCAATTCCCGACTCAGGCGACTGACTGTGTGGAGTTTGCACGTTCTCCCCGTGTCTGCGTGGGTTTCCTCCGGGTGATCCGGTTTCCTCCCACAGTCCAAAGATGTGCAGGTCAGGTGAATTGGCTATGCTAAATTGCCCGTAGTGTTAGGTAAGGGGTAAATGTAAGGGTATGGGTGGGTTGCGCTTCGGCGGGTCGGTGTGGACTTGTTGGGCCGAAGGGCCTGTTTCCACACTGTAAGTAATCTAATCTAAAAAAACCGACACTCCTCTATCTCCACCGTGAGTCCCGAGCCCTGACCCCAGCCTGGCACCAGCACCTGTGCCACTCTTCAGCCGTCATCACTTCCCTGCTGGGCCCAACCCGCCAATGCCAGGTACCGTGCTGAATCTACACTTGCCCTGCAACAACCAGGTGACCCTGGCTCCAGGCCTACTGCAAGCAGGTGTCCCTGGCAACACTGAAGCCACCACCTCGCTGCCGCCTGGAGTCCACGCACCTAGCAATCTCAACCAGGAGTCCCCGCTGAATAGAGGGAAAAGCACACACAGATAGCTCCCAAAATGTAAAGCATTAGACCAAAAAAGTTGCCTTTCAAACAGCCTTTTAATCTCAAAATGACTTTCAAGTTAAGCATTAACAAAGATCAGAAATATGATTTAAATATCCTATTTAAAAAATAATATAAATGCTGCCAGAATTAAGTATTCAATTGCAATTAATGTATCTAATTGCTTACATAATAAGGAGAATGATGAAAAACAAAGAAGATGTAGGTTGACTGTTGATGCACAGCAGTATCATGATAATCATTGCACGATGTGTATATTTAAAATCCAGCCTATTATACACATTCAATGACCATAAACATTATTTTATCTGTCTCAATTTTTGTCACCACTTATAACAGAAAGTCCCTCTATAACATTTATGAAGTATCTGTATGTAAATAGTTTCCTGTCACAATGGAGTTGCATGTTTTGCACCACCAAATCGATGTCTATTAAAAAGACAAATTATTGGCCATGTTAGTAAATTGGCTGAGTGGACAAAATACAATGGGACAATGGGCAATTAACCTAATTAGCAGAATGTGATGAAGGGCATTTTACAGAGATTCTCAGATAGTCATAGCATTTAGGACAGACAAATGATGGGTTAGGCCAATTTTTGTTTGTAATCTGCAAACTCACTAATTAGACCACCCACATTTTCATTCAAATGCTTCACTATCTTCTGTCTATGACCAAACCACCTTTGTATCCAACTTACCTACTCACTATGGATCCCATGCGACTTAATCTTCTGAAATCAGCCTACGACGTGGATCTCGTCAAATGCTTTATTACGTCCAAGCAGACAATGTCCACAGCCCTACCCTCAATCATCATCTTCAATTCATCAAACAATTTAATCAAAACAGTGAGACAATACATCCATTGCACAAAGCAATACTATCCTTAATAAGTCCATTCTTTTTCTAATGCGATTAAATCCTGCCCCGAAGAATCTTCTCAAATAACTTTCCGACCACTGATACAAGAATCACCAACCTATCAGTTCCTGGATTATCCCTGTTGCCCTTCTTAAACAAAGGAACAGCATTGGCTATTCTCCAGTCTTCTGGAACCTGGCATTGGTCTGAAAAAAGGAGGGTAGAAAGATCTCTGTCAAGACTTCAACAACTTCCTCCCTACTTCCCTCAGTATCCTGAGACAGATCCCATCAGCCCTGGGCACTCATTTACATTAGTGTTTTTCAAGACACCCAACACCTCCACCTTCTTATTATTGACATCCCATAAAATATTAACATTCCCCTCTCTAATCTTACCAACATCTACATCCTTCTTCTCAGTGAATACCAATAAGAAATACTCATCAAGAATTTCAAACAGTTCCTCTGGCTCCGCACAAAAAATTCTCTTTGCCCTTGAGTGAGCCTATCCTTTCCCTAATCACCCTCTTGCTCCTAATATGTGTATAAAATGTTTTGGGACTTTCCTCATCCAACCTGTCAAGGACATTTCATGGCCTCTATTAACTCTCCCACTTCCTCATTTTGTTAAAATGTTCTCTCCCACATCCAATAGATTCCTCAAGGGACTTGACAAATTACAGTTTCCTAAACCTTAGATATGCTTCCTTTTTTTTTTAAGACTACACTTTCAGTATTTTCTTCTTATCTAGGGCTCCAGAATCTTGCCATCATTTTTATCATCATAGAAATATGCTGGTCTTGAACTCTAATTAGCTGGCCTTTAAAAGACTCCCACATATCTGATGTGGATTTGCATTCAATCAGCCAGCCCCAGTTCAAATATCTCGAATTCTGTAATTCAGAAGTTCAGGGAGCTAGGATGGAAGCTTAGAGCTAGGACGAACAGAGTTGTCATCTCTGGTTTGTTGCCAGTGCCATGTGCTAGTGAGGTGAGGAATAGGGAGAGAGAGGAGTGGAACACGTGGCTGCAGGGATGGTGCAGGAGGGAGGGTTTGGATTCTTGGATAATTTGGGCTCTTTCTGGGGAAGGGGGGGACCTCTACAAGCAGGATGGTCTTCATCTGAACCAGATGGGTACCAATATCCTTGGGGGGGGAAACTCGCTAAGGCTATTGGGGTAGGTTTAAACTAATCCAGCAAAATTGTAGTTTGAGTATAGAAAAGGTTGAGAGTAGGGAGTTTCAGGGACACAAGATGGCACCAGCAAGCAAGAAGTTGGTTTGAAGTGCGTCTACTTCGACGCCAGGAGCATCCATTGTAAGGTGGGTGAACTTGCAGCGTGTGTTGGTACCTGGGACTTCGATGTTGTGGCTATTTCGAAAACATGGATAGAGCAGGGACAGGAATGGTTGTTGCAGGTTCCAGGATTTAGTTGTTTCAGTAAGAACAGAGAAGATGGTAAAAGAGGGGGTGGTGTGGCATTGTTGGTCAAGGACAGTATTGTAGTTGCAGAAAGAATGTGTGGGGACTCATCAACTGAGGTAGTATGGGCTGAGGTTAGAAACAGGAAAGGAGAGGTCACCCTGTTGGGAGATTTCTTTGGGCCTCCAAATAGTTCTAGAGATGTAGGGGAAAGGATAGCAAAGATGATTCTCGATAGGAGTGAGAGAGACAGGGTAGTTGTCATGGGGGACTTCAACTTTCCAAACAAGTACTATAGATGGGTCAGTTTTTGTCCAGTGTGTGTAGGAAGGCTTCATGACACAGTATGTAGACAGGTCTACAAGGGGCGAAGCCACATTAGATTTGGTACTGGGTAATGAGCCCGGCCAGGTATTAGACTTGGAAGTAGGTGAGTACTTTGGTGATAGTGATCACAATTCTGTTATGTTTACTTTAGTGATAGAAAGGGATAGGTGTATACCACTGGGCAAGAGTTACAGCTGGGGGAAAGGCAATTACGATGCGATGAGGCAAGATTTAGGAAGCATAGGATGGGGAAGGAAACTGCAGGGGATAGGCACATTAGAAATGTGGAGCATATTCAAGGAAAAGCTCCTGTGTGTCCTAGATAAGTATGTACCTGCCAGGCAAGAGGATGCGGTAGAGTGCTGGAGCCGTGGTTTACGAAGGAAGTGGAATCTCTGGTCAAGAGGAAGAAGAAGGCTTATGTTAGGATGAGATGTGAAGGCTCAGTTAGGGCACTTGAGGGTTACAAGGTAGCCGGGAAAGACCTAAAGAGAGAGCGCAGAAAAGCCAGGAGGAGACATGAGAAGTTGTTGGCAGATAGGATCAGGGTAAACCCTAAGGCTTTCAATAGGTATTTAAGGAATAAAAGAATGACGAGAGTAAGATTCGGGCCAATCAAGGATAGTAATGGGAAGTTGTGTGTGGGGTCAGAGGAGATAGGAGAAGCACTAAATGAATATTTTTCAACAGTATTCACTCTGGAAAACGACAATGTTGTCGAGGAGAATAATGAGATACAGCCTACTAGACTAGGTGCGATTGTGTTTCACAAGGAAGAGATATTAGAAATCCTGCAGAGTGTGAAAATAGATAAGTCCCATTGGCCGGATGGGATTTATCCTAGGATCCTCTGGGAAGCCAGGGAGGAGATTGCCGAGCCTTTGGCATTGATCTTTAAATCGTCATTGTCTACAGGAATAGTGCCAAAAGACTGGAGGATAGCAGTGTGGTTCCCCTGTTCAAGAAGGGGAGTAGAGACAATCCTGGTAATTATAGACCAATGAGCCTTACTTCAGTTGTTGGTAAAGTGTTAGAAAAGGTTATGAGAGGATTTAAAATCATCTAGAAGAGAATAATTTGATTAGGGATAGTCAGCACGGTTTTGTGCAGCGTAGGTCATGCCTCACAAACCTGATTGAGTTCTTTGAGAAGGTGACCAAACAGGTGGATGAGAGTAAACTGGCTGATGTGATGTACATAGATTTCAGCAAGGTATTCGATAAGGTTCCCCACAGTAGGCTATTATACAAAATGCGGAGGAATGGGATTGTGGGAGATATAGCAGTTTGGATCAGTAATTGGCTTGCTGAAAGAAGACAGAGGGTGGTGGCTGATGGGAAATGTTCATCCTGGAGTCCAGTTCCTAGTGGTGTACGACAAAGGTCGGTGTTGGGTCCACTGCTGTTCGCCAATTTTATAAATGACCTGGATGAGGGCGTAGAAGGATGGGTTAGTAAATTTGCGGACGACACTAAGGTCGGTGGAGTTGTGGATAGTGACAAAGGATGTTGTAGGTTACAGAGAGACATAGATAAGATGCAGAGCTGGGCTGAGAGGTGGCAAATGTAGTTTAATGCGAACAAGTGTGAGGTGATTCACTTTGGTGGGAGTAACCAGAATGCAGAGTACTCAGTTAATCATAAGATTCTTGGTTGTGTAGATGACCAGAGAGATCTCGGTGTCCATGTACACAGATCCTTGAAAGTTACCACCCAGGCTGACAGGGTTGTAAAGGAGGAGTACAGTGTTTTAGCCTTTATTAATAGAGGAATTGAGTTCCAGAACCATGAGGTTATGCTGCAGCTGTACAAAACTCTGGTGCGGCCACACTTGGAATATTGTGTACAGTTCTGGTCACCGCATTATAAGGAGGATGTTGAAGCTTTGGAAAGGGTGCAGAGGAGATTTACTAGGATGTTGCCTAGTATGGAGGGAAGGTCTTACAAGGAAAGGCTGAGGGACCTGAGGCTGCTTTCATTAGAGAGAAGAAGGTTGAGAGGTGACTTAATAGAGACATATAAGATAATCAGTGGGTTAGATAGGGTGGACAGGGAGAGCCTTTTTCCAAGTATGATGACGGTGAGCACGAGGGGACATAGCTTTAAATTGAGGGGTGATAGATATAGGACAGATGTCCGAGGTAGTTTCTTTACTTAGAGAGTATAGGGTATGGAATGCTTTGCCTGCAACGGTAGTAGATTCACCAATTTTAAGTACATTTAAGTCGTCATTGGACAAGCATATGGACATACATGGAATAGTGTAGGTTAGATGGGCTTCAGATTGGCGCAACATCGAGGGCCGAAGGGCCTGTACTGTGCGATAATGTTCTAATTAGCCTTCTCACAAGTTGGCACTACCACCCAGGGATCAGTCTTATCCTTATCTATAAATATCTTAAAGCATACAGAATTATGAACATTGTTCCCAAAATGCCCCCACTCTGAACTCTTCCTATTCACATACCCATCCAAATGCCTTTTAAATGTTGTAATTGTACCAGCCTCCATCACTTCGTCTGGCAGCTCATTCCATACCCATACCACAATGTGTGTGAAAATGTTGCCCTTTAGGTCTGTTTTAAATCTTTCCTCTCTCACCTCAAACCTATGCCCTTTTGAACTCCCACACCCCAGGAAAAAGACTTTGTCTATATACCCTATCCATACCCCTCATGATTTTATAAACCTTTTTCACCCCTCAGCCTCTGATGGTCCACAGAAAACAGCTCCAGCCTATTCAACCTCTTCCTCTAGCTCAAACCCTCCAACACTGGCAACATCCTTGTAAATCCTTCTGAACCCTTTCAACATCCTTCTCGTGGCAGGGAGACCAGAATTGCATGCAATATTTCAGTAATGGCAAAACCAAAGTCCTGTACAGCTACAATATGACCTCCCAACTCCTATAGTTAATGCACTGACCAATAAAGGAAAGCATACCAAATGCTGCCTTCACTATCCTGTCTACCTGCAATTCCACTTTCAAGGAGCTATGAACCTGCACTTCAAGGACTCTTTGTTCAGCAACACTCCCCAGGACCTTACCATTAAGTGTATCAGTCCTGCCCTGATTTCCCTTTCCAAAATGCAGCATCTAACATTTATCTAAATTAATCTCCATCTGTCACTCCTCAGCCCATTGGCCCAACTAATCTAGATCCCATTATACTCTGAGGTAACCTTCTTCGCTGTCCACTGCACCTCTAACTTTAGTGTCATCTGCAAACTTACTAACTCAACCTCTTGTACATCCAAATCATTTATGTAAATGACAAAAAGCAGTGGACCCAGCACCAACCCTTGTGGCACACTGCTGGTCACAGGTCTCCAGTCTCAAAAGCAATCTTCCATCACCACCCTCTGTCTTCTACTTTTGAGGCAATTCCGTAGCCGAATAGTTCATTCTCCCTGTATTCTGTGTGATCTAACCTTGCTCACCAGTTTACCATGCGGAACCTTGTCAAACGCTTTACCGAAGTCCATGTAGATCGCATCCATCGCTCTGCCTTTGTTGACGCAATGCTCAGGTTCCTACCTCCCCAGCCACAGTATTTTAAATTGTCCCAAATGACACCAACAAAACTCGCTGCCAGAATATTGGTGTCCCTCCAATTTGGCTGCAATCCATCCTTCTTGGACAGATCCCTCCTGCCCTCCTGTGTGAAGCCTGATGCTCACCAAAGCCCACATTTTGATTTCAACAGCAGCACTTCGACCACACAGCTGAGGCTTTGCTGTTTCGAAGCCACAGCCAATTTGTGGTGAGCAAACTGACATTTCCCAGAATCCTCCTCAGCCACCTTACCTGATGATACCTGAAAATGTTCACTAAATTGAACGTTTACAACCCAGAGAGGTGCAAATGTAGATACCCAAGGCCAGAAAAAAGATTCCATGCTGTTGGATGTGCTGTTTAGCAGTCCTGAAGTAGCCAAAATAAATGGAAAAATGATGAAATTTTTCTTACAGTTCAGTGAAGAAAGGTCAGTGAGTTGATACATATCCAAATGTCTCAGTGGGGCATATGGGCAGCAGAAATCTGGTGAATGCATAGAAATTTACTGAAAATAAATGCTAGCAACCTTGTCATTAGACTAAGAAACTTTCACACAAAAACAGAGTGATAATTCACTGGGCTTGAATGCCTGTTAAAAGATATTGCTAGGAAATATTTTCTTTTGCTGTTTATGATAAGATCATTTCAAATTTTCTATCACATAAAAAGCTTTGTTTCTCTTCCATTCTCTTTAGTAACAACACTTATGTTCTTTGTTAAAAAAGTACATTGTCAGCCGTTTGTGAATCTGTACATACAGAGCAGCACAGTAACCATATTACAAAACTAAACTCCATGGTCTGTACTGTCAGGTTTCACTCTGAGATCTGACCTGGCTGGGGTTCATCAGCTGGGATTGTGGGCATTAAAGTTTCAATCAGGCTTCTCAGGAGTGAAATGAAGATGCAACCTTTAACAAGGGCAGTACAAAGTGGAATTCTCTTCTGCAAATGACATTTTCTGTTGGCTTAAATGTTAATTTTAAGTTTGATATTGATTGATTATTGCTAAAGGTATTATGGGTCATGGAACAAGGGAGGGTATATGTATGTGAGTCATATTTTGAACATGATCAGAGTGGCATTGGGCGACCCAGTTGACTTTCTCCTATCCTGATGTTCTCATTGCATATTTGCCAACACTCTTGAGCCACACTTTCAACCATTCAAATTGTAAGCTGCACTCTCCTATTTGGAAGTTACCTGTTGACCTTGGACAATTAAAATTAAGTTCATAACATCAT
Source organism: Hemiscyllium ocellatum (assembly GCF_020745735.1). NCBI lineage: Eukaryota > Metazoa > Chordata > Chondrichthyes > Orectolobiformes > Hemiscylliidae > Hemiscyllium > Hemiscyllium ocellatum. The sequence continues at coordinate 77,550,381 of NC_083407.1, read as the reverse complement.
GGCAGAGTACATCAGATGGAGTATAAAATAGACTTTAGAATATTTGTTTGGCTGCCTTTCCAAAGCCATACAGAATTGATAAATGACTGCTTCACGGTACTGTACTCTGGCACAGATAAACTGTTGAGCAGTGAATTTTAGCTGAAACTAATTTACATGCCCAAGTGATTTATTATCTATATGCCAGCCCCTGTCAACACTCTGCAAAAGTATGGGCCCAACTTTCACATGTCTGTCTTTGACATTTAGCTCTGAAGGGCTACTGTTCCCTTCCTCATTAACCTGCAAAAGACTCAAATTGCTAACTAAAAGCAGAGAGTCCAGGAAAATATCTAACAGATCTGAAAAATGTGTTGCTGGAAAAGCGCAGCAGGTCAGACAGCATCAAAGGAGCAGGAGAATCGACATATCGGGCATAAGTCTAAAGAAAGGCTTATGCCTGAAATGTCAAGTCTCCTGCTCCTTTGATGCTGCCTGACCTACTGTGCTTTTCCAGCAACACATTTTTCAGCTCTGATCTCCAGCATCTGCAGTCCTCACTTTCTCCAAACATCTAACAGATACCTTGGTTTTGGGACAGTGGCCTACATCACAGATAAATCTCAAAAGATCAGTTGCAATTTTAAGAATATTAGAAAATGGGGGAAAGAAAATGTCATTAAGATTAGTTGTCATTTGTTGCTCTAATGAAAGGGAACACTGACAGCTTAACTGAGAGTCAAACTCTTCAATGGATGGCAATATAATTAGACAATAGAAAAAGAAACCAAATGCTGCAGAAAGGTAGAGAGACAAAGACACATACACGAGGCAGTTAGAGGAGTAGGAAACCACAGGAAACAGATATAAAATCTATAGAGAAGGAAGAAAAAAAATCATTGCAAGTACAAACATCAAACAAAACAACAGCAAGACATGGGCGGCACGGTGGCACAGTGGTTAGCACTGCTGCCTCACAGCGCCTGTAGACCCGGGTTCAATTCCCGACTCAGGCGACTGACTGTGTGGAGTTTGCACGTTCTCCCCGTGTCTGCGTGGGTTTCCTCCGGGTGCTCCGGTTTCCTCCCACAGTCCAAAGATGTGCGGGTCAGGTGAATTGGCCAAGCTAAATTGCCCGTAGTGTTAGGTAAGGGGTAAATGTAGGGGTATGGGTGGGTTGCGCTTCGGTGGGTCGGTGTGGACTTGTTGGGCCGAAGGGCCTGTTTCCACACTGTAAGTCTAGTCTAGTCTAATAATGACTTTCACTGACAGAGAGAAAACTATATCTTGGACTTGTAACCAAGTGAACATCCATGTTGTCATTCAACCTTATTCCCAGGTTCTGGATCAGTGGTGCTGGAAGAGCACAGCAGTTCAGGCAGCATCCAACGAGCAGCGAAATCGACGTTTCGGGCAAAAGCCCTTCATCAGGAAAACTTTTATTCCTGACGAAGGGCTTTTGCCCGAAACGTCGATTTCGCTGCTCGTTGGATGCTGCCTGAACTGCTGTGCTCTTTCAGCACCACTGATCCAGAATCTGGTTTCCAGTATCTGCAGTCATTGTTTTTACCTTATTCCCCAGGTGTCAACAGCCCTTTTCCACATCGCTCACACAAGAAAAAGGTAATTAACTTCAACAAATTTAGACTTTATGCTCAGGTCAGAGTACCAATCAGAAACATGAAATCCTTCTTTGGGTAATGCACTGCACTTCATTAGAATAGTGTGAGATTGTAACCAGCAGTCAGCGTGAAAATAGAAGGGATTACAGTGGTAAACTACAAGAAAGTTAGAGCTATAATTGTAAAGTTACAATAATGCAGTCATCTAATCTGTATTATCTATACGTAACAGAATACACTATGATAATCATTGATGAATTCCCGATCTAACAGCATTGAGGGTCTGCCTACTGCACAGGGACTACAGCGGTTCAAGAAAGCAACTCACCACCACCTTCTCATGGGCAAGTCAGGACAGGCAATAAGTCAGCAATGCGCACAAGTGAATAAAAGATTAGCCAAAGTCTGAGCTTAGAAAGGCAGAAGCCACATTTGATCAGTTCATGAAATATGTCTGCAACACAGTGAATACGGTGGTGGAGTCTTCCCTCATCCTATCCTGCACAAGTGCAAGAAATGCAATACTTTCTTTTCATCTCCTCCCTCCTCACTGTTGGAGGTCCAAACACTGCTTGGATACAAAATTGGCTTGGCCACAAAAGACAAGGAGGTAATTGTGGAGGAGTGTTTTTCTGACTGGAGGTCAGTAAGCAGTGGTGTTCCACAACGATCAGTGGTCTGATTAGTAAGTTTCGGATGACACGAATTGGTAGAGTTGTGAATAGTGAGAATGTTTATCAAAGGATACAGCTGAATATCAGATCCGTTGGAAAGCTGGGCAGAGAAATGACAGATGTTTAATCTGGACAAGTGTAAGGTGATGCATTTTGAGTAGGTAAGTGTAAGAAGAAAGTATACAGTAAATGACAAGGCCTTTAGAAGCATTGATATACAAAGGGCTGCACACTTATAGCTCCCTGCAGTTGCTAACACAAGTGGATAAAGTGGTAAAGAAGGCATATGACATGTGTGCCTTTATTGGTCAAGGTATTGAGTATAAAAGTTGGCAAGTCATATTGCAACTGTATAAAACATTAGTTTGGCCACATTCAGAGCATGGTGTGCAATTCTGGTTGCTGAACTATAGGAAGGATGTGGAGGCTTTGGAGAGGGTTAAAAAAAAGAGGTTTACCAAGATGTTGCCTGGGTTGGAGTGTCCTACTTGTAAAGGAGAGGTCGGACAAATTTGGATAGTTTTTGCTAAAGCTTCAGAGGCTGAGCGGCAACCTGACAGAAGCCGAGGGCGGAAATGTTAAATAGGAGCAGGGAAAGGTTTAAAGTGAGAGGGAGAAAGTTTAAAAGGTGTACATGGATTTTTTTTTAAACAGAAGGTGATAGGTGCCTGGAATGCCCAGCCAGGGCAGGTGGTAGAAGCAGAAAAGATAGCAAAGTTTAAGAGGCATTTTAGACAGACACAGGAACAGGCGGGGAATAGAGGGATATAGACCACGTGCAGACAAATGGCATTCATTTAGGACAGCACCATGGTCAACACAGACATGGTGGGCGACAGGGCCTGTTCCTGTGTTGTTCTGTTCTATGTTTCTTCAAGGTGAAAACGTGAACTACAGTACTTGTTAGTACAGAAGACCATAAGACCATAAGACACTGGAGTGGAAGTAAGGCCATTCGGCCCATCGATTCCACTCCGCCATTCAATCATGGCTGATGAGTATTTCAACTCCACTTACCAGCATTCTCCCCGTAGCCCTTAATTCCTTGTGACATCAAGAATTTATCAATCTCTGCCTTGAAGACATTTAGCGTCCCGGCCTCCACTGCACTCTGCGGCAATGAATTCCACAGGCCCACCACTCTCTGGCTGAAGAAATGTCGCCGCATTTCTGTTCTGAATTGACCCCCTCTAATTCTAAGGCGGCGTCCACGGGTCCTAGTCCCCTCGCCTAACGGAAACAATTTCCTAGTGTCCACCCTTTCCAAGCCATGTATTATCTTGTAAGTTTCTATTAAGTCTCCCCTTAATCTTCTAAACTCCAATGAATACAATCCCAGGATCCTAAGCCGTTTCTCGTATGTTAGACCAACCATTCCAGGAATCATCCTTGTGAATCTCTGCTGGACACGTTCCAGTGCCAGTATGTCCTTCCTGAGGTGTGGGGACCAAAACTGGACATAGTACTCCAAATGGGGCCTAACCAGAGCTTTATAAAGTCTCAGTATCACAACGGTGCTTTTATATTCCAACCCTCTTGAGATAAATGATAACATTGCATTCGCTTTCTTAATCACGGACTCAACCTGCATGTTTACCTTGAGAGAATCCTCGACTAGCACTCCCAGATCCCTTTGTACTTTGGCTTTATGAATTTTCTCACTGTTTAGAAAGTAGTCTTTGCTTTTATTCTTTTTTCCAAAGTGCAAGACCTCGCATTTGCTCACTTTGAATTCCATCAGCCATTTCCTGGACCACTCTCCCAAACTGTCTAGATCCTTCTGTCACCTCCCCACTTCCTCAGTACTACCTGCCTGTCCACCTAACTTCATTTCATCGGCAAACTTCGTTAGAATGCAACCAGTCCCTTCATAGTATTAATTGTTAGTGACACAGTCTTACTACCATTGTAATCCCAGTTCATGATACTACTAGACAGGTCAGGTCCCACAATGAAATCTGGCAAGATAGATCATTGTATATTTAACTTAATGAAGTCTTTCACTGAAACATGACCGAGCCAATCTACAGATTGTCCCTAAAACCAAAACATATGTTTATTATACAGGAGAAATTAAAAACAAATAATAAATGGGCACAATTTAATTACTTTAAGAGATTTCAAACACCCGCTAAAACAAAATCCCACCTACTTGCCAACACCATCACTTTCTAGTTAATCAAACCTCACATTTGTTTATCCCCCATCAAATCTGAACACTTGACTAAACTGCTTATTCTTAATTCGAGTCCAGTGAGTTAAGAGGCCTTTTACCTTAACCATGCACTGACTTAGACCTTAGACTTATTCAGTCCTTTAAATATCTGCAGAAGTCCTTAACTGTTCTGAGTCACTTATCTTGGAGAAGACATCCATACATGTGACTTCAATCAAGTTCTTTCAACCTGAACCAAAAGCTTTCCCAGCTTTTGGATTTTCTAAGCTGAAAGCAAATCTTGATTAATCTAAACTTGAAAATAAGCTAATATATTTCAATGTCCTCTCTCTCCTGTTGTAAAATCCTACAATATAAATAAACTTGCATTAAACTTCTAGGAGACCTGTAATTATCTGTAGTCTGACACATACTTGTTTAAAATCATGGCTCCAAAAAGGCTGATCTAGTTAATTATTAAACTGTGTCAAAACAAAACACAATACCCATATGCCACTTGTTTGAAATCCAAACTCCAAAAACATTTTAGTTACTATACATATGTATATAAACATATACCTTTCATCACATCACTGAGAGAAGATCAAACATAGATTGGGTGATCATTTTACTGAACACATTCACATAATCTGCCAGCATAATGCTAAATTTTGTCACTTGCCAATTTAATTCTTCAAACTCTCTGTCCTCACTCTCCAACACCGAACTAATGAAGCTCAGTATAAAATCAAAGCGCAGCACCTCATCTTTTGATGGAATAAGTACATCCACAGTCTTCCGGTCTCAACAAAAACTTCAGACTGAAACTCACTTGAGAATCTAGCTTGATTTCCAAGCAGGTTGTGGGCTTTGCTGTGGGTGTGGAGAGTAAGGGGTCGGAGAATGGGCCAGCAATGTCTACCTCGCTAAGAGAATGACAAAGGTCGTTGGTGCAGAGGTGAGGGATCGATCCCCTCACCCTATTCTCCCTACATGGGGCAGTGCAACAGTAACCCAGAAAAATTGGAGTTAACAAGGGAGGGAATTAAATCAAAATTGTCTTGGATGGGGAGATAATGCACTCCAGCCCCCTACAGGAGAACACACCTCTCTCTTAATGCCCCAATCTATCATCCAAACAACAATTTGGGCAGCACGGTGGCACAGTGGTTAGCCCTGCTGCCTCACAGCACCAGAGACCTGGGTTCAATTCCTGACTCAGGCGACTGACTGTGTGGAGTTTGCACGTTCTCCCCGTGTCTGCGTCGGTTTCCTCCCACAGTCACAAAGATGTGCGGGTCAGATGAATTGGCCATGCTAAATTGCCCGTAGTGTTAGGTAAGGGGTATGGGTGGGTTGCGCTTTGGCAGGTCGTTGTGGAGTTTTTTTAGATTAGACTTACAGTGTGGAAACAGGCCCTTCGGCCCAACAAGTCCACACCGACCCGCCGAAGCGCAACCCACCCATACCCCTACATTTACCCCTTACCTAACACTACGGGCAATTTAGCTTGGCCAATTCACCTGACCCGCACATCTTTGGACTGTGGGAGGAAACCGGAGCACCCAGAGGAAACCCACGCAGACACGGGGAGAACGTGCAAACTCCACACAGTCAGTCGCCTGAGTCGGGAATTGAACCCGGGTCTACAGGCGCTGTGAGGCAGCAGTGCTAACCACTGTGCCACCGTGCCGCCCATAATGCCACCGTGCCGCCCAGTTGTTGGGCTGAAGGGCCTGTTTCCACACTGTAAGTAATCTAATCTAATTATTGTCTTTTATAAATCAACCTATTCGGAGAGACCAATGGAACAGGGACTTAAACCAGGTCTCTCCCTCAGAGGGAGGGATACTACGGTTGCATGACAAGTGTCCCCAACATTCCAGCTCTTTGTTGTTTTATTAACAAAATCCACTGCCAAATCACCTAATTAAACAAATGACTACAGTGTCAAATAACAGAAGTAACAGTCGGGAAACAAGGGAGGAAATGAAATCCACTAGAGTTAGTGGGGACAATGATGCATTGAACCCATTCCACCCAAGAAGCCACTCGTATTAAAATCAACTTGTTCAGATGTATCATAAGTATTTCAAGCAGATGGGACTTGAACCCAAGCCTTCTGGCCCTTAGAGATCGATTACCATACACCACCCACCAGGGCACTGCAGCAACAAATAGAGGGGAAGCTAGGAAGAGAGGGAGGGAACTACATTGAAATGGAGTTACATGGTGAAGTAATTCACTCCAACCTCAACAGTGACCATCCCTCTCAAAGGTTCAAGGGTGTTAATGGACACATGCTCCCTCTCCAACGATACCTGTTACAATCACAGCCCCAGAAGAGGCAAAAGCACCACCTCCATAGTCCACTACCTGGACCTCTGTGGAATTCACCAAAGATCCTCAGACAGCACCTTCCAAACACCTCACCACTTCCATCAAGGACAAGGGTAGCAGATACATGGGAACACCACCCCACTGTGAATTCCCCTCCAAGCCAGTCATCATCCTGACTTGGAAATATATCGCCGTTCCTTCACTGTCGTGGGGTCAAAATCCTGGAATTCCCTCCCTTAAAGGCATTGTGTGTCAACCCACAGCAGGTGGACTACAGCGGTTCAAGAAGGCAGCTCACTACCACCTTCTCAAGGGGTAACTAGGGACAGGCAATAAATGCTTGGTCAGTCAGCAGCGCCCACATCCCACAAAATAAATAAATAAAAGAGACTCAGCTTTTTTCATATTTCTAACCAACCGGTGGAGTAGTTGGGACTTGAACCCAGGTCTCCTGGATTAGAGTGGGGACACTGCAACCAAACAAGAACTCTTTAAGAACCCACCATTTTAAAACATTTTTCCTGCTTGTATCCGTAAGTATTCTGACACAAGAAGTCTTTATTTACCTCCCCAACGCCAAAGCACCCAAACATGTTTTAATCTTTCACCACAGCAAACCCCACACCCAGTTCTTGTTTTTTTTAAAAAGGGCATAATTGACGCAGAAGGATTTTATATATTTCTGCCCCAGATTAATTAATTGAATTGAAATCCCAAGAACTGCCACAGTGGGATTTGAACCCACGACCCCAAGTCACTCATCTGGGCCTCAGGACTGCTAATCCACTGATATTACCATTGCACCACTTATGATAATCTATACCTAGCACTTTTTTCATTCAACCTATTTTTCTAATCAACCTGCACAGAGATGTTATTCCACCCCTCTGGAACAAGTGGGGCTTGAAGCTATGCTTCCTGGTCCAAAGGTAGGAACTGTACCACAAGAGCCCTATATACCCAACTGTTCTGTTCATTGCTCCCGTTCTGGCAAACAACTTATAGTAATAACAAAAAAAAAGCAATTGCTGGAGAAACTGAACAGGTCTGGCAATATCTATGGAGACAGAAACAAAATTAATGTTTTAGGTCCAGAAAAGTTTGAAAAAGTACTGACTAGAACAGCAACTAAAGCGTTTGTATTCCTTTAGAAATGAGTCACTCGAGGGTGGGGGTGGGGGGTCATTTCAGATTTTCAGTTGTTTTAGATTTTATATTAACATATGGGAATAATGTGTGTACTAGTGCCACTTACACCTCTGCTGGACTTTGCTTTTTGCCTCTTTTCACATTACCATCCTTTTTTGCTTTCTGCCGTCATCCTCTTTGATATACAATTCGTTATCTTTTTCCAGCTCTGATCTACCTTTAATGCGATTTCTTTCCCAGGAGTTCAAATATTTTGTTCTTATTCCTGATACCCAGAATTCACACTATTTTCCTCATGTTTTGGTGACTAAGCATCAATTCACAGGCCATTCCAATATATATCGTCAGCACTCTGTGGTAATAAGACCTGGATGAATGACAATCTACAAAATCCCAGAACATGCGAGCCAAGGTCAGAACAAGAGCGAATTTCATACAGAAACAAGCTGCTCTGGGGTAACAGAGCCTAAATACTACACACTGTTTTATAAGCCCCCAGTAATCAGCAGCAGAGTACTGCTGTTCAACATGACTTAGGTGCTATTACACACATAAGACAGATATCCATCTCCACAAAATCATAAGGTGGTTTCTCAGGCAAGTTGAAATGAATATAGCTCATGTTGAACCATCTGATAGCACAAGGGATACAATCCTCATCAAAAAACACAATGATTGACAGGTAAAATTTACTCCTAGTCAGGCTGGCCCTCAGAAAAACAGCACGTACTTATCTGAAATCCCACAAATCCAATGTAAAATACTCCACACTCTACAAACTGACACCTATCCCACTTCCTGATTATGCATCTCCCAGGTGACTGCAGCATCACCAACCAAAGTCTAATGACCAACCTGAGTGGTGTTGTTGCAGGTTTTAAACCTCCCTGGAAATCCTGGACCAAGTTGACCACTTTAAGTCAGGTTAGGGCTGATGTGGCCACTTGTTCCACAGCTGGAACATGAGGAATAACTCAACTTGTGCTGTGGCTATCCACTGGTCTCCTGGATTAGATACTGAACTCTATCCCAGAAGAGATTAATTCCTGAAGACACTGGATGGATTGTTAACTATAATATTAAGCTACAACTGCTTCCCCAGTTATTATAAATATAAATATACAAAAACCACTATAACCAATAAAGTCTACATCCAATGTGCCCAGATTATTCCAATTATCAAGCAGAAAACAAGTTTCATACAACAATACGTTTTTTCCATACTTTCAGTTTTGTGAGTACTTAGTTTGTAAGATTTTCCATTTGATACAAAATTGTATGCTAATGTGTTAACAGACTGAATGCGTTCTTATTGCTTTAACTGCTTACCAATATTTCAGCGTCATATAAAATAAATGTGTACATGCATGTTTGTGCTTACATCTCCCATTCCTCCATCTCCTCCAAATATGAAATTCTTGCCAAGTAAATGTGAGGCCAGACTGATGTAACAGTGAGACAGGCAGCTGTGATGGCTGACAGTTATAAGCTCATCCATTAATACAAACTGCTTTTTATGTCACCGCAACAAACCTAAGTGTAGAAGGTGCAAGGGTGTAAGGAAGGCAAGTGACCAGGGGCACCGAGGTTTGTGAAATTGCCCCAGGTTCATCCCCTCCACCCAGAAAGGAAGGTGCTGCGGGTGGATGGGATGGGTGAAGGATTGAGTGTTTCCATTGCCACATGGTGGGATAACTTCCAGCTGTCTATACGAAAGTAAGAGATATATCCACGGGATTCATTGGGGTCAATGCAGAGAAAGGAGTTCCGATGGTTGGTTAAACAGATCAGCCAGGCAAAGTTGGAAGTTGTGCTTCCTGGGGGAGAAGGAGAAGACTGAGAGGAGTCTTTGTACAGATACCTCAAATTTTGAAGTATTTAGACAATGCACATAGAGACTAATCGCTCTCAATAATAGGAAGAGTTGAGAATCAGAAAACACAGATTTAAAATGATTGACAAAAGAATCAAAAAAGGTGACAGGAGGAAAACCACTTTACATAACCAGGAGCTAAACCTGGAATACAGTGTGTGTGGCATGGAAGTGGATTCACTTGTAGATTTCAAAAAGGAAGTGGATAAAGATCCGAAGGATAATTCACAGGAACTTAGGGAAAGTAATTTGGAATGCAACAAGCTGAATTGCTGTTGAGGAGAGGTAGCACAGGCTTAATAGGCCACACAGTTGCCTTCTCAGAGAAGAATAGAAATCATAGAATCCTGATAGTATAGAAGTAAGCCATTCAGCCCATCAAGTCTGCACTTACCTTCTGAAGAGCATCCCATCTAAACCCACATCCTCCACTCTCTCCCTGTAACCCTGTATTTCCCATGGCTAATCTACCTAATTTACACATTCCTGGACACTCAGAATTAGCATGGGCAATCTACCTAATCTGCACATCTTGTGACTGTGGGAGGAAACTAGAGCACCCAGATGAAACCCATGCAGACACTGAGAGAATGTGCAGTCAGTCACCCAAATGTAGAATTGAACCCAGGTTCCTGGCACTCTATGGTAGCAGTGCTAACCACTAAGTGACTGTGCCATCCCAATGCTGTACTAAAACCATGTTATGATTTATACAGCTCCTTTCGTTACCACCAAACATCCCAGAAGTCTTTTGCAGACAATGAAGCATAGTCATTCACTTTTGTAATGTAGGAAATGTAACAGCCAATTTACACAAAGCAGGCTCCCACAAAAAAAAAGATAATGACCAGATAAATTGCTTCTTGTGATGTTTATTGAGGGATAAATATTAGCAAGGATACCAGGTATGACTCTCTGCTTTTCTAAAAACAGCAATGGGATCTTTTATGTTCACTGAAGTGATGCATGGTTACTCAGTTTAATGTCTCAGCTATAATGCAATATCTTTGACAATACAACATTTCCCCACTAAGCAAATTCGTTCTAAATCAATACCTTCCCCAGCAGTATTGTATTCAGAACAAGTTAATTCCCACCCACTATTATACTACTTCACTGGCTTCATACATTTTAATAATATGGCTTTCGGGAAGTTGCGATATTATCATTATAACCACTCCATTCTTCTATGCTCTTTTTTATTTTAGTTTTTCTTTCAAAGATTTGGAAATTTGTAAATAAGTTCATAGAAAATCTGTGGCCAGTAAATGTGTTGAATGCATACTCAGGGATATCATGTTGGAGTCAGACAATAGACATTTATATTTCTGTTAGTCTGTTAAGGCAATGTAAGAAAGAGAACTTGCAATACATATATGACAGAGTTTAGGGGCCAAAGCACTTCACATTGAACAAAGTACTTCGAGAATGTAGTTATACTGTATTTGCAATTTAGGAAAGGCTTACTATTGCACATTAAGAGATTTTCCACAAAGTGTTTCCTCAAACTGTAGCATTCACTCTTAAGCTTGTATAGTTGCAAGTGCAAAGGTTATTCATTCGAATCAGCTGACAACAGTTCTGTAAAATGTACAAATATAAACTTACCTATAATGTATGGTCTTAAAAACTCTTTCCTCATTTCCATAATAATACAAAACAAATAGTGCATACCAGAAATAAAACAGAAAATGCTAGAAACCCTACATGTCAAATGACACTTGCCCAGAGTAGTTAGCATTTTACCAAAACTGAACACATCACCCTGCTAACGGAATTAGAAAACAAAAAAAAATTGAAGCTGAAAATAATTATTCGTTTTGGTAAAAGTGCTGAATGGAAGTGCACAACAGATAGTTTTCTAGATAAGTCCACTGTTGAAACCATTATTTTTTAGAAAATCGTTCAACGAACTTGAATAGATATCGAAAGAAAAAGCTGATTGAATAATTTCATTGGATGGATTCTCAACATCATTTCATCAGCATTCATGTCATCATCTGCCACATAATTCCACAATTAACTATCATCTGTTACAATAAGTGTATCTAACATCCGATAATTTCTTTAATAATTTAATAACAATTTCCACTCTGATTTCATTCCAAATGTTTACAACTCAGTCATACAGAAATGCTGTGGTCGGATCCCATTTGCTGTTCCCCTTGGTGAAATTCTCTTTCAAACACTCAGTCATTCCACTTCTTTCAGATGCTATCCTCAATTGGTTGATTTTAAGAGACATCCACTGGTTGAATGAGCCTGACTGGACCACTAGGAATCACTAGAGTGTCACTGTTTCATAACATAACTTCAACATCAACATCGAAAAGCTATGATCTTAACAAGTTGATAGTGTGATGATGTTTCTCGGAGTCGGACATTCCTCAAACTTACCTTTATTATGAACTTGGACAACTACTCGTTTTGGAAGTGACCCATTCAAGAGGGATTTTTTTTCTCGAATATCACCCCTGGCATATGCTTTGGCCCATCAGGCAGACAGGATAACACTACTGCGAATCCCATTTTTCTTGGTTAGTGGTCACCATTGTTAGTGCATCCAGCTTTTCTCACTATTTAATTGGTTTAAATGTCAAAATTCATGGGTATTTCTTTCATATTCCCAATGCAGCTCAATCTGTCTCAATCCTTTTATCAATGTTTTATTATAAACCGTTGAAATGCAATAAGACTGTCAACTAGGCTGGTGGCAGAATCTGAAATCTTGGTCTTCTGTCACAGTAAAATATTATTTCTTTTCATAAACGTGATATAATCTTTCAGGGTTGCTTTTCGCATCCGCCGATATTTTGCTAGTTTCGGGATGAAAATTCAGTCCGGTACTCAAGAAAACAAGAATCCATTTTGGCAATTTTGCTTGTACATCATCATCATGCAAATATAGCCACATGTTAGGCTTCACTCTGTTGGCCCATTGGTATTATTCATTGGCATCAACATAAGCTATGTGGAAAGCCAATCTCTAACATTCTTCTCTGATATCTCAAAGTCTCTAGCTGCAACAGATTTATTTGTCTCCTTTTCAAGATGACATGAAATTTGAACTGGACTGTATATCTACCATTGCTCCATGATACCATATTACCATCTTGATGAGACCTCGATTAACTTTATTTTTATCAGTTTTGTTTTGAAGTATGAGCTGAGAGTGAAAGCTGACCTTCGGATTTTGAGCTGCCGCATGTTTTTTTTAAAAGAAAAAGAGATCAAGCAAACTGATAATTGTTTTTGAGGCGAGGTCTGAAAGTTAATTGCAAGTAGATTACTACTCAAGGAACTCTGTAGATACTTTGACTTCAGAAAATTTTGCTGAAAAAGCTGACAGACGTTTGGATGATTAACTGGGGCCTCACTGGGAGCCAGTGTCAACAAATCTAAGAAAGAGAAACCAAAGTTTGTACTGGTTTTCAAATCTGTGCTCTTGTCAGAAGGAGTGCAGTTGTCAAAGCTACAGGACAGAGGTTGGATTGCTCCCTGATTATTAGGGTAAAAAATGAGGTCTGCAGATGCTGGAGATCACAGTTGAAAATGTGTTGCTGGTTAAAGCACAGCAGGTTAGGCAGCATCCAAGGAACAGGAAATTTGACGTTTCGGGCATAAGCCCTTCATCAGGATTCCTGATGAAGGGCTTATGCCTGAAACGTCGAATTTCCTATTCCTTGGATGCTGCCTAACCTGCAGTGCTTTAACCAGCAACACATTTTCAACTCATCCCTGATTATTATCCCATTATCTACTTATTAAAAGTTCAGAAGATAGAATCTCAGTTATACGAATTAAAGGAACATTCCTTGGAAGATCTTTGCATTGACTATTGTCTTCAGAAATCAGCTAAGACACAATCCCATGTGCCTGTGATGTTATGGATTGTGGAGACTGTCTAAGTCAAGTCATCATTTACACTTCATTATTTTCTTTTGATTTATCCCTTAGCTGCATGTATTTGTCTGACTGTCTCTATGTGAGTTGGTGCTAGAATCAAAGAAGACTGGGTTTAAGCCACAGACATTAATCAGATTAACTTGTTGTTTAACCTGGCTCTGTTAAAACTACCATTTTAATCATAAATTCCTTTGTCAAAGCTATAAACTCTGTCTGGCATCAATAACTCTACATTAATAACTTATTAATTATTTTCTTTAAATTATAAATTCAGTGTCTGGTATTGATTATTCACAAAGTCTGGTTCAAAACCATTGTGGTCAATTTTAAGGGTCAGTGAATGTTTCAATTTTACTGTGTTGCAAATACAGGAACAAGGAGGCTGATCTGATTTAGTGTCTGTCTTCATAGCATAAAAAATTAAAGAATTAGATTGTTCTGTACCATATTCCTACAAATGAAGTGGCAGCCTTGACCTCATATGTTGATGTGCAGAGACACTAAAGAGTTGAATCGATGCTTTCCATGTTTTGCTATTCTATGACTATACACAGCTGAAAATGTGTTGCTGGAAAAGCGCAGCAGGTCAGGCAGCAACCAAAGAGCAGGAAAATCGATGTTTCGGGCATGATATACACACTCAAGTCTATCAAAAATTAATAACATTTTGGCTGAAACTCAGAGGTCAACTTTTACATGAGATCAACAAGTTTTCGAGTAAATGCAGTAACATCATTAATTTTACAATCCAGCTATTTGCATACATTTACACAGTAGATTTCTGCAATTCTTTTCAGCCTTCACAGGAACCTTCCTTTTTAATTTATTCACTCATGGGATGTAGGTGTCACTACCTAAACAGCCTTTATAGGCCATCCCTAGCTGCGCTTGGGATGGTGGTGGTGAGCTGCCCTTTTAAACCGCTGAAGTCCATACACAGTGGGCATGTCCTGAGGGAAAGAATGTTCTGAGGGAGAGAATTCCAGGACCTTGAGCCACAGTGCGGGAACAACAATGTATTTCCAAGTCAGGATGGTGAATGGCGTTCCTTGTCCTTCTAGATAGAAGTGGTCATGCATTTGGAAGAGTCTATTGAAGAACCTTTGGTGCATTTATGCAGTGCATCTTGTAGATAATGATGGAGGAAGTGGATTGATGACAGTGCTATCAAGCTGCTTTGTCGTACATGGTGTCAAGGTCTTTGAGTGTCATTGGGGCTGCACTCCTCCAGGCAACTAGAGAGTGTTCTATCACACTCCTGGACTTGTGCCTTGTAGATGGTGGAGAGGCTTTGGGGAATAAGGTGGTGAGTTACTCGCTGCAGTATTCCTAGGCTCTGGCCTGTTCATGTAGCTATTGTGTTTATGTGGTAAGTCCCAATTGAGTTTCTGGTCAGTGGTATCCACAAGGACATTGATAGTGGGGAATTCAGTCATGGTAACACCACTGCATGTCAAGGGGTGGCAATTAGATTATCTCTTATTGGAATGATCATAGCCTGGTATTTGTGTGCTGCAAATGTTACTTGCCACTTGTCATCCAAAGCTTGGATATTGTCTATATCTTGTTGCATTTTAACATGGACTGCCTCAGACTTAACATTTGTGAAAGATACTGAACATTGGACAATCATCAGCAAACATCCCCTCTTGTGACCTCACGACAGAGGAAAAGTCATTGATGAAGCAGCTGAAGATGTTTGGGCTGAAGATAATTCCTGAGGAACTCTGCACAGAGATGTCCTGAAGTTGAGATGACTGACCTCCAACAACCACAATCATCTACCTGTATGCCAAGAATGACTCCAACCAGCAGAGAGATTGCCCCTTGATACACACTGATTACAGTTTTGCTAAGGCTCTTTGATGCCACACTTCAAATTCATCCTTAATATCAAGGGCTATCAGTCTCAACTCTGGAACTCATCTCTTTTGTACATGTTCGAACCAAGGCTGTAATGAGATCAGGAGCTGAGTGGCCTGGCAGAACCCAAACTGAGGATAAGTGAGCAGATTATTGCTCAGCAGGCACTGCTTAATAACACTTCCCATCATTTTACTGATAACTGAGAATAGACTGATTTGGAAGGAAACTAAAATGTGAAGTTGAAAATACTATTCCTTTTAAGGAGACTCTATTCCATCACATTAAAGTGTTTATTAAATCTCCAACTTATCCAAAAACTTCATCCTTAAGATATCCTGAATATTTAAGACTGGTTCGAGCTATTATTCTGGATCCAGTATAATTATAAATGAGTTCAGTGAACAAATAAAGATTCTTAACAATATTCTTTTCTGTTCTGATGGTGATTCACTTCAGTCCAATCTGGCATTAGCCACATTAATAGATGACAAGCCAATTCTTGGTTAGAAAATGGCACAAAGAAGCCAAAATCCAAACTGATGGCAAGTGTTGTAAAAAGTAGCCCACCTGCACTGAAACTGGAACAAATGATAAAAGTATGTCTTACAAAAGGCACCTCATAGAAATGGATGCCTATTGCTAATAAAAACTACTTTTTTATTCGTATGATGACCAAAGGAATTGTTTTATACTTCCTTTATGATCCAGACAACCTACTTAATTTTCCCCTTATACAAATTACAGTATTATGGCATTTCTCAAATTAATTGCAGTGACTGGGTTAATATTTGTGGCACACTTCTTATGCTTTCAACTCAAACTCACTGTTCTTAAAGGGAATCAAGGGGTATTGTACAAACTAATGGAAACCACAAACAGCTTTTCTGACATTTGGGGTGGCACAGTGGCTTGCACTGCTACCTCACAGCACCAGAGTCGCAGGTTCGATCCCAACTTTGGGTGACTGCAAGGCGTTTACACATTCTCCCTGTGTTCACGTGGGTTTGCTCCAGTTGCCTTCCCACAGTCCAAAGATGTGCCGATTAGATGGATTAGCCATGGGAAATGCAGGGTTACAGAGATAGAGTAGGAAGGTTGGGATGGGGGGAATGCTCTTCAGAGGGTTGGTATGGATTTGATGGATTGGATGGCCTGCTTCCTCACTGTAGGGATTCTATGAAACAGGTTCAGTAAATAAAAGTCTTTAAGGGGTTGGTAAAGTCAGCATTAGAATAGTTGTGATAAAAATACCATGGAAGATACAGAATTATATTCTTAGTGACCAGTTGCTGTACACAGTGTTTACAGAAGAAGAAGAAGGAAATCTTCAATGGAGAAGGATTAATGAGGAAATGATTCATAAGGAGTTAAGGCTAAAAAATTGAATGCCAAGAGTTAGACAGTTCACATCCAAGAATACTGAAGGTAGACAGTGGGGATGTAACATTGGAACTAACCCCGATTTTTCAAATTTCATGAGGAGAGCAACACACAAAGGTAGTGACTGCTAAATATCTGCACAGAAATGAGGAATGAAATAAGTGAAGCAGTTAGTTAGCTTTGCGCAGCATGGAAAACGAATAGAAACTCTAAGCATAAGTAACTTAAACTAGCAAAAGGTAATAATTTATATGCTTATTGATTACATAAAAGGACTTGTGATTGATTTAAGCAGTGGCAGTTTTGAGATTCATAAAATTATAGACAAATGATAGATGCGGTTTGCAAGGACTTAACAGCAAGCATCTGATGAAGAGCCAGACATGTTAATTGAGAAAGTTAATGCCTAAATGCTTCATATAGGGCTGTCCAACCTTTGTTGTATGATCAGGACAGCAGGGTGGGGAAGGGAGGGCCACATATCAACATTCTCTTATTTGGTGGTGGTGGTAGTGCAGATAGAATGAAAAGATTTGGCACAATAGTAAACAGGAATTTCGGGGTATAAAAACAATTCCAGAAGAGTAAATTAATAACTCGAATCTGTGACTGATGCATAAAAAATTACACTATAACAGGTTATAGTCCAACAGGTTTATTTGGAAGTACTAGCTTTCAGAGTGTGGTTCCTTCATTACATGGTTGTGGAATATAAGATCATAAGACATAGAATTTATAGTAAAAGATTACAGTGTCATATAGTGTGTATTCAACAAATCTAAATTGTTAAGTCTTTCATCTTTAAAGTTACCTTAAGTTATCTCAAGAAGGTGTCTTAGAAGTTGTTCTAGGATTTATATATTAATGAACCGAAGCCTACATTCTAAAAGATGAAAGATTTAACAATCCAGGTTTGCTCAATATATCACTGTATGACACTGTAATCTTTTGCTATAAATTCAGTGTCTTATGATTTTATACTCCACAACTACCTGATGAAGGAACAGCGCTCCAAAAGCTACTGCTTCCAGATAAACTGTTGGACGATAACCTGGTGTTGTGAGATTTTTAACTTTGTCCACCTCACTCCAACACTGGCATCTACAAATCATAAAAAAATGACCAAGCAAAAAGCTAACTTGTTGAACTTGACTTTGTCTTTTCATCTAAAAATCAGAGTTGGAGTGAGACAGATTAAGCCCCAACTCCTAATTTCCAAAGAAATGCATAATACATAACATAGCATAGTGCAATTTAAACTCTGGCATTTAAACTTAAGCAGAAGTTGACTAAGCAGCAATGGTGGCCAACTTCACACAGTAGTGCTGGCAGGATACTAAACTTGGGTGAATGGGGGAACTCGACGCAGTGCACCAAGGGTACTGCAGTAATCTTTTATTGAGCAGGGAGAGGTTCAACAGAGCAAGTGAGAGACAGCAAGACTTGACAACTGAGGCAAAGGGGCATGAATTAGGCCTGCAGGTAAATGCTTCATGTGTCGTAGGATTTTCTTTTTCAGAAACTGGAACTTCTGATTCCAGATGATAAGCCAGAAAATTCTTTCAGTGGTGACTTCAGAGAAAAAAGATTTTGTTTTTAAAAGAATGGGATCTTTCCCTTAGCTAGGGAAACAGATAATGATTTGGGCAAATAGGTGTTCCTGACAAACAGATTACAAACCACAGCTAATTTAGCTCAGTGCAGCAAGTAGTGGATTGGGGAGGTTCAACACTTAATGCCTTATGACGATATGAATGGAAGTTCATGCTTTAATTAAATATATAACTTATTATTCAATCTATAATCTACTCCAATTTACTGCAGTTCTCTTTGGAGCAGCATGGTAGCTAACACTGCTACCTTACAGTGCCAGGGAGCCGGGTTCAATTCCAGCCTCAGGCAAATGTCTGTGTTTACGCATTTTCCCCGTAAGTGCACAGGTTTCCTCCGGGTGCTCTGCTTCCTCCCACAGTCCAAGGATGTGCAGATAAAGTAGACTGGCCATGCTAAATCACCCATAGTGTCAGGGATGTGCAGGCTAGGTTGATTAGCCATGGGAAATGCAGGGTGACTGGGAAATGGTAGGGGAATGGGTCTGGGTGGGATGTTCTTCAGAGGGTAAGTGTGGACTTTATGGGCCAAATTACTTACTGCAGCTTTTTATTCAAACGATTTGTGTGAACCTACCTATCGGACAAGAAATTAAATGCCATTTTCATATTCCATACAAGAAGCTTACATTTTTATCCATCGCTTCGGATTCAGATACTGGTCTGGAAATGTTAAAGGGTATTCAAGTTGGACAAGAACGCTGATATAAAGAAGTTGCACTGACATCCCATTTCATATCAGATGAATTCAAGCATTTTAGACACATTGAAAAGTAAGCAGAACCCTTTGCTTACAATACGCAGTGATATTTGAATTAATATTTCATGCACTCAAAATTTTCATTATCGCCACAATAATGTGTATTTTAAAATATGAGATGAAGCATTGATCTATGATTGAGTAAAGTAACTAGTATTGCCACTAAACGTGCAGCATTTTTAAATCCAGTCTACACCTTCTTTTAAACCAATTGATAAATTTAATTCAGCAGTATAGATTTTTTAAAATTCACTCATGGGATGTGGGTAGCACTGGCACAGCTAGCATTTACTGTATGCCATAATTGCCCGTGAGAAGATGATAGTAAGCTGCCTCTTGAATTACTGCAGTCTCTGTGTGATAAACCAACAATGTCCTTCAGGAAGGAGTTCCAGGATTTTAACACAACAACACTGATATATTTCCAAGTCTGGATGGTGAGTGGCTTGGAGGGGTAATTGTAACTGGTGGAGTTCCCATATATCTGCTGCCCTGGTCCTTTGAGAGGTAAGTGCTCATGAATTTGGAAAGTGCTATCTTTGAAAGGAACCTTGGGTGAATTTCTGCAGTGCATCTTGTAGATCATACTGAGCATCGAGGATGGAGTGACTGAATGTTTGTGGATGTGCTGCCAAATAAGCAGGCTAATGGACATAGATGGTGTCAAGCTTTTGAGTGTTGTTGGAGCTGCACTCATCTAGGCAAGTGGGAAATATTCCATCACAATCTTGACTTATTCCTTCTAACTGACTGACAGGCTTTGGGAAATCAGGAGTTGAGTTACTTGCTGCACTATTCTTAGCCTCTGATCTGGGGTTGCAGCAACAGTAATAACATAGTGAGTCCAGCTCAGTTTCTGGTCAATGGTAACCTCTGTGATGTTGATAGTGAAGATTCAGTGATGATAATACCACTTGATGTCATGGTCAGTAGTTAGATTGTCTCTTGTTAGAAATAGTCATTGCCTGACATTTACGTGGTGCAAATGTTTCTTGCCATTTGTCAACCCAAGGTCGATCGCCAGCACCTGCAGTCCTCACTTTCTCCCATTTGTCAGCCCAAGCCTGGATAGTGACCCAAGTCTTGCTTTATTTGAATATGGACCGTTTCAGTATCAGAGCAGCCGCGAATGGTGCTAGCATTTGTGCAATCAATCATCGGCAAACATGCCTACTTCTGACATCAAGATGAAAGGAAGGTCATTGATGAAGCAGCTGAAGATGGTTGGGTCTAGGACAGTACCCTGAGGAACTCCTGCAGAGATGTCTTGGAGCTGAGACACAAACATGTGAACAGCAGTAGGCCACTCAGCCCTTCAAGGCTGCTCCACCATTCAGCAAGGTCAGGGATGTTCTGTTATTAAGTGCAACTCTACATTCCTCTATACCCTCAATAATTTTTCATCCCCTTAGTAATCAAGAATCTACTTCTGCCTTAAAAATATATAAAGATCCTGTATCCACAGCTTTTTAAAGGAAGAACTTCCAAAGACTAAATGAACCCTCAGAATTTAAAAAAAAGTTATCTTCATCTTAAATGGGTGATACCTTCCTGTTAATTTGTTCTAGATTATTCCAAAGGAGAAAACATCCTTTTCCACACTCTCTCCCCCACCAGGCCAAGTCCTTTCATGATCTTAAATGTTTCAATTAAGTTACCTCTTTCTCTTCTAAACTCCAGAGGATACAGGTCCAGCCTATCCAGTCTCTCCTCACAAGAGGACTCACTTATATCAGGTGTTTTGTCCAGTAAATCCTCTCTGTACTGTCATCATAATAACATCCTTCCATAAGTACAGTGACCAGAAACATACATAGGACTACACATGCAATTTGCTGTGTGATGCCTGTTTTGCCAGGACTTCTGCCACACACAGACAAATGCAGCCTTGAAGCCAAGGGCACTCGCTCTCACCTCTGGATTTCAGCTCTTTTATCTATGTTTGAACCAAGGGGGTCATGAGGTCAGGAGCTGAGTGGCCCTGGTGGAACCCAAATTGGGCGTCACTGAGCAGGTTAGTGCTAATCAGGTGCTGCTTGATAGCTCTATTGATGACACCTTACTAATGAAAAGAAAAGATTGCTTAACAAAAGAACACTTAATAAACTAAAGGCACATTTTTGCACTGATTATTTTAGTAATATAGAAAGCACACAGTACAACTTTGTAATCAGATTACGAGCCAAGGCAATCTCCTGGTAATTAAGGTAATTAAACAGGCACAATCACTGGCATCATTAAATGTCACACAGGAAATTGTTTATATATTGACAAAATAAAAATCATCTTGGAACAAACAAGAAAAAATGCTAAAATAAATGTGTTTCGAGATTTTCTCCAAGCAATTATTAATGTAACACAAAAGAAACTGAAGAGAACAATAAATGGATCAATAAATTAGAAAGACTGGGGTTAGCAAAACATGGTGGAAGGACTGATTATTAAAAGGTGCAACTAAATGGTATTTCACAAGGATCTGCGCTGGTAGTTGCTCTTAGTTACACAATAGTAAAACCGTACTGAAACTCAAAGGAACAATATGAAAATATGCTGACATTAAGTTGGGAATTTCAGAGGTTGGTAAGACAGAAAGAATAATTAGAACAGATATCCAACTCACATCATAAAAAAAATGTTTACACATCTTGAAAACAAGATAAGGGATGAAAATATATCTCATTGCATCTTTTAAAGGGAATGGGAAAACCAGTACATGGAAGTGGACAATAAAGGATTAGAAGTACAATGAGATCTAGTTGTTCTTGTCAATGAAAGCCAGCATGTAGATACAGCGGGCAGTGAAGAAAGCTAATGGCATGCTGGCCTTCATAACAAGAGGAATTGAGTACAGGAGCAAAGAGGTCCTTCTGCAGCTGTACAGGGCCCTGCTGAGAACCCACCTGGAGTACTGTGTGCAGTTTTAGTCTCCAAATTTGAGGAAGGACACTCTGACTATTGAGGGAGTGCAGTGTAGGTACACGAGAACAATTCCCGGAATGGCAGGACTATCATATGTTGAAAGATTGCAGCAACTGGGCATGTATACACTTGAGTTTAGAAGTATGAAAGGGGATCTGATTGAGACATATAATATTATTAATGGATTGGACACGCTGGAGGCAGGAAGCATGTTTCCGCGGATGGGCGAGTCCAGAACCAGAGGACATAGTTTTAAACTAAGGGGTAGGCCATTTAGAACAGAGTTGAGAAGAAACGTCTTCACCCAGAGAGTGGTGGATATATGGAATGCTCTGCCCCAGAAGGCAGTGGAGGCCAAGTTTCAGGATATTTTGAGCTCTTAGAGATAGTGGAATCAAGGGGTATGGGGAAAAGGCAGGAAAAGGATATTGATTGTGGACGGTCAGCCATGATCATAACGAATGGTGGTGCAGGCTCGGCGAGCCGAATGGCCTACTCCTGCACCTATTGTCTATTGATTTATGAAGAGAGAGGTGAAATTGCAGCATTTCTCATGACTGCAGAGAAGGTTAACAGGTCACTTAATAGGGGGCTGAAAATGTGTTGCTGGAAAAGCGCAGCAGGTCAGGCTGCATCCAAGGAGCAGGAGAATTGACGTTTCGGGCATAAGCCCTTCTTCAGGAATTCCTGAAGGGCTCATGCCCAAAACATCGATTCTCCTGCTCCTTGGATGCTGCCTGACCTGCTCCGCTTTTCCAGCAACACATTTTCAGCTCTGATCTCCAGCATCTGCAGTGCTCACTTTCTCCACTTAATAGGGGGCATCAAGATGCTTAAAGGTTCTAATGAAGGGAAAAGTGAGACCACACCCAGTGGGGGTAGTGGCAGTGGAAAAGTACAAATACAATCACAAATATGAATTACTAAGAGTATAAGAAATAGGAAGAAGAGTAACAGGAGAACCCCAATAGAGGCCAGCAACTCATCATTGCTTGGCTGCATCACAGGGGAGGTGGTGGCTGCCGCCATTCATGTAATGTACCAAAGGTAGAGGATTGCCAAGGGATCCAGCACACAGTCAAGTGGAGGCAAGAGGTGGCTTATAGAAGAGGTCAGAGTGTGGAAAGATCGAGCTTCTGCACAACCCAGGTAAGCACATTTGTACAGAGTCCTCTGTACTTTCCAGGGGAACAAGTACCATTCTTTCATAAGCTTGTATTCTCAGTAATTTTTTTTTAAAAGACACTGTCCTTCTTTTGTTTTATTCATTTGTGGGACTTGGGAGTCACTGGCTAGCCAGCATTGATAGTCCATCCCTATTTGCCGTTGAGAAGGTGGTGGTGAACTGCCTTCTTGAATCGCTGCAGTCCACTTGCTGTGGATTGACCCACGATGCTGGTAGGGAAGGAATTCCAGGAGTTTGACCCAATAACTGTGAAGGAATGGCGGTATATTTCCAAGCCAGGGTGGTGAGTGACTTGGAGGGCAACTTGCAGGTGGTGGTACTTAGTGCTTAGTTCCCAAATACCTGCTGTCCTTGTCTTTCTAGATGGGAGTGGTTGTGGGTTTGGAAGGTGCTGATGAAGGATCTTTGGTGAATTTCTGCAATGCACCTTGTAGGCAGTTCATTCTGCTCTTACTGAATGCCAGTGGTGGAGGGATTGAAAATTTGTAGATGTGCTGCCAATCAAGCAGGTTAATTTGTCCCGGAAGGTGTCAAGCTTCTTGAGCATTGTTGGAGCTGCATCCACCCAGGCAAGTGGGGAGTATTCCATCACACTGCTGACTTGTGCCTTGTAGTTCGAGGATAGACTTACAAGAGGTGAGTTACCCACCGCAGTATCCCTGGTCTCTGACCTGCTCTTGTAGCCACTGTGTTTCTGTGGTAAGTCCAGTTGTGTTTCTGGTAAATGATAATCCCCAGTATGTTGATTATGATGGCAATCAGTGATGGTGATACTGTTGAATGTCAAGTGATGGTGATGGTTAGAGTGTCTCTTATTGGTGACGCTCATTGTCTGGCATTTGTCTGGCATGAATCACTTGTCTCTCAATTTGTTTTATTGCTGATTTAATTCTAGATTCTCAGTTCAGTTCACTAGATCACTAATTTAGTATGACAACTACTAAACTACACAGCCTGGATAATGGCCAAAGTTAATATTCAGCACAAAAGTTACGAAGTCTTTAGAAGAAAGGTAGAACACATTCATGAAGCCTGTGATAACATGCTGTAGAGAAGACCAAAGCCAGAAAGATTAAAGTGCTAATGACAAGATGCTAAATATTCATGATCATAGAGTCACAGAGATGTACAGCACAGCAACAGATCATTTGGTTCATCTCAACCTGCCAGCCAGATATCCTAATCTGATCTAGTCGCATTTGCCAGCATTTGGCCCATATCCCTCTAAACCCTTCCTATTCATATTCCCATCAAGATGCCTCTTACATTGTTATTGTACCAGCTTCCACCACTTCCTCTGGCAGCTCCTTCCATTCACGCACCCCCCTCATGTGTGAAAAAGTTACCTTTCAGGTCTTTTTAAAAATCTTTCCCTGCTCACCTTATACCTATACCCTCCAGTTTTTGACTCCCCTACTATGGGGAAAAAGACCTTGTCTGTTTACCCTATCCATGCCCCTCATAAGTTTATAAACCTCTATGAGGTTACCCCTCAGCCTCTGACACTCCGGAGAAAAAGGCCCCAGCCTATTCAGCCTCTCCCTATACCTCAAACTCCTGGGAGATGTACATAAATGCTCAAAAAAGTCAACCCATCAGCAAACAAGTGGTTACAATTTGAACAAACATAGAACACAAACAGCAAGCATAACACCTAAATTTTTACATAAGGGCACAGTATTGTGGACAGAAAGGTTTCATATCTGCTTTGAATGCATGTACTGAAGTGCATGAAAAGGAGAAAGCAAAAAGTGAGGGGGACGGAATAATGATCAAGGTAAATGTGCGGAAAACAGAAAACATACAACTGCTAATGGAACACCGTGCTACCTTAGGGTCAAACTCCAGTGGGTAAATGGAGGTTTGAAAGGATGGATAAGCTAACAAGGAAGTAAAACAGTCCCAGTTCTAAGAAGGGCAGAATTAACAGTATGTAAACACCGGAGATGAAAGCAGTCACTAACCAGGATCTCATCAACTACAGCTGAAGGAAAACTTTGTTTGAAAACACTTAAATTATAACAATCTTTTACAAATAAATATTAAAGTGAGATAAAACCATGACTTGCTTGGTAGAAACCCAAAAAGGATATGTGAATCTTTAATTTATTAAAATAACAATCTTAACTAATAATTTAATGGTTGCATTTCTTTCAAATGTAAATGCTAGATTACATTTTCAAGAAAATATCAATAGAATTTACTCAGATCAGTCCTTTAATTGGTATCATCCCCGAGAAGGAGCACCTAAATTTCAGAACATGCTCTCAAAATAAAAATCACCCATTTTATTGGAATTCAACTGCAAGGTAATAAAACCATTGATAATGGGGAGAGCTAGATAATGAATCAAGACTGTTAAGTCACAGAATAATCTTGCAGATCACAATGCCACCTTCAAGAAATTTGTACATGAAATGCCAAGACTTTATCACTGCAATCCAACAAGAATATTAACTCAATATGGGTGTGACTGACTTTACCACTCATTTCATATTGCGAATATTTTGGCGTTCTTCCTGCACCACCCTATTATAACAGTTTTCCTCATATATCAATCAGATTTTTTTGTTATTGTTCAGACTTTCAGGGTAAGAAATTAAATGCTGGTTTGCTCATAAACCATATTTTTCTTTCCCAAGTACTAAAACAAGAAAGAACATATCCCACCACCTGGAGGAAAGATCAATGTACCTGCATTGGGACAACACACTTTTCCCCCATTTTATGGAGATAAAATATCATTGATCCCAAACATTAGTGAATTGAAATGAACACAAATAGTTCTTACTTTACATATAAAGGCAAGTGTGTAGCTCATTGAATTTTTTTTTGGAATCAGGGAAATTACATTTGATGCACTAAAGATTCTAAGTTAATTGTGGTTCCGGGATCAAGACAAAATGAACCTGAGGTGGACAGTCAGTCAAATTGAAGAAAGCTTTTGTCAATGCCACTTTCCTCACAACTGCGTAGGCCTAGCCACACATTCTTCTACATCTTGCCATCATCATTTTAGAGCACCTCACCTGAATTTATTATAAGTAATCTTTGAATTTTTTAAGCCACACGCTCTTCAAGCTGACGATAGGAGTTTCTCATTCCACAACAATGCCTTTCCTTTGGAATGACTGAGTGTCCATCATTTAGTCAAACATCGGCAACTGGAATAAATATTAAAAAAGAAAAATTAGCAACCAATGGCATTGCCTGCAAATTATAATGGAGATTATTATAATGGACGAAGGCAGCGTGGTTAGCACTGCTGCCTCACGGCAAGGGACTCGGGTGTATTCCACCTTCGGGCAAGTGTATGTGTGGAGTTTATACATTCTCCCAATGTCTGCATGGGTTTCCTCCAGGTACTCTGGGTTACTTCCACAGTCCAAAGATGTGTAGGTTGGATGGATTGACCATGCTAAATTGCGCATCATGTGCAGGCTAGGTGGATTAGCCATGGGAAATGCAGGGTTTTAGGGATAGAATAGGGTAAGGGGTTGGGTCAGGATAGGATGCTCTTTGGATGGTTGGTGTGGACTCGATAGGCTGTAGGAATTCTCTGATTTTATGGAATCATTTTTACCCACCAGTTGCTGGGCATGTACATAGTCCACAATAAACTCGGTTGTGATAGTGAAATGTTTGTTCAAGTAAAATGAAATAATGTTTTTTTTTAATTTTGCGTTGGGATTTTCTGCGTTGCCTCACTACAAATGAAATTTTCCATCACAAGATGACAATTTGCTTTTATCTCATTATATACTTCTGTCATTTAATTTGTTTCTCTTTACCTGGCTACAGGAACAAATTAAAATGATTCCTAAACATAGCAATACCATCAATCGTGATCTCCAAAGATGTCAACAGCATATAAGTTGATATGTAGAAAATTAATTTTCCTTTATCCTCAATGATTTATAGGGCTGAATGAATAAGTATTTGCCTCTGCCTTTCACAACTTTTTTCAACAAGTTGAAGTCATACTCAACACATTTTGCACAAGCTCCCTTAATCCCAGCGAGAAAGAAAATGCAGAGAGAGAGAAAAATTGCAAAGAACAGTGAAAGAGAAAGAATGAGTGGAAGACTCACCACTGACAACTTAGCTGAAGCATTCTGACTCAACTTTTGACCTGTTGTTGGCATGTTTAAGGCATTAAGTAAAATAATATTATTTGAAAATTACCCATCGCTGAGACAGCACTCAATGCATTTCAAGAGTCCTTGGAGTAGGCACATTCTTGCAAAATTAGTCATTTTTGCATATTTCTTGTTTGCAAAATGAGAAAGGACCAATGTGCTTCTAAATCTCAAATCTACTATGAACAAATTAATTTCCAGCATCAATTTTTCAGTCTATTCCATGACAATAGAGCATCACTGAACTTCACATAAATAAGCATGTACAAAGATGCTAAAGGAAGATGGCCACTTATTTCAATATCATACTAATAAATATTTATTATTTTGAAAATAAATCTAGGACTCAAATAAACAAATGGCGGAGGTGATGGCCTAGTGATATTATCGCTGGACCCAAAGACCTAGATAATGTTACTGGGATTTGGGTTTAAATCCCATCATGACCGGAAGTTTAAATCAATTTTGGGGCGGCACAGTGGCTCAGTGGTTAGCACTGCTACCACACAGTGCCAGGGGCCCAGGTTTGATTCCCATGTTGGGCAACACTGTTGTCCCCATGTCTGCATGGGTTTTCCTTCAGGTGCTCCAGTTTCCTCTCACAATCCAAAGATGTGCAAGTAATTGGCCATGCTAAATTGCCCATACTGTTCAGGGATGTGTAGGTTAGGCACATTAGTCAAAGGTAAGTGCTGAGGTTCAGTGTGGACTTTTGTTGGGCCGAATGGCCTGTTTCCACACTGTAGGAATTCTAATTTGAACATTTAATCTTAAACTATATATTTCAATGCAGTATTGAAGTTGGACATTTTACTGTTAACACAAGAATAAAGATGCCTTGGAGTTCTCAAAGAACAGAAGGGGGCTCTCCTGGTGTCTTAAATCAATATTCTTCCCTCAGCCAAATCAACAAAAACAGATGAACTAATCATTCATAATCCTACTGCTGTGAAATTGTGTGTGTTCATTAGGTGTGATATTTATCCAAATAACAGTGGCTGTATTCATAAAGCAATGGATGTAAAACCTTGAAATATTTCTCAGTGATGTGTTAAAGAGTTACACAATTAGAAACCTTTTCTTTTTTGCACAGTTTATAGTGTGCTAGGTGGCCCTTTCGGCATCTGAGCAAAATACTTTTCAACACCTGATCCAAAATGCTTCAATATTTTTTCGTCAAGTGTTGATAATGGCAGGGATTACTGAAGGGTTGGAGACTCCAATCTAGAATGTATAAGATTCAGTTCACAAAGTCTTCAACTTGACAATGGGTCTTCAATAATTTTCAACCTTCAAATATTGTGGTGATCTCACTTAATCCAAGTCAAATCTCAACAACTATGCTTCAGTGCATTCCATGTTATTTCATCTATCTTTAGCCGAAACTGTCAATCTTGGATCAATGCTAGCAGAGGGTCAGTTGGTTGTGGGTTGAAGTTCTATTCCATAGACCTCAAGTCATAATCCTGATTGATATTGCTTTGTTGTACTAAGGGATTGCTGAACTGTCAAAAGTGACAACATTCAGATAAGTGTTAAGCCAAGATTCCAGCTGCCTTCTTAAATGAAGCCAAAATCCCATGGCAATATTCAAGTGGGGACATTCGCACAATGCGCTCGCCAACTTTTGTTCCTCAGCCAGTACCACTGAAATGGACTATCCAGTCATCAAAATTAAGCCATCACTTCTGAGCTGTTTGAAACACTCCAAGTCATAAAAATGCTACATGTACGTTCTTGTGTTGTTTTTTTTTAAGTGATTTTTTTAAAATATAAAGCACAAATGCAATCAGACAATTGATGGTCAAAAGACTAATAACTGCAGATTATTTAATAGGTAATACTTGAATTTTCGAAAGGCATGTCATAAGTTGCTTCATAATGAATTAATAAATAAGGTTAGAGAACGCGGAGTCATGGGGAAATGGGCAAAATGGACTTCTGGTTGGTTTCAAGACAGAAAGTAATGACTGGGAGTAAAAGTTAGTTATTCAGGTGGCTGGTGTTGCTTCACACAGGTCAGCACTGGGACCACTGCTAAGGTGTGAAAGATTTGCATTTGGAATCAAAACTCCAATTTCAAAATTAGTGGAGGTCACGACCACATTGCCATATGGAACTTTCAATTCCAACCAATGATTTTTAAAAGTGGGCTGATGCAGCTAAAAGATGACTGCCATCTGGAGAGGAATTCTGGAATGTTACACGTGAAGGTGTCAAAGACGCTTCAAAGGTAGAAATGCACTACAAACTGAACCTATGATATATCAGGTAGTGGGAAATAATAGGGGAAAAAGGCAGGAGAGTGGGCATGAGACATGCTTTCATTTTCCCTTACAAGAACCCACAGCAACACCAGTTAAAATTCAGTTTCATCCCTGGTCTGTGCGTGTCAGTAGGCTCAGGTATTCCTGAGTACTTGCCTAGGTACAAGTGATCATGCAGTATAAAAGTTACATTCAAAATAACAGTTAATAATGACTCAGTGTTGCAGCTAAATTACCCTCTTGGTCCAAGTGTTAGAAGCTAGTTAGCAAACCAGTTCAAAAAGAAAAAAGGACAGAAATAAAACTTGGCTAACCTGCAAAATTGACTGCTGAACCATCCACTTATCATGAATGACCCATACACTTAAAATTTTTGTTAAACTTATATCTGATTTTGGGCTGGCTTCTCAATGCTCATGTGTGTTATGCGGTCATTTCCTCTTGCATTTAGTAATGAATAAGTTCACTCTTTTGTTTACTCAGGAAATCCTTGTTAAATTATTTTTTTAAATTTAGCTCTTTTAGCACATCTGGTACAGCAGGTAATCAGGAGGGCTGATGGAATGTTGGTCCAAGGGGATTGGAGTAAGAGAGTGGGGAAGTCTTACTGTAGCTATACAGGTGCTGGTAAGACCATATCTGCAGAACTGTGGGCAGGTTGGGTCCCCTTATTTAAGGAAAGATCGCATTTCATTGGAGGCAGTTCAGAGAAGATTCATTAGGATGCTCCTTGGTACGAAGAGACTATCTTAACAATGAAGGCTAAACAGGCTGGAGTCTGGAAGATTGATAGTCCTCACTGAAATGTGTAGGATTCTTAAGCAGTTTGACAAAGTAAATGCTGAGAGAATATTTACCCTCATAACAGAGTCTGAGATCACAGGGCATAGTCTCAGAATTAAAGACGCCAATTTAAGACTGAAATGTAGAGTAATTTCTTCCAAGAGTTGAAAGTCTGTGGAAAGTCTTGCCAAAGAGAGCTATGGGAGGCTGGGGGGGGGGGGGGTTGGGGAGGGTGGGGGGGGGCAGAGTCCTTATGTATGTTGAAGGCTGTGATGGATAGATTCTAGATCAGTAGGGGAATTGAGAGAAAATGTAGGGAAGTGAAAGTGAGGAATGTTGGATTAGCAATGATCTTATTGAATGGCAGAGCAGGTTAGAGGGAACAAACAAAATCCCATGAAAGGACTGCACAAAACATTACGTAGGACAAACAGGAAGACAGCTAACAACCCGCATTCACGAACACCAACTAGCCACGAAACGACACGACCAGCTATCCCTAGTAGCCACACGCACAGACGACAAACAACATGAATTCGACTGGGACAACACTACTATTATAGCGCAAGCCAAACAGAGAACAGCCAGGGAATTCCTAGAGGCATGGCACTCATCCACTGATTCTATTAACAAACACATCGACCTGGACCCAATATACCGGCCACTGCAGCGGACAGCAACTGACAACTGGAAGCGGCAGAGACAAACCACTATAAATGCCGAAGGAAACATGACAGAAGCGCTTCACAGGAGGCTCCCAAGCACTGAGGATGTCACCTAGAAAGGGGACGAAACGTTTGCAACAAAAACTCCCAGCTCGGCGAACAGAACCACAACAATGAGCACCTGAGCTACAAATCTTCTCCCAAACTTCGAACAAACAGCCTACTCCTGTTTCTCTTTCTAATGGTAATGTCTAATTCCTTACATCTTCTGCGATTGCATTGGAAGATGGCATGATGCAGCAGTGGGCCAAGATGATATAGACAGCAAAGGTTTCTGAAGGAGGAGTGGATTGGAGGAGGTACCTTAGTAGAAATGGCATAAGATGATCCTTTGAATGCAGAGATTGGTGGAGTGGAAGGTGTAGACAAGGTGAAACTTATTGTTGTTCAGGGAAGGAGGGGAATGGGTGAGGGCAGAAGTGTGTGAGATGGATCAGGTACAGTTGAAGGTACATCGACCAGGATGGAGGGGAATCCCAGGTGGAGAGAAAAGATGTCACATCAGAGGCAACCCAGTGGAAGGTCACATCATTAGAACAGATGTGACAGAGATGGAGAAACTGGAAGAATTAGACAGAATCCTTGCCGGTAACTCTCAGTGCATTTGTATTTGTAGTTGGTATTTGTAAAACCTCTCTGTAGAAATGATAATAGAGAAGTCAAGAAAGGAATGGATGAGCCAGTCAAAGATAGACCTGGCAAAATTGAGAAAAGGATAGAAATTAGAAGGAAAAGAGATTTTCTTTTACAATTCCAGACAAACTAAGGAAGTAGGACTGAAGAGATCACTCATATCTACTACATAGATGACACCTTTGTCATCAAAAAACAGAACAAATTAGAGGAACCATACAACACCATTAACCTGACAGGCATAAAATACGCAAAAGAGGAGGAGAGTGACAACAGACTCCTTTCCTAAACGTGACAGTTGAAGGTACAGTTAATAGAGAGCTTCAAACCAGCGTCTACAGAAAAACAACAATATAGACCAAATACTTAACTTCAGAAGCAATCATTCCAACACCCACAAACGGAGCTGCATCAAGACATTATTTCAATGAGTTACACCACACTGCAGCACCCAAAAACTACAAAAAGCAGAAGAAAAATATCTATACAATGTTTTCAAGAAAAATAAACACAATCCGCCAATTCCTCAGAAACAAACCCAAACAAACAGACACAACCCAACCAAAATCTATAGATACATTACCTTACATCAAATACATATCAGAAATGTCTTCCAGACTACTCAGACCCCTTGGCATCATGGTAGCCCACAAACCTACCAACACACTGGAAAAGCAATGAGTGAACCTAAAGGATCCACTAGCAAAACTAACATCATTTACAATATACCAGGCAAGAACTGTAAAAAACACTACATCGGACAAACGAGCAGGAAACCTGTCACCAGGATATATGAATAGCAACTGGCTATCAAAAGACACAGCCCACTATCACTAGTTTCTACATATACAAACAAAGGAGGACACCATTTTGACTAGGACAACACACGTTCTAGGTCAGGTGAAACAAAGACACACAAGAAAATTCTAAGAGGCATGGCATTCTAACCAAAACTCCATCAATAAATACATCGATTTAGACCGTATCTACTTTCCCCTGAAAATAAGAACTGGAAATGACATCACCCACCTTAAGAAATCAAGACCTATAAATAGAGAGGTGGGACATACCACCAGCATTTCACCAGAGACTTTCACTGAAGATGTTACCTAATATGGTGACGAAATGTCTGAAAGCAAACCTTCAAGCTCAGCGAGCTAACTTGCATCCACATCATTGATGTATTGGAGAAAAAGTTGTGGGTGGGTCAGACAATGACTGGAATAAGGAATATTCCATATCCCCACAAAGAGACAGCCATATCTGGGAGCCATGTCATTACCCATGGCTACAACCTTTGACCTGGAGAAAGTGAAATTAATTCAAGGCAATGTTAGTCAAAGTGAGAATGAGTTCAGTCAGGCGAAGCAGGAGATCAGGCTTGTTCAAGCCTTTTTTTTAAAGGATGAAGCAGAAATCCTTCACGCCAATCTCTGTATAGAGGAATTACCCAACAATGGTGAAAATGCAGCTAGGATCAAACTACCAGAATCAATCATTAAAACTTAAAGTAGTTTATGATTTTAAAAAGTGTAACATAAAAAATGCAACCAAGGATATAAAATACAGTAGGATTTGCACGGGTAAGTAACAAAAGGATAGTACAATTGCAAAATAAAAAAAGATAATTGAACATAGATTGGAACAAATGAAATATTTTTTAAAAAAATTTGTTAAGGAGGAACTAGAGATTTTATTAAAATAGTACTTCAGCTGGACTCACTAGAATCTCCATTTCAAAAAAGAATGTGATAACAGGAATGAAGTGATCTTGGGAGTAAGCAGAGCAACAATCATATTGATAGAGAAGGAAATAGTATCAAAAAAAAAAGGATTAGAACTCAAATTGGAAATGCTGAGGGGTCAAAATTATACACAATAGTAAGAAATGAGAGAGAGTGCTGAAGGATCTGCCCCTACACTTTACAATATCCTTTGAGAAACTTGTGCCAGAGCAAGTTGCCAAAAAGAACGAAAGGAATTATGAGTTATGCAATAAAAGAATAGAAATGGTCCTGCCATGTCATTGGAGTAAATTAATAATTTCAGACATTACTTAATAAATGATAAGTTTTGTAAAAGGCCAATTCCACATGAAATGGAAATGAAGTATATTGATAAAGCAACTGTAGAGAAGGCATGTGTTTAAACATTTAAAGGGTGCTCCAATATAGTTAATGAAATTATGGCAACATACTTGCAAATCTAGGAGTGACAGTTTTACAGCAATTCCATCAGCAAATTGAAAAATGTTGAGTAGTTAATAAACGCTGCTTCACCAGTATCAACTTGCAAACATCCTTTTCCCTAGATATGACCATGGAAACACATGATCCATATTTGTAGAAAACACAAACCAGCTGTCAACAGGACAGTGCAGAACTTTAGAAAGAGAAAGATAAGTTTTGCAAATTAGGATGACACATTGTGGATAATATTTTGATGTGAAAAAAAATGAGGTAATACATTTTAGCAGCAAAAGGGAGAACAAATTATTTCAATGGTAAAATATTTAATATAAGAGCAGAAAGAAACAGGTGTTTAGATACATTATTAAATAGAAAAATAGCAAGATCTCTGCCGTAAATGGAAGCTATTTAGACAATCATGGGTGTAAATAAGGAATAGCAAAGGAAACATATTAAAGGAGAGAGTTGTCTATAAGTTCCTGAACAGTTGCCTCAGACTAAGACAAAGTACAAACTGGGAAATAGTTGAAGTATGTAAGATGGACCCCACAATTGTAGTGGCCGATGATAATCTGAATTTATTTGGTAAGTCAGGTAGACAAGGGTAACTTCAATTACATAAAAATAAAACAAAGAACTGCGGATGATGAATACCTGAAACAAACAAATATAAAGATTGCTGGAGAACCTCAGCAAGTCGGACTGCATCTGTAGAGAGAAAGCAGAGGTAATATTGTGTCCTGAGGCAAATGAAGGGTCTGGTCTCTCTCCACATATGCTACTGGAGCTGCTGAGTTTCTCCAACAATTTCGGATTTTCTTGTGTTTAACACAAAAGACAAATACATTGTTAGCCTGCAGAGGTTGTCTCTTATAAAAATTCATTACACAACCAACCTGGGAACAGGCTATTTAAGATCAATTGTGTAATGAGTCAGGGTTAATGAGAAACCCTTGCAATTGAGAATTATTGAGGGGATAGCAATCTCAACATAGGAGAAATTCAATGTCAGTTTTTTCAGGGTGAGCAGCTCAGGTCACAGTGTCCTCAATTTAAATAAGAGCAGTCATAGAGACAAGGCAAGTGTTGTCTAGTTTGGGCTGGGAAAATAGACAAAAGGGAAGATCAACTGATGAACACAAGCAGCTATTTAAATAGATGCTTCCTAACATCTCGGCAAACTTTATTCCAATCAAAAAGGATTCAATGAGAAGGGTAAAGCACCTGTAGATAACGAAAGGCAGCAAAGGAGAATATCTAATCACAAACCACGGTATGTAAACCTGCAAAAATCCCAGAGGATTGGGATCTCTTCTTAGGAATCAGTGTGGCTGACACATAATAAAGAGGAATAAAATGGATTATAAAACTAAATTGGTGAGAAATGTAAACACAAAAGCAAGAGCTTCTATGGGTATATAAGGAAAAGAAAGTAGCTAAAGAAAGTGTGGGATCCTTGGAGAATGCAACTAGGGAAAAGGGAAATGGCAGATAATTCAAATCAATACTTTGCATCTGTCCTCACAGTGGAGGACACTAGATAACAGATGACCAAGGTGTTAGTGGGAGGAATCTCACACGAGGGGATATTGTTGCAGAATAAGGGACACTCATTTCAAACAGATGCAAATGTAATTTCTTCTCGGAGGAGGGTAGAGAATACCTAGACCTTTCTACCTGGAGAGTTTTGGAGGCTAGATCACTAAGTATTCACAGAGGAGGTAAGTCAAGTTTGGAAATCCATTTCTGTAAGATGCTGCCCAATACAGCTGAAGAGGGAAAGATAGAACAGTTGTGAAACTAAATTAGTCAGATGAATCATTGCATACCCTTTCCATTTCACACACAGGTTCTCATTTTGTCCTCTTTTTCTCATTTGTGCTCTTTATGTATGTATAAAACATTTTTGATTTTAAATATGGATAATGTGTTGATAAAAGTTAAAATAAATTTAACACCTTAAGCTTAATAAACAGGTGCATCAAGTCCAAGAGAAAAACAATACTGAAGCTAGAGATTTGAACATTGAAATTCAGTTAGAATATTATGCTCAATTTTGGACATATTTATGAAAGAAAGAAAATAGAAAAAGTAGTGCACTATTAGATTGCACCACCAGAAAGTATATTGGATGCAAGTTCAAAAATAGATTTTAAAAGGAAATTAAATAAATTCCAGAAAAATACATTTGTAGATTGTGCAGTGAGGGGAATGGAACCAAGCTTATGACATTTTAAGAGTATCAGAGCTTCTTTCTGTACTGTAAAACTCAGCAACGTTAAACATATAACTGTCAAATCATGTGTCAAGTAGACTCTGCTCAAAATGGAGAATATCTCAAGTTATCTAAGCCAACAAATTTAGACATATACAATACCCCTTTCACAAATTCCACAGACTGCAGACTGAGAAATGTGTTAGTAGCAATAAAATCTCACAATTTCTGATCTGTGGCTGTAAAGAAATTGTCAAATTGTCCTTCTAAGTATCGCAGGGCTGTTTTATTCCAAACATAAAACCCGAGAAAATGAGTTCACCTGTACGTGAACAAATTAAACATTCAGAGAGAGAAATACCATTCATTTTTGAAATGTTTAAAATGTTCATTATGACTTTATTTTCCATTAGTAGAGGTCCTCTATTGGGAGCAAAAAGCTGGTTATTAATGATTTATCATTAGCATTAATTATTAATCCATCATACTGATTCAAGTATTCACACTCTAGCTTTGCGAGAATATGAAAGAGAAAATGCTAGCATTCACTAATGAGCACACAGAAACAAATGATCTATCACTAATCTGACCAAATAAGAAATGTTGCCAACATATGGCAGGCTCATTATCCAATATGAGGTCTAGTGTGGCCCCTTACCCAGTTGGACTATCTACATATTGTTTCAAGAAATTCTCCTGGATACGCCTAACAAATTCTGTCTGATATAAGCCCCTGGAACGAAGGGTGTGCCAATTGATAATGGAAGTTAAAAATCACCCATTAAAACAAACCTGTTGATCTTGCATCCTTTCCATGATCAGGTTTAGACAGATATAGGCCAAATGCTGGCAAATAGGACTAGATTAATTGAGGATATCTTGTCGGCATGGATGAGTTGGACTGAAGGTTTGGTTTGCATACTGCACATCTCTATTACTCTATGAAACTACTGTGATGGAATTTAAACAAATGATAAATTTGATCCACTCTATAATAGTACATGATTTGGAATAATTGAAAAATCAAATTCCTTTCAATGAAAATTATAGAGTTTGAAAATTTTAAAACATTGGAAACTCTTCAGTTTCAGATATTTCAAAAAGCTGGAGATTTGAAGCAAAATAATGGGCATTGTTAATGGACATAAATGCTGAGGATTTCTCTTTTTATTCACATGTGGGATATTCACATCACTGGCTGGCCAACATTTATAGCCCAAACCCAGCTGCCCTTGAGAAGATGGTGGTGAGGTGTCTTCTTGAACCACTGCGGCCCATGTGCTCTGGTTTGACCCACAATGCATTTAGGGAGGGAATTCCAGGATTTTGACACAGTGACACTGAAGGAATAACAATATATTTCCATGTCAGGATGGTGAGTAACTTGAAGCAGAACTTGCAGATGGTGGTGTTCCCATAAATCTGCTCCCTGTCCTTCTAGGTGGAAGTGGCTGAGGGTTTGGAAGTTGCTGTCTGAGGATCTTTGGTGAATTTCTACTGTGCACCTTGCAGATGGTACACACTGCTGCTAACCGTGCAAAAGTGGTGAAGGGAGTAGATGTTTGTGGATATGTTGCCAGTCAAGCAGGTTGCTTTGTCCTGGGTGGTGTAAAGTCTTTTGAGTGTTGTTGTAGCTGCACAGACCAGCAGGGAATATTCCATCACGATTCTGACTTGTGCCTTATAGATGATGGGCAGGTTGCCGGGAGTCAAAAGGTGAGTTACGTACTGCAGCATTTCTTTGCCTCTGACCCGCTCTTGTGGCTATTGTGTTTATGTAGGAGTCCAGTTGAGTTTCTGGTCACTGGTAATCCCCAGGATATTGATAGTGGGGATTTAGTGATGGTAACATTATTGAATGTCAAGGAGCAGTGGTTAGATTGTCTCTTATTCACGGAGGCCATTGCTTGGCATTTATGTGAAGTGAATGATACTTGCTACTTGTTAGCACAAACCTCCATATTCTCCGGATCTTGTTGCATTTGGGCATGGACTGCTTCAGTTTCAGAGGAGTCATGAATGGTGTTGAACATTGTGTAATCATCGGCAAACATCCCCACTTCTGACCTTATAATGGGCGGGGTGGGGTGGGGAAGGTCATTGATGAACCAGCTGAAGATGATTGGGCCTTGGACAGTACCCTGAGGAACTCTTGCAGTCCTGAAGCTGAGAAGATGAACTTCTAACAACCACAACTATCTTTCAATGTGTCAGGTATGACTCCAACTAGCAGAGAGGTTGTCCCCTGATTCCCAATGATTCCAGTGTTGCTTGGGCTCTTTGGTGCCACACTCGCTTGAATGTAGCCTTGATGTCACTCTCTCCTTACCTCAGGAATTCAGCACTTTTGTTGATGTTTGAACCAAGGCTGTGAAGAGGTCAGGAGCTGAGTGGTCCTGTATAGCTGGATAGCGGTTTCATATTAGAGCTGAAAAATGTGTTGCTGGAAAAGTGCAGGTCAGGCAGCATCCAAGGAGCAGGAGAATCGACGTTTCGGGCATAAGCCCTTCTTCAGGAATGAGGAGGGTGTGCCAAGCAGGCTAAGATAAAAAGTCTTATCTCCAGCATCTGCAGTCCTCACTTTCTCCTAGCTGTTTCATATTAGCCCTGGAGTGATAGTTAGAGGAGGGATGGTGAAGATTCATCAGAATAAACAAATGAGTGCTCGGCTGGTATTCTGGCCTTCTTTATGGACTAAACAGCAGTGTAATCAAGACGTTTAAATTGATAAACAGAATCTCCTGTGGGAATCCAGAACAAAAGGTCTATAATGCTAACATCACACAGAAACACAACCAAGCATTTTCGCCATTCAAATCTGTTCCACTACTTAATTAGATCCTGACTAACCTGCATCTAACTCCACTTTTCCATCTTCATTCTATATCCCTTAATACAATTACCCAACAAATAAAATCTATCAAGCCTAAGTTGTGACCTTTTCAATCTAACAAATCGCTTCAGAGATTAAATATTGTCATAGATTATAAAATAAAAGGATTATATTTCCATCTCATTTTCAGTTTCTTAAATGCTGTCTAATTGCATCTTTCTTCCCCTTCTTTATTGTGTTGCTGCACATGGATTTGCAGAGGATTATATTTCAAACTTGTACTTCCTTATTCGTGTATCCTCTTCATGGATGAGCTCAGTGGAAAGTTTTAGTTTGGCTTGAAATCTGCAGGTTATTAGAACTAAGAAAGTTTAGGTTCTCCTGTTTGTGAAACACTCATGTTGCCAGACTTGGAAAGGATAGATCAAAATTGTCTCCACAGACCACGACAAAGGAATGTCAGAAATGACACTTGTAGGATCCTGCAGAGTTAAGACAGTGGTTTCATTTTCTAGACTCACGTCTGTGTAACAGATGGTAGGGGGATACAAGATGAAACTTTGTTTTCTCTTATGTTTTAAGATCATTCTCTCTGACTTGTATTTTTAATAGTTTGGTGTGCTATCTCTCACTCATTTTGTGGAATCAACTTCTGTACTTGAAATCTGATATCATGTGTGAAAATGTTTCAATAACAACCATGTGAACTAACTGAACAAAAGAAATATATATTCTATCAACCAGGTTTCATTCAGGGATATCAATGGTACCACAAGCTGGGATCCTAACAATATAAAATTCTCAGAATCAGTTTCAACCTTTGTTCAGAAGTTAAGCCTGATCTTGGGAGACCAGTCAGCTTAAAGGAAGGCACACGTTACTGGATTCAGGGGTTAAGTGCTTTTCCAATAGCTTGGTGGGACTACTTCACCTAACTCACTTTGCACAGATGGACACCTGCCTTACAGTTTATTCCCAAATTTCCTGACCCCTTCCAACGTCTCACAAACGGCAACCCTTTGAGGCCTTGCTGATTTTCTCCAGCCACGAATCCCCTCAATGATATGGCTTGAATCTTCTCTATCGGCAATGCTTCCAAATTTCACTCCACATCCCTCTTTCACCCTCTCACACTTCCCCCTACACACACACACACACACACACACACACACACACACACACACACACACACACACACACACACACACACACACACACACACACACCCCTCTTTGTTCCCCAAGGTCTACAATTAGTCCCTTCCTGTACTCCATTCCATAGTCCCAACCTTGTGTTGAATGACCCACCAGCCAGCATCTCAAACTGGGTTGCATGTGGAGTCAACAAAATGCCGTCTAGGTCCTGCTATTATACTTGGCAGAGCACAAGGAAACCTTGTTCTCCTAGTTCTCCAAACGCAAAGCAGACACACTGTTAACACCTACCTCACCTTCATGACCACACAGAACAACTTCTGAAAAGTCAAAGCTGACAGATTTTCAGATGTTACATGCTACTTCAGTTTCATTGAGTAGTATAGTTCATTTGTAAATTTCAGTCTTACAATGCTGTTCTTCTTGTCAATAAGCTGCTATTTTATCTATTTGAAATTCAACAAGGACTCGATGGGAGATGATTTGTTGTACATTACCAACAAATCTCAATCATTTTACTATTGACTGCAGCTGACATACATACTGCAGTGACTGAGTTTAGTATTCTGAACACTGAAGTAGCTTCTGGGGCTGGCATGCTTTCCAGCTTACAATGAAAATATTCAGCGGAAAACAAATTACATTGGATTCTAAATCACTCCCTATCAAATGATGCCATAAAATTGACTAAACCAGCAAGCAACAATAAAGGAATGGTAAATGTGGCTCATTTTCACGGAAAGAATAAAACGTTTATTACCTGCTATCTAGCATCATCCACCCTGGACCCCAACATCCCGATGGAAGATAAAATTATCTTCCTTGATGATTCAATGCCAAGGTTGGGGAGGACTCCCAACTCTGGAAAGGAACCGCTGGAAAGGAAGAAAGAATTGGGAATTGCAAATCCAGTGGGATTTTCCTGCTAATCAAATGTGCAGATTCCCAACTGGTCATTACCAACTCAAGTTCCAAAATCTTCAAGACTTCTTGGGAGCATCAACAATCTAATGATCAACTATGTCATCTTCCTGAAGCTAAAAAGGATGCCCACATTACCAAAGTGATGACCAATGCAGATGACTACTGGATGGACCATTAGTCACATTAAAAATCAGAATTGTAAAGAAGAAAGGGGGTAATCAAGAACAATTGGTGGCTGAGAAAGCCAAGAAGCTGCAACTATATTTTTAAAAATTATTTTGTGGGACATAGGCATCACTGGCTGGCCAGCATTCTCCTTGCTGACAAGCACAATACCTCAGATTTCTTCAGCTTCTCAATCGCCAGATCATTGCCTGAATCCTCAGTAGGCACTTTCTCCCACTCTCACTGAACCCTTCCTGAAAGTGTGGTTTTCAACCAAACCATGGAACTATGACCATGATGTTCACTGCTCAGCAACTCCAAGAGAAATGTCAGGAACACCATCAACTACTCTACATTCGATCTGACTAAGGCTTTTGACACAATCAGGTGGTGCTATGGAAGGTTATGTCAAAGGCTAGCTCACCAGTGATATTCATCAACATCCTCCATCTTCTCCATGACAAGATATGGGCAGCAGTGCTCACTGACAGTATCCTTTGAGATCAAGACAGGGTCAAGCAGGGATGCATCATCATTACCACCCCCTTTTTTCCATCTTCATCACCACCATTCTTCACCTTGGTAAGAACAAACTTCCTAGTAATGTGGATATTGTCTGCAGGATGGAAGGAAAAATTTACCACCTCAACCAGTTGCAATCCAAGACGAAAACAACACCAGTATCACTCATGTAGTTTCAGTATGTGGATGGCAATGTCCTCTCCACTCTCTGGGAAGAGCTTTGCTTAACATTTTTGCAGAAGTAGGCTGAAAAATTAGTCTTTATTGCTCAAGGAATCTTCTTCATTCCGCTCAAGAAAGGCATTCAAATGAGATGTGGACCCAGGAGGTGTCTCAAAGACTTGCTGAAGGCTTACCTCAAGAAATGCAATGTAGACATTGGCATCTGGGAAGCCCTTGCTCTGAATAAACTGACTTGGA
The DNA here is from genome assembly GCF_020745735.1 of Hemiscyllium ocellatum. Lineage (NCBI taxonomy): Eukaryota > Metazoa > Chordata > Chondrichthyes > Orectolobiformes > Hemiscylliidae > Hemiscyllium > Hemiscyllium ocellatum. The sequence continues at coordinate 77,507,993 of NC_083407.1, read as the reverse complement.
GGAAACTCCTACATGAAGGGACAATTTCTCAAGAATACTCAAACAGCAAAAAGGAACCAGAGCAAGGAATTCCAATGAACTCCAAGGCCAAGGTCAATTCCACTTCCTGGAAACATCTGCCACATGTTTAGTCAGAGATGTAGCTCTTGGATCAGGCTCATCAGCCAGACAAGGACCCCCAGAACCCAGGACCAGTGACAGAGAATTCCTTTGGTGGACAATCATACTCTTTAGTGAATGGCTGCTGACAACAAGTATCATACAGTATAATGCAGACATGCCAGCTCACAAGTTACCACCTAACTTGCTCTCATATTTGCTTGCAGCATATTTGAATTGTACACAATTAAAAAAAAAACAACTGAATGTAATTTAAATCAAGATAGTCTAAAAGCTCAGAACAAGAAATGTAAAAAATATACAGTATCTATACAAAACTGGCATACATCAACAACATATGATTGCAGTGTCAAGAGTGATGCTAGATTTGCAAAGCCAGTCAGGCAGCATCCAAGGAGCAGAAGAGTCGACGTTTCAAGCATAAACATTGATTCTCCTGCTCCTCCGATGCTGCCTGACCTGCTGTGCTTATCCAGCACCACGCTCTTGACTCTGATCTCCAGCATCTGCAATCCTCACTTTCTCCGACATATGATTGCATGTGAAGTATACTTAATATCCCATTACAGGTAACTTTAACACTTGCTTTTGTGTTTTAGAATTTCGCGAGAGTTGAACATTGAGAGCTTTGGGAAAAACAAACTGCGCATCCAAATTAAAACACAAAACTGCCACAGACAAATACATTTCAGAAACAAATTCTGAAGCATTTAACACAACAAAAGAAACAGCATCAGATACAAGAGTTACCAAGGTAACAAGATAATTTTTTTTCAAGCAAGATTGTTGTGCATTTTATTCATCTCACTTAGTACTGGAATTTGTAAAGCAGAGCACCCAATCACTTGGGATTACACTGCTAACCTACAAGAAAAATTTGAAAAGCAAGTGAACTTAAAACAAAAGCAGTGGCAATATTTACATCAAAAATATTGTAAGTACTACACAGACTACTGAATTAACCATTGATTTATTGAACACTGCATACAACTGGTGATTTTCTTATGTTTGGTTTGCAAATAATGAATCTCCCTTACTTTCTAAAACAAGGTCTAACTACATTCCATTTTCTCACTAGCTAATTACAATTTAGAAGCAAGGCAGTTCAAGCAGGTTTTCAGAAAGACACTCACCTTTCCTGGGAAAATGTGAATGTTTAGTATTTTCTAGCAAGAATAAACATTATGAAGTAGCTATAAATTTTAACAATTGGAATTTAGCATACAAGGATTATTCTTCCAAATAATGTTATCCATACATAAACTGAATCATGTCAAATTAGACATATTCTCAGTCAGAACCACATACAAGTATATTGAAAGGTGATTAATTGTTGAAGTCAGAAACTCATTTTTCTGAAGCATTTTGAAGTTCCAAAAACACACAAAAAAAAATTATCAGATGATTTAATCCGAGTATTTTCTTGCCATAGAGCCAACCTCTCAATCTGGTTGGATGTGCAGTCAACAAATGGCTACATATTGTACCAGAAATCAGAGAATGAAAAGAAGGCATTCAGTCGATCTAAGTACCATTTTCTCTATGCTCGAATGAAGATGGATTCACATTTACTTCTAGTGTACTCATTCCCCACCCTACTCCACCCCACATAAAACATCTTGATCAGTCACCAGCAGCTATGAAAATTGTTTCACACACATCACCAAACAATTTTGCTTTTGAGTTCAAGCTTTAAACAATAGGCATCAAAATCTTCCCACTTCAAAAGATGTCAACAAGAAATAATTTTTTAAAACACACTATATTTCAGCACCATTTTTGTGTTAAGTTATTGCTTGATGTTTGCTATTCAGTAATGCCATTCACTTCAACACAAAATTCATTCAAAAAACAATTTTGGACCAAGTTCAAATCTTTTCAAATAAACTCAAGTAGCTCAATTTACACAACTTTGTTTGGAATCTGGTTCACCATTCATACTTAATTGGCTTTACTCTTCATCAAGAAGAAACTACAGATGCTGGTCCCACAAATGAACAAGCACTTCAAAATGCAGCTTTTGTTACTAATCTAGGCAATTTTGAAGCAACAAAATTTACTACCTATAGTTACTCCAAGGAATTTATTCCAGTTTTGAGTACAGTACTAAATATAAACCATTCCTGACTTTTGAGCAAAAGATGAGTTATCTGGAATAAAATGAAGGTAAAATTATAACTAGAAAAAGACAAAAAAAAATTAAAAGGTTGTAATTTTGGTCAAAAGCAGGAAAAGCTTTCAAATGGACAATTATGATAAAAAGTACACTTTTCTAAAACATTAATATCAATGGCATAATGCCTAACATACTGAGCAGCAAACAAAGGACATACATCATTAATGTTCATCCATTTATAGCAATTTACATTAAAAGCAAAACTCTTTACAGATTCAAGATAAATTTAATGGGATTTCGAAAGCAAAGGACAAGCCATAGGTAAAAATCTATTCTCCAGTTTTCTCCTTTCACATTATTTGCAGTGCATTCATTTCGATTTGAAAAATATCGATGTTCACTAGATTGAGATAGTCAATTCCTTATCCCAGAGGCAACCTTTCATCTTGTCTGTTAACAATCATCAACAGAATCCCATGAAAGTAAGAAATTTGAAGAGTTTTTTCACCTCCTCAACCTTTTCTACATAAAGCCTCCAAAATGGATATTCCTTTTAATCATGCTTACTTTAATAGTTTTGCCAATGTTTTGTAAGTACAACTCAACAAAAAAAAACAAAACACTACAGGCATTGAAAATCTGAACTTTATAAAACAGGAATTCCCTCTCTAATGGCATTGAGGGTCAACCCACAGCAGATGGACTGCAGTGGTTCAAGAAGGCAGCTCACCACCACCCTCTCAAGGATAACTAAGAATGGGCAATAAATTATGGCCAGCCAGTGATGCCCACATCCCACAAATGATTTTTTTAAAATCTGAAATACTCAGCACATCATGTATCACCTTTCTATGGATGCTGCCTAATCCATTGAATATTCTCAGCATTTCCTGAAAAAAAAATGATTTTGGAGGTAGAAATCTATCAATTGGCACTTGGACTTTAGCACTGAAAATGTGTTTTTTTTCTGAAAATGTAGAGATTAGTATTTGTAACTACTAAAAAAAAGTGAACTTTACATTTTATTCTCTGTAAATTCACTCTTAAACAGAAATAGAACACCTATCTTTGAGAACAAAGATTAACATATCATTATCATTTACAATATAAATCAAATTCTAAACAATATTCTCACTGAAGATGGTTACTGATCTCAATTCAATTGTGAGGCCTTGCTGTTTGCCAGTTGGTTGTTACACATTATAACAGCTCAAAAGATTAGCTATGAAGCAGTTTGAGACATCAGAAATTGTGAAAGGTGCACAAAATCACAAATTCACATTTACGATTCCAGGTATATATGGCACTAAAAACAAACAAACCAACAAAGACAGTCTGTAACCTATTCATTTCATTTGTGCAACTGCAACTTCTGTAAAACATCAGTTGCCACTGTCAACAAATCAATTTGTAGAATGTTGACAGAAAATGTCCTACATGTTGTCAGGAATGATCTAGATTTATGGCACAGAAACAAGATATTCAGTCCAACTAGTTTGCACCAGAAAGTATGTTCCATTCACCCTTTGGCAGCATCTTTAGAGAGAGAAACAAAGTTGACAGAGAAGAGTCATCGGGGTCTCAAAACATTACATCAGTTTCTCTCCCACCATGGATGCTGCCAGCTCAGTAGAGTTTGTCCAGAACTTTCATTTCACCCGCCTATTTCATCTAATCCTATCTGAATATACTTTTATCGCTGTTTTATATACTTAGATATCTTTTTGTGGAAAAATCATTATGTTATTCATCTCAAATATAGTTTTCTGTCCTCTGTGTATGAGAAGAAATGGAAGGGATGCTACAGAATAAGAGCCATCAGAATGAAAGGGCTCTAGTCGGACAACATATCCTGCAGCTTTTCTAAGCTCAGACCAAAGTCAGAATCACAGATATTCTGCTTTCTGCCTTCCTGCTCCGGACAGATCCCCCCTCAATTTCTTTTACTTACGAACTATCATAACTCCTCTACAACTGTTGGCTCTCAATGTCTTAGCAGGGTCACTATCCTGAAAATATTGCTGCGTGACATTTCAAGTTATTTCCAATTCCATCTCAAACACAAAAATCTAAAAATTAAGAGGAACTCCTTGCAGATGTCCCTATGTGAGTTAACGTCTGTGACTCGGTGCTCCCTCATCTTGCATGAACTGGACATCACTGTCCCTTGTAATATTTCCTTTCTTGATATAAAATTGTATACTTCAGCATTAAACTATTACAGTTTTACAACTTTGTCACACTGAAAATTAACTATACACAGCTCCTCACTGAGAAGCAGATTTTCCCCTTCTCCTGATTCCCAGTAGACATCATGGTATCATTTACAAAGCCAAATCCCAGATTAACAAAATACAACCATCAAAAACTTCCTTGGGTTGAGCAATCATCAGCTTCTTTGATTCAAAATAACCAATGGAATGATACTTGTTTCGAGGACTGACTGATCCCAATTATTTTTTAAAAACAATTAAAGTTCACAAGACACTAGTCGCTGTTTCAGGGAATTAATCTGAATGTTTATTTTCAGATTATAAAGTAAATTTTGAGAAATTTTGAAGATAATTTATCTGAGGACCTAGATTTCTGGGAACTATTAAATACAGCCAAACAATGTTGGTCAAGACTCTGCTCCATCCAGTCTTCCCCACACAATCACAGTGCCTTCCGTAATCAATGAAAATATTTTAAACATCACAGAATAACCTTGCATTCATACAAAGTATCCCATGACCTCAGTTTGACAAGTGCTGCACAGCTTATTATTTCCAAGCCAAATTTGCTTCATTCCTATCCTGTGAAGCACTGTGAGATATTTTGTTACATTAAGGTATCGCAGTTCAACTGTACACAATAAAAAGTTCCACAAACAATAATGAGGCAGATGACCAATGAGTCTTTTATTTCAAAGTAGTGTTGGCAAGTCACTCGGAACACTGTTTCCAACACACTTAACATTCTTCCCAGAAAACAGCATGAGATCTTTTACATTCACCCACAAGAGCAGATAGAACCTCAGGTTAATGTCTCATTGAAGGACAGCACCTTAAACATTGCAGCACTGAACTGCAACATTACATGCTCAAGGTCAAGAGAGAAACTTCAACCAGAAGCAACAGTTCCTTCACTGTAGTAAGGCAGCACTACACAAAAAAAAACATATGGTTTTAGCATTTGTTTTGCAAATTATATATCACTTGTCTACATACTCAGAACAAGCACTGGGTATGATTTCTATTGGAAATTTTGGGGATAAAATTGGTAAATTTCAATCTTGCTGTTCGACTATTCTTGGAACAGTAATTTCGGCAGATTGTCGAATAAGCTGCTGATTTGTTATCAGTTTTCTCCATGCTACTGCAGTTAGCCAATTTCACACCTCTCAGAGAAATCTAGTGCTCACCAGTTGCCTGTTAGTGGCTTTGCTGCTTCTCAAAAGCAAAGAGATTTGCACGAAGGTGTGGAATAGATGCAAGGGAAATCACAAAAAAAAACTTAATACTGTACTGCTGTTTGATATAGCATGAATCATTATTTTCACAGTTTACAGTCCTATGATTGATAATTACTGACTGACAGTGCCAATCTTATGGACCGGTAAATTACCTTTCCATTGTTACCAGGTGTCTGCTACTGTTAGTGCCAAGATGAGCAAGTCTCATACATTTATTTCCTTATCTCATGCAGCTTTTCTCAAGCCTTACCCCAACGCCCAGCTGAACATGCTGCAAGGAATTGCATGGAGGCTGCTCAAGGACTGCTCTCATGAAGCTTGCACGCACGGTCATGGTTTGGGTTGAAATAAGGAATAGTCTCTTTAATAAAGACAGACAGACTGATATCTGTGAAACCATGCCACAAATGAATGAATATACAAGGGACCACAAAAGAAAAAGAGAAAAGGAACAATTTGAAATGTTGCTCATGTTATTTTGCATTTTTCACCCATTGTTTTTTTCCATTTTCTCTCACCCTTACGTTTGTCAAATCCATTCTAACTTCTTGTCTCAAGTACTTTCCTTCCTTTCTGCCTCCATTTATCCATTTTGAAGGAAACCTCATTAACTAAATCAAATTACAGTAATTAATTCTTCCCCCCATAGCTCTCAAAACTTGAGTCTCTTATTTCTCAATTTCTCTTTTCATTTCTTTCACCCTATTCAATCCTGATGTATCCTACTTGTTGCTTCTTCACCTTACGCTTATAAAGAAATGGGAGAGAAGATAAAACAGAAAAAGTACAAAGACCCAGAGGAAAAGAATGTAAAATGGAAGAACAACGTCAACAAATGAAAACTAGTTCATACATGCAAAATTAGAAAGGGATTTAATAGGGTTGCTCAGATAAACAGCCTCCTCATGGGAGAAATCATGAAGTGGGCATAATTTTCATGTGGGAGAGTTCAATCATTTAGGTGAGAAATAAAGAAGCCCACACAGGACACTGAGAATTTAGAATAATCTTCTTTAATAAAGCTGAGACACCAGGTTAATTAAACAATTTAATATGAAGCCACATGACTCTTTAAGTTAGCAAGGATATAAAGGGATACAAATTAAAAAGGTAATTAAGTGGAGTTGATTTACAGATAAACTAAAATTCAACTGAGTGAGGAACTGAAGACATTATACCTGTATCTATGTGTTTACATTCCATAAAGAGAACACAACATTCCCTTATATTGCTTAAGGTACTGCAAAACCCACAAACACATGCAGAAAAAAAAAGACATGAAATGAGAGTTTACCATAATATAATCAAAAAGGATATAATGCTAAAATTTACTTTCACTAAACTATCACCAATATTACTTTGATTTGACTTATTGGCATATCTACTGAAACACAGTGAAAAGTATTATTCTGCATGCTATCCAGGCAAAATTATATAAACACAACAGGGTAATAGAACAGAACGCACAATATAGTGTGACAGCTATAAAGCAGGTGAAGAGAAAGATCAATCCTTATATATAAGAGCCCTCCTGAAGAAGGGCTTATGCCCGAAATGTCGATTCTCCTGCTCCTTTGATGCTGCCTGACCTGCTGCGCTTTTCCAGCAACACATTTTTAAGCTCTGATCTCCAGCATCTGCAGTCCTCACTTTCTCCTTATATATGAGAGGTCTGTTCAAAAGTCTGGTAACAGTGTTTGTGAATCTTGTGTATCTTTTGCATGATGGAAGAGTTTTGAAGACAGTATAACAGAGGGGAGGGGTCTTTGAATATGTTAGTTGCTTTCCCAAGGCAGTCGGAAGTGTAGACGGAGTCAATGGATGGAAAGCTGGTTTGTGTGATGGACTGGGCTGTGTTCACGATTCTTTGTAATTCCTTGCGGTCTTGGGCAGAGTAGTTGCTATAGCAAACGGTGATGCAACTGGATAGGATGCTTTCTGTGCATCTATAAAAATTGGTAAGAGTCAGAGTGGACATGCCGAATTTCCTTAGCCTTCTGAGGAAGTAGAGGCATTGGTGTGCTTTCTTGACTGTTGTGTTGACATGTTGATGATCTTTATTCCTGGGAACTTGAAGCTCTTGAGCACCCCCACCTCAGCATCATTGATACAGATGGGGGGTGGGAGTTGTCCTTCACTCTGCTTCCTGAACTGGATGGCCAGCTCCTTCATTTTGCTGACGAAGGAGAGATTGTTTTCTTAACATCGTGCTTTCTCTTGCTTGTACTCTATCTCTGCATTGTTTAAGATGTGACCCACCACAGTAGTGTAATCAGCAAATTTGTAAATGGAGTTAGAGCTGAATTTGGCCACACAGTCATGAGTGTATAAAGAATATACAAAGGTGCTGAGTACGCAGCCTTGTGGGGCACCAATGTTGAGGATTATTGTAGAGAATACCTATTCATACTGATTGCGATCTGCAGGTCAGGAAGTCAATGATTCAGTTACAAAGGGAGGAGCAGAGCCCTAAGTCTCAAGAGTTTGAAGATGAGTTTGTTTGGAATTATGGTGTTGAAGACAGAGCTAATGTCAATAAGTAGGAGTCTGACATGGGTGTCCTTGATAACAAGGGATGACTGTAGGACCAGGGAGATGGCAAATTCAAAAGATGTTATAATAAAGCTAATACAAGAAAGTGTCTATCAGAAATTAATACCTGCTCATTACTTAGAAAAGATCCTGTGAACCCACTGGAATAGTATAGATGTTGCTACACATCTTATTTTTCATCTGGACTGGATAAATTTAGTTATTATTTGTAGCATGAAATGAAATGTGATGTGAAATGTTATTACAATCGGAGAACGTGAAAGCAGTAATGTGAAGTTACTGCTGAAAGAATTTAGAGAATCATTCTTCACTGTGTTTAAAAACCTACTTCAAAATCAAAGCCATTGAAGAGTACCTCATGAGACTGTCAAGAGCTAATAATAATAATAATAATCTGGGAATACAGCAGGCAATGGTAAAACAAAAATTCCAAGGGTATGGATGCATTAGCAAGACTGGTCAATTAAAATATTGCATGACACTATTTTGAAAAGTATGACAGTTTTCCTTGGTGTCCTGATCAAAATGTATTTCTCCAACCAATATGAATTAAACGGGCTTTTTATTGCATTGCCATTCGTGAAGTGTAAATTAGTTGCCCTGTTTCCTACATTACAACAGTGAATATGTTTCAAAATTACTTCTGGCTGCGAAGTACTAGTGGAGGTCAGGAAACTGACTGCATAAATGTTATTCTTTCTTTCCAGCAAGGTGACTGTAGTACCAAACAATAATGTTGTCATAGACTCCAAAATGTGCTAAGAAATTCATATACGAATTAAAAACATTTTTTACTAGTTTTCAAGTACTAATGGTGAATCTAATTTATCAATAGGTTTTCTTTCTAGTCTTCTATTTAGTCAGATCTGAAGCAAAGTCACAATAGGGTGGCATGGTGGCTCAGTGGTTAGCACTGCTGCCTCACAGAACCAGGGTCCAGGATTCGATTCCAGCCTTGGGTGACTGTCTGTGTGGAGTTTGCACATTCTCCCCACATCTGTGTGGGTTTCCTCTGGATGCTCTGGTTTCCTCCCACAGTCCAAAGATATGCAGGTCAGGTGAATTAGCCATGCTGAATTGCCCACAGCATTAGGTGCATTAGTCAGAGGGAAACTGGTCTGGGTGGGTTACTCTTCGGAGGGTTGGTGTGGACTGGTTGGGCCGAAGGGCCTGTTTCCACACTGTAGGGAATCTAATCTAGTTTTATTGATGTTTCTGAAACTCTACTTTCAATAAATCTCAATTTCATTGTAATGTAAATAATTAGCATAGATTTCAAATGTTCTAGTCGTAATTGATTCAAATGCTTGTCAATGCTAATTTATCTTAATATATTCTATTGTTTAACCACATTTTTATAGTCAACGCAGCTTCAAGAGAATCAATAGCCCTCTGAATTTTGACAGACATCAGCAACACTATAATGATTAATTGTTTTAAACTCTACTGCGGTTAGTTCTGGATATAGAATTCACATTCCCTGAAGAAGTTCTAATCTCTAGTAATATTTGTCTAGAACATTCAATGTGTCATTTTATTTTGTATTCTTGCAGATGAAGTTGGTCTTGTATGGCTCTGTATTTAGAATCCCTACAGTGTGAAAGCAGGCCACTCAGTCCATAGAGCCTGCATCAAAACTCCGAAGAGCATTTCACTCAGATACCCCCTCCCAACCCTGCATTTCCCATGGCTAATATACACATTGCCCAACTAACCTACACATCCCTGAACACTATGAGCAATTTGCGATGGCTAATCCACTTATCTGCACATCTATGGACTGTGGGAAACCAGAGAATGTGCAAATTCCACTCAGAGAGTCACTAGGGGCTGGAATCGAACACAGGTCCCCGGCTCAGTGAGGCAGCAATGCTTTTTGCCCGAAAAGTCGATTTTCCTGCTCCTCGGATGCTGCCTGAACTGCTGTGCTTTTCTGGCACCACTAATCCAGAATCTGGTTTCCAGGATCTGCAGTCATTGTTTTTACCCAGCAGTGCTAACTGCTGGGCCATCGTGTCACCCTATTACAAGAACTTCTGTACTATGAATACTCTTTTCTCATTGCCTCTCAAGTCTTTATGGCACTGTAACGATTGCTATTCTGATTATAGATTTTAACGCTAGCTTCAAGTATCCATTTTCTTTAGAATTTGGCTCTAAAACTGAACCACAAAATCTGGGGAATAAAAAAAAGTAAAATCTGTAACTACAGACATTTTTTCTTCTGTTAAAAAGTGATAGTTAAACATTGTACTTCAAATTACCTTTGTGAGATCTACACAATCTCCAGAAAGATTACAAATGAGCTGCTGATGTGCTTTTAGATAAAGGGAGGAAACAAAATCCAATTTTGCTATTTTTGCTTCTGGAGTTCTGACATTTTTTTTCACAAGTTCTCATCATTCCTTCATTGATTCTGTGAAAGGCTAATCAAGATACGATCTCTTGTGAGGGACATGATAATGACTGCTCCAAGGAATTGCAGTCTTCTCTTAAATGCAAACATTTTTGCAGTTCAGTCTCGACATCGATCAGTCGAACCAGTGATAAAGCAAGAACTGTGCTGAGCTTTACCAGAGGTAGGGAAGAAAAGTTTCCACTTTTGTCCATCAACCAGCTATAACGAAGCTTTTACTTCACAGATGCCTGCAGTGCAAGCCTGATACTTAACTTCCATATTGCATTTTGGTCACTGGATTGCAAATCTGGAGCAATGTTCTCATCTCCCATCAGGTAAATTGTCAGAGAAAGTCATGACCATTGTTAAACTAAAATTTTTAAAGCATTTAAATTATTATGCATCTGGAATAATCAGCAAAGAGCTAAGCCAAGTTGACAACCACAATTTGGATGTAATTTTAAGCTAAGGGTATAAGTGATGGCTATAAAATTAGCCATATTAATTTTAAGTTACTCACTGTTTGGACTAGAACACAATGTGTTAGAATGTAATAACAGGACCCAACTTGCATTTATATAACAGCATTAACACGTTTTAATGCACATCATGCAAGCACCAAAATAAACCCAGGGCATGACCACAAGCTTGATGAAAGAGGTAGATTTTAAATGGTGGTATTAAGTGACAAGACAGGCTGAGAGGTTTAGGAAAGGAATTCCTCAGCATCAGTTCTAGCTGGCAAATAGCAAAGCTGCTGAATGTGAGGGGAAATCAATGAGGGATGCAGAAGAGCTCCAAGATAGAAAAACACAGGCTCAAAGTAATGTACAGCTGTTGATCAGCATTTTCAGAGAGATTAGTAACATAATCTTTACTAATCAATGTTCCTTCTGAGATAGATAGAAATTTCTCAGGTTATACAGGCCAGGGAAAAATCATATTTAGCGAAATTATCATGCCAAATGTAGAATATTTTGCTTAATATTGTGCCAAATGTAGAATAATGAAGACAGGAGTGATGAATACAAGAAACATGACACAGTAAAAGATAGGGTCAGCAAAGCATTGAGGTTTGGTTAGCTCAGTTGACTGGATGGCTGGTTTGTGATGCAGAGTGATGCCAACAGTGTGGGTTCAATTCCTACACCAGCAGAGATTACCATGAAGCATTCTTCTTCTGAATCTTTCCCTTTACCTGAGGAGCAGTGACTCTCACATTAAACCACCGTCTGTTGTCTCTCTGTAATGAGAGAGCAGTCATATGTTGTGTAGGATTACGGCAACATCACCTTAGAAAGGAAGAGGAGCAGATGGGAAACAGAATACTGGAATAGTCAAGTCAGGAGGTTAAAAAAAAAGAGGACACGGATGATAGTTTCAACTGCAGATGAGCTAATAGAAAATAGAAACTGGCAATGTCACTGGTTTAAAACATCTTATTTCAATGATAGAGAAAATAGAATGATGAGATTGTGAACAGATTTGTTCATGAAACAATTGCTGGACAAGGAACGGAATCAGTGGACATGATATTGAGCTGGTGCTGGGACGAGAGCGAATGGCTTCTCTTTCACAAATATTTTAACTGGAGGAATTCAAGGCCCATCCCTCTCTACCATTTCAATGCTTCCCATTTACTGCACTTGCCATTCTGACTCATCTGCTGACTTACAATCCTCACAATCTTGCTCATTCTCAATTCACTTCCTGATTTGCAGCATCTTCCTACTACTCCTGTCCTGAAGCCAAATTGACTCCCAGTCTCCCAATGGCTGTGTTTCTCCACTCTGACAAATGACTTTCCATATCTCACTTCCAAATCCACAATCACCTCCATTCTCAGCAATCCCTTCTTCGGTTCACACTTCCTCCCAAAATTCCTAATAAAGTTCTTCCCCCTTACCTTCTCATGTAGTTCCACACACTCACTCCTCCTCATAGTCTTGAGTATCTTTTTGTAGGACCACAGACAGATTGTAAATATTACCATACATGTATTATTTTAGTTTTGTAAAAAGCACTGGCAATGCTTGATATGAACAAAAACCATAAAACTGCTTCAAGAAACATATGTATTTAGTTTGCCAGATTGTTTCATTGTTTAGTACATTGTTTTCATGAAAAGAGGTAGAGAAGGATAAAGGATAAGGATGAAAATAAGGATAGAGAAGCCTCAGCTCCTATGATTTGCCTACAAGTTTGAGATTTTGCAGCTTGTGTGAATGATGTGAAACCGTGAGGGGGGTGTGAATTGACCACAGCACATGATGCAGAGAACTAAGCAAGTTGGAGGCAGAGTTGGGGAGGTGGGTAAGCAAAAAGGAATTTGTCACAGGGGTTAGTGGACTTTCGTTACAGCTTTCTGCAGCTTTAAAAAACAGAGTCCCAGAAATTATGCTGCTTGCCTGGCATCCAGGTTAAGGACTTCTCCTCCGGTCTAGAGAGAAACTCAGTGTTGGAGGAGAAAGATGCAATTGTTTTGGCCCATGTGTATATCAATGATAAGGGTGGGATGATGGAAGAGGCTCTGCTGAGAGTGTATAAGCAGCTATGCTGAAAATGTGTTGCTGGTTAAAGCGCAGCAGGTCAGGCAGCATCCAAGGAACAGGAAATTCGACGTTTCAGGCATAAGCCCTTCATCAGGAATACATTTTCAGCAACACACTTTCAGCTCTGATCTCCAGCATCTGCAGACCTCACTTTTTACTGTAAGCAGCTATGGACTAAATCAAAAAAGTAGAACCACACAAGCAACTATTCATAGGGTAAACAATATCAAAGAATTAGAAAACATAGAATCTTGGGGGTGGGGGGTGGGGAGGGGCAGTGGGTCATTCCGCTCTTCAAGCCTACTCCACCAGTGAAAATGATCATGGTCGATCCTTTACCTCAAAGCCATAATTCCCCTTTTCTGTCAGCAGGTCTTGGTGTTTTTAATAAGTTGAAAGCATGGCTCAAACATTGGCGTGAAACAAATGGGTTTCAATTCATGAGGGCAGGTTGGAAAGTAAAACAGATAAAGGTAAAGCAATCTTGTAGGGGAGCAATAATATTAAATGGGAACAACAGCATGACAGCAAGAGACAGAACATACAAACTCAAGATTGCTCCAAACAGTCGGAGTACAGAAAAATGGCTTTCAACTAACAGAGGGGAAAGTGCATTCAGGGAATTGAGATTTACAGATCCAAAGATAAAAGCCGTGGTTAAAGGAAATTGCATTGATGTGGGGAAAGGAATTCTGAGTTTAACAATTATAGAAGAGGCAGTAAATTCTCATGTGGAATAGTGGCAAAAGAATAAAATTTAAATTACTTTATCTGGATCCACGGCACATCCACATCACGACAGGATGAGATGGTGGCATAAATAAAGAAAGATGGTTTAGATCTAATTGCACTGAGAGAAACATTACCTAATTAATACACAAAAAAGGATGGCAGATTTGGTAAAATATTGTACCTTCAGTACAAACGAGTTCCAGGATGCCAGTCTGATACATGGCAAACACATCTGCAGTAACCGTTTACAACTCAGGCAGCTTTGGCTCATGCTTCAATGAGCTGGAGGCAAACTACAAACACTGTATTGTACCACACTAGTGGTGATGGTACTGGGGCACATTGGAGAAACCCACTCTATCAAGAGATGGTCCATAATACCTGCGCTTCAATCATTGTTCAAGGAAAAGAACACATGACTGCATGTGAGGCAGGTAAGGGGGCTCCGGGGTGCCTCTGCTTTTACAATTGTCGAATGGTTTTGAGGTTCTTTCAGCTTGTCTGGACATTCCTGATGAAGAGCTTATGCCTGAAATGTTGACTCTCCTGCTTTTCCAGCACCACACGTTTTGACCCCAAGGCTGGGGAGGATCTTACAATGGGAGGTGTAGGATGCAAACATTGTGCACCATGAACATACCAATGACACATGTAGTCCATAGCCAGTATGAGAAGTTTGGCACTGAATTACGAAGCAGAGCCTCACTCAATCAATAATAAATTTCCAGATTATTACCTGAATCATCATCAAATTGGCATAGGACAAATAAAATTAGGGAAATGATTGCATGACTGGTGCCCCAAAAGTAAATTCTATTTTGACAGGCACAGGCATTTGCACTAGGAAAAGTGGGGTCTGTATCATTGGGACAGTCTATACCTGAACAGCATGGGAGCAGCATTCTAACAAGCTATATAACGAGGAAGGAGAGAAAGTTTTGACTAAATAGTGTGAAATTTATGGCTTATACCACTTTCACGTGTGTTACTGCCTGAAAATGAGGGTGGATGCACACTTTTGATAAAAGGAACTTGGAAAATTAATTCACATTTTCTATGTCCACTGTAGGTAGGAATGAATTACTGCCTCAGGACACATTTTAATCAGAAACTAAGTGCACCTCTCTCTCTCTCAGCTTGATTCTCACACTGAAAACAAAAATCAATGGGATTTTGATACGAAACTTAACTCCACATTCTTAATTTATACAACTGACCCGACTGTTACCAGTAAAGGTAAACAGCAAGCAAAAGCCAACAACTGTTGGAATAATCGGCACTGTTCTTTATGTTCAGTTGTTGAATCTTTGTTATAAAACCTGCAGGGTTTTAGACAAGAGTGTGTCAAATACATGATAGCCCTCCCAATGGCTCCTCTGGGGGAGCTGCATTTCTGAGATAACGTTTCAACTGAAGCTCCCTTTACCTGTACTGTACTTGTAATTCAAATGACCATGTATTAGGTTCGAACACTACTTAAGGAGTTGATGGAGTTATTCCAATATTGTTATAAACATTTCTCTCAAAAATGACCAAAAAAAAGGATTAACTGGCATAAAATTTGTCAGTATAATGACATTCAATGTAGTTGGAAATAGCCTAACTCTGAAAAATGTTACAATCTATTCTACAAAATCCTAAACCAACATTAAAGCTGCTCATAGAAATCTTTAATGAAACTTGAATCTTAATTCTCACAGCTATCATCATAATGAATGATAAGAGCCCATCCGTTCAGTGAAGGAATACAGCAAGTCTTGTGGTTGGCAAAGCAAAAGAAAATCCACAGCTTGCTCTGCAGTTGTTGCTGACAGAAGTCCCACCAATGCTCTCACATTCAGAAAAGACACAGCGCTCTACAGCTGTTACGTGGTAGCGTAGTCCTCTATAAAATTACACCGGATGACAATCACCATTATACATGAGTTATCACAGCTCAAGAGTATTAATACAACATTTTAAATGAGCAACACATGCATAGTTTTTCAGCACTCTTCAGTTCAAAATCATGCTGCTTCCATTGTCTTTATAAATCTGCCCCAGGAACTATCATTACTTACAGCAGCATTTGTTCAAAACTAGAATTAGTAATTGCCTGCTGCCCAAAAACACGTGGCACAGCAATTCAGTGTAGCTGACAAAAAGCCTGGTAACCATCTAAGATGATGCATTAATGGATTCAGAACTCACCATGGATTCAATACTGAATTGAATTTAATATAAAATGCAATTCCATTTTAGGTTTCAATTGAGGTTATACTAGAATACAGCCTACTGAGGAAAGAAAATGTTTCCATCTATTTTTGCAAATGCTCACCTCCCTGAGACAGGCTTTACATTCAAGCAGCTGACCTAATCAAAAGAATCCTCCTACTCCGGTTATACTGTCGAACACCCTCTTCCAACAGGCAGAAAATCCAAAGTTTGAAAACATGTAGCAAAAGATTTAAAAACAGCTTGTTCCCCGCTATTATCAAACTTATGAACAGACCTCTCCTGTTTGAGTTCATCTTTCTCTCCATACCTGTGTAGCTGTAACACTATGTTCTGCATTCTGTTCTATTACCTTGATGTAAGGTATGATTTGTCTAGTTAGCTTACGAAACAATTTTTCAGTGCATCTTCAGTACATGTGACAATTATAATAAATCACATCAAATATTGATTGCTTGGTCTCTGAATTACTAGTCCAGTAACAATGCCATGCAACACTGTCCCCTGCATCACCCAATATAATGATATTGCTTCGGCCCCTTTCCAATCCAAACAAATTCTGTTTCCTCAACTCTGTTTAGTACTTACAATAAATGCACCATATATCTCAATTATTCTAAAAAAAACCTTGTGTGACAAACATTGTCAAAAAGATTTCTGACAAACTACAAAAATTGTCTGAACTTTATCCAAATTGCTTACTTGCACAAAAAAAGATTTATTACAGTTGTCAAACAGGATCTGTTTTTAACAAATCCATGCTGGCTGTTCATAACTAACACATGCATTTTTAATCCCTTATTAATTTAATCTCAAATTAAATTTTCTAAAAATATACCTTCAACTGACATTCACCTTAGCTGATCCCGAAATATTCACTCACTTCTACAAATTGTTTCTATGGCTCCCCTCCAATCCTCTGACAAAATTTCTATTTTGAAAATATACATATTCAAACAAAACAAAAATGAAACGTAATAGCTGGAATCGCTTGCTAGCTCCTCTGACTTCCTTCAACACTCTATGGCTTATGACATTTTGACCCATCTACCTTCAGTTCTGCATTTACAATCAATCCCTGTCCTACAGTCCTTTTAATGAATTGATTCCTCATCATCCTCTGGTCTCCCCATATTCTCACCTCCCTACTATGGGTCAAAAAATGTAAAGTATTTCATTTGGCTTAACTGAAAAAAGGGGGTGGTGCAACAAGACCTCAGCGCTCTCATGCACAGGTAATTGAAAGTACACATGTTAGATGCAGCAGGCAGTGAAGGTGGCAAATCAGATAATGCCCTTAATAGTGAGACAATTCAAGTACAGGGTAGACAAGCAGGACATGGACGAACACAAACCAGGCAGCATCAGGAGGTGGCGAAGTCAAAGTTTCGGGTGTAACCCTTCTTCAGGAGTGGGGGTGGGTGTAAGGGGAGCTGCACATAAAGGGGGAGGCGAGGGCACATTGGTGAGGTAGGAATGGGCGAACACTGAGGTATGACCTGGTTGGTCAATGGAAGGAATGAATCCAGTTGTTGGCAAGAAGAAAGGATTGATGAGAGGAATGGAAGGGAGGGGAAGGGGAAGGGGCTGGGAAGGGAGTCAGCAGGTGGGAAGGCATAAGAGCAATAATGCCTTGCTGCCCTTGTGTTGCTAATGACTTTCCTTACTTGGTCATCTAAATCTTACCATCTTGAGTTTTATTCTCACTTTTTTTTTGCACAACACACATTATTTAATTTGGTCCATTTTCACTTGGTAGGAATGTATTTAGCTCTGTTACATAGCCACCTCTAACTAGAAGCTTTCCCCCCATTGACTCATTAAACTCTCTGTTAACAATTTGTTCCATTCACTTGGGACAGATCCTTATTTTCCTGACTAAACCTTACCTCTCTTCACTTCAGCATACTTATCTGGGAGTCTTTGTTAGCCTTCTCCATTCTTACCTTGATCCTAATTATATCATCATTCCCAACTGACATACTTTCATCAGTTATGTTCTCAATTTTATTTCCCAGAATTAACTGAAGCTAATACTCCTTGCTGCTGATCCAAGAAGGATTTCTGGATGCATACTTAAAAAAAAACTTATTCTCGGCTTTGATGACACATATCATAGATTTCACAATCAGGCAGTTGTTAGATTCATAGATTATTACACAAAGTGTAAGTTTCAAACCCACAAACATCAGTCAACTGAGATCACATTTATAAAACTGACCACACTGAAAACATTCACAATTAATACACTGACAAAGCTCACAGCAAACTATCCACCAAAGCTTTGAGAGTGCACAACTGACACTTCTTTTATTCATTGTTTAATAAAGTTTCCCCTTTTTTTGTTATAAAAATATTAGTCATCGTCTAAAGATATCTATAGTAAAGATATAATTGTCCTTGCGAATATCGTGAGACTCTATCTTGAATTCAATTGATTGAAAAGGCCCAGCAAATCAAGAAATTTAAAACAAAGTCAACCATAGGCTGTAGATCTCAATTCACATAAAAGCAACACTAGTCAAGAGCTACAGATTTTCTTCACTCAAGGATATTAATGAATCGTTTGGTTTTTGCAACAATTCAGTAGTTCCATACTTACCACTAATGATACAAGAGTTTTTAAAACATTGAAGATTTTTAAAAATTGACTAACTGAATTTAAATTCTATAGCTGTCATGGAGGGTTTTAAACTTCTGCTTATGTATGTTATTAGTCCAGACCTTTGGGAAAGAGCTGAAAATGTGTTGCTGGAAAAGCGCAGCAGATCAGGCAGCATCCAAAGAGCAGGAGAATCGACGTTCCAGACATGAGCCCTTCTACAGGAAATGGGAAACCAATAACATAACCTTTATGCTATTACTGACAAGGTACAATGGCAGGGTAGGCATTATTCACGTACAGTGGAATCCAGAATCATTGAAATCCACCACCATGACTGAGGAATTCAAATTCAGACAATTAAATAGAACTAAACAGTAAGGTCTTACTGAGGAAGGAAAAAAAGAAAAGTTACCATATACCATAGAACAAGACATAACTTTAACAACTTATTCCAAGGGAAACAGTTTGGAAACAAAGATTGCTGAGGTTGTTAGTGTTTCTCAGAATGGGATTTATCTCGAATGATGGAAACCTATGAACCTTATGCAGACTCAATTTGTAACAATAACCAATCTCTATTTACTTGATCTTCAAACTCAGATCAATGCAGATATGGGCATCAAATCTATTATTGAACTTGCAACCATTGAGAAACTCAAAATTGAGCAATCCAATCTAATAAACAGTTATTTTTGTGATGCTATGGTCAGTTCCCCAACTTGATGGTACTTGTGTCTTTAGTTTAACTTAGGGACAAAGTCATACCTATGTATCAGCACAGAGACTAAAATATGCGACAATCATCTAAATGCAGTGTCTTAATATTTCTAAGTATTGAAATGGGAAAGAAAATGTAAGAGGCATTTATTAGCCTCATCTGTTTAATACTAAACATGAGGCTGAGCAATTGTTGACAAAAAGAAGTTAACTAATACAACACTCAGTTAAATTCTACAAACTACTGTGTTTGTCATACCTCACTGAAATACAAGAAAATTCAAGTGCTCTCTTAATGATACAATAAATAATGCATAATTTCACTCGGTCATTAGCATACAAATCACTGCCTTAGATTAAACATGTTTTATAGGTTTACATATTAAGCACATAAAAAGGAACATTCTTGAGACTCAGTAATAGAATGATGGCAGAACTGAAGGCAGGATCAACAGAGAAATACAATCAAATTTAGTGCAAATGCTAAAATGGAGCAGATAGGGAAGGAAGTGCTACTTCTGTTATTTGCTTGGTTTGTTGACAATCTAATAAACAGAAGCATGGTAGGGCACCTGAGACCAATGGAATGTACACAGTGTTCCATGTGGGATCAGGATTTCCTGATTCCTGTGCAGGAATTTCCGACAGCTGGAGAAGCTCAAACTCTGGGTTTTCAAGATTGAGCAGCAGATGGCATCAGTTCAGCATTATCCCTAAGGCCAAGAGCTCCATGGATATCAAAGGTTCAGAGACGGTCATTTGCTATTTAAGTGTGTGCAGACAGACAGGAAGTGTGAGATCAGCAAACTGCCAAGGAAAGCCAGGCAATAGTGCAGCATTTCAATTATAGAACCATTCATGGGTCTGCCTTTTATAAACTTAATTGTCTACACAAAAACAATGTACTTTGTTTTTGCCCACTGAGCATTAATCTTCACTTAACTATGCTTTTTTAAAAATCTACTTCCTATGCTTTGTGGCTTTAATTAAATAAATAGAGGTTAGTTGTTGTTACAAATGGAGTCTGCATAAGATTCATAGGTTTCAATGTGCATGGGCAGTTTGCCGCTGTTGAAGTTTGCCAAAGTCTAAAAAGTGGTCCCACACTACCAGGTTTGAAGGAATACAGCACAGTTGCAGGAGATGGTCAGCAAAAGCTGAAAGTAAAGAACCAGCAAATCATGGTCAGTGTGGAAAAAGGATAATCAAATGTGTTAATTGATCGAGCACAATTACCTTCCAATGTTCTCAGATTGTGAAACACTTGCCCAATGGAGGAATGATATTTGGACAAAGGTTATACTCTTACCAAAGGAGAAAAAGTATACTTTGACATTATTAATTCTTACAGGTAGTACTTTGTGAAGGAGATGCCTGTCAGTTGATTCTGTTGAAGGTTTCAAACTTCCATTAGAGGCCTGAGATGAAATCTACGAGAAAGATGAAATATCAAAGAGAATGTGATAGATTTCATAGAAACAGAAAACGGAAAGGGTGTCATTCAGCCCTTTGAGCCTCCTCTGCCATTCAATATGTAATTTCCTTTGAACTAAATGGAAATAGCCATGTTATGAGTACTCATAACAATCTCTAATGAGATCCCTGTGCCATTGAACAAAGTCTCTATGAAAAAGGCAGAGACAAAATACGACATGATAAAAATGAGAAATATTTTTGGAAAAATCAATTAATTTGCAGTTCATCCTGTCAGGACATTCATGAAATTATTAATAAAACCCAAATGATTTTAATCTGTGTGTTAGACATGGCATCAGATAATAAGACTCACAAACAAACCATCTTAAAATTTCACAGAAAACCTGGATCACTCAAATTCAAGATTAAAATATCCACTAAAATTCTATAAGTTGTCAGAAAAAAGGCATATAATTGAGCAAATATGCATGGTAAGTTAAGCAAATATCAAAGAACTGTATAGAATGACCGAAAGATTAATTTATGAGAAAGAAATTACAATATGAGAATAATAAAGTATGCAAGGAATTTGGTTAGAAATGTAAATGAAATAGATAACAAGAGCTTCAATTTATATGAAATAGATAGCAAGAGCCTCTATGGGTATTTAAAAAGGAATAAATGAAAGCAAGTCCAGTTCCTCTGGAGAGTGAAAATGAAGTGTTAAGAGTAGATAATAAAAGAGACAGTGGATCAAATGAACAAATATTTCACTCCTGTCTTCACTGCAGAGAATTCAAAAACCTTCCAGTGGGAGCTGTATTCAGGAGGTGGAAGGGAGAGAGGAATTTGGGAAATTACAATCACAAGGGATGTGGTAGTAAGTAAAGTGATGGAGCTGTCTGCTAACAGGTCCCCACGTGCTGATTGATTTCGCCCTGGGGTCTTAAAGAGGGGGGTCACTGTGCAAGTTAACACCTTGGTGCTAATTTTCCAAAATACACTAGATTCAAGAAAAGGTTTATCAAACTGAAAAGTAACAAACATTACCCAACTATTCAAGTTAGTAGGGAGGCACAAAAAAGGAAACTATAAGCCATACAGAAGGGGTGAGAACTTTGAAAAATGCATGGTAGTCAGAATGAGTCAGCATGGCTTTCTTAAGAGGAAAATCACATTAAAAACTGTTTATTAGATTTCTTTGATGGAGCAATATGTGCTGTGAATAAAGTGGAACTTGTAGATGTACTGCACTTGGATTTCCAGAAGACATTTGACAATGTGCCACATAAAAGATCACTCTGCAAAGTAGAAGTTCACAGTGCAAAAGGAAATATATTAACACAAAGGAAGATTGAGTGGCTGGCAGTAAACAAAGTTTGCATTTGTGGCTCTTTTTCAAATTGACAGGGTGTGATAAATGGAGTCCAGCTGAGGTCTGTGTTGAGGCCTCAGCTTTTACGATTTATCTCAATGATTCAGTTAAGAGAGTGATAATCTGATTGACTGGAAACATGGGAGGATAAGTGGTGGCACATAATACATGAAAGGTACCATGGATGATATGGTGTTGGGGAAATGAGTCATTTGGTTGTGTGTGATAACACTTCTGGATCTAAAAAGAGATGAGCAAGCAATGGCAAGGCAGCTAAACTTGCAAATGTCACAAAGACATGTTGTGAAGTCGGCTTGAGGTTGCAGACATATTTGAATAAGTTGAGTGAGTAGGCCAAAACTGGTGGATAAGTCTAAAATGAGAAAATGTGAAAATTGGTCACTTGGCTGGAAGAATAAAAGAACATAATGTTGGAGATGGACTGCAGAATGTTAAGGTGCAGAGGAATGTGGGTGTTCTTGGTGCCAGAGTCCCAAAAAGTAAGAATACTCATTCTGCAAGTAGTTAACAAAACTAAGTATTTCTATCCTTCATTATGAAAGAGATTCAATGGGAAAGTAAGAATACTATGCTTCAGTTATACAGGGTATTGGTGAGACTGCATTTTAAATACTTTATCCAATCTTGATCTCCTTACTTTAAGATGTATGTAAATGTGTTGGAGTTGGTTCAAAGGAGCTTTACTAGATCGATACCTGGAAAGAGCTGGTTGGATTATCAGCAAAGGCTGAACAAACTGGACTTGTTCCCATTAGAATTTAGAAGATGAGTGGTGATTTGATTGAACTATACAAGATGCTGAATGGTTTTTGCATGATGGATGGAGAAAGGATACTTTCTCTTGTGGATCAGTCCCAAACTAGGGGGCATTATTTATAAAGAATAGGGTTAGCTTTTTTAGGTCAGATTAGAAGGATTCTTTTCCTCAGAGACTGAAGAAATTTTGGAACTCTGTCTGAAGTGGAGGAGATCAGTTTGTTCATTGCTTTCAAGATGGAGGTTGTTAGATTTTTATTTTACAAGGGAATCAAGAGTTAATTCCATTAGATGGAAATGTGGAATTCAAAATACAAATGGACCGGCTGTGATTTTATAAAATAGCAGAACAGGTTTAAAGGGTCAAATACTTCTGTTTCCCATTCACATAACTCTATAGTACAAATGCAGCTGGTGAGAAATGCACAATGCTAAAACAAGAAACTGGTGCCAAGATGTCAAGTCTGCAAGATGAAGTAACACAGAGTTGATGAAGATAATACCATTATCATAGTGTATGTGAACTTCCAATAGGCAGTTCATCAAGAGCCACAAGACAGAATTAATCTTTGCTGACAAGCGTATGAAATAAAATGGACAGCTGGAGTATCAAGTTTGTTGGGTTACAGGGGAAAAAAAGAGCCATGATAAATAGTTGTACTTTTGGGTAGGAGTATTGTATACAATAGGAGATCCCCAGGGATCAGTACTATTACTATTACTTTTCTTCAACTGTATTCATGACTTAGACATGGATATACAGGGCACAACTTCAAAATATGCAGGTGACATGAAACCTAGAAGTTTAGGATTAGGAAGGGGATAACAAAAGACTTCAACAGGACACTGATAGAATGGATGAACATGTGACCAATAAAATTTCATGCAGAGAAGTACAATGTGATATACAGAAAACAATGAGAGGTAAATAAAGAAAATAGCAATACTGTCTCAAGTCCCTCAATACTGTACATGCACAAATCAAATAAAGCTGGCAGGACTGGTCGAGAAAGCAGTTACAAAAAAAAGGTATATGAAAACTTGGATTTGAAAAGAGAATTTTAGTGCACAAAAGCAAGTAAATTCCAAGATTCCTGAAGAAGGGTTTATGCTCAAAACGTTGATTCTCCTGCTCCTCAGATGCTGCCTGACCTGCTGTGTTTTTCCAGCACCACTCTCTCAACCCAAATAGCTTTCCCGAAGGAAGTGACCCAGAAAACCAAGTGAGCTGTCCATTTTGCTGACAGAGATTTCAAGGGTCTAGTAGATAGGATGGAGGAGAGGAAGGTCTTTTTTTTTTCCAATCTGACTGGAAGCTAGTCTACAAGACTCAGGCAGCCTGGACCCAGATAGCAAACTGGGAGTGCATAGTATCTCAAATGGAACACAATTCACAGCTATGAGAATAATCTCCCACACCCCAGAAGGCCAACATAGAACATAAAGCGCAGCACAGGCCCTTTGGCCCTCGATGTCGCGCCGCCCTGTCATACTAATCTGAAGCCCATCCCACCTATACTATTCCATGTACGTCCATATGCCATGTCCAATGACGACTTAAATGCACTTAAAGTGGGGATCTAAGATGGCAGCGATCTGAGAAGATCACACTGCAGGGCTTCGCATCGCAGCAGGAGCAGGAGGGTCCTTTAATCCACCCAACCCAGGCCATCAGGATTTCTTGGGGTGTTGGAAAGATTGTGGAGCCCCAAGAAACATTTCAAAATTGACTTAGTTGTATTTTCAGCTGTCCAGAAATGCCCAAAAAGGGAGGAGAAGTGTCTTAGGCTGGGCCTACAGCTCAGCCTGCAGCAGCCTTGGAGCCGATTACTCTCCAGGATCTGGTGAACCAAGCTCTCGAAATCTCGCGTGATGTTAGGGAAACAAATTGAAGAGAAGCTGGCTCCAGTCTCTCTCATGCTGCAGAAGCATGAGCAGCAGCTGGGAGACCTGGAAAAGAGGACGGATGAGGTGGAGCACAGGGTCACAGTGGTGGAAGCTGATGCCAATTCATTCAAGGAAGAGATCCAAGCCCTGAAGACGCAGGTTCGTAATTTGTGTGACCGAGTGGATGATCTTGAAAACAGGGACAGGAGAAAAAACATTCGGATCATCGGTCTGCCTGAGGGAAGGAAGGTCAGTGGCCTGAGGAATTTGTTGAAGATTGGCTTCCGAAATTCCTTGACTTGGAGACTGGCATGAGAGGATTGAAGACAGAGAGGGCTCACTGGGTCACAGCACGAAGGTCGGGTCTGGGTCAACGCTCTCGTCCTTTCCTGGTGCAGTTCCATCATTACTGGGATAAGGAGAGAGTCATGGAGGCTTCCAGACTCCAGGGGAAGGATCCAAAGGCCCTAATTTACAAGGGGTCTAGGATCATGTTTTTTCAGGACTTTTCAGCAGCGGTGATCCAGAAATGAAAATCATATGATCGTGTCAAGAGAAGATTGAAGGAGCTTGGGATTCAGTACTCCGAGATATCCGGCAGGGATCCATGCATCTCTTTGACACATCGGAGAAGGCAAGAGGCTTTGTGGACAAAATAACCTAATTTAAACAATTGTGGTATGTACAAATATTGTTGCTTGGGTATGTGTTTATCATTCTGTAAAAGAAACGGAGGAAATCCGGTTGGAGCTTTGTTTTTCCCTTTTTTTTCCTCTATTGATAATAATTTGGTTCAAACTATGCCTGGCGGTGGTTAAGATGTGCATTTTAAATTTCTAAGTTAGGACATACCAAAGGATGTTTGGGGTATTTATTCCCCCATTTTTTAAATGAAAGAATTTTTTTTATTCATATTGATATTCTATGGGGTGTTTATTCTTTTTAGCTTGTGCTTGCGATGCGGCTCTAGCTGGGAGAAGTGAACATAGTTGAGATGGTTAGATGCCTCTTTATGGGCAGTTCGGGATGGGTAGTTGCCCCCTCTAGGCAGGGGGTGAGTTCCCCTACTCAGCACTATTGGCGCTTTATATGTTGGTTTATTTTCTGGTTTTTGTTGTTTTTTTATTTTTAATAATTTTGTATGTTTGTTAAATGTAGCGGTTTTAGTTTATGTAGTTTTAATATTTGGTGGGCCATGCAACACTAAGGCTCAGCAATTTGTGGTTTGGGTTCCTCCTCTCTGGAATTTAAATGTAATTGCAGAAGATTATGGCTAATGGTTTGATTAAATGGTGTACCTGGAATATCATGGGAAGTCACTCACCAATTAAGAGGAAGAAGGTACTCTCGAGTCTTAGAAAGGGGAAGGTTGAAATTGCTTTGTTACAGGAGACACATTTAGATGACAAGGAGCATCTGAAATTGCAGCAGAATGGCTTTGACCGAGTTTATTTTTCATCATTTAATACCAGAAGTAGGGGAGTGGCTATATTGGTAAGGAAAAGTCTCTCATTTAAATTGTTGGAATGTGTTAAAAACACATACGGGAGGTTTGTAATTCTTAAAGCCTTGATAAATGATGAAGAATATGGCATTTTAATGTTTATTGTCCCTCAGCTCATCCTCTTAAATTCTTGGCAGATGCTTTTTCTAAACTGATAAGTCTCAAGTCTCGGCACATCATTATAGGGGGAGATTTTTACTGCCTCATGGACCCCACAGTAGACAGGTTGCCTACAGGTCCCTCGATACCCTCTGCACAAACTAAACAGTTATTGAGTTTGTGTGGGGAATTAAGGTTGGTGGACATCTGGAGGTGTCTCCACCCTACAGGTAGGGATTTCACGTTTTTCTCCAATCCGCATAGGTGTCTCATGAGGATTGATTTTTTTCTGACCCCTGCGGTAACCCTGGACCTGGTGGCATTTTGTACGATTGGTAATATTACCATCTCTGATCATTCTCCAGTGTACCTTATGGTTAAGATTAAGGACGTTACAGTGGATTCAAGGTACTGGCGAATGGACCCCTTTATTCTCATGGACAGCAAGTTTGTGGAGCATTTCTCTAGGGAATTTCAGGCATTCCTAGAGATCAACATAGGCTCGATTGAAAGCTCATCTGTTCTCTGGGAAACTGCCAAAGCTTATGCTAGAGGGTTAGTTATTTCATATTCCACCAGTAGGAAGCAGCAGAAGGGTGAGCAGCAACGTCTTCTTGAAGCACAGTTGAAGGCAGGCGAGAAGGCCTATATTGACAGACCCTCATTGGTCAAACTACAGAGGATTACGGCCCTGCGATCTGCACTAAATTCCGTGCTCATGCAGATGGCAAAGAAGGAGCTGGTTTTTGCAAAGCAAAGGTTATACGAACATGGTGACAAGCCAGGCAAATACTTGGCATACCTTGCCAGAAAGAGAAGTGCCCCACAAACCATCACAGCAATTAGGGAAGGGTCTGGGAACCTAACATGTGATTCTAAAAAGATTAATGTAGTGTTCCAGAGATTCTACTCTAAAGTTATGTCAGTCTGAGAATTGTGAGGAGGGGTAGGCCGAAATGGAATCCTTTTTTAGAGATCTGAAGCTCCTGGGTGTGACTCCCGAACAACAGTCCTTTCTCAATGCCCCAATATCAGAGCAAGAAGTGCAGGAAAACGTGAGGCAGCTTCAGAGTGGAAAGGCGCCCGGTCCTGATGGACGTCCCAGTGAATTCTATAAGGAATTTAGAAGTATACTGTCAGGCCCGATGCTGACTATGTTTAATGATTCATACAGTCATGTTCGTCTCCCATCATCTCTGAGAGAGGCCAATATTTCACTTATCCTTAAAAAAGGAAAGGATCCAGAAGACTGTGCTTCATACAGGCCCATCTCGCTCTTAAATGTAGACTTTAAGATCCTCTCTAAGACTCTTGCGTTAAGGCTGGAGACTGTGTTACCTTCTATTATTAAAGAGGAACAGATGGCTTCATAAAGGGTCGCAGATCCTCCAATAATGTTAGGAGGCTGCTTAACGTAACTCAAGCATGCCAACAGCAGTCAATACAGGGATTGGTGATTTCTTTAGATGCAGAGAAGGTATTTGACCGAGTTGAGTGGTCATACCTTTTCTATACTCTAGACCGGTTTGGTCTGGGCGAAGTTTTCATAAGATGGATAAAGGTTCTCTGCAGTGTACCTCTCGCTGCAGTCATTACCAACAGGGTACGATCAAGCAATTTTCATATTTCTAGGGGCAGCTGCAGGGCTGTCCCCTTTCACCATTACGTTTTACGTTGGTGATTGAACTGTTGGCAGAGGCCATTCGTGGGGATCTCAATATATCAGCTCCAGAAGTGGGGCCAAAATTACATAAGATCTCGCTGTATGCAGATGTTGTTCTAATTTTCTTGACAAATCCAGCAGTCTCAGTGCCTTGCCTGATACAATGCATTCACACGTTTGGCGCTTTTTCAGGGTATAAGATTAATTTTGCTAAATCAGAGGCTATGCCTATGGGTGGTCTTATGAAAGAGTTGGCTCTTGAGAGTGACTATAGATTCCCATTTAGGTGGTCACAGGGGGGTTTTGTGTATTTGGGCATATTCATTACTCCAGTTCTGGATTGGCTGTTCAAAGTCAATTTTACTCAATTATTTGAAAAAATTAAACAAGATCTCCAAAGATGGGAGGCACTTCCAGTCTCATGGTTGGATTGGATAGCACTTATTAAGATGAATATTCTCCCTTGTTTGCTACACTCTATACAAATGCTCTCCCTGATTTTCAATAAACAAACACTCAGGAGACTGAACAGTTGGTTTAGCTCCTTTATCTGGCACCGTAAACAGCCCCTCATTAAATTAGCCAAACTGCAGTCGTCTCACAGATTGGGGGAAGTAGACCTTCCGGACATTAAAAATTACCAACTAAGCTCGCTTTTGACCTATGTAAGTGATTGGGTTTGTGGGGACCCTCTTTCAATATGGCTAGATATCGAAGTCTCCCAGGCAAGGTGCCCCCTTACTAGTTTGCTGTTTTCGGACAAGGTGAGGACAGTTAGGGAATATTGCCATAATGTAATAGTCATCAATACTGTTAAAGCATGGAGGGCAATTCGGCAGAGGGAAGATACTATTGGCAAAACATCTTTGTTTACACCTTTAGTGGGTATGCCGAGTTTTCAACCGGGTATGATAGATTCAGGATTTAAACGTTGTGCAGCTAGTGGTATATCTTGCATGGGTGATTTATTTGAGGGAGATGTAATGATGTCCTTTGATCAGTTAGTACGGAAGTACAAGTTACCTAATAGAGACCTCTTTTGTTTTTTTCAAGTTAGGGATTTTATTCAAAAAAGGACCACACTTTTGACTGATCCCTACAAATCTGACATAGAAAGAGGGGTACTAAGGGCTAAGAGTACACTCTCTGTCAGTACTCTATATCACCAATTGGGGGGTACCACCTCAGATGAGTCTGATTGACTCTGCAAGATGTGGGAAAGAGAGCTGGGTGTTGAAGTTTCTTCAGAGGCATGGGAGGATATTTGGGAGAATGCAAGGAAGATATCAATTTGCAATAGGACTCATGCTTTACAGTTGAAGATTCTCCACAGGGTCCACCTAGCCCCAGACCGTTTGTCAAAATTTAAACCAGGGGTACGTTCAGCATGCCCCAAGTGCAAGGTCTGTATGGATACTCTTACCCATTGTCTTTGGTCTTGTGACAGGCTTCAAACATTGGAGTGCTGTGTTGGGTGCAATGGAGAGGATTTTAGGTGTAGGGGTGGAGAAGGACCCTATTTCGCTCCTTTTGGGCCTACCCATTGCATTTCCTGCAGACTCGCAAAAGGAAAAACTTTTCAATATTCTTACATTCTGTGCAAGGAAGAATACCTTGCTAAGTTGGATATCAGAAAAACCCCCAGGCCTGTTGGGTTGGCGGAAGATTGTTATGGAGCATATTCCCCTGGATTTTCTCACAAATATGGTACACCACAAAACTGAGAATTTTTACAAGACATGGCACCCTTTTTGAAATACCTGAACACCGATTTATCTGCCACCACTAACAAGGGCTTTTATATAGCCGAAACGATTGTGTTTCATGAGTCCAATATCCAGGGAGGAGGAACTGTGAATGTATGAGTGTTTTGTTTGGCTGGACTGAGTTATTACTATTTATTTGTTTGTTGTTGGGTATTTATTTAGTTAGTTAAATAGCTAGTTTACATTTTTAAAAATTTTATACTTCTCTATAAATGTTTATACATTCGTATAGGAGGGTGGGTTGGGGAATTTTTTTTATTATTTGGGTTTAGTTTTGTACTATTTTTGTACTGATTTGAATTGCATTGTTTTGTATTTATTGTAATATTTAAAAATCTACTTTTTGTTAATAAAAATATATTATTTTAAAAAATGCACTTAAAGTTGGCAAATCTACTACCCGTTGCAGGCAAAGCATTCCATACCCTTACTTCTCTCCAAGTAAAGAAACTACCTCTGACATCTGTCTTATACCTACCTCGCCTCACTTTAAAGTTGTGTCTCTTCATGTTTGCCGTACCCATACTTGGAAAAAGGCTCTCCCTGTCCACCCTATCTAACTCTCTGATTATCTCGTATGTCTCTATTAAGTCACTTCTCAACCTTCTTCTGTCTAATGAGAACAGCCTCAAGGCCCTCAGCCTTTCCTCGTAAGACCTTCCCTCCATACCAGGCAACATCCCAGTAAATCTCCACTGCACCCTTTCCAAAGCTTCCACATCCTTCTTATAATGTGGTGACCAGAACTGTACACAATACTCCAAGTGTGGCCGTACCAGAGTTTTGACCAGTTGCAGCATAACCTCCTGGTTCCGGAACGCAATCTCTATATTAATAAACACTGTATGCCTTCTTAACAACCCTGTCAATCTGGGCGGCAACTTTCAAGGATCTGTGTACAGGGACACCGAGATCTCTCTGGTCATCTGCACTCCCAAGAGTCTTACCATTAGCCCAGTACTTTGCATTCCGATTACTCCATCCAAAGTATATCACCTCACACTTGTCCACATTAAACTCCATTTGCCACCTCTTAGCCCAGCTCTGCAGCTTATCTATGTCTCTCTGCATCATTCGCCTCTATCCACAACTCTACCGACCTTAGTGTCATCCGCAAATTTACTAACCCACCCTTGTAAGCCCTCATCCAGGTGATTTATCAAATGACAAACAGCAGTGGACTCAACACCGACCCTTGCGGTACACCGCTAGTAATTCTTCACCAAGATGAACATGTTCCATCAACTACAAACCTCTGGCTTGCTGAAAGAAAAAAAACAATTACTGATACAAACTGCTATGTCTCCCACAATCCCATTCCTCTGCATTTTGTATAAACGCCTACTGTGGGGAACCTTATCGAACGCCTTGCTGAAATCCATATATACCACATCAACTGGTATACTCTCACCTACCTCTTTGGTCACTTTGTCAAAAAAGTCAATAAGATTCGTTAGGCATGACCTACCCTTCACAAAACCATGCAGACTGTCCCTGATCAGATTATTCTTTTCTAGATAGTTATAAATCCTATCTCTTATTATCTTTTCCAACACTTTACCAACAACTGAAGTGAGACTCACTGGTCTGTAATTACCAGGGTTGTCTCTACTGCCGTTTTTGAACAAGGGAGCCACATTTGCTATCCTCTAGTCCTCAGGCACTATTCCTGTAGACAACGATGATTTGAAGATCAATGCCAAAGACTCGGCAATCTCTTCCCTTGCTTCCCAGAGGATCCTAGGATAGATCCCATCTGGCCCAGGGGACTTGTCTATTTTCACACTCTGCAGTATTTCTAATACCTCTTCCTTGTGAGCCTCAATCTCTTCTAGTCTAGATGTAAGTATCTCTGTATCTTCCTCACCAACATTTTCATTTTCTATAGTGAATACTGTCAAAAAATATTTATTTAGTGCTTCCCCTATCTCCTCTGTCTCCACACACAACTTCCCACTATTATCCGTGATTGGCCCTAATTTAACTCTCGTCATTCTTTTATTCCTGACATACCTATGGAAAGTCTTAGGGTTAACCCTGACCCTATCCGCCAACAACTTCTCATGTCCCCTCCTGGCTCTTCTGAGCTCTCTTTTCAGGTGTTTCCTCAAGTGCCCTGAGTTTTCACATTTTGTCCTAACATAAGCCTTCTTCTTCTTCTTGACCAGGGATTCCACTTCCTTAGTAATCCATGGCTCACACGTTCTATATCTTCCTCCCTGCCTGACAGGTACATACTTATCTAGGACATACAGGAGCTTTTCCTTGAATAAGCTCCACATTTTTAATGTGCTCATCCCCTGCAGTTTCCTTCACCATTCTACGCTTCCTAAATCTTTCCTAGTTGCATCTTAATTTCCCTTGCTTCCCTTGCTCGGTGGAGTACACCTATACCTTTCCATCACTAAAGTAAACCTGACAGAATTGTGATCGCTGTCTCCAAAGTGCTCACCTACTTCCAAATCTAACACCTGGCCAGGCTCGTTATCCAGTACTAAGTATAATGTGGCTTCGCCCCTTGTAGGCCTGTCTACATCCTGTGTCAGGAAGCCCTCCTGCACACACTGGACAAAAACTGACCCATCTATAGTACTCGTACTGTAGTGATCCCAGTCAATATTTGGATAGTTGAAGTCCCCCATGACAACTACCCTGCCTCTATCGAGAATCTTCTTTGCTATCCTTTCCTCTACATCTCTGGGACTATTCGGAGGCCTACAGAAAACTCCCAACATGGTGACTTCTCCTTTCCTGTTTCTAACCTCAGCCCATACTATTTCAGTTAACGAGTCCCCAAACATCCTTTCTACAACTGTAATATTGTCCCTGATCAACAATGCCACACCTCCCCCTCTTTTACCATCTTCTCTGTTCTTACTGAAGCATCTGAATCCCAGAACCTGCAACAGCCATTCCTGTCCCTGCTCTATCCATGTCTCTGTAATGGCCACAACATCGAAGTCCCAGATACCAACCAATGCTGCCAGTTCACCCACTTTATTTCGGATGCTCCTCGCGTTGAAGTACACACACTTCAAACCAGGTTCTCGCAATCCAGTGTCAGTTACTTGATTTGGGAACTCCTTACTCTCATCCTCTTCTGTACCTGTCCGACAATTTTGGTTCCTATCCCCCTGCTGTATTAGTTTAAATCCACCTTAATAGCTTTAGCGAATTTCCCATCAAGGATATTGGTACCCCTCTGGTTTAGATGAAGAGCATCCTGCTTGTAGAGGTCCCACCTACCCCAAAAAGAGCTCCAATTATCCCAAAACCCGAAACCCTCCCTCCGATACCATAATCTTTTCTTTGCTACCTCAGGACAACCATTCACTAATTCCACCACTGCACACATGTCTCACCAACATTCATGGGTTATATCTTTCACTATTGTATGTATAATGTCCCCTCAATGGCTCTCACATCTCTGACCCTCTTAAATGACGAACCTTTTTGTCCTTTGTGCTTCCTGCTTGTTCACTTATCAGCATCTTAACAGCTTGCTGTTCATGCATTAGCACCAACTGCTTTCTATTCACTGCCACTATACACTGTCTCTCACTTTGATTCACTGCAGGGAAAGTGGTCCATTGCCCAGACTGGTAGTCACCACACCATTGAACGATGTATCTATAATCTGTAGACTGTTTGCAGCTGACCTGCTGCACCATAGCCCAATCCTCAGACTGCAAGGTCACAGATATTTGAACTCTGGTATTGCCAAACCCCTAGATTAGACAATCCCTTGACTGAGTGTGGTAGTACATTCTCACTGAGTATAGTCTGCTTTAACCCCTTAGAATGAAAACATTTACAGGAAATGAACCATTTTTGGGAACTATTTTAGAAACTGCTCCCATTTGTCTTTCAGAAAGTGCTACTTAGTCATAGTATACGCAGTGTGTTCACTGTGAAAACTGCTGGCATATGCTGTAGGTGTGACATTGATATTGCATGTCACTGTAGAGCAACATGTCCATCCCTCTTTACTGTTCAGTGCTCTCTACGCCATGACTAGCTGCCTACTTCCCTTCTGTGGTAAAGGGAAATGCAAGCCTCAGAGGCTGACAACCTGTACGTTAGTACTGAAGAGCCTATATGCTAAAAGAAATGTAAGAAACAGAGGCTGACACCCTCCAAGTATTTACAAAGCAAATGGGTGTTCAGAAAGTAAAGATCCATAAGATCCATCCTGTGCAGATGCATCAGTACCTGTATGCAAAGCAGCCTGACACACACAATTGTCTTACAATTGTGTCCTCCACAACCACCTGATGAAGGAGCGGCGCTCCGAAAGTTAGTGCTTCCAATGAAACCTGTTGGACAATAACCTGGTATTGTGAGATTTTTAACTTTGACACAAACAAGAAAGTTATATGTCCCTGAATTCCAAAGTGGGGTTCTGAAGGGCTAAGGTAGTGACAGAGTTGGTCCTAAAGCAGTCATGATAATGTGACATGGTTGGTTCCTTGTTGATTGCCTGCTTGCGGACATGAAGAATGGAAGAGGGGGACAGCATTCACGGAGAAGAAATGAAAATTGTTGAGAAGACAGAGCTGTTGAAGGCCTGGTGAAGAAAGCAACAAAGCCATTGGGGAACTGCTCCAACTTCTGTGCTGGAAACTGGCACCTTCGGGTTTCTGAGGGAGGAAGAGAACTGGGAGCTGCCTTGAAAAGGAGGCAACATTAAATAATACACGAGATGCAAAAGCATGGAAATAAAATTAGTTGTCACTCGGTCGCAAGATTAAAATCTCGCCATTTAAACCCCAAGTGGAAAGTCAGAAATTTTTTGCCTGGACATAGAGAATGTGAATTGTCAAATTTTCACCATATTTTCCCAAATTTCTCATCATTACCCACACTAGTCTAGGGGCAGAAAATTCTATCCAGAATGTCCAGTTCTGGATACTGCATTTTAGAAAGGATATAAAGGAGAACGGACAGAGATTTACCAGAATTGTTCCAAAAATGTGAGACCTCATTTAAATCAATTGGTTGGAGAAGTTGTGATTATTCCCCTTAGAGAACAGATGGTTGAGAGAGTTTATTGAAGGGTTCAAAATTACAAAAGGTCAAGAGAGAGTAGTTGGAAAGAAGTTTACTCGTACTGATGCCTGCTCTTGTTGAGATTCAAAGAACACAGATTTTAAGTAGTTGGCTAAAAGAAACTACAAATGACCCAAGGAATAACCTTTCTTGTAAAAGGCAGAAGAAGTGGTTATAATGCGGACTGTATCACCTGGAAAGGCAATTGTGGCAGATTCAATTGGAACATGGAAGGAATGAGTTGAAACAAGCACCTGCAGGGAAAACCAAAAACAAAAGGGCTACAGAAGGGAGTGGAGTTAGCTACACGACTGTTACAGGAAGTTGGTATGAACCCAGTAAATCAAATGGCCTCCTCCAGTGTTGCAATCATTCTAGGATTCAATATTTTGAATCTACCAGTGACCAAATCTGTTAGTTCTACCATGGTGCTTTAAGCAACTGTTAAAACAATGGAAGATATATTTATTATTGACATTTGATTTTCTAAATTTTTAACAGATACCCAGATTGATTCAAAAGGTCTCTTGTTTAAAGAGCCACATTCAGAGAAAAAAAATGTTGGTATAGAATAAATGTACACATTTAAACTAAGCTACCATTAACCAGAATACACCATGGAATTAAAAATAGGAATCCAGGCCAGGAACATCTATTTATAAAACAATGCTTAGCACCAAGAATATTCTGAAATTATTTCATGGGGCAGAGGCAAGGTGAATGCCAACAGAAAAGAATTCAGAAAATAACAGAATATCAGAGGTATAGAAGAGAGTGAAGTAATGATGTGGAAACTATGTTGAGAATGAAATTCCAGAGAATAAAACTGAGAAAGCTGAAAGATCTGCAATCAAGGATTGTACAGGACATTAGATTTTGGAAAGATCCACAAATAGTAATCAATGCAATACTAATTGTTAAAAAGGACAAGAAGCCAATGAAGGCGATTGAAACAAAATGCAAGAACAGCTGATTGTAGACAAAATGGGGAAGAATGCAGTCAAAGCAGCATTGTAAGCATGAGGAAGCCAAACGTCTAGCTCAGGGTAGCCAGAAAACCTTTGAGTCTGGAAGCAACAAAACTGAGTTGCAGTTCTAAGACTCGCCTTAGGTTTAAGTGTATTAGTCAGTTATAGGTACAAAGAATATGGAAAATTACTTTTATAAGAACATAAAACATTAAATATCTCAACTTTGCCTACACTTCTGTCAACTTTTGTTCATGATAAATTCTTATGTGCAGACTTATATTGAAAATTGGAAGGTAAATTTGCAATAACAAGTAGATAATAGGAGGTGCTGTGCTGCCTTGGGCAGAATGGTTTAACTGCAGCATCAAGTTACATTGGCAAATTCAATTTCAAAGGTTGATTCTCAGGATTTATCAAAATATCACCTTTATAATAGAAATATTGAAATAAAGACCAAACTTGAACAATGACCAAAATAGAGACCAAAATGAGAACAGAATTAGGACTGGATGGCTTGACTCAATTATTCACTTGTACCTCATGCCTTATTACCTGAAAATTATAGTTAACTTTGATTCTGTGATTGCAATGTCAAGAAAGGTCAACCCATTAAATAAAAAATTTAAATTCTTAAATCACAGAAATAAAAAAAAAATCAAATAAAGCACCTCTTTGGTGATCATTCCTAGATTTGCATTTAACGGTCATACCTTTTAGGTCCTTAGAATTAAAACAATCAGGAAATGAATTATTTTGAAAATTGCATTATAGACAAACACAATCCCTCAAATAGTAATTAAATGGAGCTCCTGTATTTTGGTAACTTTTAAGAATGTGTGCTATACGGGGCATCCAGAAAACTCCACTGCACTTCTGATTTCTGCTGTATGATCACTCAAGATCACTGGAAGCAGCAAATAGAAGCCCAATCTAATACTTCATCTGAAAAAACAGCACCCCCCATCAGTGATGTGCTCCCTTGTTAGTGTATTTTATTTGCTTAGATTACCAACCTGAAACTTACTCTGACCCCAAGATATTCGAAAGCAAAATATAAAAATTTAAAATTATATCAAGAAATTTACTTTCCTAACACAAAAGAACATTTGAAAATGTTAAAGTTCTAAGTTGAAGTAAGGCCATTTTTGACAGTATCAGGAAAGAACTTCCAAAAGTTGATTGGGGGAGACTTTTCACAAATAAAGGGATGGTGGGAAAGTGGAAAGCCTTCAAAAATAAGAGTATGAGAGTTCAGAAACAATGTGTTCCTGCTAGTATGAAGGGCAAGCATGGTAGGTGCAGGGAACGCTGAATGACTTGAAAAATAGAGGCTCTGGTCAAGAGAAAATGATGAGACATGTATAAGCTTTAGACAACTACGATTGAGTGAATCCTCAGGGAGTATGAGGGCAGTAGGAGTTTCTTTAAGAGGGAAATCATGAGGTCAAAAAGGGGACATGAGATAGCTTTGGCAAATAGGGTTAAGGAAAATCCAACGAGATAGTACAAATGCATTAAGGGCGAAAAACTAACCAGGAAGAGAAAACAGACCCTTAAAAGACCAACGAGGTTATCCATGTGTGGGACCACAGGAGATGAGTGAGATACAAAACAAATATTTCATGTTAGTATTTACAGTCGAGATGGAAACAGATGTTCGGGAACTTGGGGAAATAAACAGTCATGTCCTCAGAAGTATCTCTTTCACAGAAGAGGGGACAGTGGAGGTTTTAAGCATGTATCCCAGAACTTTATGGGAAGCTAGGGAAGAGATTACTGGGCCCGTTGCTGAGATAGTCATATCATCAACAGAAATGGGTGAGATGCCAGAACACTGAAGGATGGCTAATTTGGTGCCACATTTTTAAGAAATGTGGTGAGGAAAAGCCAGTGAACTATAGGCCAGTGAGCCTGACATCAGTAGTGGTTAAGTTGCTGGAGGGGATTCTGGGGAACACTATTTTGTGTATTTGAAATGGTAAGGACTAATTAGGGAGAGTAATGTGGTTTTGTGCATGGGAAATCATGTCTCACTAATTTGATTGAGTTTTTTGAAGAGTTGACAAAGAAGATTGATGAAGGTATTCATCAGCAAAGCATTCGACAAGGTTCCACATGTTAGACTGGTTGGCAAGGCTAGATCACATGGAATTTCGGGGTGCTAGCCAATTGGATACAAAATTGGCTTGAAGGTAGAAGACAGAGGATGGTGTTGGAGGGTTGCTTTTCAGACTCAAGGCCTGTGACAGTGGTGTACCGCAGGGATCGGTGCT
Organism: Hemiscyllium ocellatum; assembly: GCF_020745735.1. Taxonomy (NCBI): domain Eukaryota; kingdom Metazoa; phylum Chordata; class Chondrichthyes; order Orectolobiformes; family Hemiscylliidae; genus Hemiscyllium; species Hemiscyllium ocellatum. The sequence continues at coordinate 77,469,752 of NC_083407.1, read as the reverse complement.
GGGTCCACTGCTTTTCATCATTTATATAAAAGGATTTGGATGTGAACATAGGAAATATTGTTGTTAAGTTTGCAGATGACACCAAAATTAGTGGTGAATTGCACAGTGAAAAAGATTATCTCAGAATACAATGTGACCTTAATCAGATGGATCAAGGAGAGGCAGATAGTTCAGTTAAATGCGAGGTATTGCATTTTGGTAAAACAAACCAGGTCAGGACAGAGCTTATACAGTTAATGGTACGGCCCTGGGGAGTATTGTCAACAAAGAAACCCAGGTACTGACGCATAGTTCTTTGGAAGTGGAGTCACAGGTAGACAGGGTGGTGAAAGTGGGGCTTGGCATGTTTACCTTCATTGGTCAGTGCATTGAGTAGAGGAGTTGGGAGGTCATGTTGCAGCTGTACAGGACATTAGTGAGGCAACGTTTGGAATATTGTGATCAATGTTGGTCGTCCTGCCACCTGAAAAACTTGGAGAAAGTAGGACTGCAGATGCTGGAGAGTCAGAGTCGAAAGGTGTGGTGCTGGAAAAGCACAGCTGGCCAGGCAGCATCCGAGGAAAAAGTTGAGAGGCTGCAGAAAAGATTTATAGGGATGTGGTTGGGACTAGAGTGTTTGAGATAATCAGCAGAGGCTAAATAAGCTGTTCTTCTTTTTCCCTGGAGCATCAGTGGATGAGAAGTGACCTTACAGAGGTTTAGAAAATCATGATGGGCTTGGATAGGATGAATAACCAAGGTCTTTTTCCTAGTGTAGGAGGAATCTAAAACTAGAGAGCATAGGTTAAAGGTGAGAGGGGAAAGATTTAAAAAAGACCTACCTGAGGGGCAACTATGCCATGCAAAGGTTGGTGTGTAAAAGGGAAAAGCTGCCAGATGAAGTGGTAGAGGCTGGTACAATTACAACATTTAATAGGTATTTGGATAGGTACATGATTAGGAAGAGTTTTGGAAGGATATGAGCCAAATGCTAGTAAATGGGACTAGATCAGTTTAGGATACCTGGTTGGCATAGACAAGTTGGACAGAAGGGCCTGTTTCCATGCTGTATAACTCCATGATAATAAAACAGTGCTTGAAGAATCGAAGGAATAAAACACTGAGACAAATCATTTTCTAAGTTATCAGAACAAGAACAGCACTATATTGATTCTAAAACAGAGAGAGGTGTGCAGTACACGCCACAGGAATCTTTACTCAGGCCTTTGTTTTTCTTACAGATACACACATGAACAAACAAAGAACAAAGAACATTACAGCACAGGAACAGGCCCTTCCGCCCTCCAAGCCTGTGCCAATCCAGATCCCGTATCTAAACGTGTCACCTATTTTCTAAGGATCTGTATCCCTCTGCTCCCAGCCCTTTCATGTATCTGTCTAGATAAATCTTAAGTGATGCTATCATTCCCGCCTCTACCACCCCCGCTGGCAACACATTCCAGGCACCCACCACCCTCTACATAAAAACGTTCCACGCATACCTCCCTTAAACTTTTCCCCTCTCACCTTGAACTTGTGACCCCTTGTAATTGAGTCCCCTGCTCTGGAAAAAAAGCTTCTCGCTATCCACCCTGTCGATACGCCTCATGATTTGTAGATTCTCAACCAGATACCCCTCAACCTCCGTCTTTTTAATCAACATAATCCTAATCTGCTCTCTTTATAACTAGCATCCTCCATAACAGGCAACATCCTAATGAACCTCCTCTGCGCCCTCTCCAAAGCATCCACATCCTTTTGGTAATGTGGCGACCAGAACTGGACACAGTATTTCAAATGTGGCCAAACCAAAGTTTTATACAACTGTAACTTGACCTGCCAACTCTTCTACTAAATACCCTGCCGATGAAGGTAAGCATGCTGTATGCCTTCACACTCTCCTGACCCATGTTGCCACCTCAGAAAACAATGGACCTGAACACCTGTACACCAGTCTTCCCCAGGGGTTTTCCATTTACCATATAGTTCTCACACTCTTGAATTGGATCTTCCAAAATGCATCTCCTGGCATTTGCCCAGATTGAATTCCATGACTTGGAATATAAATTCAGACTGTTCAGGAAATGATGAGCAGCAGAGTGGAAGACTTCATGGAGATACAGAGCGGAAAGGGAAATTTAATGCTAAATCCTGTAAAATGTTTTGCATTAGGAAGAACAGAGGGACCGGTGGGTGCACATTTCTAAATCTTTGGAAGCAGCAGGGCAAATTAATAACAGATTAAGAAAATGAGATATTTGTCTTTGAAACAATGGACATGGAAAACAAAATCATGCAAAACGTTTGTAACCACTGGTATCAAGTAGGATTCTGGGCAACAAAACTCAGTAGCTATTGGAAGTTTTTTTTCATCAGGAAGATATAAAGAATTTCAGCTAGATTAAAGAGACTGGAGAAAATCTGGGTATTTTTCTTCTTGTGCAGTGAAAGTCAAGAGGAAATGAAATGCATGTTTTCAAATTGTGAGGGACGTTTTTGTAATAGTTTGAAAGAAATTGCTTTATCTGCTAAGTGGGTTAGTAAGCCAGAGGTAATCATTGTAAATTAATTGCTTGAAGAGGAATGAAAGCAAATGAAGAGAATATACTTCATCACGTAAAGGGTTGATGGATGGATCACACTAATTGAAAGGATGGTCAAAGCATGTTTGATAGGAACTTTCATACAGGAAATTGTGCATAATTGAAGAAAATGTTTTGCGGAGTCAGAGGGACCAAAGTGAGGTTGTGTAACTGAATTGGGTTGGGCTTTCAAAAGATGGCCTCCTTCCAATGTTCAAGTGTTCATTGTGCAACACTATAGGCAAAAGGCATTAAATTTTAACTGGATGTTCGAGAAAAATTCTTCAAAATGAAGAAATGTGAAAAGCAAGGTGCCAACATTGAGGAGGAAGAGAGCAACAAGATCCCAAACATCAGCAATGTTGAAGGCGTTCGACTTGGCTTAGTGTTGCTTCCGAGTGGAACAGTTTTGGATCCAACTCCAAAGCCTGCAGCACAAAATCAATCATTCATTCTAAAACCAACATTCCTAATGAATGACTGAAAGACTGCTGCATTTTTGTATGTGCCCACTTTCAGAGGAGACTTGAGATCAATGCCCTTGGCAAGACTTTGAGGCAGAATATGGGGAGTCTCTCCAATCTCCAAGCCAATATCTAATGTCACAAACAGATTATCTGATCATTACTGCAGTTTGCGGGGCCTTGCTTTCCACAGATTGTCTGATGTGTTTCCTTTATTACATAATAGAAACAAAATTACTTAATTGGCTACAAAGCATTTTGAGATGCCCTATTATTGTGAAAGCACTATACAGCTAAGGCAAATGAGTGGGAGATTTATCGCAATTAAATAAATGACTATGTAATAATTGTTATAATCCAGGAAGATCATATTACTGTTGATGTTAATGGAGGTCAAAGATACAGTACAATAATTAAAAGGTGTAATGAGGACAAGAACATCTCAAACCATCCTCGTAAAAAATGGTAACTACAGTAATAATGGAAAACAATTAGCCATAATATCTTTTGCACCATTTAAGGGTGCCACACCATAGATGTACTATTGCAATGGCACAATTCCCCAGGATAATTGAGAATCATACGTATTTGATTTTCATTATATTGGCAGACTGCCATCTTCCTGCGCTTACTTGTCCTGTTAATTATTTGTAGCTCAATATTATGCAACTTAATCACAACATGTAAACCTAATGCAAACAACAAGAGGAACAAATTTAAGATTTCTAGCTTGGAAGGGAATCAGTGGGATAAAATATTTGAAAGGAAAAATACACACCGCTTCTTACCTAAAATTCTTCAGAAGGAAACCAATGACAATCTTCTAACATTCAAAACAGGGTATTATCAGAGTTCAGAGAAAGGTATCAGAGGCATAACATTTACAACAAAAAGATCCTCAGTTTTTTAATAGTATTTGCCATCTATAATATTGGCAGTTATTAAGCACAGAGGTAGTTCCCCTCAGTGGGCATTTACAACATCAAGATCAGGATTCAGTCAGTCATTTAGAACTTTAGAAATATTTTCACTATGAGTGTAGTGAATTTTTAGAATATTCTGCTACGATGGAAAATTCATGACCCTTTGTTTTAACAGAATGCTAAAGGTATCAAAGGGACCTGGGGATGGAAATGGAAGATGGAGATAAGGGAAGATCTACCATGATCTAATCGAGTGACAGAGCAGGTGTAAGGGGCTGTAACATTCCTCAGGTATCACTCTTTTCCATGGGCAGAACCTTCCTGCTCCAAACAGCGCAGACAACTGGAACAGAATCAGGAGCAAGGTCCAGTGAGAAATGTCTTGATGTCAAGTTTAAAATGCCTCATTTTCCAACCAAGTTTTAAAAATGAGATGAGATGAGATTCTCACTAGTGAGCAGCAAGAAGCCTACCTAAATGTTTTATCACTCAGTGACACCCTCTATCATTTACTCTGACCTCATTAATATGCTATTTCATATTCTCTCACGTGCTGGATACAAACTAAATGCTGATAATCCCCAACATAAAAGTCAGAGTAAGACCAGGCAACTCCACCTCCGTGGAAATAGAAGCCGATAACCCTACTTGCAGCATCCGGTCCACATCAGGATATACAAATCCAAATCAGTAAAACTGGGTGCCAATTTCCTCAGGGCAAGTGTCAGGTACCAAGTAGGGCAGCTCAGAATGATGGCAGTCAACAGGAGTATTATGGTCTTTTAAAGATGGTGCCAATGCTAAGAATGTGGGATGTGCCAGCAGGGTCAAGTATTTCCACCCACAGCAGTGGTAGAATCAGGCTAACACTGGATGAGTGGGACATCACAAGGTCATGGTAAGTAGTTAACGAGGTGGTTATGGGATGAGAGTGCCAGAAAACACACTAAGCCTCAAGGAGAGGAACCCTCCTTGCAACTCGACAAAACTGACACTGAGCCAATTTCAGTTAAGATCCAGGTCACATCATGCAGATTGATTCAGATTCATAATTATAGAACAAATCAGAATGGAAATGAAAAGCTAAGAAAAATGCAGTACAAAAATAGAACACACAGACACTAAAGTCACTGAATCATTTACTTTTCTGTTTGTTCACAAGACAGAGGCATCACTAGCTAGGTCAGCATTTATTGCGCATCCTAATTGCCTGTAGAAAATGGTGGTGCGCTGCCTTTTGAACTGCTGCAGAGGTGTCGGGAAACCAACAGTGCTGACTGGAAGGCAGCCTTACGATTTTGACACATGGACGATGAAGGAAGGTGATATGGTTGCAAGTCAGGATGATGTGCAGCTTGGAAGGGAGCTTGGAGGTGATAGTGATCCCAAGCATCTGTTACCCTGCCCTTCTAGGTAGTAAAGCTCTGAGTTGGGTTAGTGCTATCAGAGGGACATTGGTGAGTTGCTGCACTGTATCTTGTATATGGTACATGCTGATGCCTCTTTGAATCAGACAACAAAGGAGCGAATGCTGAAGGTGATGGATGAGGGTGCCAATCAAACAAGCTGTTTGGATGGTGTTGAGCAGCATTTATTCTGGAAATTGGGGAATAATCCATCACATTCCTGACTATTGCCTTATAGGTGGTGGGCAGATCTTGGGGAGACAGGAGACGAGACATGTCATGCAATGCCTAGCTTCTGGCCTGCTCTTGTAACAGAATTTAAAAGCCACATACTGGGCACAGCAGCGAACAAACCGCAATCATTCAGTATGACTTTCTCAAAGATATTGTACTGGAACTTGCTATGAATTTGATGTGGTGCCCTCTACACGCATTCAAAGATCTGTGAACAAAACAAATTGGCTTTTCAACCAATTAGATTGAAGGCCCATTACTGAGTACACAATCTGAACCAGTCTGAGTACACAGTCTGAACCAGTCTGAGTACACAGTCTATGTTTGAATGCTTAAATCAATGCCTCATTATATCAAGAAGGCAAAATAAAACAAAGCACATTAGGAGTAAAAGACAGAGACAAATCAGAGTCAAAGAGGAAAATATCTTTAAAATCTCCAACGATAATTAAGACCTGAAAGAATGAGCCGCCATTTTTATAGAAGTTGGTTTTCAATGCCACAGAGGTTGATTGGCAAAATTAAGAAAAACCACGTTAAAAGTTTGCCTGCAAGCAAATGGATACATTCTAAATTTCTCATTGGCAAGTTTAGTGGGTATTTAAGTGTAATAATTTTGAAATCCATTATTGCCAAATCCCTCAGGAGCTAGAATTATCGCACAGCTTCAAAGGGAACAATTAAACTCTGACAACTTCCTGACTTCTGATAATTGTACACTCCCGATCAAGTAATAATTCAACAACAGCTAATGCTAATCAGCCTCATTGTTGTTTCAATATCAAGCCAGACATAAGATTTCAATGAAAACTGGACATGAACAGAATTTGTTAAGGCCCAGTGTTGTGCCCCTCATGTTCTTAACAGGTCTTATGCAGACACGGGGAGGACAATAATTATGTGCCAATTAGACCAAATTGTTGCAAGAGTTAGCAATGTAAAAGATATAGATTGTGCCTGGATCTGGGAGAATTTGCAAGGAGACCCAAGACAAAAAGATGCCCTTCAAAGTGGATGTGTGCGCAACTACACATATAGATTACAAGGGTTTATATAAAACTCAATGGACACAGGAGATTACTGATATCGCCTTCAGCTGAAAATTGAGCAGAGGGATTCATGCAGTGTTTTCCCTTCCAAAAAAAAAATCTGGACACTGGAATTAATAGCAAACCAGCAATTTTTCCAGTTATTGCTTCCTGCCATTTGTGCATGACTCAGTTGGCACATTCCACAGACACAAAGCTTCTTTTGTACATGTAGCAGTTTAACTGTTTCACTTAGAGCCTTCTGAATTTATTTTGGAACATCTGGTAGCATATGTCTCAGCTTCCATTGAAACACATATGGAAGTAACCTAACCTCTGTGTTCCAATGGAATTTCAAACACCAGTCATATGATCACAGTTTGTTGCCACGCAGAATCAGAGCGCTCTCACCACAGTTGTGAATAACAGTGCTCAAAGTGACATGTAGCAATATAATAATTTGCACATCAATAAATTAGTAGAATTGAACAAACAGGTAGTTCCAAAAGCAGACTTTACAGTGACAATTACTAAGCTATCCACAATTAATCTAATTAAATAACATTTACAACTCTATGACTCTATAATAGAAATCTTTAAGGAATTTGTCAGTGGGCTTGATACTCCAACAATGCAACAATACATATGTAACAGTACAACTGACCACCTAGGCAACCTTGAATGTTGAAAATATACCAACATCTTTTTAGGTTTCATACCCCCATATAGAGTTAAGCACTTCTGAAAGGCAAAGACCATGTAATTGGGCTATCTCTCTGGAACAACAAAATTACAGAACAAAAATGAGAGTGATTTTGGAAAGGTAGCACAAATCAATAATTGTTGAGTGACACAGGTACCAAAGTGTATAAACCTGTCCCTGTCTCTCTTGATTATCGCTCCCACCTCTGCAATGGCACGAGTGCACCTTTACAAGCCTCTCAATCAGCCAGCCCACCTCAAATGCAGTGCAGTAGTCAGAATACAGGCTCTTGGAGACTAGCAATTCCTGAGGTGACCCTCAAGAGTCAACCTGTGAAAGTCGAGTAATCTTCCATTAGAAATACTACAGCCACTAGATTAGGCAAAGACAACCAGAAAGCAGAGAAAAATGGAAAGCACAGAGATAACTAGTTCATTTTTAAACATCCTTGAAGAGTTGTTGGATAAAATTAAGTGGGTTATTTTTGTTTTGTGGGGTACTTGACTTTGGTAAAAAGAGCATCACAGAAAAGGGATAAAAAGGTGCATACTGCAGAGCAACGGGAGAATATTTTTAGGAAATTTGGCACTTAGTCATTCATTGATAGTGAGGACTGCAGATGCTGGAGAGTCAGAGTCAAAAGGTGTGGTGCTGGAAAAGCACAGCAGGTCGGGCAGCATCCAACGAGCAGGAGAGTCAATGTTTCAGGCATAAGCCCCCTAATGAAGGACTTATGACCGAAATGCCAACTCTCCTGCTCCTCGAAAGCTGCCTGACCTGCTGTGCTTTTCCAGTGCCCATACTTTTCGATTCATTAATAGCCTGTCCAGTGTCAGTGTGCCCAATATCACCTCTCTTTCGCCTTCTTGCAATGTGATTGTCAAAGTCTGGAGGTTAACGCTGCATATTCATAAGATTGAAACCATATAGAATGAAGCTGAACATTAGGATCTTGGAGGCACATGTCATCAATATGGAAGGAATCTCTTGGAACAGTCCAGATTGTTTATCTTCACGCTTCCAAAATATTAACATCAATCATTGTTATTCGCAATTTTGAGATCCAAATGTTAAACATAACATCACCCATGTTACAAAAAGGATGGAGGATTAAGATTGCCATGGTTGAACATCAAGCTTTTCCATTTTAAAAAGGGATCTTTCTTTTATTCACTCAGAATGTGGGTGCTGCAGCTAGACACAAATTTATATTCCATCCACATAGTTGCCCTTGAGAAGGCGGTGCCTTCCATTTGTGTGGGTACAATTAGGGAGTAATGGGATTTTGACCCAGTGACAGTGAGGAAATGGTGATATATTTCCAAGCCAGGATAGTGAATGGTTGGGAGGGGAACTTTCAGATCATGCTGTTCCCATGTACCTGCCCTTTACCTTCAAGATGGCAGAGGTCTTGGACTTGGAAAGTGCTGTCTAAAGAACTTTGTTGATTGCTGCATTGCACCTTTTAGAGGGTGCACACTGTTGTGACCATAAATTTAAAGTCCACATTGAAAAAGGAGAGTGAATGGTTCAAATATCAGCTGGGGGTGGTGCAAAGAGCATGTGTGCAGAAGGACTGCCTGATGAAGGATCACAACCACCTGATGAAGGAGCAGCGCTCTGAAAGCTAGTGCTTCCAATTGTTGTGAAACTTGAAAGGGTTTAGAAAGGATCTACACGGATGTGGCCAGGGTTGGAGGATTTGACCTATCAGGAGAGATTGAATAGGCTGGGGCTGTTTTCCCTGCAGTATCAGAGACTGAGGGATGACCTTAGAAGTTTAAAAAATCATGAGGGTGTGAATAGGATACATAGACAAAGTCTCTTCCCTGGGGTGGGAGAGTCCAGAACTAGAGGGCATAGGTTTAGGGTGAGAGGGGAAAGATATAAAAAAGAGACCCAAGGGCCAACGTTTTTACACAGAGGGTGGTATGTGTGTGGAATGAGCTGTCAAGGGAAGTGGTGGAGGCTGGTACAATTGCAACATTTAAGAGGCATTTGGATGGATATATGATTAGGAAGGGTTTGGAGGGATATGAGGTGGGTGCTGGCAGGTGGGACGAGATTGGGTTGGGATATCTGGTATGCATGGACAGGTTGGACTGAAGGATCTGTTTCCATGCTGTACATCTGTATGACTGAAACCTGTTGGACTGTAACCTGGTGTTGTGAGATTTTTAATTTAGTGCAGGAGGAAGCTGACATCCTTGGGAAGTCATAGAAATTTTTATAATGACAGCAAATGGCTCAAACATCAGCTCTAGGAGAGTATGTAGTAAGAAAATCCTCAGCAAATAGGAGATACAAGGGTCAAAAGGGCACAAAACAGATTGTGCAATGCACCAGTCAGCACTGCTTATCCACGTCCCAGACTGATTCAGTACAAAAGAGCCAGGAGTAACAGCAAAGGGGGTGACTAAGTCAGCAAATTTATTCTGATATTGAGAAAGTGCAAATAGAGTCTGTAAATAAGACTAGTTTCACAAAACTCGATCCAGCTGGTACTTCCCTGACTCAATTACCTGCTAGCAAGTGTGCAATTGTAATAATGGGTTCACAAAATATTGCAGCAATAAAGCATCATGGAGAGGAAGTGGCCTCCAGAACCAATTAACATGAAATAAAGGCCGGGTTGGCTGTGGTGATGTCACTATGGGTGGAATGTGGGGAGACCAACAGAGCGAGTACGGATGCATCCTCAAAGCCAGTCACCGAATCATTTTACATTACACTGGTTAACATTTGAACACAGTGGCTCTTAAAATACAACTCCTTTGAACAACTCTGTCATTTCCAGTTTAAATCATTATATATGCATGGCTCATCACCAGCATTTCAGTTATGTAAGGTCAGGAACCAGCCACAACCAAAATTTGAGGAACTCAAGAGGAAAATCAGAAGCTTTTTTCTTGCTGGGTGATCTGCTTTGCCTCCTGGAGTCACTTTATTTTAAAATATAAAATCTCAGTTAAACTGGGAGTTTGAATTTTAAAAAGATTTTCTGGTCTTCCCCCAAGATCATAACATAAGTCAATAATTTAATCCCTCAGCACTAACCTTTGACAGACTTGCAAACGTGTTTTGCAAAGCCAAGATATATTTTTTCAGACAAAGTCACCTCTTTCACAAGCAGGTAGTTCAAAAGCTGACTTTACAGTGACAATTACTGAGCTATCCATAACTAATCTAATTAAATAACATTTACAACTCTATGACTCTGTAATAGAAATCTTCAAGGAATTTGTCAGTGGGCTTGATACTCCAAAAATGCAACAATACATATATAACAGTACAAATGACCACCTAAACAACCTTGGCTGTTGAAAATATACCAACAACTTTTAGGTTTCATACCCACATGCAGAATTAAGCACTTCTGAAAGGCAAAGAACATATAATTGTGCTATCTCTCTGGAACAACAAAATTACAGAACAAAAATGAAAGTGATTTTGGAAAGGTAGCACAAATCAATAATAGGTACACATTATTTGGACATCACCCAAGCACAGTATATCTAGTGACATTCAATGTTTTTAATGCAGTAGCAGCAACTAAACGGTTCTTAAAAATAGAAATTTTTTGATGGTTAAGGTCGAATTAGTTGGCGGTTTGGAGAAGCTTGCATTGTATTAATAGCTTCTGCCAGAGCCTATGTTAGGATCACTTACTCAAAAATGCTGAACCACCAATAAAATAAGGTAATGCAAAACTTCTGGCAGCTTTGTTCTCTCAGGGTAGCATAATACATCTGAGAAAATCCACAGAAGGCAAAAGATTACCAAATAATCAGTTTTCCAATAAACAGTATCACAAGAAGCCATCAGTCTAGGTTGTATAATCCATCCAAACAGCAAATGAAAAGACAACATTGATCTACAATCATGTCCAGCTGTACATAATTTTCTCACAAGAGCAAAGAGGTGACAGTCTGAAAGTTTACTTTCAAGTCTTCATGCTTCAAAAATGTGTGATAGCTGTTATCTGGGGGTACAGTATTTTCATTTCTGGCTTTCTATAATGTTCTAAGCAAGTCTCTCAAAAACTTCAGTTTGGACCCAAATCTTCCATTAGGCCTTCCTGTAGTCCTTGTTGAAAGAACAATTTTACGAACTTCAGAGCTTAACTGTCTCCTTTATTTATTACATCCATTTTCGCTCAAATACCTCCTGTAATGGTGCTCATCACTCATTTTGAATTCCAGTTATTTTCCAAGTTGCTGAATTTCAAAGCCCAACTGTGATGCATCAGGTGCATTTTAATCTCTTCACAGATTTTCAGAAAACTTGCTGTCAGGTTGTTCACTGCCTTACAATATGGTTGGCAAAACCAGTGGATTGTCTCATCTTTTGCTTGGCATGATAGGAAGTCTGCTGGTCTCTGCTGTGGTTGAGGTACGTTTTAACAATAGCATTTATTTTCAGTCTAATGCTACACAAATCATGGATCTACACCAGCTCAGGGAGCCTCTCTGCATCCCACCCAGTCATGAGATGATACATCGTCATTACATCTTGACCCGTTGGCTCCATGCTGTTAAACAATTACTCCAGAAATTATCCTTCTCCCAATGGGCAGCAGTTATTTTTCCCTTTCATCATCTTGAAAAGACGAAATTACTTATGTCCCAGATTCAAGTTCTGATTAAAGATTTAGACAAACATGTGAATCAACTGCACTTTAATTTTGTTTCTCAATCTGTACTTTCCTTTTTATTCAAACTCTGTAATCAACCTTGTTAATAAACAAAGAGAGTGTATTTAAATAACTGCGCTCTGCACTGCATACATGAAAAAATTGATGAGGCCAGTAATAGTGCAGCAACTAGTAAGGAACATCCCTTAGAATCAGGATGGAGTGTGACTTGGACTTAGATCTGGAGACTACTTTTGTTTTAACCGTCATGGAGATTGTCAAAATATGATTGGAAAATTACAGTATATGTACAAGATGCATTGCAGTAAGTTCAAGTGTACCAGTGTGGGGAGAATGTTTCAAGTTAGTGGTAGAACCACTGTTTGAACAGTTGGCTCAGCCTTGGCTTATTGGAATAGCTGCCCCATGCAGGTGAACCTTCTATCACATTCCTCACTTCAGCTTTTTAAATGGTGTCAATTTTTATAGATCAGGAGCTGAGCCACTCTTCAGAGTATTCAGCTCCTCTGTTTTTCTTGGGTTTAGTTAAGTTTCTGATTGATAATGACTCTCCAGAATACCAATGCCAAAGAATGGTTCCATTGGACTCTAGGTCCTACATATAAAAAGAGAGCAACTTGTTGCAGATTACAATGAACTCTGTATCTTTGCAGAAACGTCAACTCCTGTGAATAGCTGATTCCAGGGTTTCTGTGAAATTGAAATGATACTCCCATACCTGGCATGCAGGAGATCGTTCTAAAACAGAGTGCTTGAGATTCTGTCGTTGATATTTTGGAGTACAGTTGTTTCTTCTATAGCATGACAGTCACGCTCTTGTGCAACTCCACGCTATACAAGAGGTGTGCAATACAAATATTACCTGGAGTGTTGGCGATCTAAACACTTTATAGCCAACATGCATTTGTAAAGTTCATGCTTTAGAAATAGCGTCCCCTATTTGTCAATCGTGTTACAGCCAATTCATGTTGACAAAACACACATTATTGTAAAACGACCTGTTACAAATGTTGGTTGTGGGAAGGCAGAGGGTCACCTCAGTAACTTTCAGACTTGCAAAGCATCAATCTCACAGTTGACAACCATTATGTGGAGGAGCTGGTGTTGGACTGGGGTGGACAAAGTCAAAAATTACACAACATCGGGTTATAGTCCAACAGATTTATCTGAACCCGCAAGATTTCGGAGCCCCCAGTTCTTCATCGGGCAGCAGGGTTCCAAAAGCTTGGAGTTTCAAATAACCCGTGTCATGTGATTTTTGACTTTTACAACCATTATGGCAATGGGGCCCCTGACGATCTAAAGTAATCCTCGGGGTATGAGCCCTTCTAGTTGTGACAAAGAGTTATAGCAGTCTCAGAGTGATTCAACAATACGAGTGCTGGGATCTGCAGAACTTTCAGTAAAGGGGAGTTGAGGGAGAACTTTGGGGGAATTAAAGTAACTGCATGAGATTGGAAATCATCAGCCTTCATCTAGACCACTTCCTTCAATTTTTTTAAAAAAGAAATTAAACCAATAAATAAAAGCCAAGGACAGAATAGAGACCACAGAAAAACTGGTTGTGTGTTCCAAACATCACCCACCTCGAACTCAAACTCAGCTGACATTTGTTTATAAACTTTTACTTCATCTGCCCTGATATTGAGTATATTGTAGTTAGTATGGAATATCTCAATGTATTTGTTTATGACAGGTAAATACTATGTAGACATGTGAGCATTTTCCAACATGCCATGACAGAGTCACAGGCTCCTACTTCTTGCTGCCTGAATTTCTTTAAGCTTTCTCTACAGCTCCGTTGCCATTTTGTTTATTAAATATCTATATGTTTGCAAAGTAGTTTTCTAAAATTACGACCAGGAAACTAATAAGCATAATTTCTCTGTTCACTAATCCCCAAAGCTGCGAACTTGGCTAACAACAAACATTTTCTATTCAACTTGCTACTGGCCTTCAGCCAACTCCTACAAAGCTCCAATGCCTCCACTGACCAAGTCCTGCAGCTAACTTTGAGTTGCAATTTCTTCCATCTCTCCTGCCTCTATTGACAAAGATCAGTGTTGGCCTCAAGCCCATTTCCTTCAAGCTCCACTAACTGGTACTGCAAGGACAGGCATCCTATGCAAATTCCTGCCTAGTCCCACCACATAGTTGCTATTGAACCTTTTTACCAGACTTTAATCCCTCTTCAGAAACTCAGAATTACTACAGCCCAGTAAAGAGGTCACTTTGCCCATTGTGTCTGCAATTACTAATATGCTACTTCTTCAGCCGTTAGTTGTCCAGCTTGTATCATTTTTTCATAACTCCAGTCCTGCTTAAAGCCCCACTTGGACTGTCTTGACAAACACATTTTAACACTTGTTGCATGGTGCTGGGTTTGAGAGCAATAACTATAAAAATGATCATCTTGTTAAATTACCTCTTGCTCATGTCTATTGCTGCTTTAGAATTTGATCATTCTGACTAGAATCACAGTTACCACAGCATAAAAAAGGCTATTCAGCCCATCAGGTCCATGCCATTTCTCTGTTTAACAAACCAATCATTTCTATTTCCCATCCTACATCTACAGGCATGTAAACCTCTGTCCTTCAAGCATCCAACCAATTTATTTTTCAAATCACTTATACCATCCTCATAGTATATGTTTATAAATTGAAAATTGCTGCTATGAGAAAGTTCTTTCTCTCACACCCCCACCCCTTGTCCAAAACTTTGAAGTTATGTCCCATCAGCTAAAGGGAATAGTGCATTTTTTTTCCTATACCTTAGTCTGTCAGAATTTTGCACAGCTCAATCTTTCCCAACTAAAACAACAACTGCTGGAGATCACAACGGGTCAGGCAGCATCCATGGGCAGAGAGCGAGCTAACACGGAGTTGAGATAACTCTTCATCAGAGCTGAAGTGAAGTGTGGAAGAGGCAGCATTTTCGCTACAGATTGGGGGATGGGGGGTGGGGTGTAGTGTTAGGAGGGGAATGATAGTTGATAGTTCAGATTAAGTGATCGTTCCTCTCTACTCTCCATTGCTCAGAGAACAACCCAATTTCTCCAACCAAACTTTATATCTAAAATCCCCTGACCTATGAACCATTCTGGTAACTCTCCTAAGCACCCTACCTTCCTATTTTGTGGTGAACAAAATGGATGCAACACTTTAATTGTGGCTTCATCAGAGCTTTATAGTATATAATAAATAATATATTAACCTTCATTGTGTGCTCAAACATGTTCATGAACTCCAAAATCCCATATGTTTTGCTAACCACTCTCTGAATAAGTCCTGTCATTGGTTAAAAATTAATTACATATTATCAGTTATAGGGCAGAGGAACACAAACAGTGCCAACAGATAGGTCCATGATGGTAAAGAAAAATGAGGCTCTGGATGGAAGTTTGCTCGCTGAGCTGGAACGTTCTTTTTCAGATGTTTTGTCACCACACTAGGTGACGTCAACCGTGAGCCTCCAGTGAAGCGCTGGTGTTATGTCCGCTTTCTGTTTATGCGTTTTGGTTTCCTTGGGTTGGTGACACTATTTCCTGTGTTGATGATGCCATTTCCTATTCTTTTTCTCAAAGGGTGGTAAATGGGGTCTAAATCGATGTGCTGGTTGATAGAATTCCAGTTGGAATGCCATGCTTCTCGGAATTCTCATGCGTGTCTCTGTTTGACTTGTCCTAGGATGGAAATGTTGTCCCAGTCAAAGTGGCATCCTTCCTCATCTTAATGTAAGGATACTAGTGACAGTGGATCATGTCTTTTTGTGGCTAGGTGATGTTCATGTATCCTGGAGGCTAGTTTTCTGCCTGTTTGCGCAGTTCTTGCAAGGGATTTTGTAATGACATTTGTTTTGCTCGTTTTCTCTGTAGGGTCTTATAAGTTCATTAGCTGCTGGGTAAAAGAATGGGTCTGGGAGAGTTATCTTTCAGAGAGTCAGTGTGGAATTGTAGGGTGAAATGGCCTGTTTCTATCCTGTCGGGAATCAATCCCTTCTCTGAGATGAGAGAACCAAAACTGTTCAGTGTTCCAGCTGTGATCTGACTAATGCCTTTTAAAATGTTTGCAAAACCTCCCTACTTTTTCTCTTCATTCCCTGTGAAATAAAGACCAATATTCCATTTGCCTCCCCTGTCACCCACTAAATTTAGGCACTGGCTTTTTGTTATTCATTGAAAAAGAAGCCCAAATCTCTGTGTTCAGTAACTTTCTGCAGTTCTTCTCAATTGAAAAAATATTCAACTTTTCTATTCTTCCAACCACTTTATATTCCAACTGGCAAGTTCTTGCCTACTCACCTGTCTTTATCCCTTTATAGACTCGGTGTCACCATCACCATTGGCCTTCCCAACTATATTTGTGTCTTCTGCAAATCTGGCTATGATACAATCACTTTCCTCTGCTCAGTCATTAATATATATTGTAAATTAATTTTCGCTCCGCATTGATCCCTGTCGCACTTCCCTAATTACAGATTGCTATCCTGAAAGAGTTGCCATTATCCCAAATCTGTCTTCTGTTAGTTGAGCAATTCTCTACCGAGGATTATATGCAACATCCAACATCATTGGATCTTATAGAACATAGAAAAATACAGCGCAGTACAGGCCCTTCGGCCCTCGATGTTGCACCGATTCAAGCCCACCTAACCTACACTAGCCCACTTTCCTCCATATGCCTATCCAATGTCTGTTTAAATGCCCATAAAGAGGGAGAGTCCACCACTGCTACTGGCAGGGCATTCCATGAACTCACAACTCGCTGACTAAAGAATCTATCCCTAACATCTGTCCTATATCTACCACCCCTTAATTTAAAGCTATGCCCCCTCGTAATATCTGACTCCATACATGGAAAAAGGTTCTCATGGTCAACCTTATCTAAACCCCTAATCATCTTGTACACCTCTATCAAGTCACCCCTAAACCTCCTTTTCTCCAATGAAAACAGCCCCAAGTGCCTCAGCCTTTCCTCATACGATCTTCCTACCATACCAGGCAACATCCTGGTAAACCTCCTCTGCACCTGTTCCAGTGCCTCCACATCCTTCCTATAGTATGGCGACCAAAACTGCACACAATACTCCAGATGCAGCCGCACCAGAATCTTATACAACTGCAACATGACCTCAGGACTCCGGAACTCAATTCCTCTACCAATAAAAGCCAGTACACCATATGCCTTCTTCACAGCACTATTTACCTGGGTGGCAACTTTCAGAGATCTGTGTACATGGACACCAAGATCCCTCTGCTCATCCACACTACCAAGTATCTGACCATTAGCCCAGTACTCCATCTTGTTACTCTTACCAAAGTGAATCACTTCACACTTAGCGACATTGAACTCTATTTGCCACCTTTCTGCCCAACTCTGCAGCTTATCTATATCCCGCTGTAACCTGCCACATCCTTCCTCACTGTCAACAACTCCACTGACTTTCGTATCATCCGCAAACTTGCTCACCCAGCCTTCTAGCCCCTCCTCCAGGTCATTTATAAAAATGACAAACAGCAATGGTCCCAAAACAGATCCTTGCGGAACACCGCTGGTAACTGCACTCCAAGATGAACCTTTACCATCAACTACTACCCTCTGTCTTCTTCCAGCCAGCCAATTCCTAATCCAAACCTCCAACTCACCCTCAATGCCATACCTCTGTATTTTTTGCATTAGCCTACAATGGGGAACCTTATCAAACGCCTTACTAAAATCCATATACACCACACCTACCGCTTCACCCTCGTCCACCTCCTTAGTCACCTTCTCAAAGAATTCAATAAGGTTTGTGAGGCACGACTGGCCCTTCACAAAACCATGCTGACTATCCTTGATCACATTATTCCTATCTAGATGTTCATAAATCCTATCCCTTACAATTCTCTCTAAGACTTTGCCCACAACAGAGGTAAGACTCACCGGCCTATGGTTACTAGGGTTATCCCTACTCCCCTTCTTGAACAAGGGAACCACATTTGCTATCCTCCAGTCTTCTGGCACCATTCCCGTAGACAACGAGGACATTAAATTCGAGACCAATGGCTCTGCAATCTCCTCCCTAGCTTCCCAGAGAATCCTAGGATATCAGGATTCCATCAGGCCCACAGGACTTATCTACATTCACCCTTTCCAGAATTTTCAACACCTCTTCCCTACATATCTCAAAGCCATCCATTCTAATTAATTGTGACTCAATATTCACATCGGCCACAATGTCCTGTTCCTGAGTGAATACTGATGAAAAGTATTCATTCAGTGTCTCCCCAATTTCTTCAGCCTCCACACGCAACTTCCCACTACTATCCTTGACGGGACCTATTCCAACCCTAGTCATCCTTTTATTCTTGACATACCTATAGAAAGCCTTTGGGTTTTCCCTAATCCTATCAACCAAGGACTTTTCATGTCCCCTCCTTGCTGCTTTTAGCTCTCTCTTTAGATCCTTCCTGGCTACCTTATAATCTCAATTGCCCCAATTGAACATTCACGCCTCATCTTTACATAGGCCGCTCTCTTCCCTTTAACAAGGGATTCCAATTCCTTATTAAACCACGGCTCCCTCACATGACTCTTTCCTCCCTGCCTGACAGGCACATACTTATCAAGGACACTTATCCTTGAACAAGCTCCACATATCGATTGCACCCTTCCCTTGAAGCCTACTTTTCCAAGCCACGCATCCTAAGTCATGCCTCACCGCATCATAATTTCCCTGCCCCCAGCTATAATTCTTGCCCTGTAGTGCACACTTATCCCTCTCCATCACTAGAGTAAAAGTCACTGAATTGTGGTCACTGTCCCCAAAGTGCTCACCTACCTCCAATTCTAACACCTGGCCTGGTTCGTTACCCAGAACCAAATCCAGTATGGCCTCACCTCTTGTTGGCCTGTCTACATATTGTGTCAGGAAACCCTCCTGCACACATTGGACAAACACCGACCCATCTAACGTACTCGAGCTATAGCTTTCCCAGTCAATATCTGGAAAGTTAAAGTCCCCCATAACAACCACCCTATTACTTTCACTCTTCTCCTGAATCATCCTCGCAATCCTTTCTTCTACATCTCTAGGACTATTGGGAGGCCTGTAGAAAACTCCTAACAGGGTGACCTCACCTTTCCTATTTCTAAGCTCAGCCCAAACTACCTCAGATGGCGAGTCTTCATCCATTGTCCTTTCCACCACTGTAATACTATCTTTGACAAGCAATGCAACACCTCCCCCTCTTTTACCCCCACCTCTGATCCTACTAAAACATTTAAACCCTGGAACCTGCAACAACCAATCTTGTCCCTGTTCTACCCATGTCTCCGTAATAGCCACAACATCGAACTCCCAAGTACCAACCCACACTGCAAGTTCACCTACCTTATTTCGTATACTTCTCGCATTGAAGTATACACACTTCAAGCCACCTTCCTGTTTACAGGCACCCTCCTTCGAGATTGATGCCTGGTTCCTAACCTCCCTACACTCCAGCTCCTGCACCCTAAAGCTACAGTCTAGGTTCCCATGCCCCGAAAGAGCACTAGCAAACCTCCCCCCCAAGGATACTGGTGTCCCTCAGGTTCAGGTGTAGACCATCCTGTTTATAGAGGTCCCACCTTCCCCAGAAAGAACCACAGTTATCCAGAAACTGGAATCCCTCCCTCCTGCACCATCCCTGTAGCCACGCATTTAACTGCTCCCTCTCCCTATTCCTCGACCCTCTATCACGTGGCACAGGTAACAAACCAGAGACAACAACTCTGTTCTAACTCTGAGCTTCCAACCTAGCTCCCTGAAAGCCTGCCTAACATCCTCATCCCTCTTCCTACCTATGTCGTTGGTGCCAATGTGGACCACGACTTCGGGCTGCTCCCCCTCCCCCTTAAGGACCCAGAAAACACGATCAGAGACATCACATACCCTTGCACCTGGGAAGCAACATACCAAACGTGAGTCTCTCTCGCCCCCACAAAACCACCTATCTGTGCCCCGAACTGTCGAGTCTCCAATAACTATTGCTCTGCTCTTCTCCACCCTTCCCTTCTGAGCAACGGGGACAGGCTCCGTGCCAGAGGCCTGAACCCCATTGCTTACCCCTGGTAAGTCGTCCCCCCTACAAGTATCCAAAACGGTATACTTGTTCTTGATTGGAATGGCTGCAGGGGGTCTCTGCACTGGCTGCTTCCTCCCAGTCCCCCTCACTGTCACCCATCTGTCTACAATCTTTGGAGTTACTACTTCCCTAAAGCTCCAATCTATGACCCCCTCTGCCTCCCGAATAATCCTAAGTTCATCCAACTCCAGCTCCAGTTCCCTAACACGGTCTTGGAGGAGCTGGAGATGGGTGCACTTCCTGCAAGTGTAATCAGCATGGACAACCATGGCATCCCTCACCTCATAGATGTTGCAAGAGGAACATTGCACTGCCTTCACTGCCATCCCTCTAAAAGTAACCGTTAAAAAATAACTAGGTCTAAACACGAGAATAAGCAAAATGCAGCACTTACCTTCTTACCACAACGGGTCTTATTATTAGGTTAGAGGAGGAGGGCGGGTGGGAGGCTCTACCTCTGTAGTGCCTCGGGTTCCTCTCCTGCGTGCCTTTATAGGAAAACAACTTACCCAGGTAAACTTGCGCTACACCAGCTTCCGGGTCCGCTCCGCGCTTTTTGTTTAAAAATTCAAATTTAAACCGTTAAACAAACGTCACCAAGCCTTCAAGCAGCCACTGCCAAACAGCCCTTACCTACTCTGTTGAGAGAGCTATCTTAGCAAGTTGCCTAAAGTAGCCTTATCAGATGCTTCTGAAAATCCATATATGATATATGAAAATCCAGACATTCACCTTTATCTATCCTGCTTGTCACCTCCTCAAAGAACTCTAGCAAACTAGTCAGGCTGGTTCTTGAGCAAGTTACTGTAAAATGAGTCTTGGCTTAATGACATACATGAAATGACATTAAATGAAACTGTAAGTATTTTAATTGCTGAATACTCATCCAGAGAAGCAACAGAAGAATTGATGCTGGTCTCCTTCCTATCAGAAGGATGTTGTGAAACTTGAAAGGGTTCAGAAATGATTTACAAGGATGTTGTCAGGATTGAAGGATTTGAGCTATACATGAAGAGGCTGAATAGGCTGGGGCTGTTTTCTCTGGAATGTTGGGGGCTGAAAGGTGAACTTGTAGAGGTTTATAAAATCATGAGAGACATGGATAGGGTAAATAGGCAAGGTATTTTCCCTGGGGTGGGGGGAGTCCAGAACTAGAAGGTATAGGTTTAGGGTGAAAGGGGATAGATTTAAAACGGACTAAGGGGCAACATTTTCACACAGAGGGTGGTGGTGAGTGTATGAAATGAGCTGGCAGACAAAGTGGTGGAGGCTGATACAATTAAAACATTTAAAAGGCAACTGGATGGGTACTTCAAGGGTTTAGAGGGATATGGACCAATGCTGGCAAATGAGACTGGATTAATTTAGGATATCTGATCAGCATGGACAAGTTGGACCGAAGGGTCTGTTTCCATGCTGTACATCTCTAAGACTCTATAATCATACACCTAGGATAAAATAAAGAAATGGAATGGCTAATACTGGAATGTTTGTTTTATGGAAAGTGCTTCATATTTCATTTCCATAGATACAAAATAGCGGGTTCATTAATTTTGTGCAATGATGGCCATGCTGGTTAAAGCGCAGCAGGTCAGGCAGCATCCAAGGAGCAAGAAATTCGACGTTTCGGACAAAAGCCCTTCATCAGGAATTCCTGATGAAGGGCTTTTGCCCGAAACGTCGAATTTCCTGCTCCTTGGATGCTGCCTGACCTGCTGCGTTTTAACTAGCAACAGATTTTCAGCTCTGATCTCCAGCATCTGCAGACTTCACTTTTTACTACGCAATGATGGCCATGCCAAAAAAGGAGCCTAAGGACTGACAAGGCCTTTCGCAATAGTGGGCAGCAAACCAAAATATAAAGCTGTGTTAGGCTTTCCAATTCTAACTTTACTGAACTAAACGTGCTCACTAAACTAAGAGTTTACTGTTATCTGGAAGTACAATAGAAATTATTTCACTGAACAGAACTGTGGTTCACTAGACTAATAAGAAATAACAATTGCTGAACTGAACAGCCATTATGAACTGCTGCTGAACAGATTTCACAAATAAACTTAGGCATAAAAAAGGTGAGTGTGAAATAAGAATAATGGAAAATATAGAAATTAGTTTTATGATGTGAAGTAGTAAAATAATCAAGAAGAAATGTTTGCCCTGTAACTTAGAGAGAATGGTAAGGGATAAGATTTATGAACATCTGGGTAGGAATAACGTGATCAGGGATAGCCAGCATGGTTTTGTGAAGGGCAGGTCGTGCCTCACAAACCTTATGGAGTTCTTTGAGAAGGTGACTAAGGAAGTGGATGAGGGTAAAGCAGTAGATGTTGTGTATATGGATTTTAGTAAGGCGTTCGATAAGGTTCCCCATGGTAGGCTAATGCTAAAACTTCGGAGGTATGGCATTGAGGATACATTAGAGGTTTGGATTAGGAATTGGCTGGCTGGAAGGAGACAGAGGGTAGTAGTTGATGGATTATGTTCATCTTGGAGCGCAGTTACTAGCGGTGTACCACAAGGATCTGTTTTGGGACCATTGCTTTTTGTTATCTTTATAAATGATCTAGAGGAAGGACTTGAAAGCTGGGTAAGCAAGTTTGCGGATGACACAAAAGTCGGTGGAGTTGTGGATAGTGAGGAAGGAAGTGGTAGGTTACAGCGGGATATAGATAAGTTGCAGAGCTGGGCGGAAATGTGGCAAATGGAATTCAATGTAGCTAAGTGCGAAGTCGTTCACTTTGGTAGGAATAACAAGATGATGGATTACTGGGCTAATGGTAGGCTACTTGGTAGTGTGGATGAGCAGAGGGATCTTGGTGTCTATGTACACAGATCTCTGAAAGTTGCCACCCAGGTAAATAGTGCTGTGAGGAAGGCATATGGTGTACTGGGCTTTATTGGCAGAGGAATTGAGTTCCGGAGTCCTGAGGTCATGTTGCAGTTGTATAAGACTCTGGTGAGGCCTCATCTGGAGTATTGTGTGCAGTTTTGGTCGCCATACTATAGGAAGGATGTGGAAGCTTTAGAACGAGTGCAGAGGAGGTTTACCAGGATGTTGCCTGGAATGGTAGGAAGATCGTATGAGGAAAGGCTGAGGCACTTGGGGCTGTTCTCATTGGAGAAGAGAAGGTTTAGGGGAGATCTGATAGAAGTATATAAGATGATTAGGGGTTTAGATAGGGTAGATACTAAGAACCTTTTACCGCTAATGGAGTCAGGTGTTACTAGGGGACATAGCTTTAAATTAAGGGGTGGTAGGTATAGGACAGATGTTAGGGGTAGATTCTTCACACAGCGGGTTGTGAGTTCATGGAATGCCCTGCCCGTATCAGTGGTGAACTCTCCTTCTTTATGTTCATTTAAGCGGGCATTGGATAGGCATTTGGAAGTTATTGGGCTAGTATAGGTTAGGTAGGATTCGGTCGGCGCAACATCGAGGGCCGAAGGGCCTGTACTGCGCTGTATCCTTCTATAAGACACAAGGAAAGAATGATTAATCAAGATCAGAAAGTATGTGTGCTGGTACAAAAAGCCATTGGCAGGTTAATGACGTCAAGGCTGGATTTTCTCCTCTTTGAACATCATCCTAGTTTTCCTCACTCTTAAACTCCATTTAATCCTAGTTGGATCCTCGCTCACCCCACTGAAGTTAGCCTTCTTCCAGTGTAGAAGTGGTCAATTGCTAAACATTATGGCATGATGATTACCTGTACTTTTACCCAAGCTTTACCCAATTACCCAAAAAACATTCCGGTTTCCAAGAAAATTCTCCTGAACAATTTTCAGAGTGTACAACCCTTGCTTACCCTTTATATTCATGTTATTCAAGTCACTATCTGAGACTCCGGTGCAGATTTGTTAGCCTATCTCTCTCACTTTCACTATTTGGAGGTCCAGTGGATACACCCAGAGTCTCGAACACTTTCTTTTTACTTCTCAATGTCAAACAGATTCTGTCTTTATGAGAAAGTGAGCATTGCAGATACTGGAGATCAGAGCCGAGAGTGTGGTGCTGGAAAAGTAGGACAGGCAGCATCCGAGGAGCAGGACAATCGACGTTTCCTGATGAAGAGCTTATGCCCGAAACGTCGATTCTCCTGCTCCTTGGCTGCTGCCTGACCTGGTGTGCTTTTCCAGCACCACACTCTCGATTCAGACTTTACCCTCTCCAGGAAAGTTTCTTTTTTCAACACTGCAAGTTTTCCTTAAGTAATACCAGAGTTTTGCTGTGAATTGCAAACATGCATACTGCCAAAGTTGCTATCTGATCTTCTCTATAATAAAGATGAGCAGTGACACAGTCTTATCCCTATTATTAGTACAAAATCTGGAAACTTATGTAGGGCATGTATTTCTAGTGGGAGTTCCAATCTCAAGAAGAAACAATGAGTTAGTGTCAGAGAGATTGTCAGCACTCATACAGACCCTTCAGCCGAACCTGTCCATGCTAACCAGATATCTTAAATTAATCTAGTCCCATTTGCCAGCATGTGGCCTATTTCCTTCTAAATCCTTCCTATTCATGTACCCATCCAGATGTCTTTTAAATGTTTTAAGTCTACCAGCCTCCACCGCTTGTTCTGGCAACTCATTCCACACATGCACCACCCTGTGTGTGAAAAGGTTGCCCCTTAGTCCATTTTAAATCTTTCCCCTTTCACCCTAAACCTATACTTTCTAGTTCTGGACTCCCCCACCCCAGGGAAAAGACCTTATCTATTTACCCTATCCATGTCCCTAACGATTTTATAAACTTCTATAAGGTCACCCCTCAACCTCCAATGCTCCAGGGAAAACAGCCACAGCCTATTCAGCCTCTCCCTATAGCTCAAATCCTTGTAAATCTTTGCTGAACTCTTTCAAGTTTCAATACACCCTTCTGATAGGAAGGAGACCAGATTTGCATGCAATATTCCAAAAGTGACCTAACCAATGTCTTGTACAGCCGCAACATGACTTCCCAACTCCTCCACTCAATCCTTTGGCCAATAAAGGAAAGCATCCCAAACGCCTTCTTCACTATCCTATCTAGCTGCAACTTCACTTTCAAGGAGCTATGAACCTGCATTCCAAAGTCTCTTTGTTCAGCAACACTCTCTAGGACCTTACCATTAAGTGTATAAGTCCTGCTAGGATTTGCTTTCCCAAAATGCAGCACCTTGCATTTATCTGAATTAAACTCCATCTGCCACTTCTCAGCCCATTGGCCCATCTGATCAAGATCCTGTTGTAATCTGAGGTAACCCTCTTCATTGTCCACTACACCTCCAATTTTGGTGTCATCTGCAAACTTACTAACTGTACCTCTTATGCTCTCATCCAAATCATTTATGTAAATGACAAAAAGTAGAGGACCCAGCACCGATCCTTGTGGCACTCCACTGGTCACAGGCCTCCAGTCTGAAAAACAACCCTCCACCATCACTTTCTACCTTTTGAGCCAGTTTTGTATCCAAATGGCTAGTTCTCCCTGTATTCCACGAGATCTAATTTTGCTCACCAGTCTCCCATGGGGAACCTTGTCAAACACCTTACTGAAGTCCGTCAACAAATGGTGTTGCATTATCTACTTTCCACAAAACACTAAAAACATTTCCCAAAGAAATCTGCACCATTTGAAACAAAATAAAGTTATGAATTTCACAATGCTATGTTCAAACATATCCCCAGAATTATAACTTATCACTTTTTAGCTTGTTCAGGAAGGTTGTGGACTCTGATACTTCAACTGATTCCAAGATGGCAGAGGCATCAGCGAGGTGGATGCAGTGACGACTGATGGCACAGAACGTGGCAACTTTGACATTGGTTAGTCTGGCGCAGGCAGCAGCGATGCACATGACTTAAAGTGGTATTGTTGGTGGGTCCAGTGCAGGTTGGGATGCGGAACCCTCCTCAATTGTGATCTGGACATTCCCTTTTCCTTTTGTTTCTGTTTCTTTAATTAGATTAGATTTGATTCCCTACAGTGTGGAAACAGCCCCTTCGGCACAACAAGTCCACAATAACCTTCTGAAGAGCAGACCCATTCCCCTACCTTTACCCCTGACTAATCCACCTAACACTACCGGCAATTTAGCATGGCCAATTCACCTAACCTGCACATCTTTGGACTGTGGAAGGAAACCGGAACACCTGGAGGAAACCCACGCAGACATGGAGAGAATGTGCAAACTCCACACAGACAGTTGCCTGAGGTGGGAATCGAACCAAGGTCCCTGGCACTGTGAGGCAGCAGTGCTATCCACTGAGCCACCATGCCACCAATTTTGGCTCTTGCTTTTAATTCTCACTATTCTATTATAGGATGGTGCCAGAGAGTGGCAATTCTACACTTCTCACTGTAGTCCTGTACTCTACCACTCGGGTACATGTAACAATAAAATCAAATCTAACATTCATTGGTTTGGTGAAAGATGTTTAAAGTTAACAACCAGAAATCACATCTCTGCATTCTGACTCATGTGTTCATGTGTTCTCTGCAGAATTTCCCTGAAATGTCAGCTGTACATTAACAGGAACTGAAGGGTAGAAAGTGGGATTATTATTATCCTCGAGGATAATTTACTTCTCCTCAAGTCTCAAAAGCTTTTATTTCAAGCAAATGAAGAAAACCACAAACATATTAATTATTGCGCTCTTCGGTTCCAAGTATCTCAAAGATAAACAGAAACAGTGAAGAGAAAACCCCTTATCACTTTGGAAGGGAAATCTATCATTGCTGGTAACATCCTTGTTTATCTCCTCTGTAAGCATGACCAGATGTTATCTTGCTGACATTCTTACTTTTCGTTGTTGCTGTAAATTCAATCAAAGTAATCTCCCCCATCCCCCCACTTAACCAATTCGGAAGGATGTCAATTATTTTATATGAAATTAGATACTACATAAATGAACTTTTCAATTTTTTATGGAAGTATTTTTTAGTTGTTAAAATTTATTCTAATCATATTGGACACATTCAACAGCACAGCACTAGAGGATACATTTTGTTTCTGTGCTCCTCATATAGATTGAAAGTGCCCTTCAGGAATATTATCCATCTTGCACAAATCACACTCAATGAACTGCTTTGACTCATCACATCTGTGCTAGCTCTTTAAAAGAGTAGTGCTTAGTCTCATCTTGTTGCTTTTTGACTGCAACGTTGAAGTTCATCATTCTCAAATAACTGCCCAACTCCCTTTTCAAATTATTTATGAAATTAGCTTGCACCATTTATTCAGCGGCAACATTCTACATATTAACAGCTCTCAGTGATAAATAAAGTTTTTCTCATCCCTCCTCTAGATCATTTTTCAGTGATGTCAATTCTATCATTTCTTGTCACTGAGCTGCTCATCGCAGGGAATAATTTATCTCCATCTAACAGAACCTCTTATCATCCTCAGCATCTCTATTAGCTAAGTTCTTGAGATATCCTAATTTTTTCAACCTATCCTTGTAACTAAAGTATTTATAAACAAAAATCATAATTTTTTTTAGAAATCAAAATTTGCTCTTCAAGGAATTGCGTAAATGGACGTTAATGGTTTTGCTCATCCAGGAGTTTCAAAATTATACCATTTTTAGAAAACTGTCTTTTCTGCACTAACCCTTGCAAAGTGCATCACTTCACAGCTCACTTCAATTAGTTCAATAGATATTTCATTAACCTAATGGGTACAATTATCTTCATCAATGTGTAATATGTTGCCAAGCTTCCTATCTTATTAGACGTAAGGAACAGCATAAAGGTTAAGTCCAGGCCATTTATAAAAATGGAAAAGGAATGCACTCAAAACTGATCCTTAAAAAAGAAGCATCTCCCATTTTAAAGCACATCTAGGCTTTCCTTCCTGTCAGCAAGCTTATTTTGTGACTGTGCCATGCATTTTCTTAATAAAGTCTCCTGTCAAATATCTTCTTAAAGTCCATATAATACAAAATCTTCTGCACTACCTTAACCAACTTGGTGTTATCTTATCAACAAATTTAATCCACACAATTTGTCTTCAACTAATCCATTCTAGCTGTCCTTTATTAACCTATGCCTTCTCAAATAAAAGTTTATTTAGCTCCAGGAAATGGTTTCCATTATCAATGTCAGGCTCACTGGCTGGCAGTTTCCCAATTTATCCCACTCTCCTCTTGTGAATTTACGTATAAAACCACCAGATCTCCAGCACCAATCTGATATCCAATAAGAATTGTTAGATTGTGTCCAATCTCTGTTATATCTATTTTGGTTTCTTTCTATAATTTAGGAGGAAATCCATCTGGACCAGGTGACATGCACCTTTCTCCACTATGCAGATCCTTGTTAATTCATTAAAAAGACAATTTCCTCCTAAATGTTTTAACCAACACTGGGGTGGCACAGTTGCTCAGTGGTCAGCACTGCTGCCTCACAGTGCCAGGGATTCCACCCTCGGATGACTGTCTGTGTGGAGTTTGCACTTTCTGCTCATGTCTGTGTGGGTTTCCCCCGGGTGCTCTGGTTTCTTCTCACAACCAAAGGTGTGCAGGTTAGGTGGACAGGCAATGCTAAATTGCCCATAATTTCCAGGGATGTGCAGGTAAGGTGGATTAGTCATGGGGAGTGCAGGGTTACAGGGATAAGATAGGGGGGTGGGGTGGTCGTTGGATCCGAATGGGATAATTTTCAGAAGGTTGGTATGGACACAATGGACCTAGTGACCTGCTTCCACACTGCAGAGATTCTAACACAATGGATACTGTGCCAAGAGATGCTGAAAGATAAGAACAAGAAAGAAAGATGAAGTCTTACTGCAAGGATGGCTTCAAAATGAGTCAAGAACTGTTGAATGCCTTTGTAATGATCCTGCCAAAAATAAGCACCAGAGCTTCCAATCCCTCTCCGCACCAAGAAAGCAATTAAAATATAGCTTTTAATTGTTTCAAATCTATCTTCTCATACCTTCTACATTCCAGGGGCCTGCTCCCCATCTCCCATTTAGATATCTCTGTGTTCACAAACACCACAGTAACAATGCAGGTGTTTTCTGGATCCCCACTAAATCCAACACCTCTTTCAGACAATGTTTTCCAATTCAAGCATCCCTGCAAGTGACCATAGATCAAGGACCAAAGGTATCAGATTCTTCCTCTGCAGTACTCACAGGAGACTATAATCTTTTCATCTTAAGTGCTGACAGATTCCGGGAGTTGACTTCATAATATTGCTAGATCCTAAGGCACCAGTTCAGTATTATCAAATATTGAACTCGATCTCTTGCTAATGGTCCCATGGCTATCCCCAATGTTTATGACTGATCCTGGTATTTGGCGCAACACTCTCAATTTTATAAAACCCCAATAAATTATGCAGGAAAATATTTGATGGTCATTCTTCAAAAGGTGTTACAAGCAACTAATATCCAAATTAAATGATGTCAATAACTTGTGGAAATTAACTCAAAATTAATGTCATTGCTTTGGAAAAGAAAAAAAAGAGTTAAAAAACAAAAATAGCAGTTTAAATAAGCTCTCCTGCACAATAAAATCTGTATAAATGTCCTCTGGCTTCATCAACACACTTCAGTACGTAGTGCTGAAGTGAAAGGAAAAGTAAAACTATTATTGCTACCCCTGTGCAGAGTAATGTGAAAACTTAAAGTTCAAGAGTAAAAACAAAAAAATCCTGAAATTATTCAGCAGGACAGACACATTTGTTGCACAGAAATATATTTAATGTTTCAGATTGACGTCCTTACATCAGAACGCTTCAGGAGGCATGAGAACTCAGGATTGTCCCGATTAAAGGACATCTCAATCTGAAGCATTAACTGAGTTTCTCTCTCTACCCATGTTTCTGACCTGTTGAGTGCTTCCAGGTTTTTGCTCTATTTCCCATTTGGCTTCTTCATTAAAGTTCAAGAATAAAAGTTCAAGAAACTTTTAGTTTAGGCTACAATATTAATTCTTTACCAATTCTAAATGATGAAGAAATGTAATTATGCAATTTGAAAAAAATCTCTTTGTAAACAATGTGCAATTTAATTCATGTGCTGAATGCTTATTTCTTAATTGGTCACAAAAATTCAAAAGAACAAGTTCAATAATTCAGTGTGCTGTCAAATCAAAAGAGTGTTTGAAAGAAAACAATCCAGTGGCATGTACATAAAACATGTTCATAAAATGACAAAAAAATGAATACTGGATATAGGCCTGAGCTGGAAGGTTCTTTTCCGATGTTTCGTCACTATACTAGGTAATATCTTCAGTGAGCTTCCAGATGAAGCACTCCTGGCATTTCCTGCTTTCTATTTATAGGTTTGGGTTTCCTTGCGTTGGTGATATCATTTCTTGTGGTGACAACATTTCCTATGGTGATGTCATTTCCTGTTCTTTTTCTCTAGGGATGGTAAATGGTCCCCAAGTCAATGTATTTGTCGATAGAGTTCTGATTGGAATGCCATGCTTCTAAGAGTTCTCGTGCATGTCTCTGTTTGACTTGTCCTAGGATGGATGTGTTGTCCCAGTTGAAGTGGTGTCCTTCCTTATCTGTATGTAAGGCTACTAGTGAGAAAGGGTCATGTTGTTTTGTGACTAGTTGATGTTCATGTATCCTGATGGCTAGTTTTGTGCCTGTTTGGCATCCAATATAGTGTTTGTTACAGTTCTTACATAGTATTTATTAAATGACATTAGTTTGGCTTATTGCATGTATAGGGTCTTTCAAGTTCAATAACTGCTGCTTTAATGTGTTGGTGGGTTTGTGGGCTACCATGATGCTAAGGGGTCTGAGTAGTCTGGCAGTCATTTCCAAAATGTTTTTGATGTAGTAGAGACTGGCTAGGGCTTCTGGACGTGTTTTGTCTGCTTGTTTGGGTTTGTTGCTGAGAAATCGGCAGACTGTGTTCACCAGGTACACAATATCTTTGAATACATTGTATTAGGTGATTTTCCTCTGCCCTGCATAGTTCCTCTGTACTGCAGTGTGTGGTGGCTCATTGAAATAATGTTCTGATGCAGCTTCATTTGTGGGTGTTGGGATGATTTCGTCTGTATGTGTTTTTTTCTTGTAGATGCTGGTTTGAAGTTCCTCGTTGGCTGTTCACTGTACTATAACATCTAGGAATGGCAGTTTGTTGTTGTTTTCCTGTTCTTTCATGAATTTCATGCCAGTAAAGGTATTATTGATGGTCTTGAAGATTTCCTCTAATTTGTTTCGTTTAGTGATGACACAGATTTCATCCATGTAGCGGACCCAAAGTTTGGGTTGGATGGTTGGCTGAGCTGTTTGTTTGAGTGGGAAACAACAATAAACTGTCATTCCTAGGTGTCACAGTAGAGGAACAGCCAATGGGGAACTTCAAACCAGCATCTACAGGAAAACCACACATATGGACCAAATATTAAACTACAGAAACAATCACTCCATCATCCACAGATGAAGCTGCATCAGAACATTATTTCAATGAGCCACCATATACTGCAGTACAGAGGACCAACGCAGAGCAGAGGAAAATCATCTATACAGTGTATTCAAAAAGAATGGGTATCCAATGAACACAGTCCACTGATTTCTCAGCAACAAACCCAAACAAGCAGACAAAACTGTCCAGAAAGCCTAGCCACTCTCCCCTACATCAAAGACATTTCGGAAATGACTACCAGACTACTCAGACCCCTTGGCAACACGGTAGCCCACAAACCCACCAACACACTAAAGCAGCAGCTATTGAACTTGAAAGACTCTATACAGGCAATAAGCAAAACTAATATCATTTAACAAATACCATGCAAGAACTGTAACAAACACTATATTGGATGGTCAAACAGGCAGAAAACTAGTTATCAGGACACATGAACATCAACTAGCCACAAATAGACATGACCCTCTCTCACTAGTATCCTTACATACAGATAAGGAAGGACACACTTCGACTGGGACAACACAACCATCCTAGGACAAACCAAACAGAGAAATGCATGAGAATTTCTCAAAGCATGACATTCTAACTGGAACTTGATTAACAAATACATTGACTTGGAATTCATTTACCACCCCTGGAGAAAAAGGACAGGAAATGACATCACTATAGGAAATGATGTCACCACGGGAAATGACATCACCAACACAAGGAAACCCAAACATATAAATAGAAAGCCGGAAATGTTAGCAGTGCTTAGTCTGGAAGCTCACTGAAGATGTTACCGAGTATGGTGACAAAATGTCTGAAAATGAACCTTCCAGCTCAGCAAGCAAACCTACATCCAGAACCTCAACCTGAGCTGAAAATAGTTTCAAAACTCGCCAAAAAACTGAACTCTGCAGTGAAGGAGAAACCTAAAGCTCCACATAATTATCCAGCTGACAAGTGCTAAGCTTCTAAAATTGCATTAGCAGATGAAACAGTCATGCCTACCAGAAACATAACAGTTCCAATACATCATTTTAGTTGCTAGGTGTTGCACCAAGCCAATCTATATTAATATCACATCTGCTAGAAAACCATGGAGTTCAAATTGTCATGAACAGGTAAATTATTTTCCCATTACTTGGATGAGCATTAATAATTTGCACACAATGCCACGGGCAAAATCCATTGATACTAGTCCAAAATCAAGTAACAATTAATGAGAATCATTCATCCTCATGAACAAAATAAATCCACGCAATTAAATTTATGTACGCACTCTATGGTTGCTAAAGCACAAAGGAAAAAAATAATTATTTTTTGAAACACAAGCAACAAAAATTTTGTGATTAAAAATAATTGCAAAACTAGAAATACAAATCTGCCCCTTGTATTTACAGACATATTTCCTCCATTGGCTCAAAGGTGATATAAGCAAATTGATTCACAATATCTCATCAATCCAGACATGGCACACTGAACACTGTAATTTCAACAGTGTTGCGATATCTTGCAAAAAAAATGATCCGAGCTACCTGAATTGTCTTCCCCACAAAAAAACTATGTTTTCTCACTGTTATCATGAAATAAGAATTAGGAGGTATAGGCCATTCAGTCCCTTAAAACAATTTGATAAGATTATTCCTGATCAATTTGTGACTACCCCAATGCCTATTGACTCCCTTGTCAAGGAAGAACCCATCTAACCCATCCTTAAAAATAATTAATGATCCTGTCACCACTATTTTCCTCCAAAGTTTAAGTTGTTTTAGTTTTCATTTTTGGTCAAGGAATTCAAACTAGAATGAGAGAAGACATACATTGTCACATGATCTCTCCACCAAAAGTGAATTGCCAGAGGTAAACCTATCCTTTTGAGATAGTTTGATACCATTTGAAAATTGGGTGGGTTAGGATAGCTACAAGTTAAGCCCTTCTACGTTAAGCACTTTTTTTTTGAGTTATTCTACTATATTCAATAAAGGTAATATAAAACCCAGTTGCTTATTGGGAACCAATTAAGACAACGAGTCCCATGCACCAGACTGTGCTGAGCCAGGGAAAAGCATGTCGACAGCCTACATAGTTCAAAACATAAATGAGTGTTCATTTAAAAAATGCTTCATTTAAAAGTTTATTTTGTATAACATAATTCTGAATATTTTAAACAGAAAAGAAAAACAACAGTTCATTAATGTCATTATTTAATTTGATTTGTAATCTATTAAGCACTTTTTTTTGTATAAGCATGCTTCGGAGGACTTCTTGTTATAGAGTGTCCTGAATATGTGACAAAACCGCAGGAACAAAAGAGCTATGAATCTATGCCATTTTTACTTCTATATTCTGACAGCTGTTTGCAAAAGAACTGCCATTCAAGAATTCAAAACAAAAACACAAAAGGTTGGACTGTACTTGAATATCACCTCAACTGGCAGCAATACCCTGCAAACACTTGAACCGAGAGAGATAATTTCTGACAAGTGGAACCCCGATAGCCATATATATATATATTTGATGGTGCTGCTAATGAGCCGAGCAAGGCCTCCTCACACCAGCAAACTAGTTTATTAATAAACATAAATTAGGTATTTCATGAATCTGGGTTTGATCAGGGACTATTAATGAACAAAATACCCCAGTTCTCTCTTTTCCTTCCCTCCAATTTCAAGGTCAAAACAGAAATCATTCATATTACAAAATGTTCAAATTCTGATACTCAGTATACCTTCAAACTCCTTTCGAAAAAAAATCATAAAATGAGATTACGCTCAAGGATGTAGATAATAATTCTACTCAGCTGTCTGTATCAGAATAGTGAGAGTTGTGAGCAGCATTGAGATAAGTCCATGTCAGTAGTTCAACTCAAGTATCTTCTCCCAAGTGGAATGAAGCTTAGTAACAAGGA
Source organism: Hemiscyllium ocellatum (assembly GCF_020745735.1). Taxonomy (NCBI): domain Eukaryota; kingdom Metazoa; phylum Chordata; class Chondrichthyes; order Orectolobiformes; family Hemiscylliidae; genus Hemiscyllium; species Hemiscyllium ocellatum. The sequence continues at coordinate 77,435,398 of NC_083407.1, read as the reverse complement.
CGCATTTCTTAAAAAGCAAACACTATGATATAGTTTCCCAATTTAATAGAACAGAACTTTCTGACAGCGGTGTACGGAAGCAAAAAAGTGAACCTGTAACATTCGGTCACATAGATAAAAACAGGTTTTGTAGGGTAACGCCAGAAGCATCCAGAATAAGGTGGGTGAACTTGCAGCATGGGTTAGTATCTGGGACTTCGATGTTGTGGCCATTTCGGAGACATGGTTAGAGTAGGGACAGGAATGGTTGTTGCAGGTTCCAGGATTTAGGTGTTTCAGTAAGAACAGAGAAGATGGTAAAAGAGGGGGAGGTGTGGCATTGTTGGTCAAGGACAGTATTACAGTTGTGGAAAGGATGTTTGCGGACTCATCAACTGAGGTAGTATGAGCTGAAATTAGAAACAGGAAAGGAGAGGTCACCCTGTTGGGAGTTTCCTATAGACCATCAAATAGTTCCAGAGATGTAGAGGAAAGGATAGCAGAGATGATTCTCAATAGGAGGGAGAGAGACAGGGTAGTTGTCATGGGGGACTTCAACTTTCCAAATATTGACTAGGAACACTATAGTACGAGTACTATAGATGGATCAGTTTTTGTCCAGTGTGTGCAGGAAGGTTTCCTGACAGTATGTAGACAGGCCAGCAAGGGGCGAAGCCACATTAGACTTGGTACTAGGTAATGAGCACGGTCAGGCGTTAGACTTGGAAGTAGGTGAGCACTTTGGTGATAGCAATCACAATTCTGTTATGTTTACTTTAGTGATAGAAAGGGATAGGTGTATACCACTGGGTAAGAGGTACAGCTGGAGGAAAGGCAATTACAATGCAATTAGGCAAGATTTAGGAAGCATAGGATGGAGAAGGAAACTGCAGAGGATGGGCACATTAGAAATGTGAAGCTTATTCAAGGAAAAGCTCCTGTGTGTCCTAGATAAGTATGCACCTGTCAGGCAGGGAGGAAGCTGTAGAGCACGGGAGCCATGGTTTACAAAGGATGTGGAATCTCTGGCCAAGTAGAAAAAAAGAGTCTTATGTTAGGATGAGATGTGAAGGCTCAGTTAGGGCACTTGAGGGTTACAAGGTAGCCAGGAAAGACCTATAAAGAGAGACCTCAGAAGAGCCAGGAGGAGACATGAAAATTTGTTGGCGGATAGGATCAAGGTAAACCCTAAGGCTTTCTATAGGTATTTAAGGAATAAAAGAATGATGAGAGTAAGATTAGCAACAATCAAGGATAGTACTGGGAAGTTGTATGTGGAGTCACAGGAGATAGGGGAAGCACTAAATAAATATTTTTCAACAGTATTCACTCTGGAAAACGACAATGTTGTCGAGGAGAATACTGAGATACAGCCTACTAGACTAGGTGTGATTGAGGTTCACAAAGGAAAAGCTATTAGAAATCCTGCAGAGTGTGAAAATAGATAAGTCCCCTGGGCCAGATGGGATTTATCCTAGGATCCTCTGGGAAGCCAGGAAGGAGATTGCCGAGCCTTTGGCATTGATCTTTAAATCATCATGGTCAACAAGAATAGTGCCAGAAGACTGGTGGATAGCAAATGTGGTTCCCCTGTTCAAGAAGGGGAGTAGAGACAATCCTGGTAATTATGGACCAGTGAGCCTTACTTCAGTTGTTGGTAAAGTGTTAGAAAAGGTTATAAGAGAGGATTTAAAATCATCTAGAAGAGAATAATTTGATTAGGGATAGTCAGCACGGTTTTGTGAAGCGTAGGTCATGCCTCACAAACCTGATTGAGTTCTTTGAGAAGGTGATCAAACAGGTAGACGAGAGTAAACTGGTTGATGTGGTGTACATAGATTTCAGCAAGGTATTCGATAAGGTTCCCCACAGTAGGCTATTGTACAAAATGCGAAGGAATGGGATTGTGGGAGATATAGCAGTTTGGATCAGTAATTGGCTTGCTGAAAGAAGACAGAGGGTGGTGGTTGATGGGAAATGTTCATCCTGGAGTCCAGTTACCAGTGGTGTACCGCAAGGTCGGTGTTGGGTCCACCGCAGTTCATCATTTTTATAAACGACCTGGATGAGGGCGTAGAAGGATGGGTTAGTAAATTTGCAGACGACACTAAGGTCGGGGGAGTAGTGGATAGTGACGAAGGATGTTGTAGGTTACAGAGACTTATAGATAAGCTGCAGAGCTGGGCTGAGAGGTGGGAAATGGAGTTTAATGTGGACAAGTGTGAGGAGATTCACTTTGGATGGAGTAACCGGAATGCAGAGTACTGGGCTAATGGTAAGATTCTTGGGAGTGCAGATGACCAGAGAGATCTCGGTGTCCATGTACACGGATCCTTGAAAGTTGTCACCCAGATTGACAGGGTTGTTAAGAAGGCATACAGTGTTTTAGATTTTATTAATAGAGGGATTGCGTTCCGGAACCATGAGGTTATGCTACAACTGTACAAAACTCTAGTGTGGCCGTACTTGGAATATTGTGTACAATTCTGGTCACCACATTATAAGAAGGATGTGAAAGCTTTGGAAAGGATGCAGAAGAGATTTACTAGGATGTTGCCTGGTATGGAGGGAAGGTCTTACGAGGAAAGGCTGAGGGACTTGAAGCTGTTTTCGTTAGAGAGAAGAAGGTTGAGAAGTGACTTAGTAGAGATATATAAGATAATCAGAGGGTTAAATAGGGTAGACAGGGAGAGCTGCAAATGTGTTGCTGGTCAAAGCACAGCAGGCCAGGCAGCATCTCAGGAATAGAGAATTCGACGTTTCGAGCATAAGCCCTTCATCAGGAATAAGAGAGAGAGAGCCAAGCAGGCTAAGATAAAAGGTAGGGAGGAGGGACTAGGGGGAGGGGCGATGGAGGTGGGATAGGTGGAAGGAGGTCAAGGTGAGGGTGATAGGCCGGAGTGGGGTGGGGGCGGAGAGGTCAGGAAGAGGATTGCAGGTTAGGAGGGCGGTGCCGAGTTGAGGGAACCGACTGAGACAAGGTGGGGGGAGGGGAAATGAGGAAACTGGAGAAATCTGAATTCATACCTTGTGGTTGGAGGGTTCCCAGGCGGAAGATGAGGCGCTCCTCCTCCAGCCGTCGTGTAGTTGTGTTCTGCCGGTGGAGGAGTCCAAGGACCTGCATGTCCTCGGTGGAGTGGGAGGGCCTTTTTCCAAGTATGGTGACGGCGAGCACAAGGGGGCATAGCTTTAAATTGAGGGGTGATAGATATAAGACATATGTCAGAGGTAGTTTCTTTACTCAGAGCAGTAAGGATATGGAATGCTTTGCCCACAAAGGGAGTAGATTTGCCAACTTTATGTACATTTAAGTCATCATTGGACAAACATATGGACGTGCATGGAATAGTGTAGGTTGGATGGGCTTCAGATTGGTATAACAAGTCGGCGCAACATTGAGGTCCAAAGGGCCTGTACTGCGCTGTAATGTTCTATGTTAATGGGCTGAAACATACTTGCCAGTTTCCAACCACTCATAGGGCTAGTTTATTGGCCTGGAATTTCCTCCATAAAAACAACACAAAATATTGGACATAAATGTGCTTCATTTCTATGTCCACTCTGTCTCAGTGAAATGTTTACATTCAAATTTACTGTGAGTCACATTAGAATATGTTTAAACAATAAAATGACCATATGACAGTACAAACAACTAAGTCCCAAGGAAAGCACCAAAGTTACACCTTTAATATCTGAAAAATACAAAAATGAAAGTCTCAACTACCATTTGGGAACTCGGAGGATCAAGGGTGATCCATTCGTAAATGTGGTTTCAGATCTACTTCCAGGCTTCACCCCATAACGTTGACTCGTCTTCCATTAAGAATCTCCATCTTTTATGTAGCACTCCACACAGTTAAAGGAGCTTTATCATCTTTAAATTTGGGATTATGCAAAAGGGCATAAAAATGCATCAAAAGAGAAAAAAAAACACACACAAGTGAGGATGAATGCTTTAAAAAGGTGGCGAAAATTTGATTTGTGCTGAACTTGAAAATCTGCCGCAATTGTAGTAGAATCTTTGAACAAGCACTATCCTAAGAAGCTGATAGTTAAGGCTGAGTGAACTATAGAGTTTTCTTTAATTCAGTCATGGGATGTGGACAACACTTGTTAGGCTGGCATTAACATTTTCAATTGCCCTGGAGAAGCTGGTTGACAGCAGAATTCCTGAACCACTACAATCAGTGTGTTGCACACTGTTCAAATAGTGCATGTTAAGAATGGGGTTCTAAGATTTTGACCCAACAGCAGTGAAAGAACGGAGTGCTGGGTCCACTACTTTTCATCGTTTATATAAATGATTTGGATATGAGCATAAGAGGTATAGTTAGTAAGTTCGCAGATGACACTAATATTGGAGGTATAGTGGAAAGTGGAGAAGGTTACCTCAGATTACAACAGGATCTTGATCAGATGGGCAAATTGGATGAGAAGTGGCATTTGGTGTTTAATTTAGATAAACGGGAGGTGCTGTGTTTTGGGAAAGCAAATCTTAGTAGGACTTATACAGTTAATGGTAAAGTCCTCAGGAGTGTTGCTGAACAAAGAGACGTTGGAGTGCAGCTTCATACCTACTTGAAAGTACAGTTGCAGGTAGATAAGGTAGTGAAGGTGATGTTTGGAATGCTTTCTTTTATTGGTCAAAGTATTGAATACAGGGATTAGGAGGTCATGTTGCAGCTGTACAGGACATTCGTTAGGCCACTATCGAAATATTGCGTGCCATTCTGGTCTCCATTCTATCGGAAAGATGTTGTAAAACATGGAAGGGTTCAAGGATGTTGCCAGGATTGGAGGATTTGAGCTACAGGGAGAGGGTGAATAGGCTGGATCTGTTTTCCCTGGAGCATCGGAGGCTGAGGGGTGACTTTGTAGAGGTTTATAAAATCATCAGGAGCATTATTAGGATAAATAGACAAAGTCTCTTCCCTGGAGTGGGGGAAAGCAGAACCAGAGGGCATAGGTTTAGGATGAGGGGAAAAGATATAAAAGAGACCTAAAGGGCAACGTTTTCATGCAGAAGGTGGTACACGTATGGAATGAGCTGCCAGAGGAAGTGGTGGAGGCTAGTGCATCTGGATGCATATATGAATAGGAAGGGTTTGGAGGGATATGGGCCAGGTGCTGGCAGGTGGGGCTAGATTGACCTGGGGTATCTGGTTGGCATGGACAGGTTGAACCGATGGGTCTACTTCTGTGCTGTACATCTCTATAATTCTAATGTATTTCCAAGTCACAATGGCCTAAAGGGAAGGGTGGTGATGTTGTCATGTTTCTGCTTCCCTTATGCTTGCGATTAGATGGTGTATTCACAAGAGCCTTGATGAGTTGTTGCGGCGCATCTTGTAGATGGTATTCTCTGCTGCCACTGTGTTTCATAGGGGAAGGAATGAATATTGAAGCTCTTAAACGGAGTGCTGATTAATCAGCCTACATTGTACTGGATGGTGCTGGAGCTGCACTCAATCAGGCAAGTCGAGAGTATTTTACAATCCTGACTTGCTCCTGGTGATGGATAGGCCTTGAGAGAGTTACTTGCCACAGAATTCACAATATCTACCTGCTCTTTTGCCACAGATGTACTTTAATTTTGAGTAGAAAGAAAGATCGACAGCCGACCTGATAGGATCGAGGACTGCTTGGCATTGTATAGTGATATGTGCAACTCTGAACCAAGATAGCACAATCTTTTAGGCCTCAGAATTTGTTTTGCTTGTCTCAAGGCAAGTAGGGAGGAAATTCAATGCTATTCCATCTACATCAACACTACTTTGCATACTCCAAATCAAAATTTGCCATTCATTACTTTGGAGAGCAAGACCGTGAATAGTAAATACTGTTCAATATAATATCAGAAAATTGTACATCATGAAACAACAGAAAGTGGAAATCAACCAAACCAAACAGTTAACGCTGCCAAGTTTATGTTTGAATTTCCATTGCACAGCAAAGGCCAAAAGAAAAAGAACAAGGTTAAAGTAGATTAAAAGATCTCACCATTGAATGGATGTAAGAAAAAGTAACTGGCACACTGCTGAAAACAAAAAGAGAACAATTAGAGCAATTAGGAAACGTGAGCGAAGGGGAAACTTATGATACGTTTGCTGGTGTCCCGATGACCTGTGAGACAGCTGAACCAATACACCCTGGGGAATAGTGAGCTTCCTCCAGGGAGCTATTACATTGTATGTTCACAGCTCACTGTTAATCTGATGATAAGAGCAGGAGGACCAATTTTGAGTGAGCCCCTGCAGTAGTGAGTAGAGTGGGTTCTTTCTTGATTATATGCTTTATTGAGCTATGTCTCTTGATTAAACTTAAAATATAAGCCATACATATTAGATTAGAATCCCTACAGTGTGGAAACAGGCCCTTCAGCCCAACAATTCCACACCGACCTTCCGAAGAGTAACCCACCCAGACCCATTTGCCTCTGACTAATGCACCTAATACTATGGGCAATTTAGTATGGCCAATTCACTTGACCTGCACAGTTTTGGACTGTGGGAGGAAACCAGAGCACCTGGAGGAAACCCACACAGAAACGGGGAGAATGTGCAAACTCCACACAGACAGACTGTCACCCAAGGCTGGAATTAAACCTGGGACCCTGGTGCTGTGAGGCAACAGTGTTAACCACTGAGCCAGCGTGCCACCCCATGGTATTAATTTAACCTGGAGCAATGTTTTGTAGAGGAATAGGACAGTGCTATTTTCTGGGTCTGTAGATTGAAAGAAGCAAAAATGGCCCTTAGTGGAGTGCTATTTAGGAGCTTAGGGAGAGTTTACGGGTTACTGAGGATTATATCTGCATTAAATGCCATTGGTTGTGAATTCTATCAGATCAAATGGAGAGGCAGTTAGAGGCAATGAGGAATTTACAAGAGCAAGAGGATGTGATGGATGGCAGTTGTAGGAAGGAGGGAAAGTCTCAGATACAGTCATATAGATGGGTTAACTCCAGTGAAGGTGAGAGAGGTCAGCAGGAGTCTTCAATGGTTATCCCCATTTCAAACAAGTATGCAGTTTTGGAAAATGTGGGGGGTGATGGATTCTCAGGAGAATGTAGCATGAACAACCAAGTCTCTGGTATTGAGACTGCCTCAGATGTAATGAGAGATACATCAGGTTCAAAGCAATCGACTATCTTAGGGGACTCTTTAGTCCGAGGTACAGACAGACGTTTCTGCGGCCAGTAGCGAAAAATCAGAATAGTGCATTGCTTTCCTGGTGCCAGGATCAAGGATGTCTCGCAGAGTGTGCAGGATGTTCTCAAGGGGGAGAGGGGCCAGCAGGAGGTCATTGTCCACATTCGAACCAATGACATAGGAAGGGAAAAGGTTGAGATTCTGAAGGGAGATTACAGAGAGTTAGGCAGGAATTTTAAAAGAAGGCCCTCGAAAGTAGTAATATCTGGATTACACCCGTTGCTACGAGCTAGTGACAGCAGGAATAGGAGGATAGAGCAGATGAATACATGGCTGAGGAGGATGAATATATGGGAGGAGGATTCACATTTTTGGATCATTGGAATCTCTTTTGGGGTAGAAGTGACCTGTACAAGAAGCACGAATTGCACCTAAATTGGAAGGGGACTAATATACTGGCAGGGAGATTTGCTCGAGCTGCTCGCGAGGATTTAAACTAGTTAGGTGAGGTGGGACCCAGGGAGATAGTGAGGAAAGATTTCAATCTGAGACGGGTACAGTTGAGAGGAAAGGCGAGTCAAACAAACAGTCAGGGCAAGCAGGGACAAGGTAGGACTGATTAATTTAACTGCATTTATTTCAATGCAAGAGGCCTAACAGGAAAGGCAGATGAACTTAGGGCATGGTTAGGAAAATGGGACTGGGATGTCATAGCAATTTCAGAAACATGGCTCAGGGATGGACAAGACTGGCAGCTTAATATTCCAGGATACAAATGCTACAGAGGAAGGTTAGAAAGGGAGGCAAGAGAGAAAGGGGAGTGGTATTTTTGACAAGGGATAGCATTACAGCTGCACTGAGAGAGGATATTTCCAGAAATACATCCAGAGAACTTATATGGGTGGAACTGAGAAATAGGAAAGGGGTGAGCACCTTATTGGGATTGTATTATAGACCCCCCAATAGTCAGAGGGAAATTGAGAAACAAATTTGTAAGGAGATCTCAGTTATCTGTAAGAATAATAGGGTGGTTATAGCAGGGATTTTAATTTTCCAAACATAGACTGGGACTGCCATTATGTTAAGGGTTTAGATGGAGAGGAATTTGTTAAGTGAGTATAAGAAAATGTTCTGATTCGGAATGTGGATGTACCTACTGAAGAAGATGCAAAACTTGACCCACTCCTGGGAAATAAGGCAGGGCAGGTGACTGAGGTATCACTGGGGGAGCACTTTGCAGCCAGCAGCCATAATTCTATTAGTTTTAATATAGTGATGGCAAAAGGATAAACCAGATCTAAAAGTTGAAGTTCTAAATTGGAGGAAGGCCAATTTAAATACTTTCGAAAGAGTATAAAGGCAGTAGGAGTATACTTAAGAGAGAAATCAGGAGGGAAAATAGAGGACATGAGAAAGCTTTGGCAAACAGAGTGAAGGAGAATCCAAAGGGTTTTTACAAAATCATTAAGGACAAAAGGGTAACTAGGGATAGAATAGGGCCCCTGAAAGATCAGCAAGGCGGCCTTTGTGCGGAGGCACAGGAAATGAGGAAAATACTAAATGAGTGTTTTGCATCAGTATTTACTGTGGAAAAGGACATGGAAGACATATAATGTAGGAAATAGATTATGACATCTTGGAAAATGTCCATATTACAAAGAAGGGAGTGCTGGATGTCTTGGAATGCATAAAAGTGGATAAATTCCCAGGACATGATCAGGTGTACCCTAAAGCTCTATGGGAAGCTAGGGAAGTGATTACTGGGCCTCTTGCTGAGATATTTGTGGCATCGATAGTCACAGGTGAGGTGCTGGAAGAGTGGAGGTTGGCTAACATGGTGTCACTGTTTAAGAAAGTGGTAAGGACAAGCCAGGGAATTATAGATCAGTGAGCCTGACGTCGGTGGTGGGCGAGGTGTTGGAGGGAATCCTGAGGGACAGGATGTATATGTATTTGGAAAAGCAAGGACTGATGAGGTATAGTCAACATGGCTTTGTGCATGGGAAAGCATATCTCACAAACTTGATTGAGTTTTTTGAAGTTGTAACAAAGAGGAGTGATGAGAGCAGAGTGGTAGATATGATTTATATGGACTTCAGTCAGGCATTTAACAAGGTTCCCCGGGGAAGACTGGTTAGCAAGATTAGATTTCATGGAATACAGGGAGAACTAGCCATTTGGGTACAGAACTGCCTCAAAGGTAGAAGACAGAGGGTAATGGTGGAGGATTGTTTTTCAGACTGGAGGCCTATGATCAGTGGTATGCCACAAAGATAGGTGCTGGATGCACTGCTTTTCATAATTTATATGAATGATTTGGTTGTGAGCATAGGAGATACAGTTAGTAAGTTTGCAGATGACACCAAAATTGGAGATATAGTGCACAACGAAGAAGGTTACCTCAGATTACAATAAGATCTTGATCAGATGGGACAATATGCTGAGAAGTGGCAGGTGGAGTTTAATTTAGATAAAATGTGAGGTGCTGCATTCTGGAATAGCAAATCAGAGCAGGACTTATACATTTAATGGTAAGATCCTATGGAGTGTTGCTGAGTGTTCCTTGAAAGTGGAGTCGCAGGCAGACAGCATTGTGAAGAAGGCATTTGGTATGCTTTCCTTTATTGGTCAGTGTTGAGTATCTGAGTTAGGATGTCATGTTGTGGCTGTGCAGGACATTAGTTAGTTCAGTCATTTTTGGAATATTGTGTGCAATTCTGGTCTCCTTCCTATTGGAAGGATGTTGTGAAACTTGAAAGGGTTGAGAAAAGATGTACAAGGATGTTGCTAGGTTTTGAGGACTTGAGTTCAACGGAAAGGCTGGGGCTGTTTTCCCTGGGGCATCGAAGGCTGAGGAGTGACCTTAGAGGTTTCTTAAGTCATGAGTGGCATGGATACGGTAAACAGACAAGGTCTTTTCCCTGAGGTGGGAGAGTCTCGAACTAGAGGGCATAGGTACAAGGTGAGAGGGGAAAGATATAAAAGGGACTACATTTTCTGGTAGAGGGTGGTGTGTGCTGCACTGCCAGAGGAAGTGGCAGAGGCTCATACAATTGCAACATTTAAAAGGCATCAAGATGGGTATATAAATAGGAAGGATTTAGAGGAGTATCAGCCAAGTGCTGGCAAATGGGAAGAGATTAGGTTAGGATCTCTGGTCAGCATGGACGAGTTGGACCGAAGGGTCTGTTCTCGTGCTGTATGTCTCTATGACTCTATTTGGTTCAACATGAAAAAAAAAGTTCCAAGCACGATATTTGAAAGATATGATCTTGGACATTTATTTTTCATGTTAATTAAAGGCACTAAAGATGCAGCAATTTTTTTACAGGAGATGAAAGGTGATCCCAAGATATTCACAGATATTCAGGAACTGGATAAATAATGACTGCACAGAATATCAAATACAACTGTTACATCTTGGAGGAGCACAATAAAGAAGGCTGATTGCCCATATTTTCACTTTGTAAAACAGCCAAGTAAAATTGAACTGGAATATTAATACATACAAACTCATAAGAGTTTTTAAAAGTTAAGACTGTCCACAGAGCAAATAGTGAAATAATGTTTTGGCATTTTAATGCCAGTGACAGTTTTAAATTGATGAGCCGTTAAGAAAAAGGCAAGGATAATTTTTTTCATGCAAAACGTTTGCTGAAGCATTGAATGTCCAACTGGGAACAATTAATCCAAAGACCATTGCTGTTTTATGAGAAAAATAGATAAATATTTGCAGTATAGGAAGACACAGGATAATGGGAAAGAACTTTGATAGTTGGATTAATTATGGATGAACAGAGTTAGCAGGGACAAAATATACAATGCAGCGTTTTGGACTATTATAAATGTGTATGGTTCTATTATAAAAATCCAATGAAACAATAGCAAGTCATCTGAAAATGTTGCAGTACTTATCATAAACTGTTAAGCCAACTATATCAGATGTTGAAAACAGATCAGTGAAAGAATTTCAGTCAAGAAACAATTAAAATTGAGTAAAAAGCATATTCTTATGGTGGCGGGGTGAAGAAAACTAGAACATCAGTTGTGGTAGTAGCTTTAGGTTTTGTAACGAACATTCTCCCGCATAACCTCCCTGGTCTCTCTTATCAATTGACCTCACATTGCTTACAAACTGGAGTGCCCAGGATCTCATGAAGCATAATGGAAGAAATTATGAAACAATAATATGAAAGCAAACTACTGTGGATGCTGCAGATCTGAAATGAATGCAATGCAGAAAGCACTAGAGAAACACAACTGTAGCTCTTGCAGCATCTGTGAACAGAGATACAGATCATTCCCAACCCTTGTTTTCATTATTTGCCCTATTGATACCCACTATAAGTACAGAAGTTCTCATAAATATATTACACATGTTAATCTACCAGTTCTTTGTCACTTACTATCTTACAATATGAGATTGTGAGCAAATAAATGCTACAATGTTGTTATTCTTACAGAAGGCAGACTTGAAACACATTCTTATAAATCCATGAATGAACAGATTTCAAATTCACAGTATAAACTCAAAATCACCGCAAACATAAATGCAACTTCACTGATTGTCCACTGAATATCAAAGTTCAGCTGTTCCAATGTTTTGTTCTACTATTTGCTCTGAGACTGTTATCCAAGGTTTGTAATATGTAAAAGCTGAGCCAACCAAGTCCCAAATTCCAAATCTCATCCTACTGAGGTATTTCCAAAGGCTTACCTGGAGAACTGTGCACAATTTGTTTCTTATGCATCCATTAATGTAAAATGACCAGAACAACCAAACCTCCCAGGATTTCCTACCAATTCAAAAGCTACAAACATGCAATATGCACAGTATCACTGTTTGAATATTGAAGGTAAAATCAGTGCCAATTCCCTCTCTGTGTAACTAACAAAACTAAACTTAAGGGAATAAGCTTGATTTTACTGTTGATGTTTTAAAATATAGGCAAAATACCACATTTATAAAAGGAAAATGTTTTGAGTTGAAAATAATTCCAGCTCAGGCTAAAGTTAATTTATAGATACCAGTGCAAAGAGATCAAATAGACCAATGTAGAAGGATTGTTTCCACAAGGTAAGTAACCTGATTGAATTTTTCAATTATTGTGCTCACGTCAGGTGGCACAATCCAAGTAGTTTATGTTGAACTATTCAAACAAAATGTACATTAACAATCCAGCATGGATTAGAATCAAGAAACAAAGATAGAAGCTGACAACTGTCCCAACAGAGCAAACATGACGAATCCCACCACCAGAAACTCTCCACAAGCTTAAGGTCACTCAGTCTCTCTGGACAACCTATTGGGAGAGCTCTTCCTCTTTGCTCCATCACAATCAGTTTTGTCTCCAGCTACCCAACTAAGCAGGACATCTTTCTAAATTTCACTCTCCTTGGTTTCATTGGTTCTATGTATAAATCTTTCAGCATTCAATTTAACAGTCACAAAGGAACGAAGACCTGACATCTGGGTAGCAGAAACCAGCAGCTCTCTTTGAGCTTGAATCACTGCAAGTAATTTCCAGTCACAACAAAATGTTAAAAGCAGGAGAAATGTTTGCTACTGAAGAGACAAGAAACCCCCCCCCCCCCCCCCCATTTGGACATTTACTTGTGGTTGAAGATAGCACTATCCAAACTGATTATACACTGAATGACAGCCACTAAATATCTGCTCCTCCATCAGTCTGATGGAAAAGGGGGCAGTTGGCAAAAAATTACTTTTCTGATATGTAATTTTAACAGAGAGCAACTCACAGCGAGGGACAGCAGCAGCAGCAATCATTTACTTTTATTGCTACCAGTAACTTACCCACAGAAACAGGGAATGAACCATTATGCAAGATTATATTGACAGTCTCTGAAGATACATGTGCTGCCTTTATTTTGTTGCAGGGTTGCAATGTAAAGTGGGGCTTACAGAAAGCACTGTGTAAACCAAAAGACTATGATCAACAGGACTATGAGACTGAAACTCATATCTACCTCTGCACTCTGTAGAACAATGCTTTTGTTAAAAAAAAGCGTGTCTAAGAAACTAAAAACTACATCAACACCATTAGAAGCTGACAAAAGCAAAGCAAAGGTATTACTTCGAGGTTAGTCTCCTGACATACAACAGCACTGTGATAACTCTTCCTGACACTGACATGCTAAAAATCAGAATGAATGCAGAATCAATCCCTTGACGGATAATGATTAATCATTGCTGTAAATGGTCAACATCAAAAGACCAGCAATTCCCATGCCAGTAACTAAACCTTCTTCACTGCAAAAAAACCCCAAAATGCTGGTTAAGAGAGCTTTGTCAACAGTTTTGAAATAAACAAACAATATGAAACAACGCAGGAGTAACTGTTTCACTTATAACACAAACATTGGCTCTATAAACAGTTTAAGCTCCATCAATTGCAGGCGCCAACCAAGTACAAGTCTTGAATAGACCCACCCCTCTATTAAGTCTTAACATTATCGAATATAGATTGCTACAAGCTTTCATTCCGGACTGCCTCAAGTCCATTTGACAAACATATGCATTAATTAAGCAAAGAACAGGCCATTTAATTTCGCATACTTCAGTTATAAGCAGAAACGACATTCCAGTACCTCTTAGTGAAACTGTAATTCCAAAAAAAAGGTTCTGAACTTAATAGCACAGCCTTCAGAACTAGCCAGTCCTCGCGGATGTGAGAGCCACTTTATGCAGATCCCTTAAACAATGCACTTAGAAGCGAGCAGGTTAGAGTATGTGAGGACCCCTAGCCGCACACACTGAGCTGAGCTCCTCAGTTTTCACAGGCAGCTTCCCTCCCGGACACGGGCATGGGCTAGGGGGCGCGCTTCAACACACGCGCGTCTACGCAGAAAGCTCATCACCGCGAAATCTCCGAGATTTTTAAAAAAAATAGATTCCGTGCTACAAAAGTTAAAAAGTGTGAGGCTGGTTAAAGTTTCAGAGTCTAAAGCAGAGAGAAGCGCAGTGTCCGGGTAAGTTTCTGTGTGAAGGAGCTGGAGACACAGCCAAAGGCATATCCAGCAGAAGTTTCTCTCTCTCTCTCTCTCCGTGTTTTCATCTTCAGGCGTGTCGCCCTGTCCAGCCAGTGGCCTCCTCCTGCCCAAACAGACCAGCGCTGGAGATAAACAGAGCCCAGACAGACTGTCCTCTTCTGTACTGCACTTGTTCCCAATCGGTGTTAACCCCAAGTTTCAAGCAGTGGACTTGACTGCAGCCGCTCTCTTCCAATCTCTCTCACAGACACACAACACACACACACAGGACAGTTTCAACGAATATCTCAATGCAACAACAACGCTCTTTCCAATACTAGAAGTCAACTACTAAAAGATTTTTCTTAAACAAAGTTGTAAGTAGCGCCTACTTTGTCTCAGTCTTGTTCTTTTGGATGATTCGCAGCGCCCCTCTTTTTTTTTGGTTGTTGCTAGGTTTACCAGTGTTTCCCCTTCCCTCCGGAATCTCTGAGGTTGGAAAGTTGAATGACGTAAAGCCGGCCAGCACACTGTGCTGTACACAAGGCGCCAGCTTCAAAATCCACAGTGTGCATTCCGTTTAAAGAGGGTGAAAGGCTGACCTCCCAATGTGACCATCTGCATAGCATCCAGTGTCCTGTTATATCCGCGACTTCGCGTTTCTGGATGTTGCTGGGAAAAGGCGTCACGGCGCTTGATCAATCACCCAGGAGAACACAAAACCATGCTAGATCGTCTCGTCAGAGTAGAAAATCCCTGCGCTTGAATCCTCATCCACATTATTTGAAAGGCTGCCATAAATGGAAGGCAATATCAGAAGAGTCATTCTGAGGATTGCAAGGAGCTAGCGTGAATATTGCCAAAACGTTGACTTGTCTCCTCCTGCCAGATGCTATATTTTTAATTGAATGATCAGGAGATATTGGGTTGGCCAAGATCTGTGAAACTATTTTTAAAAAAGAACTGTCAAAAGACCAGGAACAAATTACTGCAGATGCTGCAATCTGTACTGATGCTGGGAATCACAGCGGGTCAGACAGCATCCACGGAGAGAGAGCAAGCTAACATTTCGAGTCCAGATGACTCTTCATCTTAGAAAGGGTACAAATAACACGCAGACATAAGCAGACCCGCCCTGAGACAAATCATCACTACAACAAATAATCTAAAAGTAAATAAATCAAAGACAACAGTTTTAAATTCAATAATAATATTGCTATCCCCTCCCATCATGTTCTGTGGTGCCCATCAGTCTTGGCAGACAAGAGATCATTGCTTCCACCTCAATCTTTGCCTCAAACCTACTGGGTATTACCATATTTTCTGTGAATGTTTTAGATTTGCTTCATGAGATAAAAGGAATAGTGTGAGTTACACGTACAGTTTCTTTTCTGTTTGTTGTTACTTTTAGTTTTCTACTTTAGCATCATTCATTTATATTTATCTTTTCATGTTTGTTTGTCACCTCCGTTATTGTTGTTTAGTAGCCTTACAGAATGTTTCTGACGCTTCTAAATTGTGCCATTTGGACCCAAGAGCTATTTCAATCCTATTGTGCAGACAACAGTTCCCTGACTTTGTCTTCAACTCTCAAGTTGTCGCTAAGTCCCTCACTGGCTCATCCAAATTTCAGCTCAGTAAAATTCCCAGTTCTTTATCCCTTAGATATGAAAATTGCAGACTTGTAACGACATAGGGAGGAAGAGAGATGGAGATTTATGGCAGAAATTCAGGGAGCTTGGGTGGAAGCTTAGAGCTAGAACAAACAGAGTTGTTGTCTCTGGTTTGTTGCCCGTACCACGTGCTGGTGAGGTGAGGAAGAGAGAGAGAGAGAGAGAGAAGTTGAACATATGGCTACAGGATGGTGCAGGAGGGAGGGTTTTGGATTCCTGGATAATTGGGGCTCTTTCTGGGGTAGGTGGAACCTCTACAAACAGGTTGGTCTTCACCTGAACCAGAGGAGTACCAATATCCTTGGGGGGGAAAAATTGCTAATGCTCTTCAGGTAGATTTAAGCTAATTCAGCACGGGGATGGGAACCGAAATTGTAGTTTGCGTATACAGGACGTTAAGAGTAGTGAAGTCAGGACTAAGGTTCCATGGCCACAAGAAGTCACCGGCAAACAAGAAGTTGGTTTGAAGTGAGCCTACTTCAATGCCAGGAGCATCCGGAATAAGGTGGGTGAACTTGCAGCATGGGTTGGTGCCTGGGATTTCGATGCTGTGGCCATTTCAGAGACATTTTTTGTGTGGAGCCGCAGAAAAGGGGAGAGATACTAATCAAGTATTTTGCATCAGTATTTACTGTGGAAAAGGACATGGAAGATATAGAATGTAGGGAAATAGATGACGACATCTTGAAAAATGTCTATATTACATAGGAGGAAGTGCTGCATGTCTTGAAACACATAAAAGTGGATAAATCCCCAGAACCTGATCAGGTGTGCCCTAGAACTCTATGGGAAGCTAGGGAAGTGATTGCTGTGCCCCTTGCTGAGATATCTGTATCATTGATATTCACAGGTGAGGGGCCAGAAGACTGGAGGCTGGCTAACATGGTGCCACTGTTTAAGAAAGGTGGTAAGGACAAGCCAGGGAACTACAGATCAGTGAGCCTGACATCGGTGGTGGATGCGTTGTTGGAGGAAATCCTGGGGGACAGGATGTACATGTATTTGGAAAGACAAGAACTGTTTAGGGATAGTCAATGTGGCTTTGTGTGTGGGAAATCATGTCTCACAAAATTTATTGAGTTTTTTGAAGACGTAACAAAGAGGATTGATGAAGGCAGAGTGGTAGATGTGATTTATATGGACTTTAGTAAGGCATTCAGCAAGGTTCCCCATGGGAGACTGGTTAGCAAGGTTAGATCTCACAGAATACAGGGAGAACTAGCCATTTAGATACATAACTTGTTCAAAGGTAGATGACAGAGGATGGTGCTGGAGGGTTGTTTCTCAGAATGGAGTACGTTGAACACTGGAGTGTCACAAGAATCGGTGCTGGGTCCTCTACTTTTTGTCATTTATATAAATGAGTTGGTTGTGAGTACAAGAGGTATAGTTAGTAAGTTTGCAGATGACACCAAAATTGGAGGTGTAATGGACAGCAAAGAAGGTTACCTCAGATTACAACAGGATCTTGATCAGATGGGCCAATATGCTGAGAAGTGGCAGATGGTGTTTAATTTAGATAAATGTGAGGTGCTGCATTTTGGGAAAGGAAATCTTAGCAGGACTTATACACTTAATGGTAAGGTCCTAGGGATTGTTGCTGAACAAAGAGACCTTGGAGTGCAAGTTCATAACTCCTTGAAAGTGGAGTCGCAGGTAGATAGAATAGACAATAGACAATAGGTGCAGGAATAGGCCATTCAGCCCTTCGAGCCTGCACCACCATTCAATATGATCATGGCTGATCATTCCTAATCAGTATCCGCTTCCTGCCTTATCTCCATAACCCTTGATTCCACTATCTTTGAGAGCTCTATCCAACTCTTTCTTAAATGAATGCAGAGACTGGGCCTCCACTGCCCTCTGGGGCAGAGCATTCCACACAGCCACCACTCTCTGGGTGAAGAAGTTTCTCCTCATCTCTGAACTAAATGGTCTACCCCATATTTTTAAGCTGTGTCCTCTGGTTCGGCACTCACCCATCAGCGGAAACATGTTTCCTGCTGCCAGAGTGTCCAATCCTTTCATAATCTTATATGTCTCAATCATATCCCCTCTCAGTCTACTAAACTCAAGGGTCTACAAGCCCCGTCGCTTCAGTCTTTCAGTGTAAGGTAATCCCTCCATTCCAGGAATTGACCTCGTGAACCTATGCTGCACTCCCTCAATAGCCAGAATGTCTTTCCTCAAATTTGGAGACCAGAACTGCACACAGTACTCCAGGTGTGGTCTCACCAGGGCCCTGTACAGCTGCAGAAGCACCTCTTTGCTTCTATACTCAATCCCTCTTGTTATGAAGGCCAGCATGCTATTAGCCTTCTTCACTACCTGCTGTACCTGCATGCTTGCCTTCATTGATTGGTGTACAAGAACACCCAGATCTCTCTGTACTGCCCCTTTACCTAAATTAATTCCATTGAGGTAGTAATCTGCCTTCCTGTTCTTGCCACCAAAGTGGAAAACCATACAATTATCCACATTAAACTGCATCTGCCATGCATCTGCCCACTCTCCTAACTTGTCCAGGTCACCCGGTAAGCTCCGAACATCCTCATCTCATTTCATCCTGCCACCCAGCTTAGTATCATCAGCAAATTTGCTAATGTTATTGCTGATACCATCTTCTATATCATTCAAGGTTTGTGCGAAGATTTGTAGCTCGGGTGCTCGTTGTTGTGGTTCTGTTCGCCGAGCTGGAAGTTTTTGTTGCAAACGTTTCGTCCCCTGGCTAGGCAACATCATCAGTGCTCTGGAGCCTTCTGCGAAGCGCTTCTTTGATGTTTCTTCCGGTATTTATAGTGGTCTGTCCTTGCCGCTTCCGGGTGTCAGTTTCAGCTGTCCACTGTAGTGATTGGTATATTGGGTCCAGGTCGATGTGTTTGTTGATGGAGTTTGTGGATGAATGCCATGCCTGTAGGAATTCCCTGGCTGTTCTCTGTCTGGCTTGCCCTATGATAGCAGTGTTTTCCCAGTCGAATTCATGTTGCTTGTTGTATGCGTGTGTGGCTACTAGGGATAGCTGGTCGTGTCGTTTCGTGGCTAGTTGATATTCATGTATGCGGATTGTTAGCTGTCTTCCTGTTTGTCCTATATAGTGTTTTGTGCAGTCCTTGCATGGTATTTTGTAAACTACATTAGTTTTGCTCATGTTGGGTATCGGGTCCTTTGTTCTAGTGAGTTGTCTGAGCGTGGCTGTTGGTTTGTGCGCCGTTATGAGTCCTAAGGGTCGCAGTAGTCTGGCTGTCAGTTCTGAAACGCTCCTGATGTATGGTAGTGTGGCTAGTCCTTTTGGTTGTGGCATGTCCTCGTTCCTTGGTCTGTCTCTTAGACATCTGTTGATAAAGTTGCGTGGGTATCCGTTTTTGGCGAATATCTTGTATAGGTGTTCCTCTTCCTCTTTTTGCAGTTCTGGTGTACTGCAGTGTGTTGTGGCTCTTTTGAATAGTGTCCTGATGCAGCTTCGTTTGTGTGTGTTGGGGTGGTTACTTTCATAGTTTAGGACTTGGTCTGTGTGTGTTGTTTTCCTGTGTACCCTTGTGGTGAATTCTCCGTTCGGTGTTCTCTGTACTATCACGTCTAGGAATGGGAGTTGGCTATCCTTTTCTTCTTCTCTCGTGAATCGGATTCCTGTGAATGTGATGGATTGAAAGGGTTCAGAAAAGATTTACAAGGATGTTGTCAGGGTTGGAGGATCTGAGCTACAGGGAGAGGCTGAACAGGCTGGGGCTGTTTTCCCTGCAGCATTGGAGGCTGAGGGGTGACCTTATAGAGATTTACAAAATTATGAGGGGCATGGATAGGATAGATAGACAAAGTATTTTCCATGGGGTCGGAGAGTCCAGAACTAGAGGTCATAGGTTTAGGGTGAGAGGAGAAAGATATAAAAGAGTCCTAAGGGACAACGTTTTCACACAGGGTGGTACGAGTATGGAATGAGCTGCCAGAGAAAGTGGTGAGGCTGGTACATTTGCAATATTTAAAAGGCATTTGGATGGGTTCATGAAAAGGAAGAGTTTGGAGGGATATGGGCCAGATGCTGGCAGGTGGGACTAGATTGGGTTGGGATATCTGGTCGGCATGGATGTTTCCATGCTGTACATCTCGATAAATCTATGATTCTGCAAGGGTAGAGCAGGGACAGGAATGGTTGCTGCAGGTTCCGGGTTTTAGATGTTTCAGTAAGAACAGAGAAGATGGTAAAAGAGGGGGTGGCGTGGCATTGTTAGTCAAAGACAGTATTACAGTTGCAGAAAGAGCCTGTGAGGACTCGTCTACTGAGGTAGTATGGGTTGAGATTAGAAACAGGAAAGGAGAGGTTACCCTTTTGGGAATTTTCTACAGACCTTTGAATAGTTCTAGAGATGTAGAGGATAAAATAGCAAGCCTGACAGGGTAGTTGTTATGGGGGACTTTAATTTTCCAAATATTGACAGGGAATACTATACTTAAAGTACTTTAGTTAGGTCAGTTTTTTGTCCAATGTGTGCAGGAGGGTTTCCTGACGCAGTACGTAGACAGGCCAATAAGGGGAGAGGCCACATTAGATTTGGTACTGGGTAATGAAACCGGCCAGGTGTTGGATTTGAAGATAGGTGAGCACTCTGGTGATAGTGATCACAATTCAGTTATGTTTACTTTAGCGATGGAAAGGGATAGGTATGTAATGCAGGGCAAGATTTATTGCTGGGAGAAAGGCAATTATGATGCAATTAGGCAAGATTTAGGATGCAGAGGATGGGAAAGGAAACTGCAGGGAATGGGCGCAATTGAAATGTGGAACTTATTCAAGGAACAGCTACTGTGTGTCCTTGATATGTATGTACCCGTCAGGCAGGGAGGAAGTTGTCAAGTGCGAGACCCGTGGTTTACTAAGGAAGTTGAATCGCTTGTCAAGAGGAAGAAGAAGGCTTATGTTAGGATGAGATGTAAAGGCTCATTTCAGGCACTAGAGAGTTACAAGTTAGCCAGGAAGGAACTAAAGAGAGAGCTAAGAAGAGCCAGGAGAGGACATGAGAAGTCATTGGTGGATAGGATCAAGGAAAACCCTAAGGCTTTCTATAGGTATATCAGGAATAAAAGAATGACTTGAGTAAGATTAGGGCCAATCAAGGATAGTGGTGGGGAGTTGTGCGTGGAGTCAGAGGAGATGGGGATGCACTAAATGAATACTTTTCATCAGCATTCACACTAGAAAAAGACAATGTGGTTGAGGTGAAATACTATGATACAGGTTACTAGACAAGATGGGATTGAGGTTCACAAGGAGGAAGTATTAACAATTCTGGAATGTATAAAAATAGATAAGTCCCCAGGGCTGGATGGGATTTATCCTCAGGTTCTCTGGGAAGTCAGGGAGGAGACTGCTGAGCCTTTGGCTTTGATCTTTATGTTGTCCTTGTCTACAGGAGTAGTGCCAGAAAACTGGAGGATAGCAAATGTTCCCTTGTTCAAGAAGGGGAGTAGATACAACCCTGGAAATTATAGACCTGTGACCCCTAATTCAGTTGTGGGTAAAGTGTTGGAAACGGGTATAAGAGATAGGATTCATATTCATCCAGAAAGGAATAAGTTGATTAGGGATAGTCAACACGGTTTTGTGATGGGTAGGTCGTGCCTCACAAACCTTACTGAGCTCTTTGAGAAGGTGACCAAACCAATAGATGAGTGTAAAGCAGTTGATGGAGTGTATATGGATTTCAGTAAGTTGTTTGATAAGGGTCATCACGGTAGGCTATTGCAGAAAATACAGAGGCATGGGATTGAGGATGATTTAGCAGTTTGGATCAGAAACTGGCTAGCAGAAAGAATACAGGGGTGGTGGTTGATATTCATCCTGGAGTTCAATTAGTTGTGGGGTACCACTCGGATCTGATTTGGGTCCACTGCTATTTGTCATTTTTATAAATAACCTGAATGAGGGCATAGAAGGATGGGTTAGTAAATTTGCGATGCCACTAAGATTGGTACAGTTGTGGATAGTGATGAAGGATGTTGTAGGTTACAGAGAGATGTGGATAAGTTGCAGATCTGGGCTGAGAGGTGGCAAATGGAGTTTAATGTGGAAAAGTGTGAGGTGATTCACTTTGGAAGGAATAACAGAAATGCAGAGTACTGGGCTAATAGTAAGATTCTTGATAGTGCAGTTGAACAGAGAGATCTCAGTGTCCATGTACATAGATCCTTGAAAGTTGCCACACAGGTTGATAGGGTTGTTAAGAAGGCCTACAGTGTTTTAGCTTTTATTGGTAGAGGGATTGAGTTTCAGAACCATGAGGTCATGCTGCAGCTGTACAAAACTCTGGTGTGGCTGCACTTGGTGTATTGCATACAGTTCTGGTCACTGCATTATAGAAAGGGTATGGAAACTTTGGAAAGGTTTCAGTGGAGATTTACTAGGATGTTGCCTGGTATGGAGGGAAGGTCTTATGAAAAAAGGCTCAGGGACTTGAGGTTGTTTTCTTTAGGGAGAAGAAAGTTGAGGGTTGACTTAATTGAGGCATATAAGATAATCAGAGGGTTTGATAGATTGGACAGTGAGAGCCTTTTTTCCTCAGATGGTGATGGCTAGCAGGAGGGGACATAGCTTTAAACTAAGGGGTGATAGACATAGGACAGATATTAGACATAGTTCCTTTACTCAGAGAGTAGTCAGAGCATGGAACACATTGCCTGCAACAGTAGTAGACTCACCAACATGAAGGGCATTTAAATGAGCATTGGACATACATATGAGCAAATATGGAACAGTGTAGGTTAGATCGTTTGGTTTCACAGGTGGGAGGAACATCGAGGGCCGAAGGGCCTGCACTGACCTGTAATATTCTAAGAATGAACCTGGTGCAGAACAAGCCTGATTATCTATGACCAGACCTGGCTCTATTGTGATTCATTTTGTGGAGAATATAAAGGGTATAAATCTAAAGAGGATGCAGGAACAGATGAACCCATTTAAATGACATATTTCTGAGGAAAAACATACCAGAGTTGAAACGTTAACTCTGCTTTCTCTTCACAAATGCTGCCAGATCTGCTGGGATTTTGCAGCATATTTGTTTCAGATTTCCATCATGCGCAGTATTTTGCTTTAACATAACCTGTTTATATGTGTGCATTAGCCATTGAAGGTGGCAGGATGGTTTAAGAGAGAGGTTAACAAATCTTATACTATCCTATGCTTTATTATTAGAGGCATGGAGTAATGTAAAACAAAGAACTGCAAATGTTGGAGATCTGAAATTAAAATAGACAGTGCTGGAGAAACACAGAGGGTCGGGGCAGCATTTGTAAAGAGAAAACCAGAGTTAATGGTTCAGGTCTAATGACCCTTTTCAAGAACTGAAAGCAGCTGGGAATTGATGGTCTTTGTTCTGATGATGGGGGTGCGTTGGAGGGAAGAGGAACTGAGTCGGATTGATAGACATTGTGTCCAGATGGAGAAAAGGAAGGGGAAGCAGACAAAGGGTTTGCTGGTGATAATCCAGGAAAGAGATAAATACTGCGTGAGTGCTAACAGGAAGTGTGAATAATTGAAAGTGGGTTGGCTGGGCTGGGAGCAACCCATTGAGAACAGGTCCTAGGATGTGCAGATGGGTAATGAACATGGAGGAAGTTGTTCACCTCTGAAATTGTAAAACTCAATTTTGAGACCTGAGATCTGTAAAGTATCTTTGTGGAAGATGTGATATTGTTTCTGTTGGAACACTGAAGCCAACCTGAGACTGAGATGTTGGTGTGGGAACAGGGTGGTGCGTTGAAGTGGCAGGCAACTAGAAGCTCAGGTCATTTTCACCGATATATTCTGTAAAGCAAACACTCAGTGTGCGTTTCAGTTCACCACTGTAGAGGAGAGTATATTGGTATTTTCTAAAGCAGTTCCGGATGCTGCAATTTAGGAAAGTTGTGAAAGCATTGGAAAGAGTGTAGAAAAGATTTATAAGAATGGTTCAAGGATGAGGAGCTCTTGTTATGAAGATAGTTTGCAGAGGTTGGGCTTATTTTTCTTGGACAAGAGAAGGCTGGGTAGAGATTTATAGAGTCATAATCATAGAAATGTACAGCATGGAAACAGACCCTTCGGTCCAACCTGTCCATGCCGACCAGATATCCCAATCCAATCTTGTCCCACCTGCCGGCACCCGGCCCATATCCCTCCAAATCCTTCCTATTCATATACCCATCTAAATGCCTCTTAAATGTTGCAATTGTACCAGCTTCCACCGCTTCCTCTGGCAGCTCATTCCATACATGTACCACCCTCTCTGTGAAAAAGTTGCCACTTAGGTCTCTTTTATATCTTTCCCCTCTCACACTAAACCTATGCCCTCTAGTTCTGGACTCCCTGATCCCTGGGAAAAGACTTTGTCTATTTATCCTATCTACGCCCCTCATGATTTTGTAAATGCCTATAAGGTCACCCCTCAGCCTCCGACGCTCCAGGGAAAACAGCCCCAGCCTGTTCAGCCTCTCCCTATTATAGCTTAGATCCTCCAATCTTGGCAACATCCTTGTAAATCTCCTCTGAACCCTTTCAAGTTTCACAACATCTTTGCGATAGGAAGGAGACCAGAATTGCATGCAATATTCCAACAGCGGCCTAACCAATGTCCTGAACAGCCGCAACATGACCTCCCAACTCCTGTACTCAATACTCTGACCAATAAAGAAAGGCATATCAAACACCTTCTTCACTATCCTATCTACCTGCGACTCCACTTTCAAGAAATTATGAACCAGCACTCCAAGGTCTCTTTGTTCAGCAACACTCCCTAGGACCTTACCATTAAGTGTATTAGTCCTGCCAAGATTTCCTTTCCCAAAATGCAGCACCTCACATTTATCTGAATTAAACTCCATCTGCCACTTCTCAGCCCATTGGCCCATTTGTTCAAGATCCTGTTGTAATCTGAGGTAACTTTGATAAAGTATTCAAAATTTAGGGATGTAGACAGATAGACAGGGAGAAGTTGTTCCCACTCTGAAAGGATAGAGACTGAGAGGGCACATATTTGAAGTAATTAGCAACAGAAGCAAAAGTTACATGATCAAAAGTTTTTCAAACAATCAGTCTGGAATGCACTGCCCGAAAGTGTGGTGGAGGCAGGATAATTCAAGGATTCAAAGGGAATTAAGTCATGTGAAAAGCTACAATGTGCAGGGTCATGAAGACAGTAGGGAGACTGACATTAATGAAATTGCACTTTTGGAGACTTGATCATGCATTCCAATGGCTTTGTCTCAGCAGAGTTACTTTGCTATATCTCTCCTGTCCACTCCCCTACTCTCACCAAGCTCATTACCTTCATGCAACCCTCTATGGTCCCCAGGTCCAACTTCTCATCACACGTTTGTTCCACCTACCGTTTGCTGAAATTATCAGCTCTGTCGCTTTGGGTTCTGTCCTCTTCACCTTTCAAAGTGATTGCTATCTGTCTCTTGTCAAAAGCTCTTTCTTCCCAATTATTAATCTGTCTCCAAACTTTCACTCCTCTCTTCATTTCTTGGTCATACATTAACTACCACCTCTACCAGGACATTGAATTCTTTCAATCAGATTTTACTCTGTCTACACCATCAAGACCACTCAGATAAAATTTATCTATTTTATCTCTGTGGCTGTATCCAGGATTCTGTATTCACTTTGACATTCATAAGGGTTTTTGCCTGGTTTCACTTTTGTCTGACTATTTCTTGCAATTAGGAGAAAATGAGGACTGCAGATGCTCGAGAGTCCGAGTCAAAAAGTATGGCACTGGAAAAGCACAGCAGCTCAGGGAGCATCCAAAGAATAGGAGAGCCGATGTTTCGGGCTTCAGCCCTTCATCAGGAATGTGGTGAGGGGTTGCGGTGAGGGGTACGAGAGATAAATAGGGAAGTGGGGGTGGTAGTATGGCTGTGGGGAAGGTAGCTGGGATGGCAAGAGGTGGATGCATGAAGGAGATGGTTATGATAGGTCAGTAGGGAGGGTCTGTTTATCTTCCTATCCACCTATCCGCTCTCCCACTTTTCGACACTATTTCCTGCAATGACTTATCCTTCAGCTTTCATATTGATAATAATGGTAAGGCCTTTTACTTTTCATTGTTTACATTATATTCATCAGTAATATCATTTTTATGCACTGCCAAGCAGTATTATAAGTACTGAAAACTCTAGCCTTCTCCCAATAACTTGCACAGTGCAACACCTCACCATGTTAATTTAGATCAACAGCAAGATCATGGGAAATGCTGACTATTTTCTTTATCTTGGAAGCTTTTTCTCAATAAAAGCATATGTAGATGACAAAATTCATCATTACCTTCAATTTGCCAGCTCAGCTGAGGCCATCGGAGGAAAAGAGGATCAGAGGACCAGGATGTCAAACTCAAGCCAAAAGTCATGTTTTAGTTGCAGGAGTAACTTCAAGCCCCTATCCGCTTTAGAGACTTAGACAACTGCATCTCAAAAACATTGCAAGAGCCTCCTGAGAAGTCTTCACAAGATCATCAAAAATCTAATTGGAAGGAAAGATGGCACCTTTGCTAAGCCAATTTGACTGTCTTGAGGCACTAATCACACAAAACCAACGTTGCTGGTTAGGACATGTATTTTGTATGCCTGACACCAAATTCCGGAGCAAATCCTCCACATGGAACTCAGTCATGCATGAGACTCTTGAGCAAACAGCAGAATTGCATAAGTGATATCCTCAAAACATTCAGGAAGAGGTCAAGCATACCTATCCCTGCCAAATGGCTGATCAAAGTAGAGAACGCTAATTCAGGAAGGTGTTGAATACTGTGGTGAGATGAAGGTATCAAAGTAAGTAAGCTTCCAAGCATGCCATCTATTCAACTGTCAAGCATTGGACGGAGCAATGCGTAACACACTGGCGTGGTAGCAAGTTAGCCTTGATCCAGAAGCACTGCCTATGAAATTATATCCTTGTAACACACATCTTGTAACACATTTCTTACAAACCACACCAAGTCTGAGACAATTCATATCATCCTTCAGCTCAACATTAGGAAAAACAAAGCAATTTTATTTGGCTCCCATTGGAAAAAAAAGGACTACACCCTCCCGCCACCTCCCACCCCCACATTTACTGCATTCATTCCTATGTCCTTGTTTCAGATATCCTTTTCATCTTCCAAGCTTTGAACCCCGATAAACAGAAAATGTAAACCAAATCTCGTTTAGTCTTAAACAAGTGTAGTTACTAGAAATCAGTTAGCAATACACATTCAATCTGTCACACATCTTCTGCAATAAACCCAGTGACAGATTGTTAAAAAATCACACAACAATGGGTTATAGTCCAACAGGTTTATTTGGAATCACTAGCTTTTGAAGTGCTGCTTCTTCCCCAGCTGATGAAGAAACAGTGCTTCGAAAGCTAGTGCTACCAAATAAACCTGTTGGATTATAACCTGGTGTTGTGTGATTTGTTAACAATCTGTCACTGGGTTTATTGCAGAAGATACGTCATTTAATGCCTTAAAAGCTTTATTGAAGTGTTTGCATATCACATCATGTGTCAAATATGTTCAAATACTTAAAAGGCGAAAGAGCAGGAAGGATAGAGGGGACTAGCAAAAAGAGCAAAGAAAATAATTCAGATTGCCAGGTAAGGGAAATGCTTAATTTTATCTTATTGTGCTTCTAAATAAAAAACAAGGGTGAATTAACACTCCTCTTTTTAACTCCCTTTGTTGTCAGTAACAAACATTTTATTTCTTTTCAGTTCATAGCTGTCTCTCACTTAAATTAAAATGTAATTCATTAGTTTGCTTGAATTAAACATGAGTTAATTATGAAGTTTTCTGGAATGAAATAAATTTTATTACTTACTAACCTAATCTCTAAAAATAGTCTCAATACCAAACACACACATACACTCACATATATACATCTAAAGTTTTTAAAAGGCATCAGTATCTGGTAAAAAATACAAATGAACTGCTTAAAATCCTCAAAGTCTTGGAAAGGCTAGATTTTAACCTGAGACCATAGTTGCCCGCAATTGTGTAATTTTTGTGTTGTATCCTCAAC
Organism: Hemiscyllium ocellatum; assembly: GCF_020745735.1. Taxonomy (NCBI): domain Eukaryota; kingdom Metazoa; phylum Chordata; class Chondrichthyes; order Orectolobiformes; family Hemiscylliidae; genus Hemiscyllium; species Hemiscyllium ocellatum. Next base: position 77,407,572 of record NC_083407.1, on the reverse strand, counting down.
AGTAGCAAGAGTGTTGGTGTTCTCAGTGAATGGATGCCTCTCAATGTTGATTTATCAATGTATGTTGTGTTTTTAAAAGACTACCAGAAAATGGGAAGAGAGAGAGAGAGTCTTGCAGTTCTACTGTTTAAAATTGATGTTTACCTCTCAGCTTATTATTTGCTCAATGGTCAAAACAGCCATTGGAAATACAATTCACTTATGTGTTCCAATGTCTGCCTTCATTATTCCTCCAAGCTGGATAATTTTCCAGTGAGGCTTTCATCCCATTATATTAAGCGTATCTATAAATATGGAAGTTAAACAGGAGATGCAGATCTGAATTCAATGCCTTCAAATAATAAGGTTAATTTCAGCTCAAACTGGTTCTTGGTTATTGACATTTTCACAAGTTGGCTTAACCTGCTTTCAGCTGATAGCTGTACATATTTGAGTGTTTGTTTTTCTTTTCAAAAAACTATTAAGATTTCTGATTAAAGTTCCAGATGCTAATAATATCAGGTTACTGAAATTGGAAAGTGATAGTCTATTATTACCACAATCATAGCAAGATTTCTAATGACAAAATCCCTGAGATATGGACAAACAAGGTTTCTTTTACCTGGATAACTGTCACCTAGATGCAGCTTAAAAGCAACTTGCTACTTTTGTTTTACTAACTACAAGAACCGAGTAATTAAAATAAAATAGTATGTAACAATTTGTTCAGAGTAATTTGACCTGTGGATTGATCACTGTAAACTCTCCTCAGATTCTGAACTCCCTTTTATTTTAAACGTACGATTGCAGGAGCAAGTTTAATAATAGCCTCTTGGCATCTCTACTAAGGAGAAAAGAGTTTTTTTCTTATTTCCCTATCTAAGTCTCTCATAATATTGTAAACCTCAATTAGGTCTAACTTCAACCTTCTCTGCTCGAAGAAATATAACCCCACTCGATCTCATTCTCTCTTCACCTGCCATGGCAATATCCTGGTGACTGTCCTCTGTAAATTATCTTTATTGAATAATTGACTCTTTGCACAATATTACAATGGTACATCCTCTTTTAGAACCCACACCTCAGTCTTCCCTGAAGTTTCTAATCCCTGGAACACTGACCTGCCTGTCCTGCCAATTCCTCAGTATGTTTCTGTGATTGCAATAATATTAGACCCTCATGTACTAATCGACACCCTCAACTCATCTGGCTAGGGTTGCCATTGGCCAGAAACTCAGATGCATAAACCATATGAATACTCTGCCAATAAGAGCAGGTCAGAGGTTAGGAATTCTATGACAAGTAACCCACCTGCTGACTCTTCAGTCGCTATCCACCAGCCAAAGACCATGAGTCAGAAATGTGATGGAATACCTCCACTTGGTTGGATCTGTGCAGCTCCATCAACACTCACAAAACATAACTCTTCGGAAAAATAGTCCATGTAATTGAGACTCCTATCTACCAGCTTCAAAATACACCGTGCACCAGTGGTGCGCATGGTGTGCCATCTGCAAGCTGCACTTCATTAACCCAAAGAAGGTCCTCCAATAGCTCCTTTCAAACTGCAACCTATACCACCCAGAAGGACAAGGATAGCACTGACACTTGCAAACACCCTTCCAAGCTAGATCCCATCCTAAATTCTTCCTGTCAAAACTGAAAGTTGCTACACTGTATGGACTGTAGCAGTTCAAGAAGGCAATTAGTGACTAGTCTAGCCAATGATGTCCACATCCCATGAATATAATTTTAACCATCTTTTCACATTTACCAACTTAACAACTGGTGATGTTGATTTTACATCCATTTGGACATTTTGAAGAGATTTAATTTTCAAAACAAATTCAAGCTCTTTCTTCAATGATGCTGAATTGGAACTGCTTCAATCTCAGGCTTCAATCTCAGGCTGCACAGTCTGCAGGTCAATGGTGTATGCAGCTGCAGCATGCTCACAGTTTTTCCCTTTTGCACAGTGGGAAGAGCCATTCAGATTTTCAAAGAATTAGCTGAAGGCTATCTAAGAGGAATGTTGAGACTCATGCTACAGCACTATGGTTGATATGCTCTTCCATTATCAAGTAGGTGGAGCCCTTTTTGTTTTTCCCTACTTCAGAGTCTTTTGATCACTTTTAAATAGAAAAACCAATCCCCAAGGATGTCCCTTTACAATGCAATTACAGGGAGTGAGGAAAGGTTAATCTGAATGAACAAAACAACATGGGGCTGCTGCTCAGATACACTGTTCATTTGCTTTGAAGTAGAAGCCAGCTACTCTGAAAATGCCTTCAGTTCTTTTGAACAGTAAATATTATAATATTACCATTTTATAAGTAGATAATGATGTGGACTGGAATCCTGTGTTTGTCCAGAGAAGCATTTACTCGGCAAAAAACAAAACTTTTCATGTCAGTAAAGTTATCTGTTGAACCGACAGTGGCCTTCCTTTCAGGAAGATTCCCAACGGGTCAGCCATTACAGATTGCGATGTTTATCTGTTTCTCAAGTCAGCTTGATTGTTTGCATGCAGCACTTAAAAAGCCTGAGGCAGCTAGCCAGGCAATCTTGAACTGATCTAGTTAATATGCTAATTTTCCCCTTTGGGATTTTGAGGCTATAATCTCCAATACCACCAGCTGTGCTCAGCTATGATTGTAGATGTGTTCCACCCGTAGGGTACAAGACAAAGGAGATCCATTCACCAAACAGCTATTACTTATAATTAGGCTTCAAAACTCATTGAAAATTAAAAGAAAGAGAAAGGTTAGCACTAATATAGTATCTTTCATGACCACCAGGCATCTCAAAACACTTTGCTGCCCTTGAAGTATTTTTGAATTGCAGTCACTGTAGTGCTGTTGGAAATCCAGCAGTCAATTTGCACTCAGCAACCTCTCATAAACAGCAATAGGATAATAGCAAGATACCCATTTGTTGTGATGTTAATTTGAGGCATAAATATTGACAAGGATATCAGGGATGACTCCCCTTGTTCAAAGTAGTGAGACATTTCTGGAGGCAGATGCTTCAACAGTGCATCATTTCTCAGCACTGCACTGGAGAATCAGCCTTAATTTTTTTGCCAGGTCCTGTAATAGGTCTTAAAATTATAATAAGCAATAATACTGCTCAACACTGCTACCACCTTAAGTGTGTGGTCATGTTATAGAGTCATAGAGTTACATAGCACAGAAATAGACCCTTTAGTCCAACTTGTCCATGCCGACCACATATCCTAAACTGATCTAGTCCTATTTGCCAGCATTTGGCCCATATATCTCTAATTCTTCAGAATCATCTGAGAAGTTGTGGTTAGATTCTCAGTTACCAATTTTCGTCCTTGGTTAAAAATCACACACCAGGTTATAGTCCAACAGATTTAATTGGAAGCACTAGCTTTCGGAGCGCTGCTCCTTCATCAGGTGGTTGATGAAGGTGTTGTGTGATTTTTAACTTTGTACACCCCAGTCCAATACCGGCATCTCTAAACCATGGTTCCTCATTGGTATTAGTCTTAGTTACCGATACTAACTGTGAAAGGATGCTTGAGAAAATCTTTAGCAAAAGTTTAGCTCAATGTTGATTACACAGAAAAGATTTGTTACATAGTACTCAATAGTGATTTACATTACATCTGAGATATGTGGTTGCATCTTGTGAGATATCAGGGTCAATGTAAGCTCAAATTATTATTAGTTATATAGGTTTAACACTGGAACAATAGTTTACAGACTGCAATCTGTAACACTGATTACCTCCTTGCTGCAACAATTCTGAAGGGCAGAGGTTATCCTGTGATGTCAATTAACTCCTTCAAATACCAACTGTCTTATATAACAGAAAACATAACCTTCTGACTCACAGGCAAAATTACAACCAAAAGAGCCATATCTGACATTAATGTGGCTAGAAAGGAAAACAATGAATTTTGTAATATTGAGTAGGTGAAATAGCTGCACACAGGCTGGTTCCCATCACCAAGTCACCCTTTATTTACTTGTGCACAGTAAATTGTGCACTGTGGCCAGTCAGCTCGGAGTCAGTCCCTGAAGTGAGGAGATTGTAAATCTCCTGGTTATGTTGGTCAGCCAGGGCTTCCTGATTGGCCTAAGTTAGCAATCCCAATCAAGGATCTCATAATCAATTAGATCTATCTTGCTTGAAATACTACAGTAGAAGACATGCAAGAGTGCAATATACATAGTAGCAGAAGTTAAGTTTTAGGTAATTGCAGCCTTTGTGTGGACCAATGGAGCAAGAGATATCTCAAGCCTGTGGTCTGAAAAAATGCACGGCAATGTCCATACTGGGAGCAGGCTGACTATGTCTTCATGCAAGGGCCCTGTACTGTTTAAACGCAATGCTGAAGATTAAAGAAAGCTGAAATGAAGGCAAAGAAGTATTGGAATGATAAAATGTCATGGGCCTAAAGTGTTAACTCTGTTTCTATCTCCACCTGAAGGAAACCCACGCAGACACGGGGAGAATGTGCAAACTCCACACAGTCAGTCGCCTGAGTCGAGAATTGAACCCGGGTCTCTCACGCTGTGAGGCAGCAGTGCTAACCACAGTGGCTAGCACTGCTGCCTATTAATGTAGAATAAATTTGAAAAACAAAACTTTGATGTGCCAGATAGTCCTAGATGAAGGGTGCATAAAGCAATTTCATGATCAGGCTCAGATGCTGCCAGACCTGTTGAACTCTTCCAGCAATATCTGTTTTTCTTCATGATCAGGCTGGATTGGATCGGGTTGGTTCTCTGCCACAGACTGAAGATGATCACTCTAGTCCAAATTATATTTGAATTCAGATCTCAAAGCAATAATACACTGTGCTATCTTCTTTCCTTATTAAGTAGAATTTTAAAACTATATTTGAAACTTTGCTTTGAATATAAGTAAGGCAGTATTTTTGTTGTCTGTCTTTCTCATATCACTTAGTGATGCCTGTTGCACATTCACATAATGAAAGCATTTTCTGAAACTCAGTCTCTTCAGCCTCATGTACTTATCATTTCAGTGTGAGGTAATGCTCACTATAATGCAGAATGTTCAGATCCCCTGGCAGAGAAAACCAGTATACAATCACCAAAATGTGAGCTGTGTTTTTTCACTGTGGTATCTTCAATTACTGCCAATCAACAGGCTGGAGTGAAAGTTTAATTATACTGAAAATATATTTCTGAAAAGCCCAATATAACTTGCAGCAAAAAATCAATATTCAAATTCTCAGGTTCTGAGTATGCAGTTTAGTTTGGTAATTGAGTACATCCTCCCATTGTTCCTTAGCAAGGGATGTATCATCTCTTCTTGCATACAACAGAAAATTAAGTTTGACTGATTTCATTTAATTTTTTGAAGACATCACATGCATTGATAAAGAGAATGCAGTGGATATTTGAGGAATGGATTTTCAGAAGATGCATGATAAGATGCTATGTTAAAAGGCTTCTCATGAAAATGAAGGCAGTTTTGAAATAACGTAGATGCCTAGACAAGAGTGATGGCTGGAGGATGAAGTAAAGATAGTTGAATATTGTTTCTGGATGAGATACTTGTATGCTCCAGTGATCTGTGTTCAAACCTTTTTATTTACACTTCTTGTAAGTGAATCAGATTTAAAACATAAGAGAAATGTTTTTTAACAGGAAGGGGGCAATTGACACAGATATGAACACAGGGTGAAACACGTTTAAAATGGTGTTGGTTTAAGAACCTGGCATCGTATCTCATACTTCTGGGTTGGACCTGTATGAGTTCGGAGGTGAATGTGGAGCCCCCGTGCAGTTCGCAGCAAGCTAATTAAAATGTTCAAAGAGCTATTTCAGTGTCTCTCTAATTCTGCATTCTAGTTTTAACCGCAAGGACATTGCGTTTCATAATCTTTGTGTTGGCTCAGGGTGCAACAGACAAAAATGTAGTAGACAGTAATTGCTTACTGAAAGTGACACTTTGGGAAGGCTTCAGATACTAAAATTGCCAGGCTTGTAATTAGCCACAAATAAAGGCCTGAACTTTAAGGAATATTTCTGTCAATTTCTGAGAATGACTTCCTGAGTTCCTTTCAAATGGCAATAAGAGAGCAAGTTGTTGGGGTGCTCTATTTGCAGTTCCGGTGTCCAGATAGATCTGGAGGTTCCCTTCTTTCCATACTCTTCATCAAGGGTCTCAAGGATTGTGGTGTCTGTTCTGCCTGCTGTAGAGAGGAGTGAGGCTGCAGTAGAGGAGAGCTGGAGTGCAGCATGGTCCTACCTCTGTGGCTTTAGTGGTGCTGGAGGCTGACCGCTTGATCTACTCCTTTATCACGTGAAATTCCCATGACGGATATTCTCTGGATTTTGAAGTGTTAGTGAGCATCTGCCAAATACTGCCAATCTCCCCATTGTATGGAGTGACAATGCCGCTGTATTATTATCGCTAGATCCAGATGATTTTCTAGGGAGCATGGCAGATGATGGAATTTGAAATCAGTTCGAATCTTGAATTAAAACTCCAATGATGGGCAGTGTTGAGGAAAAGCCTATCTGGTTCACCAATGTTCTTTAGGAAAGGAAACTGCCATCCATACGTGGTCTAGCATGCCTATGACTTCAGACCACCAGCAATGTGGTTGACTCTAAACAGGCTTCTGGGCAATTAGGGATGGGCAACAAATGTTGGCCTAGCCAGCAATGCCCACACACTGGGAATTGATTAAAAGTAACTGATTCTCCATTGTATTCATGAGAATCAACACAATCTCCCGGGACGTCATGACACAGACTTGTCTATTCTCCACATTGGAAATACAGATGGCATCACGCATTTTCCATTGCTGCTTTGCAAGTTCTGTTTTCATGGGTGACTCTCAGACATTGTAGATATACCCTAAGCAGATAATCATGGCACGTCCTTCCCTACTGCCCAACACAGCCTTACAATTCCCCAAACCCATCCTCAAATGACTGGAATGTTCCATTGCTGCTCAGATTCCAGAACCAGTTTCTGCATATATTTGATGTGCTTCCACGTAGCAATTATCTTTTTGTACCCACCACAACCCATGTACCTGAGCTGCTGGAGAGTGAATATTAATTTTATGATTACATCCATAGAGTACTTGGTCCCTTCTGAGGCCTCTTTGGGCTGTGGGTCACTCATTATCTCAGTCATCATATGTGTAGGATCTCGAAGATCTGGAAACCATGAGTTAGTGATGACTGAAAAAGGATGCAGACAACATTCGCTTTGTTAATATGATAGTTCTGCCTTTGTAGACAATTTAACATGAGTAATTCTTATGTACCAGGTGGCAGTGCATCATTTAATGCTGATCTCAAAATGAGGCAGAGATGAGACTATTTTCTATGTGTGTGACAGGTTTTATTCACTGTACTTCAACCAGGACAACCAGCCATGTTTACTTTTCACTCAAACCATAATCATGCTTAACTAATCAAGGCCAATGAACATCAATCGTAAACTATGTAAACATAATCAAACACAGTATAAATGCACAATGCATTGATGTGAGGGCCAGATTTTCACTGAGTCAGACTCATGCATACAATTCCAAGTTGGTGGGCACTCTAAAAATGGCCCTCTAAGAAAAGAAGGACCCAATTCCCAAGATTCCTACTCAAAATCCTGTTTATGGCAATTTTTGTCAGTGCGTAATAAGGATGCAGATAACCCTCGCATAAGTATCACTATTAGCTTTGCCTGCTCCATTGTGAGTGTGAGTATTTTGAACTTTCCTGTCACAATTTTTGAAAAGATGAGTCCATTCTGTCAGAATGCATATTCCATGGTTCCTTAGGGGTGTAATGAACCATGGGGAAATTGTGGAACCCAAAAAAAAAACTTGCATTTCTCTCAAAGACATTCTTTAAAAAACCCTACGTTTTAGTGTTAATATTTAAATTCCGCATTTAAAGTAGATGTTTCATGACTCTGTTTTATAAAGGTAATGTGACCACTAAATTCAGCAGCAATGTGTAAATGCTGAAATACATTGGAGCATCTTTTCTCATTGGAAATGCATTTAAGACTGAAGAAAACACTGTTTGGCAAAAATGCTTTAAGTAGTTTAAATGAACATCACTGTGACATTGAAAACAAATGTTTCTTCACCTTTTTTGTCACTTGTGAGGTGTCAGATGCCTTTTAACTGTGGAGTGGGTTGAAATAATATATATATATAAAACCCTTGCAACTTGTTAGGGCCTGTCAAGAACTGTTAATCTGTCGAAACATGTTCACAAGTGTTAGAATGTGTTCTTGCAAATAAGGGTGCTTTTCTCAGTAGAGGATAATTTGAAAAATAGAACTTTAGGTAATGGAATTATGTTTTGTTCTCCTATGTGAATAGACACGTGGATATTCAATGTGTTGATATGGTAGGTGATGGGAAAAAGGATGGTAGGTGGAAGTAGGTATTAAGTTGGAATAAAGGTGTGAGGGGCCATAGGGGGATGGCTAGAGGGGATCAGGTTGCATGCATTGGCATAGGTGAGGCATGATCAATGCCTGTGATGAATAACTGTTGTGTTGACATGGAAAAGGAAGGGGTGGATGGGGAAATATGAGTTAGCTCTGAGTTGTGATAGGCGATTATAAGAGAATGAAAATATTTGGGAGTGCATAAGGAATGAGAGACCACTGAGATAAGTAATTGGACATAAGGTGGCACAGATATTTGACATGAGTATGGCATAGAGAATTAGAGGAGTTAGCAGGTATCAGAGCATGAGGGATCTCATTTTTCTTAAAACTTTATTTATAAACTTTAAACACAGTGTTAGATCTGCCAGAAAGGCTCTCCACCATCCTCAGGAGCCGGCTGCATCTTTGATCCTTCTAGGGTCTTCTGACTCAACAGTTATCTTAGCCAATTTCTCTCCCTCATGTATAATGTGTCCATTTTTAAAGGTCTGGATCACAGAGCTGGGATTTCGCTCAGGTATATTCAGCTTTGAAGATTGGAGTTCAGTTAGCAATACAGTGGACAAAGTAATTGAGAACTTGAGCAAGGAAATAATGATCAATTTATACAAGGCATTGGTTAATACGAAATAAAAACTGAAAGAGCTATGGATGTTGTAACTCAGAAACAAAAATAGAGATTGCTGGAAAAGCTGAGCAGGTCCTGCAGCGTCTGTAGAGAGAAATCAGAGTTAATGTTTTGGGTTGAGTGAGCCACTTGACCTGGAAGATTCACTCTGATTTCCCTCCACAGATGCTGCCACAGCTGCTGAGATTTTCCAGTAATTGCTATTTTTGTTGTTGTTTAATATAAAACGTGTAAGTTGTTCTGTGCCAACCTCCCGTTTCCCCCCCCCCCCCCCCCACTCCCCCCTTTATCGAAATATATTTAAGTAATGCAAAATGTGTTGAGAAAATTCACTAAGATGACTGGCAAGATAAGTTACATTTATGAAGAAAATTTCAAAATTTGGTCTTCTTCCATGAGAGCATGGAAGATTAGGCAAGAAACATATCAGGTTTTCAAATTAAATTTGAAGTATTGTGATATAATTAATATGATTGTTTCTTCTTTTTTCAACTAGTTAGCAACAAGGAAACATAGACTAAGGAATGTGATCAAAGGAAGGGAAGACGGATACTAAAAAAAATTGTTTCACACATAATGTTATGAGAACATAGGTAACTATTGAGGCAGTGATTAAATCATTTAAAATTAAATTTTAAATCGCACCTGAAAAGGAAATTCATTAAAGGATCGGGTAAGGCATTAAAATTAGTAATGATAACTCCAGCTGAATAACTGTCAACTATGCATGAGTTTCTATGATTCAATGTCCCAGCTGTGTAATGACAGAGGATAATATTTATGCTTTATTATTTCATCATATTTTATTATAATTTGCTCTTTGGATGTCACTATAAAATAGTCTGTTCTATAAGACTCATAATTGTTGGCCAGTTAATCAAATTTTTAATTAGATTTTTTCACCCACTGACTGCTAATGACTAGAACAGGAGGCAACGATTTCTCAACTGTGTATTATAGATGTAGTTCATGGTACAATATTTAAAGCCATTGGAAATTAAAATGTCAGGGACACTTCATTTTGTATCTGTTCAAATTACTTTTGGAGTTAACTAATTGCAACTGTCAAACATTGTCAGATCATGTCAATCAACATAATTGCTTTAGTTAGTAAACTAAACACCAGCACTTGTAGTACAGAGTTATTAGGGAATTGTTACGATCAATCAGAAATAGCTGACAATTAGCGAAGTATATCATGTGTAAATTATGTCTTTCCCACTGTTTCACTTCAAGACTATAATGATGTTATTTAATCAAAAGAATCAATGTTAAGTGTATACCCATAGAGCTTGTTTTCAACATGAACAGAAACAAAAAAGATCCTATGAAATGAGATCAATATTCATCTAGTTTGGTTCATAACCTGGTACATGATGCAACAATGGTGTAGATTTTGCAATCAAGGGCAAAGTGATGTACTCACCACTGATCTTGAATTAAGCTGCCCTGTAGGATCTGGCTATCTCTGTGATGTAGATTTCATCTTTCCTGATGTTAATTTGATTGGATTTTGATGCCAGTTATTTGGAGTCCAGCAACATAAGTATCATAAAACAGGCTAAGCAGCGAGTCACATTGATGAATTCCAAGGTACAACAATACAGAATGTGTAGTGCAGTGATTATACTTCACATTTTATAAATTTAATGGAAAATAAAATAAACTTTGGGATATATACATATTGATTAAGTATGGAATTATAATGTTATAAGATGACTTTAAAGTGCAGAAGTTTCTTATCAAAAAAAAACATATAATATTTTTAGCATAATGAGGAAATTTGGCATTTCAGAATATAAACTTAATTTTTTAGGTTATTCAGAAGTGGTTACGAATTTAGTACTATGTTAAAAGACAACTTGCACTGTGTTAAAGAAGGTAGAATGTTTCAGGAGTTTTACAGTAAAAAGACCACATAAAAATAGAAGATAATGCCAATTGAAGTGTTTTATATCAGTGGGAGTCTCAACATTAAACCCTCTGGATGAGTGGGAAAACATTGATGGCAATTTCTGAATTTGCACTTTTAAGTGCATATGTGTAGATGTTATGTCAGTATTTGTTGTCAGCCTCTTCACTGTAATAACAGACAATGTTGGCAGTTTTGCTAACATTACCAACTCAAATTCCAGACCAAAAATCTATCTGTAGGTATTGTTGTGGTTCTCTTCGCCGAGCTGGGAATTTGTGTTGCAGACATTTCCTCCTCTGTCTAGGTGACATCCGCAGTGTTTAGGAGCCTCCTGTGAAGCACTTCTGTGATCTTTCCTCCGGCATTTGTAGTGGTTTGAATCTGCCGCTTCCGGTTGTCAGTTCCAGCTGTCCGTTGCAGTGGTCAGTATATTGGGTCCAGGTCAATGTGCTTATTGATTGAAACTGTGGATGAGTGCCATGCCTTTAGGAATTCCCTGGCTGTTCACTGTTTGGCTTGTCCTATAATAGTAGTGTTGTCCCAGTCGAATTCATGTTGCTTGTCATCTGCGTGTGTGGCTACTAAGAATAGCTGGTCGTGTCGTTTCATGGCTACAGACAAGAAATTGCGTGCCAAAAATCGTTAATTTCAAAAACCACCAATCAGGAATGGACCTGGACCATAGAACAGGCCGTCACCATAGGACAGAACAGGACCACACACCGCAAAAAAAAGGCACTAAAAGAAAAAATGGCCAAACTAACACACAACAGAGAGGACACCACAACACACACCTGGGTTAGAAACCTCTCCCACAGACAGCTCACAGACACGGAAAGAACAACACTGGCCCAGGGACTCAACTACAACCACAGGGATGCCAAGACAGCAGACTTCCTAGCAGCACTAGAATGCACACTCAGGAACAATGGACTGACAGAAGAGACACAACAAACAGTGAGACAAAGTATCGTACCCCTGAACACCAACTAACCACGAAACAACACGACCAGCTATCCTTAGTAGCCACACATGCAGATGACAAGCAACATGAATTTGACTGGGACAATACTGCTATTATAGGACAAGCTAAACAGAGAACAGCCAGGGAATTCCTAAAGGCATGGCACTCATCCACAGATGTAATCAATAAGCACATCGACCTGGACCCAATATACTGACCACTGCAATGGACAGCTGGAACTGACAACCGGAAGCGGCAGATTCAAACCACTACAAATTCCGGAGGAAAGATCACAGAAGCGCTTCACAGGAGGCTCCCAAACACTGAGGATATCACCTAGACAGGGGACGAAACGTCTGCAACACAAATTCCCAGCTCGGCGAACAGAACCACAACAACGAGCACCCGAACTACAAATCTTCTCACAAACTTTGAATATATGTAGGTATATAATGAAAAAGCTTGGAAAGAAAAGGACCCATCTAACCCCTGAATCTTGTTAATACACAGATGATCCGTGATCTGCTCCACCATTCTATTCGGTGACACGCTCTCTTCTGAGTCAGTGGTTGTAGCTTCACATCCAAATTCAGTCACTTAGGCACATGGTCTCTGCTGATACATCAGTGTAAAGTTGAGGGACAGATGACAAGACATTTAATTGAAGCCTTTATCACCCACTTGGTAGGATGTAAAATATCCATGACACTTTTCAATGAACAGCAGGATATCTTGGTCAATATTTATTGCTCAATCTACATAAAATAGCTTGTCTGGTAAACAGTGTCATTCTTGTAGGAGACTGCTTATATACTAATTGGTTACCATGCTTCCTACTTTGCAATAGTTACTAAATTTGGAAACCACTTGACTGGCTACAAATGTTTTTAACACATCCTTTAAAATTTACTTTTTTAAAAAAGCTAGTACTATGCTATGAGAGAGAAGTATGTAAAGTAATTGCCTAAAATGCATCAAAGCTAAGCAAATTAAATGTTGGAACATTTGTCTAAATTTGAGATTTCACAGATTAAGAACAAAATATTATGAGTTGAAGTCAGTTAAATCTGTTAAGATGCATTTCGGTGGTGCAATAGAGGTCATTCTCCTTCGGGCACCATTGTTTAAAACATCGGCGATCTTAGCGCTCTAATTTTCAAAGCCCTTGATATTGTCCAACATCATTGCGTTTTCCTTCTACATGTTATATCTGTTCTGCTTCTTAAACTGCCAGTTTATTTCTGCTTTGATTTCCTCCTTGCTCCATTACCCTCAATTTTACCAGTCACCATCAGATGTTCTCGTTTCTTTGCAATTATCTGCCCAAAGAATTATTGATGCCTTTTGGTGACTCTCTTCAAAAATTGTTCTTGTGCATCAACAGTCTTCCAAATTTCCTCATCAATTGTGTGTGTTGACCAAACAATCTCAATTGTACATCTCAGAAACTGCATCTCTGTTCCTTTTTCATTTATTTTTGACACAGTTTTATTTGTACTGCTGAGCACTTCCTGATGTCTTGAACAGTTTACCCATCAGATGTTATTAGGTCTCTCAGGTAAGGAAATGGTTTCAGTTGTTTTGATTTTTTCTGTTCCACTGTTATTTTATATTTATGTATAATTATTTTCTTTTACATGGCCATGCATATTGATTTGCTGAGTTTAATGATAATAATTAACAACATACAGCATGCTGGAGACACTCAGCAGGTCTGGAAGATTTACCCTTTGAATCCAGTATTGAAACTGAAAGATGTTGGAAATTGTTTTGCTAATATATAATTTTGACAGAGGCAGAGACCCAGTACAAAAGACAAAGCGAATGGTGCAGAAAGAGAATATGAAATGTAAAGTGGATATAAATTAAGATGTGAAAGGGGGAGAATGGGTCCTATATACTAGGAGCAAAGTAAATGAGACACAAACAAGACATGCCTTATGTGTGTGTGGTGGGCAGGGCAAGTGTGGAGAGGGCACGCAAAGGAGAATGTAAGAAAAATAGAGAAGAGATATAATGTAATCAGTTTCTGAAGTTATTGAATTCAATATTGAGACGTCAAGACTATAAAGTGTCTAAACAGAAAATGAGATATTGTTCCTGAAGTTTGCTTTGTTGGAATATTGCAGTAGTCCCAGGTCAGAAATGTTAGCATGAGAGCAAAGTGATACAATGAAATGGCAAACAGTTGGGAGGTGAGGATCATGCCTCCAGATTCCTACTATCACTCAACCTGCATTTGGTCTCGCCAATATAAAGGAGACCGCAGTGTGAGCAGCAAATGCAGTAGACCAGATTGAAAGAAGTACAAGTAAAATGGTGATTCAAGTGGAAGATATGTTTGGGACTTTGAACAGTGAGAAAGGAGGCTAGCATTACGCCTTTTTCCTGGGAAGGTGCCACAGGGAGTGAGCAAGCAGGGTTGAAGTGTTTGAGAAGTGGACAGTATCAGAAAATCGGAGAGGGAATGGTTCCAGTGGGAGTGGAATGCTGACAATGGTGAGGCGGGGAAGATGTGTTTGGTGGTGGCATCGTTTCAAAGGTGGTAGAAATGGCAGATGATAATCCTTAAAAGGTGGCGATGAATGTGGTAGAAAGTAAGGACAAGGGGAATCTTACCATTGTTAGTTATCCATTTTCTTACACTCTGTTTCCCCACTTGCCCCATCCCTCCACAAACATACACACAGCCTTGTCTGTGTCTTGTTTAACTTGATATTATTCCTCCCTTTCATACCTTACTTTACACCCACTTGGCACTTTATTTTTTCTTTCTTCGTCTTTTGTACTCGGCCACCACATGTGTCAAAAATAATTTTAAAAGTCCAACACCATTCAGTTCTGAAGAAGTTATACCAGACTCAAAATGCATATTCTGTTTCTCTTTCCACCAATTCTACCAGACCTGCTGAGTTTCTCCACCATTCTGTGTGTTTGTTTCAGATTTCCAGCATCTGCAGTATTTTTCTTTTATTAATGTTAACCCATATCTGATACAATTATCTGTCAGTAACTTTGTAGATTTTCCTCTACATCTGCCATAATAAAAATCCAAGAGCAGATATTACAAAGGTTCCATGCTGTTGCAGAGTCCCAATACATATCAATGCCTCTTGCCACAGAGTTGCAATACAGCACGGTGGCTCAGTGGTTAGTACTGCTGCATCAGAGCGCCAGGGTCCTGGGTTTGATTCCAGCATCAGGCGACTGTGTGTGGAGTTTGCACATTCTCCCGTGTCTGCGTGGGTTTCCTCCAGGTGCTCTGGTTTCCTCCCACAGTCCAAAAAAAATGTGCAGGTTAGGCGAATTGGTCATGCTAAATTGCCCGTAGTGTTAGGTGAAGGGGTAAATGTAGGGGAATGGGTCTGGGTGGGTTGCTCTTGTTGGGCCGAAGGGCCTGTTTCCACACTGTAAGTAATCTAATCTAACACTCTAGTTTGATCATTAACTCATGTCAAGTGAAGCATTGCATTGGCAACAAGATTTTGCAATCTCTGTCTTGTAATTTAAACCTTTAATTTTTAGTTAATGCAAAAGCATTTATGAAATATTTACAAATGTTGAATAAGCAAAAATTTCTCAAATAGAGAAAATAGAAAATAAACTCCTGAACGATGTTGTATTTCTGATGAAATTACTGCACACAGAATTGCAAGCTCAGAAATAACGCATTCATTTTTTTCACTTCCCTGACAAAAATGCCATGTATCTAAGAGTAAATAGAGGAGAGGGAGAAGTATACACAAATATGCATGTACGCAGAAACACATATAAACTTACTTCCTGGCAAGGCAAAATGTCAGTGAGAAGTTGAAGCTTTCTGAACTTTCACTGTGTTAACAAGCCAGTATGTGATTCTGTATCAGACAGGAAGCCTAACCCCAAACACAAGCAAAACTGAAGGGTGGGAATATGGTTCCTGGAAGAAAATAGAAAATAATAAAAATGCCTGTGTTTATTTCACATCCTTGGTTTCTACTGACAGCAACAAGTATTTGAAGAGTAACACTGATATTTGAAAAATATTATTTTTAAATCATTTTTGAAGTTAGAAAGTAGCCTGATCACAAAACGAGACTGTGTTGTATAAGATTAAAAATGGGGTTCATCACTGCTTCATTTTCAATCATAAATTTATTCTGTATTTTTGTTAATGTGGTTTTTTTCGGTAATCTTGGTTATGCTGTCTAAAGTGTTAAATTCCAAACTATTGTGCAATATTCAAATAACACAATTGACGCGTGGAATTTTTTGAGGCCTTAGTGGTCAAATTTTATAAACTTAAGATCTCCTGAGATCAAAAGTTAATTTGCTAAGATCGAGTTGATACCACGTATGTGAAATAACAATCCATCTAGAAGCCATTCTTTGAAAACCACTGACATATTAAAATGGTAAACACATGTACCTTTCTTCAATTCATCAGTTAAATGTCAGTTGTAACAAGATAACATAATTTTCTAAGATCCTCTTGATTAAATATACTTTCTGATATTGATGTATAATTTGTAATAAGGAAGAAACATGCCCTGAGTTGCAAATCCATGCAGATTTCAGCAAAGTTTACCCCACTCATAAGCCTCACAATAATAGCAGCTGGTCATCAATTTTTATGTGAACTCCATAAATTACTGCATTTACTCTGATAATATGATTTTAACTCACAACAATTAATTGGGACTGGTTCTTAATGATGCAAAGATGCTTTCTTTTTTATTCTGAGTTTTATAGTCCTGTAATGCGACTCAATATCTGACCTAAAATGAGTACAATTAAAATAGTGAAGTCTAATTCCTGAGATTTGTCAGATTTTTAAAATTTTGTCTTATTGCTTTTACTTTCTATCTTTTCATCCAATCTTTCTTTCCATGTCTTTATTCTTTTTCCTGTATCTCATCAGAGGCTGCTTAACCCCATTTCCCTTGGCCATATTCTTCGGTACCTTGCAAATTAAATTGCATAAGAAGGTGCACTTTCTGGCCTCTTTATTTACCAAAATCTTAAATGCATTGTTGACTTTGCCACATCATTATTATTTTGTACTTTCAGTAATTTGCAACACACATTTTTTGAGCTTAAATGGTGACAGAAAGATTTACTCAAGGGGTTATATCATGAGCTGCCAGCAAATTTTGTCCTAATAAGAATCCAGCCATCCCTCATTAGACATGCTACAATGTTCCGAAAAACATGCTTCATTAAACAAAAATGTGCTGAAAGAAAATGACTGTCCTTTTAGGAAGCAAATATTTTGGGTTAATTTGCTGATTGATATTATGAAGTCATAGAGATGTACAGCACAGAAACAAACGCTTTGGCCCAACTTATCCATGCCTACCAGATACCCTAAATTAATTCAGTCCCATTTGCCAGCATTTGGCCCACATCGCTCTAAACCCTTAGTGAACTTATCAGTTGCCTTAAACCTAACTGTCCTCCAAATTCTCTGAGGGCAGCACTGCTGCCTCACAATGGTTAAAAACAATGACTGCAGATGCTGGAAACCAGATTTTGGATTAGTGGTGCTGGAAGAGCACAACAGTTCAGGCAGCATCCGAGGAGCAGCAAAATCGACGTTTCGGGCAAAAGCCCTTCATCAGGAATAAAGGCAGAAAGCCTGAAGCGTGGAGAGATAAGCTAGAGGAGGGTGGGGTGGGGAGAAAGTAGAATAGAGTACAATAGGTGAGTGGGGGAGGGGATGAAGGTGATAGGTCAGGGAGGAGGGTGGAGTGGATAGGTGGAAAAGAAGATAGGCAGGTAGGACAAGTCATGGGGACAGTGCTGAGCTGAAAGTTTGGAACCAGGATGAGGTGGGGGAAGGGGAAATGAGGAAACTGTTGAAGTCCACATTGATGCCCTGGGGTTGAAGTGTTCCGAGTTGGACGATGAGGCGTTCTTCCTCCAGGCGCCTGGTGGTAAGGGAGCGGCAGTGAAGGAGGCCCAGGACCTCCATGTCCTCGGCAGAGTGGGAGGGGGAGTCGAAATGTTGGGCCACAGGGCAGTGTGGTTGATTGGTACGGGTGTCCCGGAGATGTTCCCTACAGCACTCTGCTAGGAGGCGTCCAGTCTCCCCAATGTAGAGGAGACCGCATCGGGAGCAACGGATGCAATAAATGATATTAGTGGATGTACGGGTAAAACTTTGATGGATGTGGAAGGCTCCTTTAGGGCCTTGGATGGAGGTGAGGGAAGAGGTGTGGGTGCAGGTTTTGCAGTTTCTGCAGTGGCAGGGGAAGGTGCCAGGATGGAAGGATGGGTTGTAGGGGGGCATGGACCTGACCAGATAGTCACGGAGGGAAAGTCTTTGTGGAAGGCAGAAAGGGATGGGGAGGGAAATATATCCCTGGTGGTGGGGTCTTTTTGGAGGTGGCGGAAATGTTGGCAGATGATTTGGTTTATGCGAAGGTTGGTAGGGTGGAAGGTGAGCACCAGGGGCGTTCTGTCTTTGTTGCGGTTGGAGGGGTGTGGTCTGAGGGCGGAGGTTTGGGATGTGGATGAGATGCGTTGGAGCGCATCTTTAACCATGTGGGAAGGGAAATTACGGTCTCTGAAGAACGAAACCATCTGGTGTGTTCTGTGGTGGAACTGGTCCTCCTGGGAGCAGATACAGCAGAGGCGGAGAAATTGGGAATACGGGATGGCATTTTTGCAAGAGGTAGGGTGGGAAGAGGTGTAATCCAGGTATCTGTGGGAGTCGGTGGGTTTGTAAAAAATGTCAGTGTCAAGTCGGTCGTCATTAAAGGAGATGGAGAGGTCCAGGAAGTGGAGGAAGGTGTCAGAGATGGTCCAGGTAAATTTAAGGTCAGGGTGGAATGTGTTGGTGAAGTTGATGAATTGCTCAACCTCCTCGCGGGAGCATGAGGTGGTGCCAATGTAGCGGAGGAAGAGGTGGGGAGTGGTGCCGGTGTAATTACGGAAGATCAACTGTTCTATGTAGCCAACAAAGAGACAGGCATAGCTGGGGCCCATACGTGTGCCCATGGCTGCCCCTTTGGTCTGGAGGAAGTGGGAGGATTCCGCCTTGGAACACTTCAACCCCAGGGCATCAATGTGGACTTCAACTGTTTCCTCATTTCCCCTTCTGTCCCCAGGATGTGTCCTACCTGCCTATCTTCTTTTCCACCTATCCATTCCACCCTCCTCCTTGACCTATCACCTTCATCCCCTCTCCCTCTCACCTATTGTACTCCATGCTACTTTCTCCCCACCCCCACCCTCCTCTAGCTTACCTCTCCACCCTTCAGGCTCTCTGCCTGTATTCCTGATAAATGGCTTTTGCCCGAAACATCGATTTTGCTGTTCCTCAATGCTGCCTGAACTGCTGTGCTCTTCCAGCACCACTAATCCAAAATGCTGCCTCACAATGCCAGGGACCTAGGTTCGATTCCAGCCTTGCATGACTGTCTGTGTAGAGTTTGCATATTCTCCCTATGTCTGAGTGGGTTTCCTCTGGGGTTCTGGTTTCTTCCAACAGTTCAATGTTAGGTGAATTGACCATGCTAGATTGCCCATAGTGTTTAGGAATGTACAGGCTAGATGGGTTAGCCATGGGAAATGGTGGGGTTACGGGGATATGGAGGAGATGTTCTTACCTCATTAAGACGGAGCTACCCACTGTGAGAAAATGAGGACTTCCTTGAAGGACTTATGCCCGAAATGTCGCTTCACCTGCTCCTCGGATGCTGCCTGACTTGCTGTGCTTTTCCAGCACTACACTCTTGACCTGGTGATGATAGCTCACTGTTTGCTCCAAACGACTTCCTATTTTAGCAAGTGGGCACACTCATTAGATTAGATTACTTACAGTGTGGAAACAGGCCCTTCGGCCCAACAAGTCCACACCGACCCGCCGAAGCGCAACCCACCCAGACCCCTACATTTACCCCTTACCTAACACTATGGGCAATTTAGCACGGCCAATTCACCTGACCCGCACATCTTTGGACTGTGGGAGGAAACCGGAGCACCCGGAGGAAACCCATGCAGACACGGGGAGAACGTGCAAACTCCACATAGTCAGTCGCCTGAGTCGGGAATTGAACCCGGGTCTCAGGCGCTGTGAGACAGCAGTGCTAACCACTGTGCCACCGTGCCGCCCACTTTTAAGAAGGTATACTGCATGGGCAATGATTACATGTGCCTCATGTATCATGGCGCTTTCCAAGCTATCTACAGTATGTTTCTGCACTTCAATGCTGCATTTCTGACCATAGCAGCAACTATCGTTGCCAAGTCACCATTGTCCAATGAGACCACAGGGCTGCTCTCTCATCAGAGAAAGCGAACTGAGTGATTTAACCTGAGGGTCACCACACTTCAGGTGAGGGGAGATGTTGAGAAGGAGAGTCCTTCATGGTAACTTCAGCCAGTGTGGGAATTGAACCCACGTTTTATGACATCACACTGCTTCACAAACCAACCATCCAGCCAAATGACCCATCAGCTATAACATGTCTACATTCTATTCTTAGGTTAAAGAGTTGATCATTAAAAAGTTGAGAATGTTTAGAATTTTCTACCTCACATGATTGAGTGTATTGAAAGGATATTTGTATATCAAAGGATGTGAGAACATTTGAAGCAAACGATGAGCAGCCAACATAGTATTGAATGGCAGAGCAGCCTGAAAAGCAATATGGTCTGCTCATGCTTGATGTTCCCTGTAATATTTCCTTTTTCTGCGTGAGCCTCTGAGCTCTGTGGGCTATCCCAAAGCTGCAGTCAATGTATGTGACACCGAAGAGTGTGTACAGGACCTCCTAGCAGCTACATAGCCATGTCACTACGGCTGCTCCCATTCTTATGCTGTCATATTATTGTATGTGATTCGTTTCAAGTGCTAGACTACATGGCTTTCTCATTCATTGACATTCATTCAGCTGACATTTATTGCACATTCCTAACTACTTTTGAGAAAGAGGATAGTGAGGTGCCTTTAACATTACTGCAGTTCCAAAGTGTTGTTAGGAAGAGAGCTCCAGGATTTTGACCTAATGAGAGTGATGGGTGTGAAGGTACATTTCATGGTCAGAATGATGTGCAACTTGGATTTGAAATTGAAGTTAGCAATGTTCTCTGCTGCTGTTCTTCGAGGTGGGAGAGATGGTAGGTTTGGAGGATGCTGTCAAAAATTCCTTGGTGTGTTACTGTGGTGCATTTTAAAGATTGTGTGCCACACAGATTGTGCTGTGGTTGTAGCCCTGCTATAGCATATGCCAGTCAGGTAGACTGCTTTGACCTGGATGGTGTTGAGCTTCATCTGTGTTGTTGGTGCTTCACCTGTTCAGGCCAGTAGACAGTGTTCCATCACACTCCTGTATTCCGCCTTATAGATAGTGGAAAGACTTTGGGGAGTCAGGAGGTGAAAACTCTCATGTTGACCTTCTCTGTAACTGAAGTATTTATGTGATTGGTCCAAGTTGCTGCTTGATGATGACCCTCAAGGCATCAACGATGAAGATTTCAGCAATGGTAATTCCAATGAATGTCTAAGTCCCTGGTCGCCAACACATGCATTGTATTTGACTGGTTGATTGCAGAGGCTCTCTCCATGTGAGCACACTGTGAGCACACTGATCATCATGCCACTATATGACTTCCATTTCTGGAAATCATGCAGCCAGGAAGAAGTTTATACTTTTAATGAGCTTTACCAAATTGTTGCATCATTTTTCAGTTTGTTCCAAACAGACTATCATTGCAGGATAAAGGAGATTTTGGCTAACTGGTTCTCAGGTAGCTGAACAGCTTGGAACTGGGAACAAGTTACAGAGAGAGAGAAAGAAAGAAAGAGACATTTTCAATTCTTCCCCAACTCAGGAGGAGTCTCTTGTTCCCTGCTGTCAAAAGTCATTGTAAAACTCATTCTTGCAGCACTTGTTAAATGCTGGGGCTTTTAACTGATAAGTCCAATACGATGTGTAAGTGAACCAACCACCTTGCATCTCTTACCAAACAGTGGAAGCATTCAGAGGAAGACAAGTGAAACAATGAGGTGGCCGGCAGGAGAATCATAAAGAAAATTTTAACAACAGTACCTGAGAACAAAGACTACACAACTGTCTTTCAGTCTTTCCCCTCTGCCCAACAACTGATTTTACCCTATCTGTTTATCTGTGTGTGTGTGTGTGTGTGTAAGGTGGACTTTATAGGGGGATCAGTGTTTTAGAGTCATAGAGATGTACAGCATGGAAACAGACCCTTCAGTCCAACCTGTCCATGCCGACCAGATATCCCAACCCAATCTAGTCCCACCTGCCAGCACCCGGTCCATATCCCTCCAAACCCTTCCTATTCATATACCCATCCAAATGCCTCTTAAGTGTTGCAATCGTACCAGCCTCCACCACATCCTCTGGCAGCTTATTCCATACGCGTACCACCCTCTGCGTGAAAAAGTTGCCCCTTAGGACTCTTTTATATCTTTCCCCTCTCATCCTAAACCTATGCCCTCTATTTTTGGACTCCCCGGCCTCAAGGAAAATACTTTGTCTATTTATCCTATCCATGCCCCTCATAATTTTGTAAACCTCTATAAGGTCACCCCTCAGCCTCCAATGCTCCAGGGAAAACAGCCCCAGCCTGTTCAGCCTCTCCCTGTACCTCAGATCCTCCAACCCTGACAATATCCTTGTAAATCTTTTCTGAACCCTTTCAAGTTTCACAACATCTTTCTGATAGGAAAGAGACCAGAATTGCATGTAATATTCCAACAGTGGCCTAACCAATGTCCTGTACAGCTGCAACATGACCTCACAACTCCTGTACTCAATACTCTGACCAATAAAGGAAAGCATACCAAATGCCTTCTTCACTATCCTATCTACTTGCGACTCCACTTTCAAGGAGCTATGAACTTGCACTCCAAGGTCTCTTTGTTCAGCAACACTCCCTAGAACCTTACCATTCAGTGTATAAGTCCTGCTAAGATTTCCTTTCCCAAAATGCAGCACCTTGAATTTATCTGAATTAAACACCGTCTGCTACTTCTGAGCCCATTGGCCCATCTGGTCCAGATCCTGTTGTAATCTGAGGTCACCCTCTTCGCTGTCCTCTACACCTCCAATTTTGATGTCATCTGCAAACTTCCTAACTGTATCTCTTATGCTCACATCCAAATCATTTATGTAAATGACAAAAAGTAGAGGGGTCAGCACCAATCCTTGTGGCACTCCTCTGGTCACAGGCCTCCAGTCTGAAAAGCAATCCTCCACCACCACCCTCTGTCTTCTACCTTTGAGCCAGTTCTGTATCTAAATGGCTAGTTCTGCCTGTATTCCATGAGATCTAACCTTGCTAATCAATCTCCCATGGGGAACCTTGTCGAATGCCTTACTGAAATCCATATAGATCACATCTACTGCTCTGCCCTCATCAATCTTCTTTGTTATTTCTTCCAAAAACTCAGTCAAGTTTGTGAGACATGATTTCCCACGCACAAAGCCATGTTGACTATCCTGAATCAGTCTTTGCCTTTCCAAATACATGTACATGCTGTCCCTCAGAATTTCCTCCAACAACTTGCCCACCACTGAGGTCAGGCTCATCGGTCTATAGTTCCCTGGCTTGTCTTTACCACCCTTTTTAAACAGTGGCACCACATTAGCCAACCTCCAGTCTTCCGGCACCTCACCTGTGACTATCGGTGATACAAATATCTCAGCAAGAGGCCCAGAAATCACTTCTCCATCTTCCCACAGAGTTCTCGGGTACACCTGATCAGGTCCTAGGGATTTATTCACTTTTAACTGTGTCAAGACATCCAGCACTTCCTCCTCTATAATCTGGACATTTTGCAAGATGTCACCAGCTATTTTCCTCTTGTCTATATCCTTTTCCACAGTAAATACTGATGCAAAATATTCATTTAGTATCTCCCCCATTTTCTGTGGTTCCACACAAAGGCCGCCTTGTTGGTATTTGAGGGGCCCTATTCACTCCCTAGTTACCCTTTTGGCATTAATATATTTGTAAAAACCCTTTGGATTCTCCTTAATTCTATATGCAAAAGCTATCTCATGTCCCCGTTTTGTCCTCCTGATTTCCCTCTTAAGTATACTCCTACTTCCTTTCTCCTCTCCTAAGGATTCACTTGATCTATCCTGTCTATACCTGACATATGCTTCCTTCTTTTTCTTAACCAAACCCTCAATTTCTTTAGTCATCCAGCATTCCCTATACCTACCAGCCTTCCCTTTCACCCTGACAGGAATATACTTTCTCTGGATTCTTGTTATCTCATTTCTGAAGGCTTCCCATTTTCCAGCCATCCCTTTACCTGCGAACATCTGCCTCCAGCTTTCGAAAGTTCTTGCCTAATACCGTCAAAATTGTTTTAATTGATAGTGTTATATGTTGACTGTTTGTTACTGTTTATCTGTAGCTGGAGTTTAATTACCTGTAATAAATTGTAATTTCTGTTTAGCACAAAAACTTGGTCCGTACTTGGTATCATCCTCAGTCTGAAAACCAGATAAATTAAGGAACTTTGTGTCCTATTTAAAATCTTTAACTTTTGTGATGACTGTAGAATTAGTGGGACTTGTTCCAGTCAGTCATAAAACTACAAAGACTCTGGTTGGCCTAAGTACCAGACAGACTATGGCCAACCACTCATCCCAAATTGGACTAGCCCTTTGAGTGATTATGGCAGTACCCCTTGACTGATTCTAGTCCCCATTAACCCAACTAAAGACTATTCCCTTCTTGTTTTCCCACAGGCCCATTTGTTTTAAATTTGTTACCTGCATAAACAGATGGCATAGGTTATGTGTCTAATATGGTTTTGGTGAGGTCAGTGGTTTGTCAATGCTGACTCGGGTGGATGTAGGGCCAAGGAGAATGCGCACCATGCAGTGATGTCTGAAAAAGCAATTGCAGGATGGCAAGGACAAGCACTAATCAACTGCAACCTCTAGGTATCTGCACTATTTACATCAGTGTGTACCTTCTTGTTTCTTGATGGGGCAAAGAAGAATTGCCAATTGAAGGAATCTACGATGAGCTGGGGTTTTAATGAGATGCAAACGCTTGGAAGGAAGGTAATTATCACTCGTGGGTGAGATTCTGAAATCACATTCACGGTTGAGAGACAACCAGAAAAATGTTTGGAGATGTTGAGAATCCAACTTTAAAAAATTTCACCAAGTTTCCCATCTTTCTCTCCATTACTTTTGCCAGGGAGGGGAAATTCCAGCCTTTACCTAAATAACCAATGAGATCTCCCTGTACTTACAGCACTTCCTTTGGAAATAAATGGTAAGTGATGGTAGCAGAAATACAGTAAGGATAGTTAGCTGTCAGTGTGCTACAAATGGATTCCCTCCAGTGGTATTGCTGAACAAAATAGCTACCCATCTCTAAATGGATGGCAACTCTTACTAAGTGAGAGCTCCAATTCATGGTCCTGATTCCGGAAGGAGGCCCATCATGGACCTCGACACTTTTTTTATTGCAGATTGGTTCAGTGGAATTTCCTATAACAAGGCAGCATTTGTCTCTCACAGGCTCTATAGCTGGCAGGCATAACTCAAATCTCAACAAGTCAAAATCCACTTAGAGTCATAGTCATGCAGATGTACAGAATGGAAACAGACCTGTCAGTCCAATCCGTCCATGCCAACCAGATATCCCAACCCAAACTAGTCCCACCTGCCAGCACCCAGCCCATATCCCTCCAAACCCATCCTATTCATATACCCATCCAAATTCCTCTTAAATGTTGCAATTGTACCAGCCTCCATCACTTCCTCTGGCAGCTCATTCCATATACGTACACCCTCTGCGTAAAAACGTTGCCCCTTAGGTCTCTTTTATATCTTTCCCCTCTCATCCTAAACCTATGACCTCTAGTTCTGGACTCCCTGACCCCAGGGAAAAGACTTTCTCTATTTACCCTATCCATGCCCCTCATAATTTTGTAAACATCTATAAGGTCACCCCTCAGCCTCTGATGCTACAGGGAAAACAGCCCCAGCCTATTCGCCTTTCCCTGTACCTCATATCCTCCAACCCTGGCAACATCCTTGTAAATCTTTTCTGAACCCTTTCAAGTTTCACAATATCTTTCCAATAGGAAGGAGATCAGAATTGCACACAATATTTCAACAGTGGCCTAACCAACTCCTGTACTCAATACTCTGACTAATAAAGGAAAGATACCAAATGCCTTCTTCACTATCCTATCTAGCTGCGACTCCACTTTCAAGAGCTATGAACCTGCACTCCAAGGTCTCTTTGTTCAGCAACACTCCCTAGGAACTTACCATTAAGTGCCTAAGTCCTGCTAAGATTTCCTTGCCCAAAATGCAGCATCTCACATTTATCTGAATTAAACACCATCTGCCACTTCTCAGCTCATTGGCCCACCTGATCATGATCCTGTTGTAATCTGAGGTAACCTTCTTCGCCATCCACTACACCTCCAATTTTGGTGTCATCTGCAAACTTACTAACTATACCTCTTATGCTTGCATCCAAATCATTTAGAACATATTGCATCCATTGGATCTTCAGTTATACAATTATTTGCTCATCTGTTCAATGAACAGTTCTTGACATATGCTAAAATGTTATTGAAAATTACAGTATTTGATTGACTAGGCAATTTTTTTCACTGGCACCTTTTCACCTTTCCTATATTTTGACCAGATATTGATTTCTGGATATCTGAAGAAGATCGTGAAATTCATCTGAAGAAAGATGATCCATTTTGATGGAGCTGTCAGGTTTCTGTCTACACGTTGTTTGATGGAGAGAATTAATTTTCTGCATAGTCAGAATATGTGTACACAATGTGCACAGATGTCTGACTGTTATAACTGATGCTTGGTGAAAGAAGATGAAAGGTGATACTGTGAAAAGTCTGAATAAATCAGATGACCACAGACTGTTGATAAATTGAAAGTGGAAAGAGTAGAGTAATCAGGTAATTGATGGAATGTTAAAAAGGCAGAAGGGATAAAAAAAACTATAAAAAAATTAACTTCAAAAATAGAAACAATCAAACAAGAATATTGGAGGGAATAAATCATAATTTTTTACTGTAGTTGTTACTGGAGTCTGTTTTTCAAATATGGCCCAGTGCATAGCTGTGCCAATGAATAATTCACCTCATATTGGACAATCTGGTTCAGATTCATGCCGCAGATTGTCATATGTGACATGAAGTGAAATCTTTTGGTTAGTTCTTTACACTATCCCAAGATGGTCTCCTAAAAAAAATCCCCAAATGTAATTGAATATAACAAGCGAGCTAAAAGTTCTCAGCAAATTGTTTCTCTCCCCATAGCTGCTGTCAGATTTGCTGAGTCCAGCACTTTCTATTTGTTTCACATCTCCAGCATCTACAG
The DNA here is from genome assembly GCF_020745735.1 of Hemiscyllium ocellatum. Lineage (NCBI taxonomy): Eukaryota > Metazoa > Chordata > Chondrichthyes > Orectolobiformes > Hemiscylliidae > Hemiscyllium > Hemiscyllium ocellatum. The sequence goes on along the minus strand of NC_083407.1, from coordinate 77,380,312 downwards.
TTCTTTGCGTTATTATGTCATTGTCTGTGGGTTATAGAGTCATATAGCATAGAAATAGACACTTCAGTCTAACCAGTCCATGCCGACCATAATCCCAAACTAAACTAGCCCCACCTGCCTGTGTTTGGTCTAGTTATTGTTGACGGAGTGTCTTCTAGTGCATTACTGTTTCACTGATATGTCTTGACATGTCTGCATCAGTGTTCCTGTTCACCCACAACTATTTTTTTAAAAAAGGCATGACTCCCAGTAATGATGTCTTCACTTGGAATCCTTCTCCCATCATCATCTGCACTGGATGTACCTCCCACTCATTGTTGCGCTGGTATACATTACAACCAATTACAGTTACTTACAAACAGAAACACAAGAGATATTAAAAGTACCTTGCAAATATCCTCCCATCATCATAGTATATTGCTAGTGGCAGAAAACAATGCAACCCTTTGAATCAATTACGTTGCCAATTAAGGGCCTTTATATGCTCCCACAGGCATTTTGTTTGTGTTGAGACAACCACATGAGGAGACTGCCAAACGAATATTTTGTGAACTTTAGAATTCGCTATAATTAGTGAACTGTTTCGACATAGTGCCCTCTGCAGGCAACGCAGGATCTGAATGAACAAGATAACATCTTCTTGATGTTATCCAAATAAAGACTGTTTCATTCACCCAGTTCATTCTGAGCCAGGAAGTACTCAGTAGAATATTTACTTTAATGTTAGGTTCTCAACTAAAGCAAAATAAAGAAAGTGTGCCAAATATAAGTTTAAATTAATGAGGCAGGTAAAATGCTCAAAGAATGTTTACATTTTTTGATTTGTTAGTTTCCCATGAATAGTTGCCATCACAGGAATGGAACAACACACCTTTAAAACTAAACTTACTAAAGTCTTAGAGAAGTTGACAATAATTCAGAAATTTTATGCCATTAAAAGTTTCTTCACACAAATGGATATGTGTGAAACATTCTGGTGAGTTTTAGTGGGTATCTGTCATGTACGTGTAAGCTGCATGACTTCATGCAGCTTTTGAGGTACTGATATTGTGAAGAGCAATCTGGAAGAGATGGGGAAACTGGTCAGCAACTTCTACACTATTGTTTTTAACTGTGATTATGCCATTGCGGGATATACCTGTGTAATTTACTCATCAGGAACAATGGTTTGAGTTGTCTCATTTTCAGTTAAAGTACTATGTTGAATGAGATTCATGGTGCTCAGTCTGCCATAGTTTGGAGGGACTTTTCTCACATAAGCTTCTATCTTTCACCTTATTAGTTGTACAACTGAACTCCTGGGCATCTCCCTCTGTGAACCAGATGGCCGGAAAGGCAAAATGCTCACTGCTGCTGATACCTCTGGCAACATAGTAAAGCCCAGACAGAAATGACTTGAGACACCACAGTGCGGGAACTGGCCCTCATACTGTCGTATGTGAGGCTCAACATTCATCACATGACACAGAAAAAAGGAAAACCCATTCCCTGTTTCACAGACAATACCGAGAGGTAATGGTGCATGGATTTGTGGAGAGAAGGGCAGCCTTTTTCCAGTTGGTTGTCATAGAAAGCCATGCCACCATACCTTGGCAAATGAGCTACAGAATGGATCCCAGTCCAGTGCCACATCCCCAGTAAAGTGAGATACCCAGCAGTGCTGCAATAATAATCTGCGCTCTTCAACACTAAGTGCCACCATCTACCTTACACTTACAGGATCACCAATCTGGCACGCACACCTCACCAATGATTTTCTTTTATTCCCATGTGGAATTTGGACATTGCTAGCTGGGCTGCATTTATTATCCATCCCTTGTTGCCCTTGAGAAAGTGGTGATGTGCTGCCTTCTGGTACTGCTGCCATCCATGTGTTAGAGGCTGACCCTCAATGCCTTTTGGACAGGAATTCCAGGCTTTAGATCCAATGACAGTGAAGGCGATATATTTCCTAGTCAGGGTGGTGAGCGGCTTGGAGGAGAGCTTGCACGTGGTGGTGGATGTGGGTTTGGAAGGTGCTGTCTGAGGATCTTTGGTGAATTATTGCAATGTATTTTGTAGATAGTAAGTACTGCTGCTACTCAGCATCAATTGTGGAGGGAGTGAATATTTATGGATGTGGTGCTAATTAAGCAGACTGCTGTGTCCTGGATGGTGTCAAGCTTCTTGAGTATTGCTGGAACTGCATTCATCCTGTTCTTATCATCAGATTATTTATATGGTGAGTCCAGTTGAATTTCTGGTGAATAATGGCCCTCAGGTTGTTGATCAGGGGATTCACATTGAATGTCAAGGGGCATTGATTAGATCATCTCTGATTGGAGATGAACATTGCTTGGCATTTACGTGGCACTTTTTAGCCCAAGCCTGGATATTGTCCAGCTGTTGTTGCATTTGAACATGGATTGCTTCAGTATCTGAGGAGTCTCATATGGTATTGAACATTATTCAATCATCAGCAAACATTGCCACTTCTGGTCTTATGATGGAGGGAAGGTCATTGATGAAGCAGCTAAAGATGCTTGGGCCTTGGACACTATCCTGAGGAACTCCATCAGAGAAACCCTAAAGCTGAACTGACTGACCTCCAACAACCAGGTGTGTGTCAGACTATATCTCTCACAACTGCATGCATCATGTCTGCTCAATGACCTGCTTCATCATCATAAGATAATAATCCTTCCTGACCTCTACACTTCCTGAAAGAACAGGCTTGATGATGTGGAATTGCGATGATCAAGGATTAGGGAGGCCATGGAGCATGTGTGGATGACTGAGGAAGCAATTTTAAGATGGCTAAGACCAGTACATGGCAAACCACAGCTGCCAGACACCCAGTTTGACTTATTCGATGAGAATTTGCACTTTCTGGTTTTCTGGTGAAGGAGAGGGGTATCAGAAATGGCCTCTAAAAAAGTGGAGCTCGAGTTTTAAGAGAGACAATTCAATGGACATAAAGTAGTCATCAATCAATGATGAGATTCTGATGATGCAATTTAAGATTTGAAGAGAAAATCGGGAACAAGTTAGCTTGATGTTGAGAATCCAATTGTTTTCACTCTCACAGTATTTTTCCATGTTTCTCACCAATATTCTTACCACCTGATGGTGAGAAAAATTCTTCACAGTGAGCACTGATGGTTGCACCATTATTTTTTAAGCAAAATTTGGATCTGTTTGTTTATATGAAGTTTAAATGTCACACTTATTCCAAGAAAGCAAACTATAATTGAAGTAATTCCAAAACCTTAGCAGAATGGAAAGAAGGTTCTCATAATAAACTTCCACATGGACATACAAATAATATGATGGGGAGTGGGGGGTGGGGGGGGAGGGGGGAGTGGTCGTCATATGTTATTTGTGTTTGGGAATTCAGTTTTTGGAGTTAATTGGGTTCTTGCTTTTAAGTTCTCGGAAGGTGATTTTTTTAAAAAATGGTCAGAAGGTCATTTTAGAGACAATTGAAGAAGAATCATAGTGGACTCGAAATGTTAACTCTGTTTGTCTCTCCACACATGTTGACAGACCTGCAACATGCCTCCAGTTCTCTGTGTTTCAGATTTCCAGTAATGCACAGTATTTTGCTTTTATTTAACTTCCTCTGAGGGCTCCCACCCTGTCTCCATGCGCGCGCGCGCGCACACACACACACACACACACACACACACACACATCCTGTCCTTGCTCCGAACTCACATCTTGCTTTAGTTTCTTTTTTGATGTCACCTCATGCTCTCTTTGGGCTCATCTCCTCCTTGAGATCCATTTCCTGCTCTGTCAATCCCATGGATTATAAACATGGAAAGAGTAGTGAGGGTATATGCTTTGGCATGTGGTGAGGGTGGGTGTTATCAAGGATTTGATAAAGGTGAAAAAAATTGACAGTATTTCACGCCGTCTCTACATGATATTCACTGCTTTACTTGGAAAGTCTTAATGAAATGCTAAGACATTTATGTCTTCAAAATGCTTCACACATAAAATAACTTCATAATTCACCTGTATGTTGCAAGGTCACTGTAATTTTCATTACTTGCTAACTGAAATTCTAATATTTCTTTGTCAAGTGTCCCTTGCAGCCACCAGTTCTTTTTATTCCTGAACCAACATCACTAAAATACATCACATTACAGTTGGCAGGGCACATTAGCAGCATATTTTCTATATTAAGAGTAACTACATGTCAAAAAAGCGCTTAATTGGCTATAAAGCACTTTAGGATGTCCTGAAGTCACGAAAGCTGATAGATGAATGCAATTTTTTTTTGTTTTCTTTTATTTTTATGTCTTTCTGTGATTTGCCTGTCGTCCATTTATCTTCCAAACAGCATTAGCATAGGCTTTGGAGCAGATACCCTGTTAATTTTCTAGGCTGTTCTTTCAAGATCAGGTAACATTATAATTCTTTATTTTTGTAGTTTGAATTTATATTTCTTGCAGACTGTACCTATTATTATAAAATTGGAAAATCAATGATATATCAAATTTATGGATTCCAAAGGGATTCTCAAGATTATTAACAATGCATTTAGTTAAACGGGTAAAATTAAACAAAACTTTCAAAGCTTAGCCTTGATTAAAAACTAGGGAACATGGTGAAATTTGAACTCAATAGAACCTGGAATGGAGAAATGTCCTCATGGCAACCATGTAACTATTGCTGACTGTTACAAAATCCAGTCTGGTTCACTTTTGTCCTTTGGGGAAAGAGACCTGCAGTCCTGACCTACTCTGGTCTGCATGTAACTCCTGACCCACAGTAAGGTGGTTGACTCTTATAGATGGGTAATAAATGCTGGCCTAGCCAGCAACCTTGCACCTTCTGAAAAAACGTTTAAAAATATTGTTGATTAATGCAATAATTATTGCAATATTAATAATAAATTCCAATTTGCAATACCTCCCAAGGCTGTACTTGTTTTGTATGGCCTTTTGATGTACAGTAACACATTGAGTGTGAACCCCTTTCACAGCCCTACTGAGGTTGGGAGATTTATTGGATCTTTTTATGCACTTCTGTAGGCTTTGGAAGCCCAGAAAATTATTCCCGAGGTTTGAGAGTTTGTGACCATTGCAATCAGCCTGAAAGGAGTCTGGAATATTCTTACAAATAAGTGTTAAATATTTTTGCACCTTTAAATGCAATGATTATGTGTTATGTTCCAATTTATATGTGTTTTTAAAACAGCGAATGCTCACTCCCGCAGAGATAGAATGGCCACCACATTGGCAACTATTGTGTAAACGTTGAAATGTGTTACAGTCTTATTCTAAATGGAGAAAGAGCCAATATACATTCCAGACTGGAGAAGAATATGCTGAGAAATTCACCCATCATATTTCAATCTGATATTTAAATGTACAGAGTTCACTTATTTTGAAAAAAAATTGCAATGCTGTTGAAAGTACAAAATAATCTAAGCATATACTACTCAGTTGATTCACAGGCAATTTGAAATGGAAATTAAACACATATGCAGCCCAAAACAAAGCCAATTGATTTTTCAGTTTTAATGGACTCATTTGTTTTACATATCCTAGTGTTTTGGTATAACCAGGATTAGTATGGATGCTGGACTGTGTTGTCTAGGCATTGGATGCATCAATCATTTTATGTATTTAAAACACTTTACCCCAGCGCTGTTCTCAATGAGGCGGACAAAGGGTCACAGAAATCATTTTATAATTCAACTGGATTTATTCACAAAATGTTCCTTACTAAAAATATCATTTAAACATTTCCCAAGCTTCCACAGTACTTGCTCTCTATCTCTAGCTGTATCCTTCTGACTAAGGATCCTTCTGACCCGCAATGATGTGTGCATTTGAACTAGACGGTTATAATCTCCTTTCTCTCCTCTGTGGGTCTGACTCTCTTCCATGAATATAGGTCTCTCAGGTCAGGGTAGCTATCTCCCTGTCTCTCCAGATGGTCGGAGTTCCCTTACTGGGTCAGTTCGAGTCTTCGCGAGTCTTCACTGCATCTTCACTGAGACAGTGGTGTCCAGGTGTATGTTCTTCTCTACCCTCACACGGGACCTTCCAGTCTGCTCTTTGGCCTTGGGTCAATGTAGTCATGAGTTGGGTTCAAATTATTCAGTAAGGTTGCACCAACACTTTGCACTGTTGCCATGCTGGGAAGTATAATGTGCACATACTCAGGCAGTCAAAATGCCAGAAGGTCTGATTGATACTTCTCCAGCTCAATGTAACTGGTTCCCCTTGAACCTTTGTAACCTGTCTGATGTTGGATTTCACTGTTATCTGTCACTGGTAGCTGCTGGCTCCTGTTTAACTTAGTTTGGTCAATTTTCTGTCAGACTTGACATTTCTAGTCATGGGTCAATTTTGGGCACATGGTTCTCGACCGCAACTATGTTTCATAAACATTAGGGATCTGAATGAGTTATCCCATCAAAGGACCATGTTCAGACTTTGATGAGTTTATTAAATGATCATCTGTTTGATATGGAAGGTCAATCAAGACGGTGTTTGCATTTTGAATAGCTTCTAAGAATTAAAACAAAATCATATTAAGGATCATTAAATATGAAACCCAGTTAATTCTTTTAATGTCCATTTAAATGACATCCTGAGGTCTACCAATACTGAATGTTGAGTATAACACTGACTCTACAAGTGAAGGATCAAATTTCTGGATGTTCCTGAGTGCCTCAGGAGGCTCAAACATCAGGAGGTGGTGCGGTGGCTCAGTGGTTAGCACCACTGCCTCACAGTGCCAGGGACCCAGGTTGATTCCAACCTCAGATGACTGTGTATGTGAAGATTACACATTTTCCCAGGTCTGTGAGGAGTACCCTCTGGGTGCTCATGTTTCCCACAATAGTGCACAGATGTGCAGGTTAGGTGGATTGGCCACGTTAAATTAGTGTCCGGGTATGTGCAGGCTAGATGAGTTGGCATGAGAAAATGCAAGGTTACAGGGCTGGAGTCAGGAGGTGGTCTGGGTGAGATGTTTATTAGAGAGGTGGTGTGGACTCGATGGGCCCAATGGCCTGCTTCCATACTGCCGAGATTCTATGATTTATGGCAAGTGATCTGCAGGAAGAAGATCTCCTTTCTGGTGGGCCAGATTGGTAGATTGCTGGATATAATTGAAGGATTACCTTCTCACTTCCACTGACAAGAGCTGTCTTTCTCAGGAATTAGTTGCTCTCATATCCTGCAAGGAAAGAAAGGGAAGTGTTATCAGTGTTAGAAGTGGAAATGAAACAATGACAATATTTGTGGGAGGGAATGTTTAACGAGTAAAAGAACTGTGGCAAAAATAATTTCTTTGACAGACATCTTCCTGATGTGCGACAAGCCCCCTTGTTGCATGCAGGTCAATTATATTGAAAGTCTGCTCTGCAAACAGTTCAAGAAATCATTCTATTTAACGTAACCATGGGCACTCTACTCAGCATACTAATATAGAAATACTTAAGTAGCGTCACATTAAAATACAATGTCATTTACTGTTTGTGGACGTCTTGCAGTTAAAACTATGTTCAATGAATCTGCCTTCATTTTACAGCTGTTTAATTATGGAATCTCATTCTCACAAAGGAAAATAATGTCTGGACTTAAAAAAAAGCTACTTGTTCATGCATCAGTGAAACAATCTCTGTTGCTCACATTATATTGAAACACAGAGTGATAAAAAATCATACTACCAGGGTGGGACTATAAGGCTTTGATTTAACTGAGATTTTCAGAATTGATTTTTAATGATGAACGTGAAATGGATTTTGACCTTTCTCCAACTCCGAGACTGGATTAAAACCTTGACAAGGACTTACTCCAAACAGCTTTTCTTTCTAAAATTCATTTCAAGTTTATTTTGTATTTGAAAGCTTTAGACATGAAAATACCATTGCTGCTGCTGGTGGATTTCTTTTTCTTGTGATTGTAAAAGACGATGGGAAATCATATGATTCCTTTTCAAAATGATTTTTTGTGTATTCTTATTGAAATGTTTCATTTTCCAGGAATTAATTATAATATTTAATGCATTGTAGAAGAGTAATGTATGTTTTTAAAATGTGACTGCTAAACATTTAAAGAAAAATAATGTGCATGGGAATTATTTTGATTTACAAAAATTTAAAATTGCAAAGAATTGCTTCATATTTTATAACTTTGCCAGTGCTGGAAGATTATTGAATTGTAACGTTAACCCTGCTTCACTCTCCAGAGATGTTAATTGACCTGTACTGGTTCCAACATGAATAATGTAGGTTGGTAGGTAAGCTTAGAGGAGTATCAATTATTCCAAAGGTATTGTAGAATATAAGCTTAGATTTTTTTTGTTCATAGGCTACTAGAGCAGAAATAGAAACTGAGCTTGGAACTCAATATTCAAGTCACAGAAACACAAGTAGAATGCAATTGTGAGAGACTTCAACTTACCAGGAAAGGACTGGGAGCACTATAATGGGGCAAAGAGAACAAAACAAAATTATTATGTTGGCAAGATGCTATTTTGCTTTATAGATCAAACGGTTAAGGAATGTATACAAGGATGGGTAGAGGAAGCTGGTGCTGGAATACTGTTCCTGATCTGGATAACAACCAAATGGTGTTAAACAACCTTCTAATGTGTGAACACCTTGGAAATGGTAATCCCTTTATGGTAGAGTTTGAATTCAAGCTCACAATAGAGAAATTTTACAGAAATTTCCAACTTTAAAGAAGTGGATTATGAGAAAGTAAGAAGGAAGCTAAATGTATGGTCATTATAGCTTGATAAGAACGAATACAAAAAATTGAATGTAGACAACAGGAAACCATCATAGGAGAAAGCGGCAAAAGCATCCTTACTTCTTGTATAGATCAAGGAATCAAGAGCTGAAGTGAAAATACCGATGGTTATGGAAGTGATCAGGACAGCTAAAATAGAGGAATAGTAACCTTTCAGAACTGAACAGCATAACATACAATACTTTTATGAATTTAGTGCAAACAAGGAAGGACTTCAGAATACAATTGTTTCCCTGAAGCAAACTATTGAAGATAATTATAATAAGATAATTCTTTATGTCATGTCCATGAGCATTGTTTTCTCAACATCGATGAATTTTCAGGGCAAGAAAGGGAACTATTCAAAATAAATTACAAGAGATGATGGACTGAGTACATTGAAAGAGGACAAGACAGCTGCAAGAACAATAAAGCAATCAAGGAAACAACTAATGAATCTGACCACATCCTGTAGTGGTCTTTGAGGATTCATTGGAAATAAGCATGGAATCTGATGACTGAAGAAGGTCAACTCGCTAGGATAATTGAGGAAGCAGCTAATGAAACCAGTCACATCCTTGTGGGTATTGTCAGTGAATCGGAAGAAACACAAGTGTTACCCAAGGATTCAAAATTAGTTTATTAGGGAGGAATATAAAGAGAACCTTCTGAAATACACATTACTGTATTGAACATGATACTGTGAAAAGCTAAAAACAATGGCTATAAAGAGATATCTAGAAATTATGAAAGAGAGTAACAGTAGCTTTTTAGTAAAATATGTCATTGTCTGCCAAACCTGACAAGAAGAGTTCAGTGTACGTTACACATTTAGATTAGATTCCTTACAGTATGGAAACAGGCCCTTCAGCCCAACAAGTCCACACCAATCCTCCAAAGAGTAACCCACCCAGACCCATTTCTCTCTGACTAATACACCTAATGGGCAATTTAGCATGGCCAATTCACCTGGCCTGCATATTTTTGGATTCTGGGAAGAAACCCACGCAGACACGGGGAGAATGTGGAAACTCCACACAGACAGTTGCCCGAGACAAGAATTGAACCCAGGTCCCTGGCACTGTGAGATAGCAGTGCTGACCGCTGAGCCACCATGCCATCCACCTGTAATAATTTTATAATTACTGCGGTACACAGAAGGTTAGTAGATATGGAGGAATGGGAAGAATGTTGTGAAAATGATTAACTGAGAGATTAACAAAACCAGATGAACACAGATGAGAAGTACATGAACATGTACCAACTGAGAAGTAAGTGACCTGCAAAGTCCCTCGGGGTCAATATACCGACCATTGTTGGATAATATAGATGCGTGCATTATATAAAGGGCAAAAACAAAGCTGCTAAGGTTGGCTGTGATCTAGAGAGCAGGATGGAGGAGATGAGGATGTTGGAAGAGTAACAATAATAATAAGGTACTATATTTGTAAAGCAACTTCAAAAATAATGAACTGTCCTATGACACTTCACAAGATGATGCGAAGACATTACGTCAGATGACCAAAAACATTATCGAAGAAGTGTTTTAAGTGTCTTAAAGGAGACAAGTGAGGTATGGAATCATAGAGGTGTAGGAAGTGAATTCCAGAGTTTGGAGCTTAACTGAAAGCCTGGCTACCAATGGTCGAGCAATCATGATTGGGGATCCAATCCAGAATTAGAAGAGCAAAGATAACTTGGACAGTGGGAGGATTCAAAGAGATTACAGAGATCAGAGGGACAAGACAATGTCTCAATTTGAAGACAAGAATGAGAACTTTCCAATTAAGTCTTTGAGAGTCAATATATGTCAGCAAAATTGGGGTGAAATGCCAATGGGACTTGTTGCAAGTTAAGATATTGGCTGTTGTATTTTGGTGTGACCTCAGTGTATAGACAATGGAATGTGGGAGGCCAGTTAGAATGACATTGAATGGCCAAGACTTGAGGTATTGAAGGCATGGATTTGGATTTCATCAGCAAATAAACAGAGACAGGATTGAAGTCAAACACTGTTGCAGAGGTGAAAACGGGCAGTCTTGGAGGCATGAGTATGAGGTTAGAAGCTTTTCTCAGGATCACATGGGACACCAGGGTTGTGAGTGAACTGGCTTCATCTCAGACACTTACTATGGAAAGAATGCAGTCAGAAGTTAAGAAATACAGTTTGGAGCAGGGAATAAAAATAATGGTTTTGACCTTAAAATGGCATAAAATCTCTGCTTATCCAATACTGGATGTCCGTTAAGCAATCTGATAACAGAGCAACAGTGGAGGAGTGGAAGTATGTAGTGTTTAGATATAGCTGAGTGTCTTCAGTGGTCATGTGAAAACTAATGCTGTGCCTTCACACAATGTTGCCAAAGAACATCATATAGATGAGAAATAGGAGGGATCAAGGGTTAGTCCATAGCATACAGTGGAAGTAATGAGGAAATAGGAAAGGAATCATTAAGAGTGATTCTCAGGTTATGATCAGCTCAATAAGAATGTGAGAGCAGTCCTATGCAGCTGAGAGAAACTTAGATCATTTGAGAAGTAATATTGACAAGTAACTGACCATTTAATATGGATAAACAAAAAGTAATGAGACTGGAAAGGGGAGCAATTCATGAAAATTATGAAGTAAACGTATAAAGATGCAGGGTCAGAAAATAGCTCACAGAAACCAAATGAATAGCTTATGATGTACAGCCAGAAAAAAAAAATGATAACTGACTAAAAACTTTCATCTTTTGGGTGGAGGAATTAAGATTCGTAACCTGCTCATGCCAGTCCTAGTGGTAGGCAGCACATTTCAATTATTGTGTCTTGGAACAGAGTTCTCCTGTGCTGCTACTTGTGCATTTAGCAAGGATTAGGGGAATGCTCAGTGATATAGGCTGGTGCAGCCAGCCTTCTGTTCCTCAAGGCAGTCAGTCCATCGGAACTGACCATCAGGACGCCATCAGCGATTGCTGTTATCGTGATCCTAAAGAAGAAAATTTGAACACCAGAGGAAGATTCCCAATTCTTAGATGTGGGAAATGTGCCATTACGATGCAAGACGACAGTCATTTCCCAGCGGTCCAGAAACTGCTTCATGGATCCCAGCTCTCTGAAAGGATGTGATCAAAGATTAATTTACAGTAGCTCGACCCAATGACCTGCAGTTGTGCCATAAAATGTTGACAGTATTCACACAAGTGTCGAAAATCAGTGAATGCATTCACGTGACACATCTTACCAACATGAATACCAACTTTTCTCTGTTCAATCCACCACATCCCCATCCTTCAGCCAGCAACAATGTGCAGAACTTGGGACTTGTATTAAAATCCAGATACTGTACGATATCCTAATAGTATTCAGTGCTGCAGGCTCACACCCATCTCTTTTTGTCTCCACATTCTTTAAGTATTCAGTCAGGGCAGAAACATTCTTCAAACAGTATACTAGACACTCTTTAAGAGATTGATACATTTTAGATATTAAAGACATCGAAGGCTATGAGGAAAAGACAGGAGTCTGGCATGGAGTATCAGCCATGACAATATTGAACGGCAGTCCAAACTTGAAGAGCTGAATGGCCACTCCTGCTCCTACAATCAATGTTTACAAAATAAAAGTGAGCAGAGCAGAGCTACCAGGGATCAAGGACACATGCATATCCTATGCCCAAGGAGGTAAATGCACTTGCACTGCTCCTGTTGAATATCCAGGTTGAGTGGGCTGCAGCCTGATCAGGAGGAAAACTGGTTTGTCAACCAACCCACAGTAACGTGAGGGCAGGGATAGGTTCTGTTGCAGAGATCTCAGAAAAGGAACTTGATGCATGCAGGGGAGTACTGATCATCATGAACACAAAGATAACAGCATTATAAATAATAACAGGATGACGCCACTTAGCCCATTGAATCTGTTCTGTCAATCAATAGGATCATGAATGATCTGACATTCCTCATGTCTGCTCTCCTGTCCTTTCCCCATAACCCTTGATTTTCCTACTGATCAAGAATCTACTTATCTCTCTCAGCCTTAAGTATACACGAGGACTCAGTACCCACAGCTTTATGAGGCAATGAGTTTCAAAGACTCACAGCCCTCTGAGAAATGAAATTCCTCCTTATTTCAGTCTTAAATTGGTGTCCTTTTTGTTGAGACTATGCCCTCTGGTCCTAGACATTCCCATGAGGGGAAAGATCCTCTCAACATTTATCCTGTCTAATCCCTTAAGAATGAGATCATGTCTCATTCTTCTAAATTCCAGTGAGTTGAGTCTCAACCTGTTTACATCTTGCTCATAACACAATCCATCCATGCAGGGTACCATCTTAGTGAACCTTGTCTGAACTGCTTCCAATGAAATAATATCTTTTTCTTAAATAAGGGGACTAACGCTATTCACATAGCCCCAGTGAGGCATTACCAGCAACTTGTCCAGCTGCAGGAAGACTTTCCTACTCTTATACACCAATTTCCTTGAAATAAGGGTCAACATTCTGTGTGCAGGTCATCAAGAATTGTGTTTCGTTCACTGCTACCCCTCAAGTCCCTTTATACTGCAACTTTCTGCAGCTTTTCTCCACTTAAATAAAACTCTGTTCTTTTGTTCTCCCTTGCAAAATGAACAACTTTCCATTTTCCTGCATCATACATCATTTGTCAACTTTTTGCCCCACTTAGTTAACACATCAATATATCTCTGTAAATGGCTTGTACCTCCTTCACAACCTGCCTTTCCATTTATTTTTATATTGTTTGCATATCTGGCTACAGTGCTTCATTACTCGAAGTCACTAATATATTGTTAATAGTGAGAATTCTCTATTCCTGAGATGCTGCCTGGCCTGCTGTGCTTTGACCAGCAACACATTTGCAGCTATTGTTAATAGTAGCTAACACTGCCCACTGTGGAAGCCCACTGGTTATGGGTTACCAACCTAGAGAATAAAATCTCTTATCCCTGAGGAAGTCAGAAAGCCACAAGGGGACCAGTTCCATGTTTTACTTCTCTTTCAAGGCATACTGGAGCTTCAAGGGTTAAACATTCCATGACCAAAGAGACTCACTGCAGTATCAGTTGCATGTCTGTCCTCTTACAGAATAGACAAAACATCTGAGTAGGGAGGAGGCTGACTGAACCTTAGCGAAGGTATCCACTGAAGCCACACATGTGGATCCTTCTGCAGCCTTAGACAGAGGCATTTGTCCTCTCCAGACAAGACTGATAACCTTGGCCACAATGCTGTTAAACTGCCTCCTGCTCCCATTATCTTGCTTCCCCTCCGTGTTAGCACAGGTATGTGAATCCCCATTGAGAACAGGTAAAACCTTTCTGTTTTAATCTCTTCCCATCAACACATGATCATGAAGAATATGATAATCAGTCCCTGTAATCCATTCACTTGTTATTACAGGACATCGACATTCACCAGCCCTTGTAAAATTATAATTGCCTATCTTAAATAATGTAATGATAATCAACCATGTGACTTATAGACCTTTTGCATTATTCCTATAAAAAGTACTGTCTTTGTGTGTAGAGCAGAGATTCATGGAGAAGTGTCACACAAGTAGACACACAGCTACTTTTGGGGACATTGAGAATCTCTCGCTGGCTGTCGGATAATAAAGCATCTACCATTGTACAGAAACTTGTGGAACAAAATATGCATCAACATCCCCACTCATTGTTTCCTGCTATTACCCAATTCTCAATCCATGCCAATATACCACTCCAACACAATCAGCTCTTATCTTATGACTTAATCCTTTATGAGGTACCTTTTTGAATGCCTTTTGAAAGTTGAAATACAACACATCCACTGGTTCTTCTTTGTCCAGTCTGGTTGAGATCTATGGTTATAATGCTAATAAATTAGTCAGATGATTTTCCCGCTTTATTGAATCTGCTTGATTAGATTATGAGTTTCCAAATTGTCTGTTGTTACTTCCTCAATTATTAATGTAATATTTTTCCAACAATAGATTTCAGGCTAATCAGCCTACAGTTACCCACTTTTTGCCTCCCATCCTTTTTGAATAGCGATGTCATTTTGACAGTTTTCCAGTCCTCTGGTCCATTTCTAGATCCAAGGGTTTTTGAAAAATTACAATCAATGCATTCACCATCTCTGGGTGACAGCCTCTTGTCATGATGGAGAATGAAGGAGAACTCCCTCCAAGTTGGCAAAGAGCGTTGTGCAGAGCTTGCTCTCTCCTTAGTGTGTACTCCACCTGCCTACTGGAAAACAGAGCCAGAGGGACTGCAATTGCATACCTTCAACATGTTTCAGCGATTGTATGGAGCTCTCCCTCTTCCATTGAGGGAATTGCAGTAGCACCACCACTCCAACCCCCCAAAATACAACATCACACAACAAGACCTCTCAACTGTAGATCAGACCTCAAGATCTCTGAAATGCGACAAGAAAATCAAAAACTTTTGAATTGCAATGATTTTGTAAGTGGGAATTGCAGACAGTAACTTGTGCACAGCAAAGCTGGAGGTGATTTCACCTGTTTCCTAAATTCCGAGACTAACAGTTGACAAATTAAATCCAACATCTTTACTGTAATTAAATAGAAATTTAAATAAAACAATTTCAATTACATCAGGTGATTGGCCTGGGCAAGACCTGTATCTTCCTGTTTGGGTTCATCTGGACTTTTCATACTGATTCCTAACTTCTGTCTGTGTCATCTGGCAAGGAGTCTGCAAACATCATGAGAAATGTATATGAATGAGCAAATGCACAATACTCTTTGGGTATGTAGATTTGTAGGTTGGCTACATGATTGTAGTTGTTTGGTTAGTGTATTCCAAAATTTGTTCTGGATCAGTGGTGCTGGAAGAGCACAGCAGTTCAGGCAGCATCCAACGAGCTGCTATTTGGATGCTGCCTGAACTGTTGTGCTCTTCCAGCACCACTGATCCAGAATCTGGTTTCCAGCATCTGCAGTCATTGTTTTTACCTCAAAATTTTTTCTGCACAAGCTTAGCTGGATAAAGAGACTTTTGGCTCACTGCGATTATCTCTGGTTTTGATTCTTTTCCTGCAATTAGCTATTCTATTTCAATTCAAATTGTCCTATTCAAAGTAAATTGCCCTATTAAGTGGAAATTGCCACATTTAGTGTGAATTGTCGATTCAGTGTGAACTGTCCTATTCAGTTTAAATTGTTTTATTTGATTCACTTCTGAAAGAGAATACATTTTTTCTTTTTTTTGCCATGATAAACTGAAATAGAAGTTAGATAGATATCATTAAAATATCATGTCTGCTTTGCAACTTACAAAAAGTCAAGTACTACATATATTGTGCAGTTGCACAATATTATGTTGCCTTTTGAAGCAATAAGAGGAAGAATTCAAGACGGAGCCCATCAAAAGGATTTTCCCATTGAGGATTTTGGTTTCTGCTTGGTTAAGCAGAGTGCTAAAATGCTGCAAGTGCTATGAGCAGCAGTGGGGGAGCATTCAGAGCCTTCAGACAGGATCCACCCATCTCTCCCTTTCTCTCTTTTCCTGTGAAGAATATAGTATACAGAAAAACCAAGAAAGTTAAAAAGAAAAACTTCATACAGGAAAAAGCTTGCTGCCCACCTGCTGTCACTACCTGGTCAATGAGCAACAGTTTGACTCTTACCTGCTCTCTGAATGTGCTTGACTATTAATTGATCTCTGAAATCATAGAGTCACTACAGTGTGGAAGCAGCCCATTCGGTCCATCAAGTCCACACCAATCCTCCGATGGACATCCCTTCCAGACCCATCCCTACAACCCTGTACATCCCATGGCTAATCCATCTAGCCTGCACATCCCCAGATACAATGGGTCATTTAGTATGGTCAATCCACTTAACCTGCACATCTTTGGATTGTAGGAAGAAATTGGAGCACCCAGAGAAAACTCACACAGACATGGGGAGAATGTGCAAATGTCACCCAGACAAGGCTGAAACTGATTATTGGAGGTCTCTTTCTAGCTAAGTCGTGGCACCTTATATCACCATTTAACCACTATCTGGGTTCTGCATGACTGCTCTGAAATCCCCTGTCCGCTAATCCTTTCCTTCCAAGGTCCTACAAACAAAAATGTGACAATTAACAAACATTCTGTGCGAAGTGCTCTAGGATCTGTACAATCCAGGTCACACCAGGTTCATTCATTTTCATAGGACAGAGATTTCTCCTCCTTAATGCCATAAGAAATAGTGAGAAGAGTGGGAAAATACGATGACAATGAAGAAAGTCAGATTCTCAACATCAAGATTCAAGTTCTGATTTTCCCTTTAAGGCTTAAATGGCGACATCAAAATCTCACCATTGAGCAATAACAACATCGTTTCCATGCATCTGCATCTGCTTAAAACCCTAACTTGCTTCACTTATGTGTTATTTCTAATTCTCCTCCACTGAGAAACTATTCAGTGCAAGTTCCCTATCCTTAAAGTAGAGCAGGCACCTCCTGGCTGCAGCTCATGGACTGCTTCCTCAGG
Organism: Hemiscyllium ocellatum; assembly: GCF_020745735.1. Lineage (NCBI taxonomy): Eukaryota > Metazoa > Chordata > Chondrichthyes > Orectolobiformes > Hemiscylliidae > Hemiscyllium > Hemiscyllium ocellatum. Next base: position 77,363,087 of record NC_083407.1, on the reverse strand, counting down.
CATTCCTGCATGCTATATGATTCCCAACCTCTTTGACATTTCATCCTTGTGATTCAGCATTGGCAAACCACCAAACTCAACACAACATCACAATTGGGTTTTTAACATTCAACACTTTCTTTGGAGCTCAGGAGCACTGACAACTTGTATATTCTGCAACGTCACTTTGGGTGCAGGGACACATAAGCATCTCGTGCATCTGTGTAAGATGTTTTTGCACTCTTGTGGAAACATGCAGCTTATGACTATTGGTTTGCTTTCCCAGCACTCTGACATTTTAGCACTTATTTGGAGGGGGTGCCTCTGCATCGGTTGTATGCAATTCATAGTGCACATGGTCTTTAGTACTTAGTTACTTGTTGTCAGCCTCTCTCCATTTCATACTGCTTTCCTACTACGCACTGACTTCAGCACAAACATAGAGCTATCCAGCTTCAATGATGTTCACGTTGCTGTGTTTTTTTTAAAAGCTCAGTCTGTTGGGGCATGTTATGAAACACCTCTGTGATGAGTTGAACTGGATCCTGGACTTTCAGAGCTAGAGACAAGGACCCTACCAGTGCACCACAACATCTGTTTCACATTGATTTTGTAATACACAGGGTCTTTATTGCTCAGGTACAGTCTGTCAGACTCTAGAGCTTGCATTACTTTTTATCATTGAAAGGATAGCCAGGCAGATTGTGATGGTAGGGAGCAATGAAGAGTCAATCTATCTGTCAGATAATGATGGACCCCATGTTGCAGTGCAGCACTGTTATACCAGAGCTGCAGCATGTGCCAGTAGGCTATTTAGTTAAAACACTGCATGTGCCTCAAGCAAATAACTATGAGTATGAATCAGGTAGAAGCAATCCTTAAAGGGATGAATGGGGAACTACAGTCAGTCAAAGCATTTATTTGTTTACACTGCAGGTCATTGGCCGTTGTCAGTCAGGTCCTCCCAAAGTGCAGGTATCCATGTCCTCGCAGTTCAGGGAGTGAACGACAGTCAGGTCTGCAGTTTAACTGCCTCCAGTTCAAAGAAACGGGTAGGACAGTCAGGGTGCTATTGGGACATCATTCTGGAGAGTGGTCAGTTATAGAGTCACACAGTGATACAGCATGGAAACAGACCGTTCGGTCCAACCAGTCCATGTTGACTATAATCCCAAACTAAACTAGTCCCTCCTGCCTGCACATGGCCCATATCCCTCAAAACCTTACCTATTCATGAACCTATCCAAATATCTTCTAAATGTTGTAAGTATACATGCATCCACCACTTTCTCTGCATTTCATTTCACATACAAACCACTCTCTGCGTAAAAAAGTTGCCCCTTTTGTCTTTTGTAAATCTTTCTCCTCTCACCTTAAAAATATGGGGGTTAGGTTGATAATGGTCTTAATATGACCAGCCCTGGGAACTACATATGTTTGAAGTCTGTTTCATTGTATTCAATATCTGAAGCAATGGTCATGGGAGGAAAATGTAGATGCTTGGTTGGGACACATGCGTGAATGGGAGGAAACAAGGTGTTGTGGAAAATTGAGGGAGGTGTAAACAGGTCAGGATTAGTCTTGCGTCCATGTGGGGAGGATGTAGAGCCAATGAGTGCATTGAAGTTTCCAAATTCATAAGTTGGTTGGGTTAATGTGGGGTCATTAAGAGTTATGTAAGAGGGGTTCAAAGAACAAGGGGAGATTGAAAGGTAATGGGCTACAGGGACGGCAAGCACCGCTGCCCCTCCCAACAAAAGCAAAACATCACATGTTCTAAGATGTCTATGTTAATGATTGATTGTTTTTAGGATACCTTATCACATAATACAAATTCACAATAGGAATTCTGAGATGAGGGTGCCTCACAATAATGTTCTGTTTTCCCAGATGGGAAGATGTAACTTGTGCTCAAGATATGGAAAGCTTTATAGCATGAGCTCAAATACCGACATATAAAAAACTCCAAATAAGGCAGGTGAGCAAGCTAAGAGTTTAGCTTCAGATAACTTAAAAGGATATTGCATAAATACTTGGTAGAAAATGTGACCGACAGAGTATAAAGAAAGCATGTACTATTTTTGCGATACATTGATTGATTGCTGTACTCAAGTTCAAAGCTATAAATTTCTACTTAATTTTGAGTTTTAATCATTTATCCTATTACCTGATTCTTAAAAGGAAATTACAGGCTCACCTTTGTGTGTAAAATTTTCCTTGGAGATACAAATAATAGTTTGCATTGTTACTAACATTATTCATGCTTTTACAATATTTGATGTTCACATAACAATTATATTGATTACTTTGGTGTCCTAAGCAGATTGTGCAAGAGAAATAGATTGTGTTACGCTTCTATTCGATTGTTAGCATTGGCCTTCCAAACAAAAGAACATTACTGAGTACAGTTTTACTGCTTTCTTAATTCACTTACTAAAACGAGCTTTTGAATTCCCACTTCAGGAATATTCTGATTCTTTCCTGATTATTTTGCTTTGTAACCTTTTTGTTTAAAATATTTCAGTTAGTTAGAAACAACATGAAAAGTTCTATTTACTTTGAATCTTTAGGCAAATAATCTGTAAGCATGTTAACATAACTAAAGCAATTCACAGCCAATGACACAATTTTTGAAATGTCATAATGCAAGATCAAACTTCAGCTAATACCTGAGATAGGAAGGTAGGATGGACCATGGTGCTTAAGTTAATGTTTTGTATTGGACAACCTTTTTAATGCCAAAAATGAGGTTTAAGCCAATACTTAGTGTATAAATCACCTCACATTTCTGCTGGAAAATTTTATCCTTGCCGCAGGACACAGCCCCAGTTTTTTTTTACATCTGAAATGCATGTTTTACCTATTTTTGTAGCATTAAACGCAGGCAGTGTCTCCATCCAGATCACTAAAATAAATTGCAAGTAGTGGAGGCCACAGCACCAATACAGTTTATCTCTCTCAAAATGATCCATTTATGCTAAATCTCTGTTTCCTGTAATCTTCCATGTGTGCCAATTTATTAGCACCAACATCTTGAGCCTTCTGCAGTGACCTGATGTGCCACTTTGTCAATTACCTTTGGAAGTGCAAATACAGTACACCCAATCTATTTGTTTATCCATCGTGATTGTTACATCTTCAAAGAACACTAATACATTTCTCAAACGTACATTTCCTTTCACAAAACCATGTTGACCCTGTTGGTTTGTATTATGATTTTGGAATTTCCTTGCTACAATTCCCTTAATAATGAATTCTATCATTTTTCCAATGACAGATATTAGATCATTTGCCCTACAGTTTCTTGATTTTTGTCTTCCTCTTTTCTTGAATAGTTGCATTCTATTTGCACTTACAGATCAGCTGGGAACTTTCCATAATCTCAGAAGCTTGGGAAAATTGCAGAAATACATCTATCAATTTTGCAGCCTTTAGATCCTTGGGTGCAGGCCATCAGATCCGGGGGGCTTGGCACTTTTTAGTCTTAATTTTTTTTCTACACATTTTCTCTATTTGGAGAGATTATTTTAAGTTTCTACCTTCCATTTGTCCCTGTTTTTCTACTGTTTCTCAGGATTTTATTTAATCTTTTCCTGTGAAGTTAGATATAAAATACCAGTTCAAAGTTTAGTTCCTTATTTTCCATTATTAGTTCCCTGGTCCCATCCTGTCAGGGACTAATGCTCTCTGTCATCATTAATTGCCTTTTAATATGCTTATAGAAGAATTCACTTTCTATTTTTATATCCAATGCTAGTTTTTTTTCTCATACTTGAACTTTTTTTTATAGTAATGCTATATTGGTTTGAAGTGGGTACAGATGAGGTTCACAGGAAAGGTTCCAGGAATGAAAAGCTTAACTTATGAGGAACATTTGAGGATTCTGGGTCTATACTTGATGGAGTTGGGAAGGAAGATGGGGAATTTAATTGAAATTTACAGAATACTGAATGGCCTGGACAAAGTAGATGTCGGGAAGATATTTCCATTGGTAGGAGAGACTAGGACCCGAGGGCACAGCCTTAGACTAAAGGGAAGATCTTTTAGAATGGAGATAAGGAGGAGTGGTGAATCTATGAAATTCATTGCCACAAAAGGCTATGAAAGCCAGGTTATTGAGAATATTTAAGATGGAGGTAGGTAGGTTCTTGATTGTCAAAGGGATCAAGTGTTACAGGGAGAAAGCAGGAGAATGGGGTGGAGAAATGCATCAGCCATGATTGAATGATGGAGCAGAATCGATGGGCTGAATGGCCTAATTTCTGTTCCTATGTATTATGGTCTTATTCTCAACCTTCTATCACTAATTTTTAATATTTTCTTTCAATCTTAGCCATTCTTATCTTCCTTGGTCAGCCATGAATGGTATATCAGCGTTGTCTTATTCAATAAAATGTGTTTTTATTGAGAGTTATGGAGTAGTCCCTTGTTTTTATGCTTTTGCTGCTTCATTATCTTAACCTCTTACGAGTGTTTTTTCAAAACCACATCACCAACTCTGTCTTCATACCTTTGTAATTGCCTTTATTTAAATTTAAGATGTGAGTTTCAGACTAATATATTTGCTTTCAAACTGAATTTAAAATTCTATCATGTTATGAGCACGTTTACCAAGAGGGTCATTTACTATAAGAACATGTATTAATCCTGTCTAATAGTTACCAGGTCCAAAATTATTAGTTTCCTGGTTGCTTCTGCAATATATTATTCTGAGAAAATGTCCTGAATACACTCTATGAGCTTATCCTCCAGTCTACTTTTATCAATACGCTTTGTACAAAGTTAAATTCTCCAAGGATTATGCAAAGCCCCATTTTTTCTTGATTTATAGTGTATCCTACAGAAGATCAATCAGCACTGCTCCTACCACATTTTCCTAGCTCAATGGGAGGACCATCACACAAATGCTAGTGTCCTTCTTGAAGCCAGCTCCACAAACGTTCATGTGGAGAAATTTTTTTGCAAAATCATTGCAAAATCAGCAATGATGAACTGGAGGCTGTGTCTGGAATGTCAAAACCATCTTTGTAACGTTTCAGGGAAAGACAAAGAAAACACTTTTAAGACACTATACCTCCCTCAGAAGTTTGACATAATTGGCGTTCATGACTGTGAGGAGTTTGCTATGAATTATTCAGAATGAAAACAATTTATCCATTAAGCTACACCATAGGTTAGGTCCTTAACACTGAGGAGACAGTGGGGTTTGCAGATGCTGGAGATCAGAGTTGCTGTTGTATACAGAGCATAAGTTAGTGTCAAGTCCTACGAGAAAGAAATAATTATTAGACATAGTTTTGGGGAATGAGGTAGACCAAGTAGATAAGGTGTCAATAGGAGCACATTTAGGGGAGAGTCATAATTCAATCATGTTTAGAATGACTATGATAAAGTACAATGGACAACCGAGAATAAAAATGATTAACTGTGTGAGAGCTAACTTCAATAACTAAGACATGCCAGATAGACTGGAGCTAAAGATTGGTGGGTAAAACTATAGCTGAACAATGGGGTTTCTTTCAGAAGAGACAATTTAGATACAGTCAATATATGTTCCCTCAAAAAGGAAATAAAGAACAGACAAGTCTGGAGCTCCCTTGATTAAGGAGGTAGAGATGAAGATAAAGAAAATATATGCTTTTGACAGTTGCCAGGTAGAAAATACAATTTAGATTCAAACTGAATACAGAATTTCAGAAAACAGCAAATAAGAAAAGAAACATTATGAAAAAGTGCTGGCAGCTAATAAAGTCTTCTATAGGTGCATAAATAGTGAAAAGTCCATTGGAGCTTTCATGCTAAACATGCATCATATCACATCACCTGCCATTTTTATTTTATATTTATTTCACTAATTGGATTGTGGTTTAGAATATCACTCAATGATTATCCATAGATATATAATGAAGTATAACTCATTAAAGCATTAGTTTAATCATTCAGTATATCTTCTCTGTTCTAGTTTAAAATACGTCCCAATTTTAGAAGCGGAAAGAAAATTTACAACTCAGTAATTATCATTTTATACACTTAATTTGTCCCTATGAGCTTCAGTTCTCAGGTGTCATTATCTCTTTTATCTCTCTCCCAATCCACTGTTTTCTGTAAAAGGTCAGAATAGGATCTCTTCCCTCCAAGTTCCCTCACTTTGCAAACTTCCATTATTTAACAAATTTCTAGATTTAAGCATTCAGTTTCATTGCATTCAATAGTGAACTGCCACTTACAGGCTGTGTTGGCCAGAAGATTGATATGTGGCTTATGACATTCTCCGGCAAAAAGCATGAAGTGTGAAGTCTGGTTTCCAGTTGGAGGTCGCAGCATTTACTAACTTGTCTGATAACGTCTGCAGTGAGGGATCTTTGTGTTCGTAAATCAAAAGTGTTTAAATAGAAGAAGAAATCTGTCCTGAAGAAGTTGTCTGTTTTGAAAAGCAGATGGGAACAGGGATCACCACTGACCCAAAGCTGAGAAATGTTTATCAGAATGGGTAATCATCAATGGAAATATGATGCATATGTATGTATTTACGTGGCACAAATAAAACCCTTGATTCCAAAGATCAAAGATTTCATAGTGGCCTACTTCTGCCCCTCTGTCTTATGCTTTTTATGGAGGAAAACTGTCCAGTGTTGTGACTGAAGATTAATAGCACTCAGAATGATTCCTCATCAGAAAGGTGACCTGCTCAATCATGAACAGGTTCTTAATATGTCAGACAGTGAAATCATGATCGAGATGGTGGTGCAAAGGAGGGCTGATGTCCTTCCTGATATATAAGGTAGCCATGCCAAATTCATTACCTCACCCCCTTAAAGCCAGGCTCCAATTGACTGTGGACGAGTCCCCCCTCCTCCCCACCTTCTGCATGGCCCCTTCCCATCCATGCTTTATCATATCACCCCCTTGCAGATATTGCTACTGCCCTTCACATTCATCACCCACGGCCTCCTCTCAGCTTGCAGCCCTCAATCCCAAAGAATAGCTTTACAAATCAGCCAGGCAAGAGCCAGGCAATGATCCTCTGCAATATCTAATCATCTTTTTTAACATTCAATAGCATTACCATCATTGAATCCCTGAGTATTAACATCATGGTCTTTCTAAATGACCAGAAACTGAATTGCACCATCTATGTAAATAGCATGGTTGCAAGTGCAGGTTCAGAGGCGAAGAATTCTAAGGCAAGTACTTATTTTGTGACCCCAAAAGCCTGTTAACCATCTTTAACACACATGTGAGGAATTATAATGGAATACTGTCCTTTTGCCTGGATGAGTGTAACTCCAGCAATACTCAAAAAGCTTGACACCATTCCAAATCAAAGTAGTCTGCTTGATAGGCACCACATCCAGGACTGTAAACATTTATTCCATCCACCAGCAATGCACAGTGATAGGGTGTGTATAATACCTATGATGCACTGCATTAACTCATCAAGGTTCCTTCATCTGCATATTCCCAACCCATTTTTTTATAGTCTCAAAGAACAAGGGTAGCAAATTAAAAAGAATGCCACCACCTGCATGTTCCCTTGAAGCCATAAACCACTCTGATGTGGAACCACATCACTGTTCCTTCACAGTTATGATAACAAAACCCTTATGATCCCCATCTAGCAGCACTGTAGGGATACCTGCCTTAGATGGATGCAGCAGTTCAAGAAAGCAAATCATCAGCCTCTTCTCAAGGATAATTTGCGATTGACAACAAATGCTAGTCCATCTTATAATACTTAAGTCGAATCAAATAATGAAGAGAAGTTAAATGGGAAAAAATGAATAATTTTTGCAGAGATTCAAAGAGAACATTTCCATGTTTATGACAATAGATGCACTCACTCTGCTGGTTAGTGTAAATTGTTGCTAAATGGTTTATATTGCTGGCAACTTCTTCAAAGGTCTGCAGAAAAATGTCAAAGTGGTACAAGGACCTATGATCAAGGAGTAAGCAAAATGTTCTGCTCTTTGTGATTTCTATTAGATGATTGTGGCACTGTAGAATATTTTCAGTTAGTGTGAGGTGATTTCTCACTGTTCAAAGTGAGCTGTCATTCATCCTATAACGATGAATAAATAAAAAATTGACCACTGTTATAATTTCAGTGGTAACCTGAGTATAGGTGTGCCAAATATCATCTTCATAGTTCCAGGATATTATTCGTTGTGGAACTATGAATCACTGTTACATCACTGTTAGATTAATTACATTTGTCTTAAATTTTTCTTCATGTGTAATTAAAATGACTTATTGCTAGTCCACCTCCCATGACATTGTATGTGTCAATCTCTCATTGACGCAATGTCTTTTGGTTGCTGTCATTTTTGTTCTTTTCTCTACTTTTTCACTCGTCTTAACTTTTCACTTTTTATTGTCCAATTTTATTGGTTTCCCTTTCTTCTTCTCTTCAGAGGGGAAATGAATAAAGGGACAGACATGAATGGGGCAAGATACCACTGAAGGCTACAGATTACATTTGGAGTGGAACATTTGTACGGACTGTTCCTTTTCTCATCGATCCACCATAGCCAGTGGAATGTGGGGAAATGTCAGATAGAAAATTTGTCTGTACTTAAAACAAGCTTTGTCATGACACTGAAACGCAGTCAGGCATTAGTGTCCCACTTTCTGGCCTTCTCAATAAATCCTGACTACCCTGACCTATTATCTCCAGGATTCAGGCTATCACAATTAAGAACTAGACCCTCAGATTCTGAGCGTTTACTTAGCAATCATTCGTGATCACATTTCCTACATTTCAACAGTAACTATAACCTAAAATTAAAATATATAATTGGTTATAAAGCACTTTTAGACAACTGGTAGTCATAACTGTACTGCATAAATTTTAAAATTTTATTTTTACAAATGTAGTGTTGCTAGAGATTCAGAGATCTGAGGAGAGTTGGAAAAATGCTTGTCATACCATTTTAATGTATCATTTCTCACCCTAACCTCTCCAATAACTCCCACATAGCAGGACAACAACTTGTATAGCTCCATTCATTCATCTCTCTCCAACAGTCACGATCAATCCCATCTTTATGCTATCTTATACCCATGCTCAACAGTCACCTTCCCTGACTTCTGTTTATTCCTGCTCTACACAGAATCTATTTAGTGTACTCACAACTCTCAGCTTTCTCTCCTTACAGGAGGACAAACTGCAGACATCCATGGAGAGTAACTGGCTTAGTGGCTCCCCAGTTATTGCCATAATGACAAAAAATTGGCAATACATGCCTTCCAGGTCCATTGGAAAGATGGCTGCAGGTGCCACTTTGCCATGGGAGGTTATGCCTTAGAGATACTGATAGGTGCACATGTTAAGGGGGCTGATCCTCTGGCTAGACTCTGTGTTGGGGAATTTCACTTTTTCTGAGCTGGATATCTGTACCATTCCTTTTCCGATAGAACATCATCTGCCTGAGGAGAAGGCTGCTACGATTCTTGTGGGATTGTCGGTGCTGCTGCTGTGGCTGCTCCTCTAATTCTTAATCAGAGTCCAACATTGAGCTGTATAATCTACTGCCACGCGACAGTGAAGGTTGAATACAGGAGAAGTCAGATCAGGGTGAGTGAAGTCTAAAGTGAATTCCAAAAAGCTAGAAAACAACTGTGAAGCAGTGAAAACACTCTCGGAAGAAGTGCTGTCATAACAGACTCTCCCTCAACAGGGATGAAGTTATTCAGTTTCACACTTTAAAGGTTTCCCAACGTGTCAGTTTCATTGAAGAAGCATTTTCCACCTTGCACTCACCTGCTTGGACAAGGCAATTTCTACACACGGCGGCATGGTGGCTCAGTGATTAGCCCTACTGCCTCACAGCACCAGGGTCCCAGGTTCGATTCCAGCCTTGGCAACTGTCTGTGTGGATTGCCTCTGGATGTGCAGGTCTGGTGAATTGGCCATGCTAAATTGCCCATAGTGTTAGATGCGTTAGTCAGAGGGAAATGGGTGGGTTACTCTTCGGAGGGTCAGTGTGGACTTGTTGGGCCGAAGAGCCTGTTTCCACACTGTAGGGAATCTAAAAAAAAATCTGCTAACTATTAAAGCCAGAAACCAGAGTTGAATCCTGAGCTAATTTGGGATGTAAATATTTCAAACTTTCCAAATGAGTTCCCATTCACCTGGAAATATAAGCTAAGAAGTTAAAGCTAGAAAAAGGCAGGATTAACCCAAAGCCTGCTCTTGCCTCACTCCCGATAGCAGTTCATTGAGTTTATTTGGAATAATGTCTGTAGCTAGAAGAGAGAGAAGATTGAACCATCTCGATGGACTACTGCACTTAATTCTGAGAAAATATGGACCCAGCTATTCCAAAGGGCAGAGACTTATGTCTGCAACATGGAGTGGTTGTTCATCAGCAGCATTAGGAATCCAAGATGCAGCTGACTCCGATGGGAGATGTTTGTATATATGGAGCCAACCAAGTGAATCATAGAGAGGGCACAGATGCACCTAAACTTTTAGTTACCCAGAAAAGGTGACAGGATTGAAAACCTAGTCTAACCCTTGGGTGGCTATTAAACTAAACATTACATTCACTATTCAACCATGCATGCACGCACACACACACACGCATGCACGTACACACGACGACACACACCTGCACACACACCTCACACTCTTGAGGACACGCACACACACTCATGCATGCACGCATGCACACAAACACATAAAGAGACACACTGAATGATACCTCTCCCATCTCCACCACATTGGAACCCAACACCACCATAGGAGCTTTCAAAGTGGTTGGCTGTGTTGCTGGACATTTAAATCGCAGTGGTTAGCACTGCTGCCTCACAGCACCAGAGACCTGGGTTCAACTCCCGCCTCAGGCGACTGATTGTGTGGAGTTTGCACATTCTCCCCGTGTCTGCGTGGGTTTCCTCCTAGTGCTCTGGTGTCCTCCCACAGTCCAAAGATGTGCCGGTCAGGTGAATTGGCTATGCTAAATTGCCCGTAGTGTTAAGTGAAGGGGTATGGGTGGGTTGCGCTTTGGCGGGTCAGTGTGGACTTGTTGGGCCGAAGGGCCTGTTTCCACACTGTAGGTAATCTAATCTAACTATGTATATGGACAATTGCAAAAACTGTAGTAGTTAGGTTGATTCTGTTTTGGAATCCTGGGCAGGTTTGTAACAGAAAGCCACTGTCCAGGACACTTTTGCGCAGAAGTCACCAAAGGTTAAGTGAGTAAAATTTAATCCAATCCAGGATTGGAATAGGGTTTTCAATCCGGCTCAGAATATCTGGGACAATGTCTTTGTATTTTGTCCTACAGCCCACGACAGAATTATATCTTTTGTAGCCTCTTATCTTTTAAACTTTTCTACTGCACTGCCTTCCTGAGCACTTCCATTTCCAACATCTAGGTTATATGTTTTCAGTGTTGAGACTCTATCTTATTTCAGATAATATGCAATTATCAGGAGATAAGATGCTCCCAACATTATTATCCCCAATGGACACATAAGTGGATTGCTTTAAATTTATTTGCACAAAACATGTTACCTACCTTTCAAATGTCAGTGGATTCATTTCCCACTGTGGAGCTGTCCTGTGAACTTAAGCACATTAAGATTCATTTCAACATATACTTTAAAATAGCTCATATTCCACCACTTCCAATTGTATATGAATCTGAAAGAGTCTGATTACAATATGCACCACCTACTGTGATAAGATGGGGGAAAATAGAGTAGGATTTCGTGAGAGGCAGACCTAAGACTGGTACAATGCACAAACATCAGAAAACAAAATGCTCCCAATGTTATTATCTCTAATGGACACAAACTACTTAGCAGACTGCTGGAAAAACTACTTGCACAAAACAATTAACTACCTCTCAAATGTCTGAGGATTCATAGTTTTTGTAGTAATGTTGAGCCAATTCTCATAACCTGTACATACTCACAAGGATGCAATAACTGACACCTTGTGTACTTGACAAGACTCCTTTTGTTAGACTGGATCCTGGTGATCCTCATGAACACTAGATCATCCATGTCCCTGACGAACTCACACGTTTTGGAAATAACAAATGGCAGCACATACCTTCTGCAAAAAAAATCTAAAGCATCCTAGAGTATGAAGACTGGAACAGAAACTGCTCGCTGCAATTTTCCAACCTGGGAAGGTCAGTTTGGAGGCAGGACTGGAAGCAAAGTTGTAAAATGAAACAACAAGTCAGCCATCCAACACATTTCCATCTCAAGAGGTTTTTGCCAATGGTTGGGTCAATATGACAGTGGTTAAGTGCCCAACAGTGCCAGGTAGCCAATTAGGCCCATTAACTGGCCACTTGTTATAAGGCCATTGTTCCACAAGTAACTTATGAACGGTGAATGTGCTTCCCACTGGACTGGTTCCAATTAACTTGCCATGGCCTCCCAATCACTGGCTATAGGATCATTGACATCTCCTTTCACTCACCACAGCATAGACTTATTGAAACATGATGACTACAACAGCAAGTCCCTGAACTATAATGGCTTAACAGCTATGGCTATGTGTTGTTTAAATTTCTCCCCATTGCCGCATACTTCACCTTAACTCTAAGGCACCCTCACGATCTTGAACCTGTCTTGATAGTGGCCACTGTTCCATGTGTTATGAAGTTGAAGGCATGTACTGTACCTTTAAGAGACAGTGAATGCTGTTTTAAATGAGAGCTTACAAGCACCTGTCATATGACTAACTAGCAATCTCGGAGTATACTGGAAAGTCGAAAATATGTAATACGTGGCTGTGAAATAGATACCTGAGTTGATTGCTGTTTTGACAATTCAAATTTAACCAATCTATTTAAATTATGCCCCAGGAAACTAAAACACAATTGAGTTTGAATTTATTGGTTTGTCAGCATCGAACCAATAAGACGATCTGAAATTGGGGTGTTAAATAAGCAGGTAGTTTGTAAGTCAGACGAGTAACTCCATTGAGGATTCACTGCTATCAAGAGAGAGACCCAAAATATTGAAACACTCTCTATCAAAGTTACATTTTCATATGAAACATCTTCCCAGTAAAAATAAAGAAGACAACCCAGGGAGATCTTTAGCTGAAAGAAGACAAACACCAAAGATGACAGCTGCTGTTTGGCTTTGAAATCACATTGATGTAATTTTAGTAAGTATTTTGTTGGAACAGTATTGTAGAGTTGGAGGCAGGTAATAAGCAGTTAAGAGAAAGCGGGGGGAGGGGGGCTTAGATTGTGAATGGTTGTTGTTCATTGTTCACTTTTGGAGGTAAAGAATAAATTGACATTATTTTCTTCAAATAGTGGAATTTGAGAGTTCTCTGTCTTTCATATTTTAATAGATTATGAGGTGAGGTGAGCTTTTCTGGGTGTTTACATTAATTAACAGAAGGGTTCACTGCCATGGTCATAATACCTGTCAGACTGGCAGCTGGTCTTTGCTGCAATCCCTCCATTAGGACCTCCTATTTTCTTGGTCAGCTTGAATTGGATGGAGCATCTGGGAGCAACTTTAGAATTGGCCACTCCCAGAAAGATCAGAAGTGAAGATCTGCCATGGTCATTTCCAAATTCTCAAACCAGATTTAAGGTTGATGTCAGGATTGTGACTAAAGCAGGAAAATTCAGATTGGTGCACGTTTGTCTCTCCTCTATTTCTGATTTTCTTCCCTTGCCTCACAGCATTGTTGATGTGCAATTTTATGGGTGAGGTGTTAACTTCACTTTGCGGACTGCAACTTTGCCATTGTACTGCATTCAACAGTGACTATGCTCCAAAAGAACTTCCTTGGTTCTAAAGCATTTTGGAATATCCTAAGGTAGTGCAAATTTAAAGTTTTACTTTCTGTAGTGTACAGTGGACTTGTCTACTTAAATCTATTGTACACATGTACAGGTGAGGGTAGTCTGTTTCTGCTCCTGAATGCCTCTTATTGAATCATTCCCAAAAACTACACAATGGTGAAGAATATTGTGAAAATATGGAACATTACTTGAAGGTTTAAGATGTTTTGATGGTGTTTCTGAGGACATTATTTTAAACTGGGAATTTTGGGAATAATTTGCAGCTCTCGCCACTTCGTTCCACATACCTGAGGCACTCCAGCTGGGGTTGAATAACAGGATAGACCTTCACAGTGTGTGTGTGTGTGTGTGTGTGTGTGTGTGTGTGTGTGTGTATATATATATATATATATATATATACACACACACCTTTCATAAAAATAGCCATCTAATTGGAAAAAGAAATATCTCAGATCATTACAGAGAAAAATTTCTTTTAAAGTAATGCAATCCTAGATCCTTGATCATACTCTATCATTCTACTGCTGATCAAAGTCATACTCTCACATATCTATCACATTTTGAAGTGCATTAAGGGCCAATCATCTGTGTTCTCACATTGGCAAAAGTAGCTATGATACTTCAAAGCACAATGGCACAATTTGCAATCATAGAAGAGATGAAAACATCTTCATCTCTCCATTATGTGGGTAGAGAACTGGAAACTATCTATGAAACTGCCTTCCAATTTGTAACATATTTTGCAACTTGTGCTGTGTTTGTGATAGGGAGAAAAAAGCCTGGGGAGGAGTGTTGCATTGAGGTTTCAGGATTTTAGAACAACCTTACAAAAGAACACAAAAAACTAGCCTGGGTAGTTCAGGTAAGGATTTTAGTAGTCATTTAATGGCTTTAGACTATTTATCTGATGGAAAATTTATAAGCAAGTCGGGAAAATTATTCAGTGACAGATGTAAAGTACATTGATTGATTGATTGAAGAAAAATTGGAAGTAAAAATTGTTTGCAAGACTGAAGTTATTAAAACCTTAATAGTGAAGTGAGCTAAATTGTTAATGTTCAACGTTTTGGGTAAAAAGATGCAAGTTTTATCCAGTAGTTATGAGTTTATCAAGTTTAATTGTTTATAAATTTGCATTGAATACAAACAACCACAGCATTGATCTGATCATATTGTGCTGAACTCGGTGCAGAAATATCTCAGATCAGAAAATAATGGTGTGATTGAAGTCATGGTAACTATCTGCGATTTCCTGAAAGCGTCTATGAATTTTATTGATTGAAGCCATGTTGAGAAATTCTACCCACCGAACCTTTGAAAATCCCATATCATCTTTTAAAAGGAATATCTTTATCTACCTCTATGAGGACACCATCTTGGTAAAGGAAAGATGGAAAGATTCCTTTACCTGACAGCATTTAAATGAACAGAAGCTTCAACGACTTTCACCTTTAGTACATCAGCAACAATCTTTATAAAAATACATTTAATCCACAAAGAATACAAACATATGCAACAAAATTAACATAGTTCAAGGAGATCAAATTTCTAATAATCATCTTCTAATCCAGAAACGAATCAGCAACCTCAAGTGCCTATTCTAAGGTTTATCTTTTGGATCGTAGAGTGAAAAATGAAAAGTGATACTGCTTTAAGCCAAGGAAACTGTAGGAAGATAACTGCAGTTTAAAGAAAACAAGTTCCTGCAGCACGTTGTGAATTCTATCTATAGTTTTGCCTTGAAACAGTGAGGGAGATTTCCGGTCATGTTGGCAGTAACTGCGTGTGTTTGTGTGACTCTGTCCTGAGTCGGTCTTTTGATTAGCTTTTTAATTAGCACCAGTTGTTGTGGCGTTATGAGAGTTCAACATAGTAACAACTTCCTGATTAGTTTCTGGGAAGGTGACACACAGCCTTTTGTGTAGACAATGAAGTAGAAAAACCTAATGTTGAAAGAGAAAGCAGGAATTTCTCCTTTTCTCCCTTCTGGATGGCAAATAAAATGAAAATCCCTAGCAGCTAGTTACTCTCTCTTACCTTCCTTCTGTAAGAGGAAGGTAACTGCAAATACTCTGTTGTCACAAGGCAAAGGGAAAATCACATTCAGAGGCACTGAAAGTGTCAATTGTCAATGGGTGAAGGGAAAATCAAGAATCAGGGCAGCCACTGCCTCATGTCATCAGCAACATTTCAGAAAGAATTGAAAGAAAGCAACAGGAAATAATTAATCAATATCTGCGATCTGAAATAATTAGATTACCTAAAGTGTAGAAACAGGCCTTTGATCCAACAAGTCCACACCGACCCTCTGAAGTGTAACCTACCCAGCCCCCTTCCCCTTACTAATGCAACCAACACTATGGACAACTCACCTAACCTATACATCTTTGGACTATGGGAGGAAAGCAGAGGACCCAGAGGAAACCCAGGCAGACACATGGAGAATGTATAAACTCCACACATACAGTTACCTAAGCCAGGGTGGCGGGGTGGTTAGCACTGCTGCCTCACAGCACCAGGGTCCCAGGTTTGATTCCAGCCTCAGGTGACTGCCTGTGTGGAGTTTGCACATTCTCTCTCGTGGGTTTGCTCTGGTTTCCTCCTACAGTCGAAAGATGTGTAGGTCAGGTGAATTGGACATGCTAAATTGCCCATAGTGTTAGGTGCATTTGTCAGAGGGAAATGGATATCTTTGGAGGATCTGTGTGGACTTGTTGGGCCAAAGGGCCTGTTTCCACACTGTAGGGAATCTAATCTAAGCCAGGATTTGAATTCTGGTCCTTGGCACTATGAGACAGCAGTGCTAACCACTCAACCACCATGATGCTTCAAATCCCTGATTTGTTTTGTCATCCACTATAATATTATGTCTTGTCCACCTTTGTTGAAGAGTAGAAAAGTACATGGAAACAGGCTGTTTTGCAGTGATACCTGACCTTATTTTCAATCAGGCACAGAGAAATGCTTGGGAAAAGTACTCCCAAGGGGCAATTCAGTATCTAATCCAGTGTACTATTAATATCAGGGACTTTTGACAGTTTGTCGGAATTCACTGTCGGACTGGGTAATTGGTGATTGTTGCTGTGGAAATTCGTATCAAGCTCCAAGTGCTGGCTGTCACATGGGACCCTCAATGTACAAAAAGATATAAAACTCACTTGTTTGAATATGTCAAAATAATCACTTTATTAAGCTAGTAAGTAATTTTAATATAAATTAAGTAGTTGAAACTAATAAATTTGCATTTTATGAGAACGCATGTGTCTTGTATTCATTTTTATCGGAACTTAAAAAAACCAATAAAGATATTTCAGCCGAACATTCCATCTCCCCATAGGTGTGTGGGAATTTTTAAAAGGTGTAAAGTTTCAGCTATACAGTTATAGATTAGCAATTTAACTTGTCTATGTTTGCTTAAGAAAAATTGTAGTAATCAGTTACTTACTTGTAAATGGAAAGAAAATCTTATGTGCATAATGTTTAACCAAACATAGCAAGGTAGTTTTGGGAAATCCAGTGGTTTAAACAAGTTTTCACATTTGTGGATGTCTCAAGGAAGAATGGAGACTAAATTACAGCACAATATCCCCAGGGAGTTGTGCTACTATCAGCATATCTCAGCAGTACCAATCCTATCATCAGAGGAATCCAAGATATTGGATTCATTTAATGCACTTAATGGTAAGGTCCTGGGGAGTTTGCTGAACAAAGAGATCTTGGAGTGCACATTCATAGTTCTTTGAAAGTAGAGTCTCAGGCACATAGGACAGTGAAGAAGGCATTTGGTATGCTTGCCTTTATTAGTCAGTGCATTGAGGGGTTTTGGAGTTGGGAGGTCATTTTGCAGCTAAACAGGACATTGGTTAAGCCACTTTTGTGTGCAATTCTAGTCTCCCTGTTATGGAAAGGCTGTTATGAAACTTGGTAGAGTTCAGAAAGATTTACAAGAATGCTACCAGGGTTGGAGGGTTTGAGCAATAGGGAGAGATTGAATAGGCTGGGGCTGTTTTCCGTGGAGTATCGGGGGCTGATCGGTGACCTTATGGAGGCTGGTATAATTACAACATTTAAAAGGCATCTGAATGTTTATATGAATTGGAAGGATATGGGCTAATTGCTGGCAAATGCAACCAGATTAATTTGGGATTTCTGGTTGGTAAAAATGAATTGGACCAAAGGCCCTGTTTCCATGTATATCTCTGTGACTCTATGAGATAAAATAGCAACTTGACAAATAAGGAAAGCTCAATTCCTCATGTTTTTGGGCAGCTTTAGAATGGGATGCTAAATCAAAGGCAGAACAGGTTAGCCCACTTCTCCATTATATGGGAAGAATATTAGATCCTGTGTTACACAAGCAATAGATCAATGAGAAGCAAATATCATTTAACAGTCTCATAACAGCTTTTGATCAATTTTCACATCAAGAATGAAGCTGACCCTGATGATATCATAGTTAACAAATACCAACTCTTAATAAACTGTGGATAGCTTAATCAATTAACTTTGTGCACCATTCAACCATGTAAGCATGGATACATATGACAACAGCATATTTATGACAAAATCATGTTTGATTAATTAGATAAATCTATCACTTAACTTTTTCAGTCAACAAAGGATCTACTCTGGAATGAACAGTTCAAATATCAGTGGATACAGAGTTTAGAACTTTGTTCAAGAAGTATTATACACCAAATCTTCTACAAGTTCTACAGAAAGAGTTGACTGAAGAACAATAGAGTTTTTGACCAGAGGAAACAGAACTCATATTTCAAAAATATACCGTGTCTGAGAATTTCCATTCAAGGTTCTAAGCAATTCAATGTGACAGTATCCTGTCACAGGTGTAGTTGCAAAATTTCACATCAATGAAGTCAGAAATTGTTCAGCTTTAGTCCAACAAGGTGTTTAACGCAGGAAAGGAGATTACTTCTCAGAGATGTGCTGCAGCCTAAAGAATACATAAACATTGAGCTAAATAGTTCCCAAGCTAACATGTATAATTGTGCATTGGAACAGAACCTTAAAGAACAAGTCATTACTACAATGGGGCATATGGGAGCAACTACCTATGGATGAATAACATCACTCTTTTCTTGCAGGAGTAACACTATCAACTGGTCTAGCCACTAATGATGAATAAGAAACTGCTACAACTGTTTAAAATACATATTAATGACTTGAAGGAAGGAAGTGAGTGTACTTTAGATTACTTACAGTGTGGAAACAGGTCCTTCGGCCCAACAAGCCCACACCGACCCGCCAAAGCGCATCCCACCCGTACCCCTACATTTACCCCTTATCTAACTCTATGGGCAATTTAGCATGGCCAATTCACCTGACCTGCACATCTTTGGACTGTGGGAGGAAACCGGAGCATCTGGAGGAAACCCACACAGACACGGGGAGAACATGCAAACTCCACATAGTCAGTCGCCTGAGGCGGGAATTGAACCCGGGTCTCTGGCGCTGTGAGGCAGCAGTGCTAACCATTGTGCCACCGTACTGTAGTCAAATTTGCACCTGACACAAAACTAGGTTGCAAATCAATTGTGAGAAGGATACAAACAGTTTACAGAGAAATATTAAATAGATTGACAAAATGTTGGCAAATGGAATAGAAGGTGGGAAAATGTGAACTTGTTCATTTTGGAAGTGAGAACAAAAGAACAGGCTATTATTTAACTGGAAAAAGAATAACAGTAGAAGGGGACTTAAGACTTAGGGGTCAGCATAAAACATAGATAGCATACATAGACAGTAGGTACTCAGGAAGGCTAATGAAATACTGGCCCTTATTTCAAAGGGGTTCAAGCATGGTAGTAAGGACATCTTAATGTAACTGCATAAGGTGCTGGTGAGACCACATCCGGAGTACAATGAGCAGTTTGGACCCATTATCTAAAAAAGACATCATTTCATTAAGATGGTTCAGAGAAGATTCATTGGGAAGATCTCTGGTCTGAAAGAATTATCTTATGAGCAAAGGTTAAACAGGTTTTATTTATAGAATCCCTATAGTGTGGAAACAGGCCCTTCAGCTCAACAAGTCCACATTGACACTTGAACAGTAACCAATCCAGACCCAGAGCACTGACTAATACATCTCTGAACAGTATGGGTAATTTAGCACAGTTAACTCACCTAACCTGCACATCTTTGGACTGTGGGAGGAAACTGGAGCACGCAGAGGAAACCCACGCAGACATGGAGAGAATGTGCAAACTCCACACAGACAGTCACCCGAGGCTGGGATCAAACCCAGGTCCCTGGCACTGTGAGGCAGCACTGCTAACCACTGAGCCACCGTGCTGCTGCAGTTGGGGCTCTACTTTATGGAGTTTTGAAGAATGAGAAGTGATCTCATTGAAATATATAGGATTCTTAAGGGGATTGACAGGGTAATGCTGAGACGATGTTTCCCCTTACGGGAAAGTCTAGGACCAGAGAATATCATGAACAGACATCATAGTGAGACAAGCAGAGGACTCATTAAAGACTGTTGAACTTTTAACTTATTCCATTGTTTTCCTGGTCTAAACTATGAAAGACTTTAATGTAAACTATTACCTATTTCTTTATTTTTCTACTATTTTATGAAGTAATGATTAACTTTTTAACTCTCATTTCTCTTATTACTTTGTTTTCTACCTAGGATGTGGCAACATTATACACTTTTGTACTTGTGTACATATGAAAATAAAATCTAAAATCTAAATCAGGTGGCATAGTCTCAGAATGGAGGGATGCCAATTTAAGATTGAAATGAGGATAAATTTCTTCTCTGAAAGTTGTGAGTCTTTGGAACTTTTGCCACAGACAGCTGTGGAGACAGATTCCTTATGTATATCAAAGGTTGAGATAGACTCTTAGATTCCTGACGAAAGGCTTTTGCCTGAATCGTCGATTTTTCTGCTCCTCGAATGCTGCCTGACCTGCTGTGCTTTTCCAGCACCACAATCTCGACCCTAATCTCCAGGATCTGCAATCCTCACTTTCACCCAATAGATTCTTGATCAGTCAGGGGAATAAGGGTTATGTGGAAAGGGCAGGAAAGTTGACAGGAGGATTGTCAGATCAGCCATGATCATATTGAATGGCAGGGAAGGCTCAAGGGGCTGAATGGCCTACTTCAGTTCCTATTTCTTCTTGTCTTATGGTCTAAACAACCTAGCCACCCACATATTTCTGCATTCACATCAATGCAAAGAATACCCGTTCAGGACATGTGATCAGGCTATCAGATTGATTAAATATCTAATGGAAACCAGAAGAGAAACAGAAAGATCAGTAAATTTACCTCATATATGTTTATACCCTGTCATAGACATTAAATGGCTACCTGTGACCACAGATGAATCAAGCCAACGACTTGGGGAGAGGTGTGATACATAAAGGAAAGAATATTGTGAAAACAAATGCAAACAAAATCACGTAACTTGTGAGGATGTATAAAAATGTTCAACAATGTTTGTGACAGAGGGAAAATAAGGTTGCAGAGGGGTGTTGTGTCAAGGTTTAGCATGTTTTAACATCCTTACAAAGATGTCAAAGGGAACGGGCATGAATATAATAGTATAGGAGGAGTTAATTAGATTTGAAGAGGACAGCACACAGAAATAACAGTCTCATAAAAATGTAGCATTTAGACCAGAATATGGTAGATCTCAGATTACTATGCATTGTATGTGGTGTTCACATGTACTAAACAAGACTTATTTAAAAGCCTAAGTTTGAAGATAGTGCTTGGCTTTGCCTTCTTCTTGATCAGTCTGTCTTGAAACTAAACTCTTAAGTGTGGTCCTAAAAATCACTCAATGAAAGAGCTATAATAACAAGTATCTGCATCTGTTTTCGCTATGGGGGATATAAGTGACAACCCAGAAGCAGCAATAAATCAGAAAATGGAAAGAAGGCAGGAACACAGGAACATCACAATCACCAGAGAAGTGATATTGAGTAAATTGTTGGAGATGCAAGTTGACAAAAGTCCTGGGCCTGATGGACTTCATTCTACAGTCCGAAAAGAAATGATCAGTGAGACAGTTGATGCATTGGTTTTAATTTTCCAGAACCTCTTTGATTTGGTGAAGGGTCCATTAGATTAAATGATAGCGCTTGTAACTCCTTTATTCAACACTGGAGGGACACAGAAAGCAGGAAACTGCAAGTCTGTTTAGTATAACATCTGTAAAAGGAAAACATTAGAAGCTGTTATTGAAGAACATATAACAGGATTTTTGATTAAGTTCAAAGTAATCAGGCAGAGTCAACATGGTTCTGTGAAATGGAGATCATGTTAGGGCACTGTATTGTTCTTTGAGAAGGTAATTGTGCTGTAAAGAGGAACCAGTGGATGCACTGTACTTAGAGTTTCAGAAGCATTTGATAAGGTACCAAATCAAAAAGTTATTGCAGGAAATAAAAAAAAAACTCATAGTGTAGATGGCAACATATTGATTTGGACAGATGATTGGTTGCCTAACATGAAGCAGTGAATAGGTCTAAATTGTTTTCAGATTGTCAAGATGTAATGAATCATAGCCCATAGGGATCAGTGCTGAAATCTCAAATATTTACAATGGATTTAAATAATAGTTGAGCAAGGTAGTTAAGAAGGCATTTAGCATGCTTGCACTCATTACTCAGATCTTTGATTATAGGTGTTGGAATGTCATATTGTGTTTGTACATGACTTTGGTGAGGTCTCATCTGGAGTATTGTGTGTAGTTCTGGTTGCTCTGCTATAGGAAGGATATTATTAAATTGGAGAGGGTTCACAAATGATTTACCAGGATGTTTCTGGGAATGGTGGGTTTGAGAGATAAGAACAGGCGGAATAGGCTGAGACTTTTTTCATTGGAGCTTAGGAGGTTGTGGGATGACCCTTATAGAGATTTATTAAATGAGAGGAATATGGATAAGGTGACCAGCAAAGATCTTTTCCCTAGGGTCAGGGAGTTCAAAGCTAGGCAGCATATTCTTATGGTGAGAAGAGAAAGTTTTGAAAAGGATATGAGGGACAACTTTTTTACACAGAGTGGTTTATGTGTTGAATGAACTACCAGAGGAAGTGATGGATACAGGTACAGTTACAACACTTAAAAGACATTTGGATAAATACTTGAATAGGAAAGGTTTGGAGGGATATGGGTCAAATGCAGGCAAGTGGGACCAGTTTAGTTTGGGAACATCATCACGTGGACTAGTTGGACTGAAGGGTCTGTTTCTATGTTGCATAACTCTAGGACTCCATGACTTGGAAGAAAGGACAGAAGACATGGTTGCAAGATAGGTACGCAACTAATTTGTGAAGAGAAAATAAACAAAGTTGAAACATATATTGAAAAATTAAATTAGTGGGTAAAGATGTGATGGAAATGATATAATGTAAGAAAATGTGAACTTGTCCATTTTGACAGGAAGAAGAGAAAAACGTTATCTAAAAGGTGAGATATTACAGAGCTCTGAAATGCAGTGGGATCTGTCATGCATGAATTGCAAAAGGTTAGCATGCAAATAGAAAAGCTATTTAGGAATGTGAACAGAATGTTATCATATATCATGAAGGGAACTAAACAAAGAAGTGGTGAGATTGTATTTCAGTTATACAGGGCACGGGTGAGATTGCACCAGGAGCACAGAGTTGATCATCTTATTCAGGTGTAAGGGCTGCCTATGTTTGAAAAACACAAAATGGCCAACAAGGGATAAACAGAATTAAATGCCTGCTCCTGCATTTAAGTGAAGTACAATGGTACCTTTGAACTGGGTTACTTCAAACAACTATCCAAGACAGTTTGAGAAGAAGAGGTCTAAGAATAGATGCAAGTTCATTAAACGATAATAAGTGATTGATTACACCCTCATTAATAAAAGGATGTTGTCCCATTAGGTGAACAGCATAAGTTAGAATGAGGGGTATAAATCTCAGTCCATAAAACAGTCAGCTTGACTGTGAAAGCAATAGCTGAAAAATTGTTTTGTACTAAGCAATTGTTTCTTTGAAGTTACTCACAATAATAAGAAATAGGTTCCAGTTAAAGATTCATCAGATAATCACGTATTTTATAGATACATATATAACCAAAATATTACAGGAGTATAAAGGAAAAACATTAAAACATAGATGTGAAAAGTTAATTAGTCTCAGGAAACACTTTCCTTATCTCTAAACAAAAATGTATGGCACAAAGTAGATTGTAGCTATGATGTGGGGTGTTGGTGTTGGACTATGGTGGACAGTTAAAAATCACACAACGCCAGGTTCTAGTCAAATGGATTTATTTGTACTTGTGATTTTTAACAAAATAGGTTATTCACAACTCAGTTAAAAAGTGCTAACAGTAGACGTAATTGTATACCTTCACATATAAATGTATAAAAGAAATTAATATTACAAATCTTATGGCAGTTAGTTAGAACTTATATATATATATATTATATATTTTATATATATATATATAACTGGGAAGTGCAAAATATAAGAGGAATAACAGAATTTGATAGATATAGCACATGGAATACAATGAATAACAGAATTCAAGTAGTCCTTAGAGATAAGCAAGTCTGGGAAAGTCTGAAGGAGTATAACCAGTAACTTTGGAGTGTGGATTAATAGGATACATAGAAAGATCTCAAGGCCTGAAGATTACAATGTCTGTTAAACACCATGAGATCATGGGAACCTGGAGATGTCAATTAGATGTTTCATACGATTGCATGTATAGAATACGGGGAAGAACACAGTGCCCAAATTGTATGTGATTATTACAACACAAAATGTATAAATTGCTGCATTTCACTGTAAAAACCAGAGAGTGTGTTGATCTCTCTTCTGATCTGCATGCAAATTTAAGGGAATGACTGGGTTCTCACGTCGAGGCCAGATTCGGGGAAGATTTTTGGCCCTCCCCCTGAATTAACTGGTTGCTGCTTGAACAAGAATAAAGTCTGGGAGAAAGTAAGGACTGCCGATGCTGGAGACCAGAGTTGAAAAATGTGGTGCTGGAAAAACACAGCAGGCCAGGAAGCATCCGAGGAGCAGGAGAATCAATGTTTCGGTCATAAGTCCAACAAAGTCTGCCTCAATCCCGCCTGCCTCCTGAGTCTCCATCCCCAGTCAGAGGCGGTTTATACTCCTACACAAGGAAAGATGTAAAGGGATTGGAGACAGTTCAGGGAACGTTTAATAAATGATGAGCAGCATGTCTTATGAGGACAGCTTGGGCAGGTTGGGCTTATACCTAGTCAAGTTTAGAAGAGTAAAAGGCAACTTGATTGAAACATATAAAGTCGTGAAGCGTTTTGTCAGGGTAGGTGCGGAAAGGAGTTTCCCTTTGTGGGAGAATCTATAACTAGGAATCAGAGGTGGTCCATTTAAAACAAAGTTTTAGTCATTTAGTTTTCTATGTCAGAAGGTTGTGAGTGTTTGGAACTCTATCCCTGAAAGGTGGTGGAAGCTGAGACCGTGAATATTTTTAAGACAGACGTAAATATATTCTAATTAAGTAAGGGGTGATAATGTTATTAGTGTGGATTTGAGGTTACAATCAGATCAGCCATGACTTTATTAAATGGCAGAGCAGAGGGGCTGAATAGATTACTCCAGCTGCTACTTTGTATGTTCATCTATCTGGTTTGGAAGTGAAATCTTGTCAGTTTCAAAGGCTGAAGAAATGATGACATTGACTTCGATCAAGGAGGAGAGAAAAAATGCATTTTTTTTTCTAAAGACAAAGATGTTAATTTATTTAATGCTTTGAATCTCTGACCTTGCGTTTGAAAATGTTACCACATTTAAGGCCACAGAATCAGAAGATAGATTGATCAGAAAAAAAATGCCACCAAACGGAACAATCGAAAACGTGATAACATGGCTGGAGACAAAAAAAAGAAGATTTACATGTTATGTGTTGATTTATTTATCAGAGCTGATCTGACCAATACATTTAATATTTTTGGAAGTGCAGCAGTGGGGAAATGTGGCAATGTGAACCTCGTAAAACCTCTGTTTTGCTCAGAGTTGTCACGGTGCAATCGCTTCATGCGATCTGATGATACTAATGCAGAATGACACAGTGACTGGCAATACACAAAACTGGAAATGCCAGAGCAATTTAAAGGAACAAGCTTTGGAACAAATAGTAGGTTAACATTTTTCTTGATGCTCAGGGGATCTCATTGATGTATGCAAAATTATGAGGGGCACAGCCAGAGTAGATTGTGAGAATCTCTTCCACGTAGCTGATATGTCTAAGATAAGAGGGGATGAGTTATAGTGAGGAGCAAGTAGTTTAGAGGAGATCTGAGAAAACAAAATCCACAAAGAGAGTGGCCAAAATATGGAACTTGCATACACTGGAGACAGGTACTCGCACAACAGTTAAGAAGCATCTGTATGAGCACTTAAAATGTCGGAGCAAATAGACTACAGACAATATGCAGGTAGATTCAAATTTAGTGAAGTTTGGTGTTTGTTGGTCAGTGAAGGCATAGAGTCATAGAGATGTACAGCATGGAAACAGACCCTTCAGTCCAACTTATCCATGCCGACCAGATATCTCGACCTTATCAAGTCCTATTTGCCAGCTCCCAGCCCATATCCCCTCAGGGCTTCCTATTCATATACCCATCCAGATGCCTTTTAAATGCTGCTATTGTACCAGCTTCCATCACTTCCTCTGGCAGGTCATTTCATACATGCACCACCCTCTGTCTGAAAAAGTTGCCCCTTAGGTCACATTTATATCTTTCTCCTCTCACTCTAAACCTATGCCTTCTAGTTCGAATTCCACCACCCTACCCCACCACCTCTATAAGGTCACCCCGCAGCCTCTGATGCTCCAGGGAAAATAGCCACAGCCTATTCAGCCTGTCACTATAGCTCAAATCCTCCAAACCTGGCAACATTCTTGGAATTCTTTTCTCAACCTTTTCAACTTTCATAACATTGTTCCAATAGGAAGGAGACCAGAATTGCACACAATATTCCAAATGTGGCCCAACCAACATCCTGTACAGCTGCAACATCACCTCCCAACTCCTATAGTCAATGCCTGACCAACAGAGGAAAGCATAGCAAACACCTTCTTCACTATCCTATCATAGAACATAGAACATAGAATAATACAGCACAGAACAGGCCCTTCGGCCCTCGATGTTACGCCGACCTGTGAACTATTCTCAGCTCGTCCCCCAACACTATCCCAAAATCATCCATGTGCTTATCTCCGGATTGCTTAAATCTCCCTAATGCCACTGAGTTGACTACGTTAGTAGGTAGGGCATTCCACGCCCTTACCATTCTCTGTGTAAAGAACCTGCCTCTGACATCTGTCTTAAATTTATCACTCCTCAATTTGTAGTTATGGCCCTTGTACGAGCTATGTCTTCATCCTAGGAAAAAGACTTTCATTGTCTACCCTGTCTAATCCTCTGATCATCTTGTATGTCTCTATCAAATCCCTCCTTAACCTTTTTCTTTCAAATGAGAACAGGTTCAAGTTTCTCAGCCTTTCCTCATAAGATCTTCCCTCCAGACCAGGCAACATCTTGGTAAATCTCATCTGCATCTTTTCCAATGCTTCCACATCCTTCCCGAAATATGGCAACCAGAACTGTACCCAAATTTCAAGTGTGGCCGCACCAGCGTTTTGTATAGTTGCAGGCCCCAGAACTCAATCCCTCTACGAATGAAAACAAACACACTATATGCCTTCTTAACAGCACTATCCACCTGGGTGGCAACTTTCAGGGATCTATGTGCATGCACTCCAAGATCCCTCTGCACATCCACACTATCAAGAATCTTTCCATTGAACCAGTACTCTGCCTTCCTGTTATTTTTCCCAAAGTGCATTATCTCACATTTAGCTGCATTGAACTCCATTTGCCACCTCTCAGCCCAATTCTGCAGTTTATCCAAGTCCCCCTGCAACCTGTAACACTCTTCCACACTATCCATTACTCCACCGACTTTAGTGTCGTCTGCAAATTTACTAATCCATCCACCTATGCCTGCGTCTAAGTAATTTATAAAAATGACAAACAGCAGTGGTCCTAAAACAGATCCTTGTGGCACACCACCAGTAACTGGACACCAGGCTGAATATTTTCCATCAACCACCACTTGCTGCCTTCTTTCAGAAAGCCAGTTTCTAATCCAAACTGCTAAATCACCCTCAATTCCATGCCTCTGCATTTTCTCCAACAGCCTACCATGTGGAACCTTATCAAAGGCTTTACTGAAGTTCATGTATACCACGTCAATTACCCTACCTTCATTTACATGCTTCATCACCTTCTCAAAAAACACAATGAGGTTTGTGAGACATGACCTGCCCTTGACGAAACCATGTTGATTATCTGAAATCAAATTGTTGCTTGCTAGATGATTAGAAATCCTATCCCTTATAATCCTTTCCAAAACCAATAGAAGTATCGACCTGTGACTTTACTTTCAAGGAATTTTGAACTGGCACTTCAAGGTCTTTTTGTTCACCAACAATCCCCAGGACCTTATCATTAAGTGTATAAGTCCTGCTATGATTTGCTTTTCCAAAATGCAGCACCTCACATTTATCTAAATTAAATATGACCATACTAGTCTGAGAAAGCTCGATCTTGTCTGATCTCGGAAGCTACGGAGGCTCAGACCTGGTCAGTACTTGGATAGGAGACTGCCTGGGAATGCCAAGTGCAGTAGGTTAAGGGCAACGTGGTGGCTCAGTGGTTAGCACTGTTGTCTCAGAACGCCAGGGATCTGCATTCAATTCCTGCCTTGGGTGACTCTCTGTGTGGAGTTTGCACATCTCCCTGTATCTGCGTGGGTTTCTGCTGCGTGCTCCAGTTTCCTCCCACATTCCAAACGTGTGCAAGTTAGGTGAATTGCCCATTGTGTTCAATGCATTAGTTCGGGGGAAATGAATCTGGGTGTGTTACTCTTCGGAGGGTCAGTGTGGACTTGTTGGGCGGAAGGGCCTGTTTCCACGCTGTGGGGAATCTAATATTAAAATAAACACTCCATCTGTCACTACTCAGCCTATTGGCCCATCTGATCAACATCCTGTTGTACTCTGAGGTAATCTTCTTCGCTGTCCACTATGCCTCCAATGCAAACTTACTAACTGTACTTCATATGTTCACATCCGAATCATGTAAATAAATGATGACCGGAGAGCCTGTTTCTATGCTGAAAGGCTCTGTGATTCTAACATTATACAGAGTAATGTCCAATGAGGATGACTTACCAATACAACCAGGAAGATGCCATGTATACATACACATGAGAGTGAAAGATGTATCCACTGTAGAGATGAATGGCTCTGAACATACTTTTCTACTCTCATTGGGCAAAAGCAACCAGCCATGTATGACATGGAACATAGGTTATTTGGTAATAGATACAGGAGCATTTGTCAGCACCATGGGAGAAATAAGTATTCTACAAACTTCAAAATTGTTCCATTCTTTGCAAACCAAGGAATACATAAATATTCCCTTACAAGGAACACTGAAAGCTCTCAGAACTTTTGTTATGTGAATCTCATTCAAAAAGAACAAAATAAATATTCATGACAACCACCTGATGAAGGAGCGACGCTCCAAAAGCTAGTGTGCTTCCAATTAAACCTGTTGGACTATAATCAGCTGTTGTGTGATTTTTAACTAAGAATAAATATTGTAATCTATAACATATCAGGAGAATGTGACAAGTTTGTGGGCAGATCTTTTACTTCATGGCTGTACATAGACAAATTAACACAAAAGTTGGAATATGCAACAGTGTAGTGTTCATATTTATTGTCTCCACTTCTGAAAACACACCACTGAAGCATGCTGTGCTTCTCATTTATAATAAAAGGGAGAGTTGTTGTCTCTTGTGAATTGCACTGTGCACTTTCTCCAATTAAGTGTATTATGTGGATTAAATTAAATTAGATTACTTACAGTGTGGAAACAGGCCCTTTGGCCCAACAAGTCCACACCGACCTGCTAAAGCGCACCCACCCAGACTCATTCCCCTACATTTACCCCTGCACCTAACACTACGGGCAATTTAGTGTGGCCAATTCACCAAACCTGCACATTTTCTTTTGGACTGTGGGAGGAAACTGGAGCGCCCGGAGGAAACCCACGCAGACACGGGGAGAACGTGCAAGCTCCACACAGTCAGTCGCCTGAGGCGGGAACTGAACCCAGGTCTCTGGCGATGTGAGGCAGCAATGTTAACCACTGTATGTGAGTGGTATGTGAGTACTAGAAGGAGTCTAGAAAGAAAATAAAACGATCCATTGTTTCAACTGCAATTCGTATTTCTTCATAAAATCTGTTTCTTCTTAACTTCATTCCTTCTTATTCTTGTTCCTCCAAAAGTAATAATCCACCTAGTTTATCTCATTTTTAGGTTACTATTGACACTCTTCTTTTCAAAACCTGACTGTTTCTGGGCCTCCTATTATGTTTAATTCCGACAACAAGATTCAGATGGTTGATATCTCTGAAATGTTCCCAAGCATGGTTTCACAATCAGACTGTTATAAAAACAAACCACTTCCACTTTTCGGCATATATCCCTATACACACTTGTGTTGTGATGCATGGATATAATCACCGATATTAGAATAGATGGGAATGGTAATGGCCAATCAAGATGAGATGATAAATTGCTTAATATTCCCAGTCAGCTAAGATGAACAGCCTTGACAAAATGATAGATTCTCATTGTACCAGCTTGAAATAGACGGAGTTGTGACAGTTCAAAAACGGGCTCATTTGGATTTATTACATCATCAATCCCTGTAACCCTTCATTTTAAGATGCACTATTCTATTTTATGTTAAAATATAAGTCTCAAACATAGCTCAATCTCAAATTCTGTTGAAGAAAATCAAAATATCAAAAACTGAAAATGGTCTTCCTTTTTCCATTCTAGGTTGCATTAAACCACTTTTTATTTTCAGATTCAATAATCAACCTCATATACAAGAAAGCGATCTACAAAGACCCATCATTTAAATTCTCATTCTGGCTTGTGAAAGTCTATCCTAAGGCAAGTGATTTGTTGCAGTGATAGGTTATTGCTCAAATCCACTTCAAAGCCGAGCTTTCTGCTGCTTCTATTATTCAAATGTGTGGGATATTGGCAATAAACTGCTGCACACAGATCAAGAATTCATGGAGTTTATCAAATGATGTTGCACAAATCAATCTCCTAACACTTTGTGACACTAGAGCAGCAATATACCAAATCAGCTTTTGTAAAATATTGAAATATATTTCAGTACTAGATGGTATGGTGGCTCAGTGTTTAGCACTGCTACCTCATAGTACTAGGGACCTGAGTTCAATTCCAGCCTCAGATGACTGTTTACATGGAGTTTGCACATTTGCCCTATGTCTGCATGGGTTTCCTCCCACAGTCCAAAGAACTGCAGGTCAGGTGAATTGGCCATGCTAAATTGCCCATAGTGTTAGGTGCATTAGTCAGGGGTAAATATAGGGTAGGGGAATGGGTGTGGGTGGGTTACTCTTTGGAGGGTTGGTGTGGACTTGTTGGACCAAATGGCCTGTTTCCATACTTTAGGGAATCGAATCTACATGTAAGGAGCTGGATCCAGAAAATTGTGATGGCTTGGGCATAAGCCAAATCTTATTTTTCAGTTCAGAAAACTACAATATTGACTGCTTCTCCATGCAATGCCTGCTTAGTATAGAAACCCTCTATCTCACACATTTATTTAAAAATGCTCCTGCAAGTTAATAGTAAACATAATTGGTAAGGTGTATGTGAAGAGCCATTTGTTAATTGCATCCTCATTTTTATTTTTATTTTTGTACAGTTCAACCATTAAAAGAATTACTAATAAATCTCGGAGTTCAGCTACTCAGCAATGCTACTGTGAATCCTGGTCACATTTTTATGCCGTGCTAATGGTTTTGAATGTAATTTGGCAAGTGACCACGATCATTGATATGGCTTATAATCAGTTTAATGCAACTGAATTGAAACAACCAATCATTTCCTAAATCAAATTTTTGTATTTGCATTAATTATATAAATTGGAAAAATGTGCCTGGACATTCTCAGACATTTTCTCATGCTAAAGTTTCAGAGGTATTGATTGAAGTTAGTTCCTTATGGAAACTGGCTCCATAATAAGTCTATTGCTTTAGAATTAGGACGTTGAATGGTGGAGCTGTTTCTCAATCCCAAATGCTACCAGACCGGAGAGTATTTCCAGATTCTTTGCTTTTATTTCAGATATCTGAAATCCCCAATATTTTGCATTTGAACAGGGCACGCTTTCTGTTTATATGGCTAATGGCACTAACATAGAATAGGCAAAAAGATGCCACAGGTTCAGGTAGAGATTGTTTTGCTGGCTTTATTCTGTGCCACTCACAAGTGATTTTCCAATCTACAGTTAACTTATCCAAAAGGATAAGCACCTTATTTTAATTTAAAAAACATAAATGCATATGGTTTAATATGCTTTCTCCTATTCTACAATGCACCAGCAGGAATTGGGTGCCAAAAATTCTCAACATGGAAGCCAAAGCAGACACCTAGCAATTCCAGCTTCTCAGGGCTGTTATCTAGGATACCTGGCATCAATGTCAGGGCACGCTACAAGCACAAGGGCCACCCCATGTTAGTGAATCTTGGCATCCCACACAAAGCAACCTCTCTGCACCATCATGGCACACCTCTGATCCACTTACAGTATCACTCTGCATTTGATTGCTCCAATTTGGAGCTCTCGGGCACACATTATTGTTTGCTGCTGCACAGATATTTTGTATGCAGGGACAGGTGCCCAGCTATTGGATTGGACCACGCTGCATCAAAGGAATGCTTGATTGCAGTTTTCCCATTCACTGACCTTGCACAAAGCATCTTTGCCTTCCTGTGCTTTACCTTGTCCTGCTGTAGCTGACTAAGCCATTCCTTTCATTACAGATACATAGTGTTAGCAGTAACCGGTCAAGGGGGTCGACATGTTGCTGCACATCATCATGTTACTTCAGTGCTTTTCTGAACGTGTAATGGAGTTAGAAATATGGCACCAGGGCCATGGATGCCAGGTCTATTTTAGGATATCCCAGCTACAGAGAGTTCCTTGGACATGGCAAGTAGTAGAATTGGACTAGCATTGGACAAGAGGGGTGCCACGGTAAGGGGTTATGTAGTTAATGAAGCATGATTGGGACGTTAGTGTAAGAAAACTCATTGGGCCTTGCAGAGAGAAACTTTCTACAAAACTTGCTGGAACTGACATGTAAGCAAAGTATCATAAGATTCAGTGCAGTGTCTGTGTACTCAGGCACGTGTAGATACGATGTCCAATTAAAACAGCCTTTGTAGAGTTTATTACCCACACAAAACAATGTGTTGTGCTCTCTGGTTAAAGATAATCAATAGAGAGCCTGCAATGCACAGGAATGCCACTGCCGGTACCAATGAAAATAACCACTGCCCAAAACTTTTATGCCTCCAATGATTTCACTCTTCCTCCAGAGTAAGGTCAGTCACTTCAATTAATGAAATGCTCAACACAAGGAATAGATCCATCATCCTGGGGACAAGTGACAAAGATAGTCAAGGAAGTAGAAACAGACAAAATTTGTTTTCTTATTGCAGGTTAGCCCAAATTTCAGTCCATCAATATGAACATCTGTGCCCCTGCAGGCACAGTCACTGACTCCAATGGGTAAACCTATAGAAACAGAACAGGAAAATATATTACAGTGCAGGCTATAAAATATCTGTTTATAAGCTGTTGCATTGCTTATAAGATACATTATGGAGCTGTACTGAAAGGTATATAAAAGACTGAATGAACAGAGGAAAGATGGTACTAACGTGCTGCTTCAGGCAACTGTCAGCATCACTCTGGACCAGCCTCCCTTTGTTCTCACACCCAGGATTTTAAGTATGGTGTGTTCAGACTGATTCAATAGTTTAAAATTTGGGGAACTGCTGTTAAGTATTCTGTTATTGCAGCCCCAGATTTTGCAAAGAGGTAATGAAATGCTGCAAATTGGAAGAGAAACAAAAATTAAACTTAAATTTTTTGCTCTACAACCTATGCATGTGTAGATGGACATGAGCTTAAAAGAGAATAGTCTTGGCTTGTAGTGATGCTAATGAAGTGAATCCTGCTGTAGTACAGAAAAATACGTGAAACTGTTTTGTGACCCCTTGGCATGTATCTTGAATTCTGTTGCTAAGCAACATAAGGGCTAAGCAATTGTGGCATGCATAATTTACCTATCTCCTTGACATTGTACAATACTGGTTGAGCCTCAGTTCAGCAGGTATGTTAGGCTGGTATTTTTCCTTAACTGCTTTCAATTTCATTGGTTGTTGCTTTGATATTCCTAACGGTGAACCCCTCTTTTATTACAAAACTTGCACATGAACCATTACCAAACTGAGGTGTTCTTGTCGAGCAAGAAATATTGAGCTCTCAACACAGTAGCAGTAGACTTTAAGAGCTGTAGCTACACAGTTCCTGTTAATATGTGAGCAATCTGTACTACGCCTCATCATATTTTATGAGCTCTCAGTGCTGTTGCCAAATATCTGGCTAATTTGCTGCTACCAACCACTTGTAAGGTAATAATCCATAGGGCCTGCTTGGCCTGATGTGGTGGAGAGAAATCACTTGGCAGTCAAACAAGAAGAGGCTGTTGTCTTAATCAAGACGGAGTTTATTGCATGAAAGCAAGTTAAATTGATATGGTAGATATTGTTACAGGGACTATGAGGAAGACCCAGATGGCATCTTACTCTCAAAATCTAAATTGTTCTCCCCCAAGCCCATAAGGCATCTTCATGATGTGTGGTTCTTCAGCCATTCTTCAGCATTAACCCTTTCAGATGTTTCATCTGCTAATACAACAGTTTTCATAAGTTATTTCAAAATATTACAGCAGAGAAACAGGTTTTTCATCCCAATAGCAGCATGGTGGAGTTGTGCTCCATGCTGCCATCCTCCCATTGCACTTCAATGAAGCCCATTAGGATATCATTCTGCCTTTCTCCCTCATGTCATTATCTGGTATTCCCTTAAATGCATCCGACACGTTTGCCTTAATCATTCCTGCAATGAGCTCAAAATTGCAACTACTATTAGGGTAAAATGTTTCTCCTAAATTTCCTGATGGGTGTATTATTATTTTATATATCTGGTCTTTAATTCTGGTCTCAACCACAAGTGAAATATCTACTCAATCAAATACTGTCATATGTTTGAAGAGTTTTATCAGTCCCTTGGTCTTCCCTTTTAAAATGCAGCGCTATTTTCTGCCCATGCTGATAATCAAGCTCCTTGTTAGGGGATGGTGGACTTATGGAACAGGTCACTGTTCTGAAAGATTGAAGACTGCATAAGGCACCACCCAAGCTGACGATGTCCCACATCTTGGGACAGTCCGGCTCTAGATCCCGATGGAGTTATTCGTTTTTTCCCTGGTTCTTGATAATCTTTGTAATGATGCTGAATTAACCAGTGTTTGTTGTACTTATTGCTATACTGTTTTTGTTCTGTTTTCCCTTTCTGCTCCTCTCAGGAACTCTGGGAGACTGTGGATATTAGAATGCGTAAAGCTTCTAAACAGAATGGGACAGATTGGATGGACTTGTATGTTATTTCTGATCCATCACTTTTCATAAGTTTGTATGGTCTGTAACATCTGTTTTGAAAAAAATTAGTAGTGTAAGTAATTAACATGATTTCCTTGTCATCACATCATCCACAGCTGATGAGTGGCTGAAGAACCATACATCATGAAAGTGCCTCATGGGCTTGGGGGAGAACAACTTAGATTTCGAGAGAACAAACAAGTGGAAATCAAAACTTTCTCATAACCAAGGAAAACAAATTCAAGAGAATTATTTCTGTCCATTTCTCACACCTCCTGGTTGTGAATCATAATGCTGCATTGAAAAATGTCCCAGCAGTGCTTTGTCTATGTAGAGGTAATACACAAAACAGAAAGCTATGAAATTGAAGAGGACAAAATTATGGCAATGGAAAGCAATAAGCTTTCTGGACATGACTGACACCAATATCTTCTTGATATTTGTGGTAAATTTGCAATAGGGAGAAGAACCTTCTTCCAAGTATATGCACATTGCTCATGGTCATCAAGTTTGTCGAAGCCATGAATTTCTTTGCATTCAGCTCCTTTCGGGGATTGCTGGTGACATTTGTAGACTTTATAATCAGCTTCTTATAACTGTATTGCATGGGTGCTGTGAATATCTGGTTCCATAATTCATATGGTTTAGAAAATGACCTTTAGTTTTGGAATTGAATTTGAATGCAGGTAAATGGAATAACCCATTTGAAGAACTAATACATAAAACTGAGATACTTACAGTTTGCAGAACAGCTTGTGTTTATTTAATGAGA
Organism: Hemiscyllium ocellatum; assembly: GCF_020745735.1. Taxonomy (NCBI): domain Eukaryota; kingdom Metazoa; phylum Chordata; class Chondrichthyes; order Orectolobiformes; family Hemiscylliidae; genus Hemiscyllium; species Hemiscyllium ocellatum. The sequence goes on along the minus strand of NC_083407.1, from coordinate 77,326,891 downwards.
TCAGCTTTGGAAGTGGGACAAAAACAATGAAAGACCCTTCTGAGCTTGGTGGGGAGAGGACGTTTACAGTTAATTTGAAAAATAATTTAAATATTCATGTAGTTTCCAGAGTGACGAATATAAAGTGTGTTTTTTTGTGTGTGTGTTTTTGCTCGCAGAAACAAAGTAATTCAACTTAGGAGCAGACTTGGACGCCAATTGAAAGACAAATGTTAGCTGGGCCCTCAATTAAAGCAGGGGTAAAAAAAAATCAACTTTATTGCTCACAGTGCAATGCAGAAGAAAGTGAGGTCTGCAGATGCTGGAGATCAGAGCTGAAAATGTGTTGCTGGAAAAGCGCAGCAGGTCAGGCAGCATCCAAGGAACAGGAGATTCGATGTTTCGGGCATAAGCCCTTCTTCAGGAATCAATTCGACGTTTCGGGCATAAGCCCTTCTTCAGGAATCAAGAAGGGCTTATGCCTGAAACGTCGATTCTCCTGCTCCTTGGATGCTGCCTGACCTGCTGTGCTTTTCCAGCAACACATTTTCAGCAAAGTGCAATGCAGGTGAGTGTTTCTACAGTTTTGAGGTTTCACTGAGGATCTGAAAATTCCTGAGGCCCCAACCTATGCAGAAGTGGAAGTGAGTTAGCAGCTCACTGACACCTAATTCTTCCATCGTGGTAAGGAAAAGTTCCAGTCCTGGGATATTGTCCTTTGCCATAGTGCATCTAAACCTTTCCATGTCCCCAGCCAATGACTGGAGATTGCCTGGTGCGCTTTCCATTGCACCACGGTCGCAGTTTGTATTTCTTTGGAGTAAACCTCAACTGTAACCTGATTGTCTGTGGTCTTTACATATATGCTGACCTATCTGCATTTATCTCTCTGCACCCCACTTACACCTGGTGATGAGTTGATCCACATACAAGACTTACCTTTTGGACTGCAATGCGCCAAAATCTGTTGGATGACTACCTTGCCTTTAACAGTGTCCACCTTTAAGAACATCACGTGCTGTGTTAACACAATGTTGTGACTTTGCTTGGCAGCTAATTCTTGGTTCTGTAAACTGCAAATAAAAAAATTAGTTGGTTTGCCATAATGTCTTCTTCATAACCTGCAATGTGTTTTCCTGTTTCAGATAATGTAACTCATGAAGTTCATCATTCCCAGATGAGTGATTGTTTAGACCATCATCATTCACATAACATGGTAAACAGCAGTGGAAAGCACTGTACTGATGAAGCCTATGATGCTTGAGTAGTAAGAAAGCAAGATATTCTAAAGTGAAACACATAGTCGACCATCCTAGATTGTGCTAAAGTGCTTGAGACAACCTCCTGGTAAGCAGAAAAATTCTGACTGAGAAGACAGTTTAGCTCACTTGAGAATGATAAGTGATCAGAATGTGTGTTGAATCAATAGCAAGTAAGGATAGATTATAGGCTTATTGTCAGATATTCATAAAGTACAAAGATTAAATTGGAACACAGCAGATGTTCGAACAGAATGTTAATGATTAAGTAGTTTTCAGAGCTGTGAGTTGTAGATTCAGGTGTATCTGATGCAAGAAAACGAAATATTGTGATTTGCTTATAAGTTAGGAATGGTGTTATGGACAGACTTAACATCAGAACTGACAGCCAAAGAGCTAAAAGATCTCAAAAAGTATTGGAAATAATATGAGACAAATTCAGAAACAGATTAAGTTTCCTCAATCATTGACTCAATTTTATGTTATTTAGTCAAAATCTTACCGAATCCATAGACCGCTTGATAAGCTGGTGTGAAATAAAAGGTTCACTAGCTTGGTTGGCTGGATGGCTGGTTTATAATGCCAACAACATGGCTTCAATTCCTGCAGAGGCTGAAGTCCTGCATTCTCAACCTTGCACTTTGCCTGAGGCATGGTAATAAGAGAGGGATCATAGTGACTTTACCTGCTGTTGGAAGGACACTGTGTGCTCAGGGACACGTACTCATATCATGAACTGGGCCAAGCTGCACTTCTGGGTTATTCACTTGTTCACTCAGTGAGAGCCTTCCTAGACGTTCACAGCATCTCTGCCTTATCTCGCCCTTCATCCAGAGATACCAGGCTCACAGACCATTGTTTTGCCTTTCCATTTAGCACAGACACAAAGCCAATAGGATTGTCATGATTGCCAGCAGTCCTCTGTCAAGTCAGGGAGAAAGCCTTCAGTCAGGGGGTATTAAGTCAAGTATTAAAGGAGATGTAAATGGGTACCACTGCTGTTAACATTGCTGCAAGTCGGGAGTTAGCTCAAGTGAGTGAATTGGCAGTGCATAGGTCATGCAGGATTGGCTGATGGGTGTTGGAGTAGAGATCCTGAGTAAGGAAAAATGTTTCAGCTAATAGTGAGAGCGATAGACCACAACTCTTGGTGGGAGATGGTACAGTAGCAGAGATAAAGTAGTGTGAGGCATTGGACAAAACGATGATTCTACAGATACTTGTGCAAGTTAAAGGTCATTGACCCTTCCCCTACAATGCTTGCATTCATCCAGACAGCTGGTACTGCACTGACCCGGGTAACCTTGTCAGACATGGTGTTGTGATTTCCTCTACTCATCCTGGGGGAAGAGGATGTTCTGTTTATGCACCATCATATTCACCAGGACCTCTAGCTCTCTGCAAAGTAAATTTTCCCTTGTCTGCAATTTCCAGGACAAGTGTCAGGAACTGGGTGTAAGGCAGCTCTGGACTAACAGTGTCTGACCAGTTACACAATGACCTTCTAAAGATGATGCCAATGCCAGGGATGCCAGTCCATTTCAGGAAATCCCAGCAGTGACAAGATGCTCTACATTCAGAAGGTGGTAGAACTGGGCTAGAATTGGAATGCCATGGGATTGGGGCAGGTAGTTAATGAGGCAAGTTTTGGTGAATCGTGGCAAGAAATCTCATTAGGTCTCAAAGGGAGAAACCTTCCATGAAACTTGAGAAAACTGACACTTAGACAAAAAAAGTAAGACTCATTCAACATAAGCAGTTAATGTCTATATCCACCTATATGGACAGTTAAAGAGTGTAACCAGCATTTATGTCTTAGTAACAGGCTTGCAAGCCTATTTCTCATCTCATAAATTCATGTAAACAGTCTTTGTCACCAATTCTGTGTCTATCACCTGTTTTTAGGTGCAATCAGATAATTCAAAATTCAGAAATGTATTCTTAGTATTTCTGAAAACTTACAAAAATAGAACCTTGATGGTGTCCTTAAATTTGTACAGAACTTTATAAAATGCCTAAGTGACTCCATATTTCTTGACTCCCAAGAATATTGGTGGCAGCTGTGATAATTCCATCGGTTTTTATTTGATTTCTTCTCATAAATTCTGCAACATGATGTTGTCCTTTAAAGAACACACTCACATTGATGCACAAACACTTCATGACATAACTGGAATACTTCAACATGTATGGATAAAGTGCACTATTATTTGATCAATTGATCAAAATAACAACATAGATACTATCTAGCATTTTGTTTGCTGAATCAGCATTTTCTTTTGATCTGTCATTGTAAGTTCAAATATAAGGTAGACCATAATAAGGACAGAACATTTTCCACAGTTAATCTTACTGCAGTAGTCAATGTACTTAAAGATGTTCATATTTCTAAAGGACATATCTTCTGATGTAGATGCCTTCTAATGCTTTTAAAGATGTGTTATTTACATTTTCTTGCATGAAATAATATTCCTTATAGCCTAAACATTGAAATGTTTTGAGACATGAGGGTATGTGGAAAAATGTGACAGAATCATGTGAGAGACCTGACAAAGCCTTTCTTTACATTGGGAGAAACTTGCTGCATCTTGAAATTAAATTCTAGATGTCAAGGATTGACCCTCATGAGGTAGCAGCAAATTACTTGTTTGAGGATTATTAACTTTACATCCCACTTCATTAGTGTCTAGATTTCTTTCCTACGATCCACTGTGTGAGCAAGCCAGATGCAGAGAATTCTCAACTTGGAAATCAGAGCGGATAAGTGGTGACCTAAGCTTGTCACTGGCTGTGAAGAATTTCTATGTTGATCACCACCCAGCAGTATGTCAGGGTATTATTTAAGTGCACAGCCTCATTCACCTCTCATCCACAGACATTGGCATTCGAGAAGTGCCAACCTCTCCTGAGGCTGATTGATACCAGGCCCCAGTAGAAGACAGCTGGGGGCAATAAGCAATCGTGGAATGTAAAATAGCCATTGATTATTATTTGGTTTGCACTGTGGGGTGAACTGAAACTTTCATTCATATTATTGTATTTGCTTTAACTAACTGTCAATATGTTTGAACGTGTCTAGTTGCTATTCTGGATGTGATGCCCTCCTACTGAACAACAATAAGATTTGAGTGTCCAATGGGCATTATGGACAGAGTAGTGATGACTGGTGTTTAGATAGGATATAGATAAGTACAGGGAACCTATTTGGATTAGTCTGAGAGAATGGGAGCTGTATGCGTGAGGGACTGCCAGCCGTGTTAGCAATCCGCAGTGTGGCTTTGTGGCTGCTGTGCCATTATATTGCCAGTGAAGGGTAACATCAGATTGCCAATGCTTGTCCAGGTACACAGTAGCCTTTTGAAGGTGGCATTGACCCCAGGGATGCTGATCTTTTGGTAAATACCTAGTGAAAGACAGATGGTAGTATGGGGTTAAAAATGAGTGAGAGGTGCATTGTACATATATGGTAGGCAGTTAATGATATGAGTTTATGGATAAGATACGGTAAGAGATCTTGCTAGGTCTCACAGAATGAAACCATCCATGAAACTTGGCAAACCTAACACATAACCAAAAACATAAAATTCTAACCATGGGCCAACATATTAGCAAAATGCTTTACTAAGCAAATAAAACATTAAAAAATTTAGCCAGCTGTTAACTTTTTCTATTTCATTCACTTTCAGTTGTGCTGCTGCCAGGAGTATTCTCCTAAGGAGTTCAATTCCGTTCATTCCAAGTATGAAATGGTTAAGCTTCAAGCAGAGTCAAAGTTCAAACGATTACCGTAACTTGAAGCACAGAGCAGTTTGGGAATATAGCTTTACTTGATTTCTCTCCCCTTTTAGTAATACTGATGATTAGAACCTCCAGTATTTCTTCCCTTAGAAACCTAAAATATATTTCATGCAAAATCAGTTAGTCGGTTTCAATCTACGATGGCATTAGGATAGCTTTTACTCAATTTCTACTATAAGCATATGTGGCAATTGCGATCAATTAATTGCATGTATATTTGAGTTTAATTCATTGGTAGAGTGTATGGAAGAGGATAAATTGAAATAGAAAATTAAATAAGGTCAATCTCATCTCCAAAGTATGACAAAGGGAAGTCTTCTTTGAGTATCTGTTGCAGAATGGTTACAGTTCAGTAAGTAGCTCCTCAGCCTGTTTCATATGTTGGCTGTCTGCAGCAGCCATTTATCTTATTCCACTCCCTGACGTCGTTCTTCATCGCCCTTCTATATTTTGTAACCTCTTCAGATGTTTGTTTAATTCTGTTTGAAAGGTTGAAGCGAATCAACTTGCAACATGCTTCCAGGCACTTCATTCCAAGTTGTGAGCACCCACTGTGCAAAACAAATCTTCTTTCCTGATGTTGGTGGTTTCTTTGAAATCACTTTGTCCCTGAGCCCTCTGGTTTTTGACCCAACCATCACTGAGAACAGCTTTTCTCAATTTACATTGAGAAACATCTCAATCAAATCTCCCTTCAAACCTTTCTTCTGTGAGGACAATTACAGGTTCTCCAAGCTTCCCATGTCACTGAAGCCCTGCATCTGCAAAACCATCTTTGTCATTCTTTATTGGAACCTTTCTGAAACCTCCCTCAAGGGTAAAATTAAATAAAATACTCCAATGGAAGCTAAACCAAATTATTCTTCTCTTCTTAAGTTCCTTGCTTTTGGTCTCTGAGCTTCTATAAAGCTCAGGGTCCTGTGTGGACTGCTCTGCATTCAATTATACCTGTCACATATTCATCAGCAAGCTGTCTGTGTTCTCTTGACATCCATCGCTATTCTCCTCACAGTTCATACTCCTTCCAACTTTTGTCTCATCCACATACTTTGAAGTTGTGTATTGCACACCAAAGCTGAAGTCATGAATAGAGATGAAGCAAAGCAGTGATCCTAGTTCTGACCCCTGTGGAAATTAACTGTATACCTTTCTCCTGTCTGAAATACAGCCATTCTTCACTGTTCTATGTTTCCTGTAACTTATTCATACACACGAAACTACTGACATCTATATTTAATTATTTTCAATTTTGCTGACAAGCTTTTTGGAAATCCATTGAAATATCCCCTGGGATTAGTGGAATGTGTGAGAGAAAATGCCCCTCTTGTCTGGATGAGTGCAATGCCAACAATACTCAGGAAGCTTGAAGCCATGCAGGACAAAGTAGTCCACTTGATTGGCATCAATTCTCAACTTTCAACGTCATTCCTTTCACCACCAGAAATTAGCAGCAATAGTATGCCATGGACCAAGACTTACTCTAGCAACTTGCCAAACCTTCAACAGCACCCTCCAAAAGCTCAAATCCTACCAAATAGAACAACAGTAACAGTTGCATGGAATACCAGCACCTTGTGGTTTCACTCTAAGTCTCATGCTATCCTGATGCTGAGCTATGTCACTGCCCTTTGTGTCAAACATTTGAGCCTCCCATATTAACAGCACCATTGTGTCCCAAAACCAGTTGGACTGCAATGACTCCAAGAAGGTTCGCATTACCTTCACAATGACATTTCGGGATGGGCAACTGCTCTGCTCACATACCATGACGTAGAAAAAAACTCATACATTAACTACATTGCCTGCATCAACTGTTTTTGTTAACTCTGATTCTATAATTTACTTCTGGCTTTCTCAATTCATCCACACTTGTCTAATGTCTTACTTTTACCACAAATTATTATTTCTCTAGTTGATAGTTTTCTTTTGCCCTGTTTTGATCAAGGATATATCATTGACAGCTCCTCAGACCTCAGGAACTGTATCCCTGAAATGTTGGACAATTAGGACCAGTGCCTTTGCAGTTTTCACCTTTGCTTCCATCCTCCAGTGTATCCCAGCTGGGTTGGGGATTCCCAACATTAAGAGCAGCCTAATTTCTGGTGCTCCATTTCAACTGTTTTCCTCAATTCTCGCAACTACTTCTTTTAATAACTATGAAATTGGTAGAACCCATCCCCTTGGTAAAGATAGACAAGACGTGTGATGCACCTTAGTGTGCTTTCACCTTCCAGATATTTTGAATCAGGGTGGAGTTCAGGACTGGAATATAAAGTCACCCAAAGGCTTAGTTGATAAACTGGAGATATAGACAGATTCTAACCTCATACCTTTAATGCATTGTCTGAGCTGAGATGTCACCTTTTTTTAAATAAAACCTTATGTTATCTTGGGAATGTGATTTCAAAGAAGTTCTGGGATTTACATATTAATGAACCAAAACCTGCAACCCATTTTAAAAGATGAAGAACTTAACAGCAATCTGAGTTTGTTCAATATATTGTTTCAGTTACATGACAATGTAATCTTTTGCTATAAACTCTGTGTCCTATGATCCTGCTCCACAGTTACCTAATGAAGGAGCAGCGCTTTGAAAGCTAGTGCTTCCAAATACATGTAAACCTATTGGACAATAACCTGGTGTTGTGTGATTTTCAAAATTTGTCCACCAGGTGGAGCAATGAGCATTGACTGAGAGGGACACAGCAATGCAGTGCAATGCTACTATAAAGTGCCAAGTGGCAGCAGTGGCTGTCACTAATATAGCACTGCTGGTATCATGGCATGACAACAGAATCTTGGCTCACTAAGGCTTCCCTTCCTTCTGAGTAGCTGCTTGTTCCTCTTCCCCAGATGCCGTCCTGGACTGAATTGGCATGAGCAGCTAGGAGTGGGCTGTGGAAATCAGTGCATGCCCTGTTATGGGGGTCACTGTGCAAGGAATGTGGTGAGGGCAGCAATGTACGCACAGCCGATTGCTGGATTCTGTCACAGCCCGCTGACATTGCCAGACCTCCATATGCAGGCTGCTGGCAGCTAATATAATGGCCACACTGCTGTGAGGGATAAATACACTACTGCTGAAAGCAGCTGAGGCATGGCAGAAATCTTGTGACTGCACTTCTATAACGTACCTGCCATCTTAACAGCAGCACCAACATCGGCCAGCAGCTGCTGCAGATCTGGCAGAGGGAGACAGAGCAGTAAGAGTAGGTCTTTCAGCCCACCAGGATTTCTCCACTCTTCAATGTAACCATGGCTGATTTGAACTCCACTGAGAGAGAGAGAGAGAGAGAGAGAGGCTGCAGACAGCCTTATAGCTTCCCATTTCCAGCACAACTGAGACTGTTTGAGACACTTTCAGTTCTTGTTTAGAACTTAATTCATGCTGCTGGCTCTCAGCACTCTGCCTGCAATGACTCAATAGTATTTCTATTGATTCTCAATGCAATAAACTTCAACTTAGCCTCTGATACCTTCACCAGTATCAATGTTAAAGTCAATGTTCAAACCGTGTTCTGGACCAACATTAGTGCTAAAGCATCTGTTATACAGTGAACACCTTCTCTACCCCATGCTCCTAGATATTTGGACCTTGTGCCAAAGACATACGTGTCATATCTTGATTTGATTTTATTATTATTGTGTGTACTGAGATACAGGGAAAACATTGTGCCACCCAAACAAATCATATGTTATATAATTACATCAGAGTTAGAGAACAGAATACAGAATCTAGTGTTACAGCTACAGAGAAGTGAAAGGTGAACTCTAATATACGAGAGGTCTGTTTATAAGTCTGATAACAGCGGGGAAGAAGCTGTTCTTAGGTCTGTTGGTATGTGTTTTCAAACTTTTGTATCTCCTGCCGGGTGGAAGAGAGTATAACTGGGGTGGAATGGGTCTTTAATTATGCTGACGGTTTTCCCAAGGCAGCAGGAAGTGTGGACTGAGTCACTGGGTGAAAGGCTGGTCTTTGCAATGGACTGGGCTGCATTCACAAATCTCTATAATTTCTTGCAGTCTTGGGCAGAGCAGTTGCCAACTAGTCCCACATTCTGAGATTTTTCTTCATTTGCTTTACACCATCACTATCCCAGCATTTGCTGTAACCCTCGTGATGCCAGAGCTAACTCCCTGAGGTACCGCTACTGTTGGTAAAAAGTGCAGACCTGTCCTGTCCTTACAGTTCCACCATTATCATGAGTTACCATTTCCCGTTTCCCACCTTGCAGTCACAAATGTGATAGCAAGGTGTTGAGAACCCCAGACATGTGACAGACCTTTCTTTCCTGGGGCCTGTGATAGATTCCACCACTGCTCCCACGAGATCCATACGCAGGGTCCATAGTCCAGCAAGTGGACATTCTGGCCTGGTTCCATCACCACCACCACCCATGCTTATTATTCTCCTCAATATCACTGAGGTTCAACTGTAGCACTCTAACTGCAATCCCCAATGGATAGCTGTGTTCTCCACCTCGCTAGTTATCAGTTCCAAGGTACACTGCTAAAATGTAGCACATTTTGCTTAAAGATGTTTCCCTCCATTCACCTCTTCTATTACCATAAACTGATATGCGAGTTTCCCATTTTCCATCTCCCACCTCATCCATTATTTCAAAGAAGCTTATCATGTCTTTTTGGGACAGTAAGATTACAAGAGACATTAGTACAGTTTAAGTGAAGTTGTACTTACAAATGTGCAGGTTACAGGCAACGATTGAGCACCCATGACACAACTGTACTGTTAGAAGGTTCCTTTCCATTTCCTTCCCACTCCACCCAGAAACAGGCCTGATGTTCACAGCTGACTGGCATGCACTGGTCACTTTACAATCTTTGGCAGGCCTCTGCTGGGGGCTCTGGGCCTGGTGGTTGCTGATCTGCTGAGAGCATCCTGAATGCGTGCTGGGACAGCTTTGTTGGTCTGAGCTGCTGAAGGCTGTGTGGTCACTGACAGAGGGGAGGTGACAGGCCACCTCTGGACGGTCGTGAGAAGAAGCCCCCTCTGGATGCCTTCTAGGAGAAAGTGAGGACTGCAGATGCTGGAGATCAGAGCTGAAAATGTGTTGCTGGAAAAGCGCAGCAGGTCAAGCAGCATCCAAGGAGCAGGAGAGTCGACGTTTCGGGCATGAGCCCTCTGGATGCCTATCTATTGCTCCTCCGTTTGGCACCACCCAGTTTACTTGAGAAGAAGGGACCATGGAGTGAGTTTGACGTGTTTTCTCCCCCTCACCTTTCCATTGATGTTAAATCCCATTGCTAGAGTGATGGAGTATGGACCAGAGCACAGATCTGGCAGTCACTGAGCATTCTGCTGGAGACCTGGAGTTGCTACTTTTTCCCTGGAGGTCGCCAAGTGCTTGCCTGCTGGAGTCATGAGAAAGAGGATGGAGTCCTACACCTTGCATTCCAGTACACAGATGGCCATGGGGACAGCTCCCTGAGATTCTTTACCTCTCTCAGTAAGTCACCCATGTGACTTGCAGCTAATTTCAAAGACATGAGTGGTGCACTGCTTATTTGATTGTGTCCCTGTGTCTAATCTAGCTAGAGGTAAATGTCCCTATGGTGGTGGGTAACAAAGCTGAAAACCTTGCTGGTGTGCCTCTGACCATCACAGTCTTCAGCTCAGTGGCTCAGTGGTTAGCACAGCTACCTCACAATGCCAGAGACATGGGTTCAATTCCAGCCTTGGGTGACTGCCTGTGTAGAGTTTACACATTCTTCCCGTGTCTTGTGTGGGTTTCCTCCGGGCACTTCGGTTTCCTCCCACAATCCAAAGATATGCAGATTAGGTGAATTGGCCAAGATCAACTGCCCATAGTGTTTAGGAATGTGTAGGTCAGGTGAATTCATCAGGGGTAAGTTTAGAGTAATAGGATAGGGAAATGGATCTGGGTGGGTTACTCTTCGGAGGGTTAGTGTGGACCTGTTGGGTCAAAAGGCCTGCTTCCACACTGTAAGGCTTCTATGATTCTCGTTAGGTTTCTAGGGGTGGCCAAGGCAAGCTCCTGGGAAGCTCCTGGCTTGCAGCAAGTGAAGTGTTTCCTAATTGGCCTTAGATATGGTGCCAGCATCTTTCACCTCTAAAGCGGTGAGGAATTCAGATTCACTCACCACTTGAGATTCTCAATTACCTCACACAACTTCTCCCTCAGCTGGATCTACAGCTGAAAAATGTTTGGCTGTATGACACAGCTCACCCCAGACACTGGTAGATGATGCTCACTACTGTACTTCAACAACAAAATAGAAAACCTTGATCATCATCTTATAAACCTTTACTGCAATTCAAGCACAAGTTAAAACCCAATTGTTTATTTGTTATGTTGTAACTTTGCATAAGAACTGGGGAGGAATAGGCTTAAATGCCATTCTTTAAGGAAAAATTGATATTGTAATATGTTTTGTTTGAATTCAGTCTTTTTCCATCTTCTGTTCCCTTGAAATCTTGATACTCTAAGTCACTAAATCCCTCCTCTGCTTAGTTTCCAATGAGTGCCTTCTTTTTGTCCTGAAGCTAGGGGAAACAGCCATTTTGCATCTCCCTTGTTAAGCTCTCTCAAAGTCATACATGGTTCAGTCGGATCAGCTCACCTTGTCCTGAACTGCAGAGAGTATGGGTCCATTCTACCCAATACGTCATTCCAGGACTGCCTGATCAGCCTTGGAGCATTCCAATGAATTTTACGTTTTGGCCTCCGCAACAAATACATTCCACCTTTAAAAAAAGTGACCAAAGATTATACACAGTCCTTCAAATGTATTCCTACTGGAACCCTGTACAATTTTAGCAGAATGTCGTTATGCTCCTACTCCAACCCCCTTGCAAGAAATGTAAATGTGCCATTTACTTCCTAAGTGCCTGTATGTTAACAGTCTCTATGTTAATTTTCAGCCATTTTCATTTCCATAAATGTTCGCAAAAAGGCAAACTAGAGAAAAAAATTAATGTATGAACATACCTTACAAAAAAGAATTGAAGCAGCAAAGAAAATGCGAGAATAAATCTGTTCACTTAAACAAAACACTGTCATTTTAAGAGCTCCTTTATGTTTGGAATTTCTCTTCCCAGCATTCAGGTAAACAGACAACATGGCTCCATTTGCAATCAACAGAGCATCGCACATCTTCTCAAGTTGCGTTCAGCAGGATTCACTTCTGTATTAAAATTAAGTACTCACAACAATGCTGACAGATCGAATCCAGCAGCTGGAAGATATTATCAAAGAAATTGATTCTCCTGCCTATTTTTAATGAGAAGGTCTTGAGGGGTATCTGAAACTGCAGGCCTGCTTTTTTATGAAGTTGTCGACTTCCTCAGACCTTTAAGCGTGATAAATGGGAACCGAATGTGGAAATCTCACACCAATAGATCCTATTTTTGTCTCCAGGTGGAAGGAGGAGGGGTATGAATCACACAGGTGGGAAACTCAAATTCAGCACAACCATTTGGCATTAGTGCTGAATTCAAAGATGTATGGGCCAGGTGAATTGGCTCATGCTAAATTGTCCATAGTGTTAGGTGCCTTAGTCAGAAGGAAGTGGGTCAGGGTGGGTTACTGTTTGGAGGGTCGATGTGGACTGGTTGGGCCGAAGGGCCTGTTTCCACGCTGTGGGGAATCTAATCTATCCACGGAGGTGTCATAGACAATGGCTCAGAGACATAAGTTAGTATGGAGGAGACATGAGGAGTGGGTGGGTTGGTGAGATGTTGTGAAGGATGAAGGCTAGAAGATCAAGCACTATCTAACATAACTAGGGATGAATCCTAGATAGTCAAGGCACACTTTCTAAGCAGCCCATCTCAGCACTTACCTCCTCCAGTGGCTGCTTCAGGGGTTAGCAGGGCCAACTCTATCCCATCCTCCCACACTTGAAACAGCAGCTGAGTGTATTAGGGCTCTTTAAACCAAGGCCAGTCTGCCAATTTAGTGAAAATCCAACTCTGTTTTTTGCAAAGGTAATATTTATTAATATAATCAATTATACATCATTTGTCTGTCATTCTGCACCATTTTGCTGAAAAGCTGGTTATATATTTTATGAAATAGAGCAAATCTTTACTTTAATGGCTCTGATCTTTTCCACTATGGCCTCATTCACTCACAGAAATGCAAAAGATTCTTTGGATTGCAAAGATTATCAATGCTGCTCAAATGATTTCTCCAGAATGTGTCAAATATTTCTATATAAGTATTCATCTGTTTTGAATTAGATTATCTACGATCAAATGAATAGGAACTTTCTTGGCAATCCCCACCAGGCATTTCACTTTCGTACACATACTTTATGAATTAGGTCAGCAAACTTTAAATTGAAACTCCTGCAACTTTCTTTGGTGCTCATCAGTTCAACTTGTTTTAGGAGAAGTAACTATTATGTCGATGGTGGTTTTTTTGTTTTGTAAGAGCTCTTACACAGTTTTTACTTTGAAAAGCAATAGAACAAATCTGGAATTGTAGTTGAACACATGGAACGCCGTTGATTTTATTCCTCACTGATTTTTTTTTTAACCTAAGTAAAGCTCCTGGGTGTGAGCCTCATAGTGAAAACAAATAAGGTGGATGCTGAAGGTCTCAAGTAAGTATCCGAAATCTGTAATGCTGCTCGAGTATCACTTTAATGGACCACAATACACCCTCTCCCACTTTCCACACAGCATATGTGGTGTTCCCTGACTTAAGCGAGGGATATTCCCTGCATATACTGGAAAGTATGAAACCATGGGCCAGATATTTCAATCCGAGTCAAAGCTCTACTTCTAGCCCTCATCAGATTAAAAATTATCCATTCACCTTTAGGTGTTCACTGTGGTAGAGATTCCTGGATAGAGCCACCCTGTTATCAACCTGACCAGGAATTTACACATCCTGTGGCAGAGAGCATCGATGCCTCCTATTGCAGCATTCAGTGTGCTCAGTTCTGTGACTTAAATGCTCAGCATCACAGCCAGAGATTGACAGCTCGTGTCTGACAGTGTGGAAGGTAAGTGTGGGCTTAGGGTGCCAGGGGAATAAGAGGAGGATAGTGTGCCAGGCAGATGGAATGCCAGGTAATAGGTAAGTACTTTGTATAGCAAATGTTTCTAATAAAAGGTGCTTGGTATTCACATGACTTATAAACTATTTGATTTGTACTACTCAATGAGGTGCTGCATTTTGGGAAAACAAATCTTTGCAGGATTTATACACTTAATGGTAAGGTCCTAGGGAATGTTGCTGAACAAAGAGACCTTGGAGTGCAGGTTCATAACTCCTTGAAAGTGGAGCAATGTAGGATAGTGAGGAAGGCTTTTGGTATGCTTTCCTTTATTAGTCAGAGAATTGGGAGGTCATGTTGCAGCTGTACAGGACATTGGTTAGGCCACTGTTGGAATATTGCGTGCAATTCTGGTCTCCTTCCTATCAGAAAGATGTTGTGAAACCTGAAAGGGTTCAGAAAAGATTTACAAGGATGTTGCCAGGTTTGGAGGATTTGAGCTATATGGAGAGGCTGAACAGACTGGGGCTGTTTTCCCTGGAGCATCGGAGGTTGAGGGGTGACCTTATAGAAATTTACAAAATTATGAGGGGCATGGATAGGGCAAATAGGAAAAGTCTTCTTCCTGGGGTGGGGGAGTCCAGAACTAGAGGGCATAGGTTTAGGGTGAGAGGGGAAAGATATAAAAGAAATCTAAAGGGCACAGGGCAACTTTTTCACACAGAGGGTGGTACGTGCATGGAATGAGCTGCCAGAGGAAGTGGTGGAGGCTAATACAAATGCAACATTTAAGAGGCATTTGGATGGGTATATGAATAGGAAGGGTTTGGAGGGATATGGGCCGGTTTTGGCAGATGGGACTAGATTGGGTTGGGATATCTGGTCGGCATGGACAGGTTGGACCGAAGGATCTGTTTCCATGCTGTACATCTTTATGACTCTATGACTTTATCTAACACAGAAAACTTTTGAACGGGTAAGAACAAGAAAATGGAATGTGAGGTGTGGCAGAGAAGCAATATAACAATGAGATACAAGACTGTCCAAAAGAAAAGGGTGATACGGTAGCTCAATGGTTAGCACTGCTGCCTCACAGCGCCAGTGACCTGGGTTTGATTCCAGCCTCAGGCAACTGTCTGTGTGGAGTTTGCACATTCTACATGTGTCTGCATGGGTTTCCTCCGGGTGCTCCAGTTTCCTCCCACTCTCCAAAGATGTGCAGGTTAGCTGAATTGGCCATGTCAAATCGCCCCTAGTGTTCAGGGATATGTAGGTTGGGTGCATGAGTCAGGGGTAAATGTAGGGGGATGGTCTGCGTTCGATGCTCTCTGGAGGGTTGGTGTGCACTTGTTGGGCCGAAGGGCCAGTTTCCACACAGGGATTCTAATTCAATATGCAAGTAAAAGAGGGAAGATAACAAAAGAGACACTGGTACGGAAAAATAATATCATTGAAGAAAAGATGTAATTCTGAAAAGAGACAAAATGTACATGGAGAGGAGAACAAAGAAGATACAAAACAATAAGCTATAGCTCAGACAGAGCAGAAATAAGATAAAAAAAGACCCAAGAAAACAAATTAGCGATATACAAGATAAAAGGTAAAACATATGAGAAAGCAATAAACGAATAAAATACAAAGGTGAGATACAGATTGAAAAACAGAAAAGGACAGAGAAAATCAGATATGATGACAAGATGGGGACATAGCTAAAAAATGCACGAGGCAGAGATAAGTAGCTACAAGATCGATAAACAAAGAACCAGTGAGTAATAAAACATAGAGATAACTGAGACACAGATAAATTAAAGGGATATACATTTCTTAAAGATAGAACACAAACACAGTTGAAGATGGAAAGTGAAACATGGAAAAAAATGGATTGAAAGAAAACAAGTTTATAAAAGAATAATTGCAGATGGCCTGGAAAGTTAAAATGATTACACAACCTTCTGGTACACAGAAAGATATATAATTGATACAGATAAGATCAAGGCGATGAAAGGTAAACATTACATTGTGCATACATTAAGTTAATCTCTCATCCCAAATGGAGCAAATGACACAATCACCTTTACTGCAAAGGGATTAGAGTATAAGAATAATTCTGTCCTGATATAATTGAATCGGGGTTTGGTGAAAACACACTTGAGTTACTATGTAAAATGTTCATATTTAGGGAAGGATATATTTGCATTGGAGGTAGTACAGCTCAGGTTTATTAGAATAGTGCTTGGGATGAGGGGCTTATCCTCTGATAAGAAACTGAATAAATACTCTCTGGAGGTGGTTGCATTGAAGCATTCAAGATCATGAAGAGGCCACATAGGGTAGGTACGGATACTGTGTTTCTGCTGGTCAGGGAATGTAATAGACATGGGCACAGTTTTGGGATAAGTGGTTTGTCATTTTTGACTGAAGCAAGGAGAAATCTCACTCACTTCAGAATTCTCTTGACACCAGATGCACCATCATTGAATAAATTTAAGGCTGAGATTGACAGATATTTGTTTTCTCAGTGAATCAAAGAATATTGGAAACAGGCAGGAGAGTGGAATTGTAGATCAGCTAAGATCAGATTGAATATTGAAGTAAGCTTAATATAATTCATGATCATCTCCTGATTCCTGTGTTCTTATTGAAATTCCTTTCTATCTGTCATGAAAACGACACTTTAAAAATATGATATTCAAAAAGGTTCCATTGTACGAATGTAATTCTAAACCAACTTCTGTAAGATAGAGAAAGTTGGGAAATAAATAGTGACATTTTGAAAAAAAAAGTTGATGATACAGAGGAGGAGGTGCTGGACAAATTAAAACACATAAAGGTGGATAAATCCCCAGGACCTGATCAGGTATACCCTAGAACTCTGTGGGAAGCTAAGGAAGTGATTGTTGGGCCCCTTACTAAGATATTTGTTTCATCAATAGTCACAGGTGAGGTGCTGGAAGACTAGAGGTTGCCACTATTTAATAAAGGTTGTAAGGAAAAGCCAGGGAAGTATAGACCAGTGAGCCTGATGTCAGTGGTGGGCAAGTTGTTGGAGGGAATCCTGAGGGACAGGACTTATATGTACTGGAAAGACAAGAACTGATTAAGGGTAGCAAACATGGCTTTGTGTGTGGGAAATCATGTCTCACAAATTTGATTATGTTTTTTGAAGAAGCAACGAAAAGGATTGATGTGGGCAGAGCGGTGGACGTGATCAATATGGACTTCAGTAAGGCATTCATCAAGGTTCATCATGGTAGACTGGTTAGCAAGGTTAGATTCCACAGAATACAGGGAGAACTAGCTATTTGGATACAGAACTGGCTTGAAGGTAGAGAATAGAGGGTGATGGTGGAGGGTTGTTTTTCAGACTGGAGGCCTGTGACCAGCAGTGTGCCACAAGAATCAGTACTGGGTCTGCTGCTTTTCATCATTTACATAAATGATTTGGATGTGAACATAAGCAGTATGGTTAGTAAGTTTGCAAATGACACCAACATTGGAGGTGTAGTGGATAGCGAAGAAGGTTATCTCAAAGTACAATGGGATCTTGATCAGATGGGCCAAAGGGTTAAGGAATAGCAGATGGAGTTTGATTTAGATAAATGTGAGGTGCTGAATTTTGAAAAGGCAAATCAGGGCAGGATGTATACATTTAATGGTAAAGTCTTCGGTCTGTGCTGAACGAAGAGACCTTGGTTTACAGGTTTATAGTTCCTTGGAAGTAGAGTTGCAGGTAGAAAGGATAGTAAAGAAAGCATTTGGTATGCTTGCCTTCATTTGTCATTGCATTTAGTACCAGAGTTGGGAGATCATGTTACAGCTGTACAGGACATTGGCTAGGCCATTATTGAAATACTACATGCAAATTTGGTCTCCCTGCAACAGGAAGGATGTTGCGAAACTTGAAAGGGTTCAGAAAAGATTTACAAGGATGTTGCCAGGGTTGGAGGATTTGAGCTATAGGGAGAGGCTGTATAGGCTGGGGATGTTTCCCTGGAACATCAGCAGCTGAGGGGTGACCTGATAAAGGTTTGTAAAATCACGAGGAGCATGGTTAAGGTAAATAGACAAAGTCTTTTTCCTGGGATAGGGGAGTCTAAAACTAGAGGGCATAAATTTGAGGTGAGAGGAGAAAGATTTAAAATGAACCTAAAGGGCAACTTTTTCACTCAGAGGGTGGTGCATGTATGGAATGAACTGCCAGTAGAAGTGATACAGGCTGGTACAATGACAACATTTGGAAGATATCTGGATGCATATATGAACAGAAAGGATTTGGAGGAAAAATGGCCAAATGCTAGCAAATGGAACTAGATTTATTCAGGATGTCTAATCAGGATGGAACGAGTTGGACCAAAGGGTCTGTTTCTGAATTGTATGTCTCTCTGACTCGAAAGATGCTGACAGAAGAAATGAAAAGAGAAAGTGCTGGAAAAACCCACCAGGTCTGGAAGTATCTTTGGAGAGAGACCCAAATTTAATGTTTTAAGTCCAATCTTCTTCAAAACTCCGATTCCTCCCTCAACAGATCCCACAAACCTGCTGAGACTTGCCAGCACTTCCTGTGGTTTTTTTTACTTCAAACTAATTTCTAGCTACTTTGTTACAGAATTTGAACATGTTTGGACAAATATCAAAATCTACTACTTCTTTCCCATCTTCCCCTCCCTAGTTCAAAAAAGTTAAAGGCCATAGGTGGATCATTAATCTGTATCAGCTATTAGACCTGGACAATATCCAAACTTGAGCTGAAAAATGCCAAGTAACATTCCCACCACACAAATACCAGACAATGACCATCTTCAATGAGACACAATTTAACCTTTGCTCTTTGACATTTACTGGTGTAATTTTCAATGAATTTCCCACCACCAACATCCTGGTATTTGCCATTGACTGGAAACTGAATCAGACTAGCAATATAAATAAAGTGGCTACAAAGACAGGTTAGAGGCTAGGAATATTGCAGCAAGTAACTCACCTCTTAACTCCATAAAGTCTGTCCAACATCTACAAAACACAAGGCAGGACTGTGCTGGAATACTCTTCACTTACTTGAATGGGTACAGTATTAATAAAACTCAAAAGGCTTGACCATCCAGGCCAAAGCATCTGCTTGATTGGCACTATATCCACAAACATCCAGTTCCTCCACTATTGACATGAATAACAGCATTGTGTACTGTGTGCAATGTGCATTGCAAAAATTCACCAAAGACTCTTAGACAAATCCTTTCAAACCTACACCACTTCCATTTCAAAGGGCAAGGGCATCAGATAAATGGGAACACCACCAAGTTCATCTCCAAGCCACTCACTTTTCTGCATTGGAAATATTTTGCCATTCCTTTAGTGTCATTGGGTCAAATCTTAGAATTCCCTCTTTAACAGCGTTCTGGGTCTACCAATAGCATATGAGCTGCAGTGATCCAGACGGCAGCTCACCACCACTTTCTCAAGGGAACTGGGAATGTGCAATAAATCCTGTCATTGCTACCAATATCCCACGAGTGACTTAAAAAACTGAAGCAGTTTTCACAGTTTGCTTTTATGTTCCTTGCTAATTTGCATTCATGTTTTATTTTCTTTTTCTTAAAACAGTTCCCTGGTCCTCTTACTAGGTTGTAAATTGTTTCCAATCACAGGCTTAGCATGTTTTCTGGCACCCTCATGACCCCTCCCCCTCATCTAAAGCAATCAGTAATTTATTTTGTTAATTGACCTCTCTGTTAAGTTGCTAGTGACTTAGAGGAATGTATATCCATTGTAAATGACATAATGTTTCTTGAAATACAAGCCATTGTCAAATCTCTTAGCGTATTTTCCCAATCCATAGCAACTTGTCCTATACTTTGTTTCTTCAGGTTTAATGTATTATAACCATTTCAATATTAGGTGGAAAATGCAGCATTCAGACCCTGGGAATAGTAACTAAAATCTTCCAATTTTTAAAGCAGTGGTCGATAGATATTTGTTAGGCAATGCAATCAAAGTTTGTCAGGAGTGGATAACAGTTTGGAATTTGAAATTCAAGCAGATCAGCCATGGTCCTGTTGAATGACAGAGCAGACTCGAGTAGCCAAATAGCCTACATTTGTTCTGAACTTGTACATTTCTAACTCAACGTCCATGGCAAAACTGGAAAGATAGACCTATATCTTAGAATAAATCTTTGTAGCTCTCTAATATTAATGACTAAATTTATTACACAGATTCATGTTGGGTTTAGCAGCTTCTGTGAAGAGAGAAAAACAGAGTTACCATTTTGAGTCCAATATGACTCTTTTTCGGATCAGAACACAAGACCTGCAGAATGTCTCCTGGACTTATTTCAGATTTGCAGTTTCAGCAGAGCTTTCCTTTTATTGATATATTTATTAGTATTTAAGACCCATAATTGTCATGTCTTTGTTCTCATTTTTTGAAGTTTTAAAATTATAAGCAAATAAATTGGCTTATTCGTAAATGATCAGTTATGAAAGTTGACCAAATTGATTGGCCAGTTTTCCTTGACTTATTCACTTGTCCTTAAGGATGGATTAAATCAAGCTACTATGAATTTAATTAGATTTAATAAGTTAGGTGTTTCACCGGTAATTTTAACATTCATTTCAGCCTACCAGTTAATCATTTTTGTCCCTGAACTGAAAGCAAAATACTATGGATACTGAAAAGTGAAATAAAGATGGGAAATGCTAGGAAAACCCGACAAGTCTGGTAGCACTTGTGGAGAAACAAAATTAACATTTTAAAATATGACTCTCTTGGGAACTCTGACAACATTCAAAGTTTAGTTGTATTCATCTTGAAAGTGAAAGTTAACTGTTTTTCTCTCCACAAATGCTGCCAGTCTTGCTGAATTATTTCAGCACTGCTTTTATTATTAGTAATGTATTCACCTGTACATTTCTTGGTTGTGATATTACAGGTATAAAGTGTACTACATAGATTATGTGATTATCATTTCTCCTGCTTCTGTTTTATTACAGATTTGCAGACAGTCAGGGAATGGTTTCCTGTTGGCTTGCTCAGACTCTGAAGAATCTCTGAGGTGCCAAGATGGAGCCTTTCAGCTGGAACAGCAGATTAGATTGCAGTTAGAGTCAATATTATTTCAGTAAATGGATTGAGGTTTACTCTCAGAATGACTACCTGGAGGACTACCATCAAGAAAATAAATGAGTTGCTAGATAGGCATTAGATCAAACATTCTTGTCCCTGAAATGAAAGCAAAATACTATGGATATGAAAAACGACCCCCACAGTTGCCGCCACCATAGCCACTTCCAGCCTGAAAGATGTCAGTCACCTGGACAAGGATGATTTCATCGCCAACATCACGTCCGCCACCAATGACTTCACTCATCAAAAACCAGTCTGCAACATTGCTGCCATCACGTGCAACGTCACTTCCACCTCCATGTACGCTGCAGTAAGACCCACCTCTGTCCCCATTGTGAGCATTACTTTTGTTGATGACGTCACTCCTGACCCTACAAACACGCCCACTCAAGTGACTGTCTCCGTCCCACACCCAGCCCAGGTTCTAGCTCCCAGCCCCTCCCGTATCTGAGGATGAATGTTTAGTCCTCAACAAAGACCTCTTCATTTCTAACTGCTGCCGTGACATCAACTGCCTCAACCTCTCCACCCCTCTCACCCACTCTAACCTCCCACCCTCACAACACACAGTCCTCTACTCCTTCTGCTCCAACCCCAACCATACCAGCAGACAAGGGGAGTGCAGTGGTAGTTTGGCCCCACAACCTCTATGCCACTGAAGCCAGGCACCAACTCGTAGACACCACCTCCTACTGCCCACCTGACCACAACCTCACACACCATCACCAAACCATCATCTCCCAGACCATTCACAAACTCATCACCTCTGGGCATCTCCCATCCACAGCCTCCAACCTCATTGTCCGTGATCCTGCACTGCCCAATTCTACCTCCTACCAAAGATTCACAAACCTGACTTCCCCGGTTGACCCATTGTTTCAGCCTGTGCCTATCCTATTGAACTCACTTCTGCCTACCTTAATCCAGTCTTGTCTTAGTCCAGGAACTCACCACCTACGTTCAGGACATCACCCGCACCCTTCACCTCCTCCAAGACTTTTGTTTCCCCAGCCCCCATTGCCTCATCTTCATCATAGACATCCAGTCTCTGTACACATCCACCCACATGATGAATAACTCCAAACTTTCCATTTACAAGAAAAAAAAGGGCTTTTGCCTGAAATGTCAATCATCCTGCTCCTCGGAGGCTGCCTGACCTGCTGTGCTTTTCCAGCACAACTCCCTCAACCATGTTCTACTTTTCTGCCAATTTACCCTGGAAAGTGTGATGGTGAACATGTAAGGTTTTAAAGTTTTCTATTTAACTCTAATTGTAAGACTTAAATCAATTACAATCATAGGTTGAGTTGAGAGAGCTGCTGCAAAGATTTTTCTGTGCTAACTAGCTTCACAAGACCAGGATGGGTATTAATATGTTTTACAGAACTTATTTAGTTAAGCATAATAAGTACAAAAGATTAAGGTAGTGGACTCCGTCAGTCCACAATGGGATATTGGCTCATGACTTCTAGCTGACTGAGTGCATGTCTCCTATTCTGTTGTGTTGGATTAACCAAAGTGCTTCTTCTACCTTCTCTATTACTGTATGCCTCGATGCTAAGAGTTGTTGCTTTCTAACCTGAGTTATCCACTACATTGTACATGGCCAGTTGCAGTTCTGTGCTCTGCTTGACATATGAATGCATGAACAACACATGATCAGTCCCAGGTTGGTTAGGTGGCTCCTGCCCAATTGTAATCATTTATTAAGGATGATGGTCAATAATACTTTTATCACTTTCCATTATCTTCTGACTAGTTCCCTAACATTTCAATTACTTGTGGGATTTATTATAGTTTTCCCAGGTTAGTTTACTAAGTTTATAGCTCTCCATTAAAATAATAAGAAACCTCAAAATCATTTGTGTCTTCTTACATCTAAAGATATTTGTAATGTAGTCTGGATGAGTGAAGGTTTCAATATCAGCAAATACATTTAGTTTCTTGATCTTAATTAATTTTGCTCTTCTTCTATGCCTTGAACTTTGCTCTTACCAATTCAAAACTGCTTTTGTAGAAATTGAATTAAAAAATAATTTGTGTTAAGGGATATGAATAGAAAAGCAAGGTATAAATTTACTGCTTTCGAAATAACTCAGCCAAATTTCTTAATTTAAATGATGAGTGCACTGTTTCTCATTCAGCAAGTACCTTTGGTGAGACCATTTTATATAACATCAAAACTGAGAGGATTGATAAGACAAAAAAATGTAATACTTTTAATTGACAGCTCTGAGGAATCTGAATAGCAATATTCTTATTCGCAGACAAAGTATTAGTGAATCACTGTGAGATTGAAAAATCAGCTGATGCACATTTTACAAATTTGGAAATGCAAAATGTCAATTGGGTAAATGTTTCCATTGCATTAGTAAATTTTGCCAAGTGACTGTGCTTATTTGATTATTTGCCAATTATGTGAATCTATCTACACAGATTGACACATACCATTCTTAGAAATTGCCTCATTTCCTACACGTTAAAAGAGTTATGAGGTTAGGATAAGTCACCACCTTGTTTGTTTTCATAGCCTTCGCAGCAAAATACATGGGGATTATCTTTTTGCATGAAAGAATTTCTTGATCTTCTGAGCATGATTTCTGGAACAATTCCTGAGGAAAATCATCTATCTTAATGCTCTAATTTCCTGGTTTGATTTGACTTTTCTCATTCATGCATTTATGACATCAGTAAATCTCCCTTGGGTTAGCTGTGTATATTTTAATATGAGCACTTGCCTTCAATCCTGTGTATATATCTTGGATCATGTTTGCTAATTAACTAAAACATGTGTAGAACATTAACGATCATTGGCGCAAGTCTTGTGGGAGCTATTCTGGTGAAAATGTGAAAAGAATCAAAAAGTGGATGTTCATATGATAAACCTATGTGAAAGCCTGGTTTTAATACAATTACTCAGGCCTTTTAGCTGATCGACATAATTTGAATTTGCTTGGAAATGATAAACCTGAAACTGGCAAATTTTCATGAAACAATATATGTGAGCTTCTGTCACCCACTTACCCGACCACATTGGTTAAGAGATGCATGTAAGTGAGAGGGCACACAGCGATTCCTGACTTTGATTTGGTTTGATTTAATGTTATTACCACATGTACTAAAACATATTGAAAAGTATTGGTTTGCATGCTAACCAGACCAATCATACCCTACATAAATACATTAGGATAATAGAACAGAATGTGGGGTAGCATGTTGGCTCAGTGGTTCGCATTACTGCCTCAGAGTGTGATTCCACCCTTGAGCAACTGTCTGTGTGGAGTTTGTATACTCTCCCTGTGTCTGCATGGATTTCCTCTCAGTGCTTTGGTTTCCTCCAAAGATGTGCAGGTTAGGTGGATTGGCCATGGTAAATTGCCCACAATGTCCAGCAATGTGCAGGCTAGTTGGATGAGCATGGGAAATGCAGGGTCATAAGGTAGTGGGTGTGGGTCTGAGTGGGATTATCTTCAGAACGTTGGTGTAGATTTGATACACCGAATGGCCTGCTTCCACACTCTAGGAAACAGAATACAGTTTCAGATGTAGAGAAAGATCAACTGTAATCTATGAGTAGCCTGTTCATAAGTCTGATAACAACAGGAAAAAGCTGTTCTTAAACCTGTTGGTGTGTGTTTTCAAACTTGTGTAACTTCTGCCTGATGGAAGAGGATGGAAGAGAGAATAATCATTGTAGGAGGAGTCTTTGATTATGGTGGCTGCTTTCCCGAGACAGCAGGAAGTCTAGACAGAGTCAATGGTTGGAAGACTGGTTTTTCTGAAACACCTGGGTTATATTCACAACTTTCTGTAATTTCCTAATGGAGGTGATACCCTTGAACCACAGAGAGGAAGGTGTCAATCATGCTTTTCTGCAAAAGATAGTTTAGAAATTCACAGTATTTAGTTCCCCTTTTATGATTATCTGTCTTATTCTTAGACTCGGGGGATTAATGACAAAGTCAGCATTTATTGCACTTTTGTCTTTTTGCAAATGGTTGGTTTGTAAGGTCACTTCTGAACCCAGTTAAGAGTGTACAATACTGGCATGCAACTGGAGTCATTTAGAAAGCTAGCCAGTAAGAGTAGCTTTTATCTGTCCTATAAAGATAACTGTGAACCAAGTGGAATTTAACAATAATTTTCTATCTTCATTGTCAATTTTACTATAGTAGCTTTCTGTTCCTGGCATTTTATTGAAATTTATCCAAATTCCCAAACTATGATTGTAGAATAGCTGTTGTATGATGGAATTAGCATGGATGGACATTTTTGGTCAGCATGGGCCAAAGGGCCTGTCTCCATGCTGTAGGACTCCATGACTCAAATTGCAACTTAGTGTGTTATTTATCCTGTAACATAACCACTGATTAACTATGCCATACATCAGGAATAAACCAAACTTCGGAAACTGACCAATGACTTTGAACATGTGTTCACTCTTAAAATAATGAACCAAGATTTATTAACCATGACACAAATCACAAATCCATTCAATAGGACACGATGATAGCTCCACAGTTTCAAGCAAGTGTTTGGATTTGAGATGACAAGAGTAATACTATTGAATTATTGACAACCGCTTAGTATTGAGTGTCCTTTTAGTGTTCCTCTCACGTTGATCATTTTCGTCTGATCACTTAGTATTTAAAGTAAACATTTATTAATAGTTAATTAACAACAGAGTGGAACCACTTAATATTTTTATATGTTGGGCATTCACGGCAGCAATACAAATTCACAACCTCACTAGATTTAATCACTAAATCATCAAGTCAACTTGCTTTAGTTCATAGAACATTTTGCAATCAAAGTTAAGTACATAAATCCTAGCAATCTATTCCAAATCATGCTCAACATGTTTGTCTGGTCCAGTTTATGTAAGAAAACAATTATCTTTACATTATTTTTGAAATGGAGATTTTATTGTTTACAGTTTCAATATTGTTTCTTCTTCTAGTACAGAACATGCCAAATTACAGATAATGTACTAATGAAAACAAATCTAACAGATAATAGTTGAAAATAATGAAAAATATGAAGAGATAATAGTTTTCTTTCCTGCATATGACATTTTGCACCTTTATAAATACAAGATCATGTTAGACACCCCATTCACAGCACTGTGTTTTGTTATGAGGATTGTTAAGAAATGCAGATGACCTGAAGTTTGATGTAAATCTTTGGCCATATTCATACATAATGTGCTAAACAGTGTGAAGCTAATAACCATAACCACATGCTGGGCTGTCCTTCAAATTCTATTTGCGGAGGGGATGGGTTGTTCTTCGAATTAGGATTGATCCTGTTGGGTGTAGGCCATTATTGTGAACTTTACTAATGCCATATCTTTCACTTATGCAGATAATGCAGATAATTGAAAGTATTCATCATTAGGGAATAAATTCAACATGAAAGTTTGATAAGGGCTCTTGCAGAGAAGTTGGGGTATCACTACCTCTGAGCTAGGAGGTTTACATTCAAGTCCCACCTGCTTCAGTAGTACATTTGTTCTCCATGCTAAAATTCCAGGTTGATTAGAACATCTCCACAACTCAACCATTTGTGTCTGCTAAATGAGTGCAAAGCCTTTGAATTTTGCATTGCACTGTTATTTATGGAAGTTGATAGTTTTATTATATGTTTCCAAGGCTTCGACAAATATTTGTCCAAATCTGTTGAAAATAAGTTCAAACATATACATTAAAACAAAGACTGGGTTCTCCATTTTGTATGAAGGCAGCTTCCATGGGATGGGTTGGAGGATGGAATTGTATAACTGAAATCCAAAGTAAGCAAAATTTACCAGAATCTGCAATCTTGACTCAATTATATTGATTCATTTGACTTCCAAGATTTCAATCACGAAAGTATGCAGAAATTTAAAAGGACAGTCAAGAAACAAGTTTGGAGGAGTCCAAATTTGATGATGGAGATGGACAATAATGCCAAACTGACACTGCAGCTGCATGCAAATAGGAGGTGGAATTCCAATCCATTCCATTTAAGCTGTGACCAATTCCCCAGAGGTAGCAATTACCATTAGAGACTCATACAAGCATGGAACCAGGCCCTTTGGCTCAACTTGCCCATGCCAACCAGGCTTCTTAAACTGGACTAGTCCCATTTGTCTGTGTTTGGCCCATATCCCTCTAAACCTTAGAAATGTACCTGTTCAAATGTTTTTTAAATGTTATAATTGTACTTGCCTCTACCACTTCCTCTATCAGCTTGTTACACACACGTAACAAGTAAAAAAGTTGTCCCTTGTAAATCTTTCCCCCCACCTTAAACCGAAGTTCTCTAGTTTTGAACCACCCCTACCCTAGGGAAAAGACCTTTGTTGTTCACCATATCTATGCCTCTCATGAACCTTTGTAACATACGCTCCAGTGAAAAAGGTCCCAGCCTATCCGTCTTGTCCTTATAACTCAAAACTTTCAGTCTTGGTAACAACCTTGAAAATCTTTTGTGCACCTTTTCCAGTTTAATAACATCCTTGACTGGATGGGTAAACAGTGTTCACTCCATGTAATTTTCTCTGTATGACACATGCTCTGCCAGAACCTTCTTATCTTTTCTCCAGCCTTTCTGGTTCTGGTCTGCATACATTCTGTCTGGCTACATATCTTAACCACATTCCTTGATCCAAGTCGAGAATTTTCAGGTCACATGTAGCAGTGTTTTAATATACAAGAGCATCACTATTGATGTCTTTAAGTGTGATACAGACTTTGACATTCCTTTTCAAGTATTTTTAAACAGTTAAGATTTCTCATGCATTTTAATTTACAAGTTTTCCTTACTATTACTGCTTCTGGGTCAGAAGTCATCGAACAGAACATTTATTTGGATTATTTCTTCAAGGGTCTCATTTCTTGTCAGTGTACATTTGGCACAGGCCCTAAAGGTATCCACCAAAGCAGACAATTGCTCTTTGGTAGGTAATTTAGACAGTTTGTTGGACTTTCACCTTCTGATCCAAACTTAGGTAAACATGAACTAACATTGGTGGTAGGGAGAGCTGCAAAAAAAAATTGGTACTAACAATCCTGCTTGTTGTACCTGATTCTAGATTCAAAGTGATTTTAGAGACAGTTTCTGTGGAAGAGAGTGACTCACAGAATTCAAGATACTTCTAGATGGAGACATACTGTGAGACCAAGAATTAGGAGTTTGGGTCTTTCACCTTTACGTTTGCAGCAAATAATTTTGATTGACTATTTTGAATTCTGATTGTGACATTTGGATGTGAAGATTTATATACATCTATGAACATTTTAAAAAGATAATTTTGCAAAGTAAAAAGAGATCACTTGTTACAACAGTGACAATGTAAGAAGCCAGGTGTTAAGATGGAGGAAAAAAAAGCAGATATGGGAATCCAAAATAGACAGGCAGGAGGCCGGAAGAACACTGCAAACCAGGCAGCATCAGGAGGTGGAGATGTCAATGTTTCGGGTGTAATCCTTCAGGTGTTAAGATGGAGCCATCTAGTCTTCTTCAGAGAGAAATCACTTGACTCAGTTTTTTGTGATTAAAAAAAAACACAAGTGGTCAGAATCATAGAGTCATAGAGATGTACAGCCCAGAAACAGACCCTTTGGTCCAACTCGTCCATGCTATCCTAATCCGATCTAGTCCCACCTGCCAGCACCCGGCCCATATCCCTCCAAACCCTTCCTATTCATATACCCATCCAAATGCCTGTTAAATGTTGCAATTGTACCAGACTCTGCCACTTCCTCTGGCAGCTCACTCCATACATGTACCAAACTCTGTGTGAAAAAGTTGCCCCTTAGATCTCTTTTATATCTTTCCCCTCTCACCCTAAACTTATGTCCTCCAGTTCTGGACTCCCCCACCACAGGAATGAGACTTTGTCTATTTATCCTATCCATCCCCCTCATGATTTTATAAACCTCTATGAGGTCACCCCTCATCCTCCAATGCTCCAGGGAAAACAGCCCTAGCCTATTCAACCTTGCCCTATAGCTCCAATCCTCCAACCCTGGCAGCATCTTTGTAATTATTTTCTGAACTCTTTCAAGTTTTACATCCTTTCAATAGGAAGGAGACCAGAATTGCATGCAATATTCCAACAGTGGCCTAACCAATGCCCTGTACAGCTGCAACATGACCTCCCAACGCTTGTACTGAATGCTCTGACCAATAAAGGAAAGCATACCAAACACCTTCTTCACTATCCTATTAAACTCCATCTGCCACTTCTCAGCCCATTGGCCCATCTGATCAAGATCCTGTTGTAATCTGAGGTAGCCTTCTTCGATGTCCACTACACCTCCAATTTTGGTGTCATCTACAAAACTTACTAACTATATCCCTTATGCTCACATCCAAATCATTTATATAAATGAAGAAAAGTAGATCTAGGATAGTTTGCTTGAAGAACAATAGTCCTTTTTACTCTGAAAACTCATGCCATCAAAGTGTACAAGCTGAAAACTCATGGGAGGCCATTTCACTGCTTGTTAAAGATTCCTAAAGAAGGTTTTAGAGTCGGTCTCCAGCAAAAAGAATGCAGCCAGCCACAGCTAGTCTAGAAGGATACCTCAGTGCCAACAGTTGTGACTGAAATGTGACTTTGGTCACAGATTAACATTTGAGGCAATTTATGAATTTCTTCTTAGTTTATCTATCACTTAGCCAAAGCACTGCTCTATGATATTCTGTAGAATTTACATATTGTTATTTTATTTTAACTGAAAAAAAACCTGGCTGAATTGTTACCTATACTGAAGTAAATAAAGTTTAGCTGGCAATATTACTGCCCTTCTTCAATATAAGTTTAAGCATGACTAGTGGAGGAATGGGACTCTGAAAGGAAACAGTTCAATCTTTCCAACTTCAGTCATAACATGTCAGTCAAGCTTATCTCTATTTCCCATTTGATATTCTATTTTACACAATGAAAATTTGGAGCCAAGTTAAAAACAACTTTAAAATATTTATTAAGTCAAGGTGAGGAGGAATGAATTGGCACTCCTCTTTTCAGTGTCTCAATTGGTCTCAATAAATATTTACAATTTTCTTCCAGCATATCTCTCTCTGGTTATATCTCTCTTTGAAAAAAATGTAGTCACCCAATGACTGCTGTATCAGAGAGGAGTCAATTACAATGCTTTCTTGAGTGAAAGAAAGACCAAATTTATTATGTATTATCCAAAGAAAAGTAACAGACACACAGGATCAAGCATATATGCACACAGGTACAAAAGTTAGAAAGGAATACTATCCAGCACATGAATAAGATGAAATCAATGGACAATTTAAAGTCTGTCAGAAGTCTTTTGTTGTGAAAGATTTTAACCTGAGACCACAGTTGTTTGTTTGATGTCTGGAATCATCAGCATGAGTGAATATTTTAATTGTGTTTTGAATCCTTGGTGTTCTTTGATGTTTTCTTTTCAATCAGTTCTTCTATTACTAGACAAGTTTCCTTTCTGAGAGCCCAAGAGTACACTTTCTCCAGCTTATTCTGGCTGCTGTCAAACATCCATCATTCTGCTCTGGCGAAAGAGGTTCCTTCAGATTAGATTAGATTCCCTACAATGTAGAAACAGGCCCTTCGGCCCAACTAGTCCACACTGACCCACCAAAAATCAACCCACCCAGACCCATTCCCCCTAACAAATGCACCGAACTCTATGGGCAATTTAGCGTGACCAATTCACCTAACCTGCACATCTTTGGACTGTGGGAAGAAAGCGGAGCACCCGGAGAAAACCCATGTAACCACGGGGAGAGTGTGCAAACTCCAAACAGACAGTCACCCGAGGCTGGAATTGAATCCGGGTCCCTAGCGCTGTGAGGCAGCTAACCACTGAGTCACCATGCCACCCACAACTACAAGCTTATTTGTGTATTTTTATTTGTGCCTCAGTTCATTGCTTTAAAGCTTGATAGTTGCAGGTAATAATACTTTTTAATCTCCAGAATAGAAAACTTATCAACAGGTGTAAATCAAACTTGTTAATTTGTGTTAAGTACAAGTAACTAAGTTGACTGGTTTCAGTATCTTTCAATGTTAATTTTGGTTCAGACTGTTTTTGTTTATCATTTTCTCTTCTTTTTTTATTTGTATATGGGATGTTAATGTCACTGGTCAGGTTAATGTTTATTATCCCTCGTGGCTGAGCTGTTTGTTTTAAATTTGATGCCCCCATTGGCCCCCCCCAACCTTTGATTCTCTTGCTCTACAAGAATCTTGCCTGCCTTAAAGGATTCTATGACTCCATCACCTACCTTGAGGTGATAGAATCATAGAGAGGTACAGCATGGAAACAGACCCTTCGGTCCAACCCGTCCATGCCGACCAGATTTCCAAACCCAATCTAGTCCTACCTGTCAGCACCCAGCCCATATCCCTACAAACCCTTCATATTCATATACCCATCCAGATGCCTCTTAAATGTTGCAAATGTACCAGCCTCCACCAATCCTCTGGCAGCTCATTCCATACATGTACCAAGCTCTGTGTGAAAACGTTGCCCCATAGATCTCTTTTATATCTTTCCCCTCTCACCCTAAACCTATGCCCTCTAGTTCTGGACTCTTCCACCCCAGGGAAAAGACTTTGTCTATTTATCCTATCCATGCCCCTCATAGTTTTGTAAACGTCTATAAGGTCACCCCTCAGCCTCTGACGCTCCAGGGAAAACAGCCCCAGCCTGTTCAGCCTCTCCCTGTAGCTCAAATCCTCCAACCCTGACAACATCCTTTTCTGAACCCTTTCAAGCTTCACACCGGCTTTCTGATAGGAAGGAGACCAGAATTGCTTGCAATATTCCAACAGTGGCCTAACTAATGCCCTGTACAGCCGCAACATGACCTCCCAATTCTTGTACTCAATACTCTGACCAATAAAGGAAAGCATACCAAACACCTTCTTCACTATCCTATCTACCTGCGACTCCACTTTCAAGGAGCTATGAACCTGCACTCCAAGGTCTCTTTGTTCAGAGACACTGCCTTGGACCTTACCATTAAGTGTATAAGTTTTGCTAAGATTTCCTTTCCCAAAATGCAGCACCTCACATTTATCTGAATTAAACTCCATCTGCCACTTCTCAGCCCATTGGCCCATCTGATCAAGATCCTGTTGTAATCTGTGGTAGCCCTCTTTGCTGTCCATTAAACATCCAATTTTAGTGTGATCTGCAAACTTACTAACAGTACCTCTTATGCTCGCATCCAAATCATTGATGGAAATGACAAAAAGTAGAGGGCCCAGCACCGATCCTTGTGGCACTCCACTGGTTTCAGGCCTCCAGTTTGAAAAACAAACCTCCACCACCACCCTCAGTCTTCTACCTTTGAGCCAGTTCTGTATCCAAATGGCTAGTTCTCCCTGTATTCCATGACACCTAACCTTGCTAATCAGTCTCCCATGGGGAACTTTGTCGAGCGCCTTACTGAAGTCCATATAGATCAGATCTACCACTCTGCCCTCATCAACCCTCTTTGTTACTTCCTCCAAAACTCCCATCAAGTTTGTGAGACATGATTTCCCATGCACAAAGCCATGTTGACTGTCCTTAATCAGTCCTTGCCTTTTCAAATACATGTACATCCTGTCCCTCAGGATTCCCTCCAACAACTTGCCCACCACCAATATCAGGCTCACTGGTCTATAATTCCCTGGCTTGTCTTTACCACCCTTCTTAAACAGTGGCACCACGTTTGCCAGCCTCCAGACTTCTGGCACCTCACGTGTGACTATTGACGACACAAATATCTCAGCAAGAGGCCCAGCAATCACTTCTCTAGCTTCCCACAGAATTCTAGGGTGCAACTGATCAGGTCCTGGAGATTTATCCACCTTTACCCATTTCAAGACATCCAGCACTTCCTCCTCTGTAATATGGACATTTTGCAAGATGTCACCATCTATTTCTGTACAGTTTGTATCTTCCATATCCTTTTCCACAGTAAATACTGATGCAAAATACTCATTTAGTATCTCCCCCATTTTCTGCGGCTCCACACAAAAGTTGCCTTGTTGATGTTTGACGCGTCCTATTCTCTCCCTAGTTACCATTTTGTCCTTAATGTATTGTAAAAACCCTTTGGATTCTCCTTAATTCTATTTGCCAAAGCTATCTCATGTCCTCTTTTCTTTTGCCAGCCTGATTTCCCTCTTAAGTATACTCCTAACTTCTTTATACTCTTCTAAGGATTCACTGGTAAAGATTCCTCAAGCTGAACTGCCCTCTGGGAGAAAATATTCCCCTTGTTTCCATCCTGATAGGGTGTATTCTAATTCTTTAAACATTCCCTCTTAGTTCTATGCTGAGTCTCAGACGGAAACATCCTTTCCACATCCTGGCTTTTCAAGGTCATTCTGGAGATTATATACTTCAATCAAGTTACCATTCACTCTTACAAATTCCAGTGGAAACAAGGCCAGTGTATTCAAGCGTTTCTCATAAGACAGGCCATCCATTCCAGATATCAATATTGTAATTTACCACTAAACCACCTCCAATATATTTATAACCTTCCTTAAATAAGAGACTACAACTTTGCACAATAATTGAGATATGCCTTTATCAATATCTTGTATAACTAAAACATAGCACTTTTTGTGTTCAACACCTTTCATAATAAAAGAAAGCATTCTGTTAACCTCCTTAATTACCTGAAAAACTTGCAGACTATCTTTTTTTAAATTCATGCAGTAGCATGCTTAGATCTTGCCACACTTAGGAATTTGTAGTTGTTCTCCATTTAAATAACCACTTGCTTTTTTATATTTTTCCTGCTAAAGTAAATAATTTTGAATATTTTCCCACATTATACTTCATTTACTCTTCTTGAAGCATTGGGTTTTACCTGCCAATTGGACAGTCAGGGAGACATCTCCATTGTCTCTACCAAGGATGGTCCATTGAAACATGTCACTCAGGCAGTGCTTGGGTCACTGGAATCAAGTCCCACACAGGGCAGGTTCTATCTAATGACCACTTCCAGTCAATCAGCAGCTGCCCTCAGCAGAAGCTATGGAAAAGCATCCCCAGAGTGCCAGTATCATGGAGAACCCAAGCAAAAGACAATTGATGCAGAGGTCAAAGTCCTCAGCTTAAGGATCATGGAGAGAGGCGTCATGGGATTGAGAAAAAAGGGCAGGAGTTAATTCATAGTCAGCAATCCCCAACCTACTGTCCACTTTCTGGATCAAGTACCTGAGAGCATTTGATTGGGATCCACCAGCACACGTTGAGACATGATACAGAGCTAGGTTTTAACTGCTATCACACTGAATGGTAACAAAGCTTCCTGCAGCTTGGTTAATCCTAGTAATGGCAGAATGAGGTCCGTAATTAGAACTTTATTGGACCCAAGACCTTCGATTGATAACAAGGTGTAAAGGGTGACTGTGAACCTTCCTGTCCAGAACCTAATTCAGGTTGAGACAGGAAAATGGCAGCGTTTGTGTTCGCCACCACTGACATTGTTAAGTGGAACAAGGATTTGAATCTGTCAGATCCCAGCAAATTGCTCTCTTAACATCTGTTGCAGAGAGTCACATTTAATAAAGTCTGTTAATGTCCAATCACTGAATCTAAAGCTGATCTGACAACAGGTTAGAAATGCTAACCAGATCCACAAAACCAGAGACATTTGGCAAATAGTATCTAAGGTGAAGCCCAGTGGTAATGCAGCGGTGACAGATGAAGAATGGGGCTAGCCTAATGATCCAAATATAGAAGTGGTATAAAATCCTAGGAGTTGCCCAGTGGCAGGATAATGTTGCAATTGAAGGAAATCAGGGCCCATTACGGCACCAGACTGTGGAGTTGAAAACCCTGTACAATGTTGACAAAGCACAGAAAAAGCACACAGCACAGAATGAACCAAGCTGCAAATACATCAGTTGGCCACAATGAGTGATTCATTACCATAGATTGGAGGTCTTTACAAGAATGAGGTAAACAAGCTATCCAGGGAAAAATATATGGTTACATCCAAATTGGATTGTGCCAATATTGTACTGTCAGAAATTATTCATGTTCATTAATAACAATGGAAGTTAACAACTGAGTGTTGTCAACAAAATGTGGAAACATCTAAATGCTTTTTCAGTTAACAAGTAGACACTATAATTATAGAGGTTTAGAGATGAAAAACATCTTGGAGAAACTAAAAGTCAAGCATTAAAGGGAGCTCAAAAATGTTAGAAGTAAATTATATTTGGATCAGTCTAAATAGTCTAAATACCCTAAATAGATTGCTAAATGCCTGACTGTTGGTCATCACAAAATGCTATCAATCCTTAGAGATAGAGAATGAACAGATTACAGAAAGTTTCCCCAAGTCCTATACAAAGATAGCCATTTTTAAAAATACATTCATGGCATTTGGGTGTCGCTGACTAAGCTACCATTTATTGCCCAGTCATAGCTGCCCTTGGGAACATATGGTGGGTCGCCTCCTTGAAGCAACAGACCTTTTGTAATCGGTTAAGAAGGGAGCCCCAGGAATCTGACCACGAGACACTGAATGAATGGCAATATATTGTTAAGTCAATGATCATGAATAGCATGGAGAGGAACTTGCAGATGGTGGTGTTCTGCTGCTGTTGTTGTCATGTGTTTGGAATTTGCTGTCAAAAGAAACTTAGTGAATTTCTGAAGTGCATCTTCAAGACAGTACACTCTGCTGCTGTTGAGCATCAATGTTGGAACAAGCGTATCTTTGTATACATGGGGGCAATCAAACAGGCTGATTTGTCCTCAATGGTGTTCAAACACAATTGACATAGTAAGAAGTTACCCTTGTGGCCTGGGATTCCAATGGCTTGACATGGCGATCTTGCAGTGGTACTGTCTTTTTCCAAACCTAAGAGCCCAGGAATTAAGCTAAGTTGGACTTTATTTTATTTTTAAAATGCTTCCCTATCAATGCCTTCTGTTATTAATATAGGCAACATGGTGGAGTGACTTAAATACTTTTCTTTGTATTTTTGGATAAAAAAAAAACAAGTGACAATAAATGACTATTCTATTCCTTTACTGCCATTTTCAGAGCTCAAAGCTCACAGCGAATTAGTAACTGTGAAAAAAAATATTCTGCTACAGTCAACGGATGATCATTTTATATTTGAAAAATACTGTGTGGGGAAGGAGAACAAAATATTGAAGAGAATTTGCAGAAAACTGTCATGAAAAAGCAAGTTTTTGTTAATGACAACGATCACCTGCAGAATTATGATGAAGTTTCAAAGAATGGATTAGAAATAAATGGGATTGAAAATGCAGAACTGAAGCCCTAAACAGTCCAAATATACGACTGAGATTAAGTCCAGCGGGCAAGTGATATATTCTGAACATTTCGCTCTTGAGAGAGAAATTCCTACTTGAGCAGTGGAGAAATCCTCATTGCTTCTTTTCCAGAATTGCCTTCAAACTGTTCTTCATTTTTCTTTTCGCCAACACATTATATCCCTGGCTCAGAGTGCACTGTGGATGGACATGAGAGGGAGACTTTGAGTTCATCACCTTCCTCTCCAAGAATGGTTTGATTACTAGAGGGCTTTCTCTTTAATCAGTTTTTCCTTTACTGTTTTTCTCTGCAGAACAATGCTGGAACCAAAGTTTGTAAGAAGCATCCATTCCCCTGAGTGTGGAACCATAGAACTGCAATGCTGCACTGATTTTGATTCCTGTACATAGACACGGAACGTACCGAGGGATAGCCTTATGTTCTAAACAAGTGGCAAGGTGCATACACAAGAGGAAACCGGAAAAAAAACCATCCTGGAAAGGCTTGATCCAGGATGCAACATGAAATTACTCAATGGTCTCAGAAAATCCAGGATGTCTGGTCACACTGATGGTAACCAACAGCACATTCTCTTTACTTTGTTTATTTTAGGTATATGTTCTTAAATTGTGCACTGAGGCCACACCAGAAATACATGGCGTGAAATGAGCTCTTCACACAAAAGCAACCCTGTAATGCCAGAGAACTGGTTGATGCAAAGCCAATGAGTTATTCAGTTAGGACCGAGCATTACATACACAACTTGGATCTCATGATTTTCGATGAAAAGCTAAATGTTCAACATTAAAATTGTACACAGGTCTTGAGGTTAGGGATTGACAATACAAACTCTGGGATGTATGCCAAGCATTTCAGAGAACGTATTTGTTCCTTGAAGAAACAATTGACAGACTTTATTTGGAAATCTAGATGCGGAAGTCCAGCAAATTTGGGGAAAAATACTCCTGCTTGACTTTAGCAGTTTTATTGGATGTTTTTGACATGCAGTCATCATAGCATCATCACTGCTCGATTTTTTTTAGATTAGACTAGATTACTTACAGTGTGGAAACAGGCCCTTCAGCCCAGCAAGTTCATATCAACCCGCTGAAGTGCAACCCACCCAGACCCATTCCCCTACATTTACCCCTTCACCTAACACTACGGGCAATTTAGCCTGGCCAATTCACCTAACCTGCACATTTTTGGATTGTGGGAGGAAACCGGAGCACCCGGAGGAAACCCATGAAGACACAGGGAGAGTGTGCAAACTCCACACAGAGAATCGCCTAAGGCAGGAATTGAACCCGGGACTCTGACGCTGTGATGCAGCAATGCTAACCACTGTGCCACCGTGCCACCCATAATCATAATTTATTATAGCACATTGAGGAGATGGTCGGGATGGAAATGATAAGCTTGTACAGTTTGATTTACAGTTCTAAGTGGTTGTTAAAGAAATAGCTTGCCTTGATGCAGGGAAATGAAGACACTGTATTTGAGGGGTTTAAATGTATTGAATGAGTTTATCTTACGTGTATTGAAGTATGTTATAGATCATTCAATTTAATTTTATCTGAGCATGCTCGGTGTGAATTCCAAAGGAAGGACTAGAGGAAAAGGGGAGTGGAGGGGAAAACACGAGTTGGCACAGGGGATATAATGGTCTACAGGAATAGTTGGGGACATGTAAGGGAGTTTGGGGCTGAGCGTGGGAAGATGCTGGTATGGAAGACATGAGAAGCATTTATTAACATCGGGATAGTTTTAGGGAGGTGAGAGGGTGAAGGCTAAGGCTCCCAATATTTAACAAAATAACTGTGACAAAGTGCCAAGGAATTGAGGCAAGGCTTTTAACTAGTATGGAGAAAGTGAGGACTGCAGATGCTGGAGATCAGAGACAAAAAGAGTGGTGCTGGAAAAGCACAGCTGGTCGGGCAGATCTGACATTTTGGGCATAGCCTTTCTACTGTACTTTGGCAACTAGCAATTTCTGTGCCCATCTTCAGTGTGTGTCAATGGCAGTGAGCAACATTCAGGGTATTTATTCCTGAGAAGGGTGCATTGCATTGGGAACTTTTCCAACTTGAGTAACCTGCTGAATGGTGAAAGGCTTTTTCCCTTTTTTGAGTATCAGATGCTTCTTCACAAAATCCTTGTTAGGGAGCAGTACATTACAACTCTGATGTAATTAACTTATGGACAAAATCATGGAAAAGGGGAATGGTGACAAGACAGAGTTACAGCACCATCCAAATGATACCTGAACAGCATTCATTTTCATGAGGCTGTTAGAGAATTTATTCATAAAAATTAGCTATCTATGATAGGTACCCGTCAGCCAGTTCTCTGAGACAGATAACTTTGTATTGCGTTTCAATGGCATCTCAGTCTCCTTTCCCAGCATAATGGAATTGATAGTTGTCAATAGATATTTAAATTAGCTAACCCTGCAAATTTTAGCAGAATGCCTGCTGAATAACCTGTACAGCGCAGTCTGGTGACAGAGGGTCAAATCTTGTAAATTGCCCTGTGAATTACCCACTGTGGTTTAGCACCTAGAGTACTGCAGTCAATTCAACCCCATTGTGAACAGCTGGCTACTAAGTCATAGCCATCGTGATAAAGATTTGTAGTCCATGTGGCTATCCTTCAATCAATACTTCCCTTGGCCTGATAAGTTGATTCATACCTCTTAGAAAAGCTCTGCAATTGCTAGGGGCAAAGAAGAAAACAGCAAATGAATTATTCATAACGCAAGCCATCCTTTGGACTGGTTTCCACAAGATGTTATTTGTGCCTTTGTAGCAGCAAATGCATTGTCAATGTCTTGTTCATTACTTTATAATGACATTTTGTTTTAGAAATTTATTTAAATTGGATTTATCTAGATCTGGTAAAATTATAAACAATGCAGAGATAAACGAAGCAGTGGTAACATCCAAAGTTATTGTTTCCCTCTGTGGTGTTAAATGTACTTGACATGTCTTATGATTAATACCTTAGATACTAAAAAGGTAGTGAAATATGTGATCTCCAGGCAATGAATCGAAGTCAAAATGAGAAAGGAAGCAATTTGTCTACCATCAATTTCGATCATTGCTGTTGCTTTCAATGTCACAGCTGTTGTATCAGGCAACTGCAGCACTCTTAATCTTATGTGAAATGATTGTCTACTTAATTTGCATTTTGTTATTGTCAGTAAACGTATACTTCAGGATGAAAAGATTTCCACAGGAGTCACATTTCAAAACGAAGATGAGCTTTGTGCAACTGCAAAAAACATCATAAACTTTAATGTTGATTTAGTCATTAGTCATAAATCATTTAAATTTAACTTTCTACTGGATCTTAGCATATTTTATATTTTACACATAATGTTTGGTCTTCAGATAGCAATGATTTACATTCATGCAAATGTACAATATTTGTAGTGCCTATGAATCACACTGAAACTAGAGATATCTATATTCAGTATAGTGCCATTAAATGTGTCCTTGCATTTCCTGGCTTGCACTGTCAACTTAGGTCATGATAATTTGCATCACTGGGTGAGTTTCTCTTTGGGAAGGTTGGAAAAAGAAGACAGCACTGTTTCTGGATCTCAAACCCAACACTGGATAAAGGAATTAGAAACTAATTAGAAAGAGCAGGAATAGGCTATTCAGCCCTTCAAGCCTGCTTCGCCATTCAATATGATCATTGCTGATCTTCTATCCCACCAAAACCTAAAAATGTATTTGTCTCAGTCATGAACATATTCAATGAGTTGGCCTCTACAATTTTATGGG
The DNA here is from genome assembly GCF_020745735.1 of Hemiscyllium ocellatum. Taxonomy (NCBI): domain Eukaryota; kingdom Metazoa; phylum Chordata; class Chondrichthyes; order Orectolobiformes; family Hemiscylliidae; genus Hemiscyllium; species Hemiscyllium ocellatum. The sequence continues at coordinate 77,286,672 of NC_083407.1, read as the reverse complement.
AAAGAAAATTTTACAGGCTCACTACTATCTGAGTGATGAATGTTTTCCTCATCTCAGTCCCAGATGGTCTACTCTATATCCTAAGACTATGTCCCCTGGTTCTAGATTCATCAACCATGGAAAACATCCTCCATGCATCTAATCCACCTGACCCTGTTTGAATTGTAAAATGTTCTATCAGATATCCTCATATCTTTGCAAACTCTATTGAACACAGGCCCAGTTAAATCAATCTCTTCTCACACGGCATTTCTGCCATCCTTGGTATCAGCTTCGTGAACTCCTTTCTTAGGTAAGGTAACCAAAATGGCACACTCCTACTGATGAACTCAAATCCTCTTTCAAGGGCAATAGACCATTTGCCTTCCTATTTGCTTGTTGCATCAACCTGCCTACTCTCATTGACTGGTGTACAAGGACACCCGGATCCCTCTGAACAGGTACATTTTCCAACACATTACCATTACAGACTTCCTTTCTGTTCCTCACAACAAAGTGTACAACTTTGCTCTCTCTGACAGATGTACTTGCCAGTAACCTCTGAGCAAGTCCAACTTAGAAATGCAAGTTGGTTGTCCCACTTTTTCAATACAATCCTCCAACCTTGGAATTGGATATGTATCAGTCTTTGTAACGGCATTGACTTTGCGATAGTCCACACATAACCGTTGGATAACATCCGGCTTTGGCACCATGACTGTGGGTGAGCTCCAGTCACTGTAACTCACTTTGATTATCTCCTTCTGAATCTGTGCCGACTTTAGAGGGCTATGTTGCTTAGTTAGAACAGCATCTCCTATATCTACATCATGCACAATTAAGTTAGTAATTCCCAGTTTATTTCTGCACATCACCCCATGTGATAGTAATAGGTCACTCAGGTCATTTTGAATTTCTTGTGGAAGGTAACTCAATAATTTAGCCCAATTTTTGACAACTTCCTCATTGTCCGATTTGATTTGAGGAATGTCCAATTTAGAATCCTCTGAACTTGGTTCTTCCTTCTGTGCTGTAATCATTAACACCTTCCCCTCTTGCTTTCCTTCCCTATCAGAACACCTTTTGAGCATATTCACATTACACACTCTGTGAGATTTCTTCCTGTCTGGAGTCCTTAGCAAGTAGTTCACCTCACTGAATTTCTTCTCAATTTGATAAGGTTCACTAAACTTTGCTTTTAAAGGCTCACCTGTCATTGGAAGTAACACCAATACCTTATCCCTAATTGCAAAATTGTGGATTTGTGATTTCTTATCCGCTTCCTGTTTCATTGTATGCTGTGGTACTTTTAAATGTTGTCTAGCCAATTCTCCAGCTCTATTTAATCATTCTCTAAAATTTGACACAGAGTCCAAATGGATGGTTTCTGAATTCTGACTTATTAATTTCTCCTTAATCAGTTTTAATGGTCCTCTTACTTCATCCAAAAAATAATTCAAATGAACTGAGTTGGTCGATTCATTCGGTGTATCTCTGGTCACTAAAAGTACAAACGGAATTCCCCTATCCCAATCACCTGGATAATCCTGACCATAATCCCTCAACATGGTCTTCAGAGTTTGATGTCATCTATCTAGCGCTCCCTGTGATCCCGGATGGTCTGCAATAGATTTGAGTTGCTTTATTTCCAAGTTATCCATAACCTCCTTGAATAGTTTGGATGTGACGTTTGATCCTTGATCTGACTGGATCCCTATTGGCAGTCTATATCTTGTAAAAAAATGTAAGTAATTCTTCAACAACCCTTTTCGCTGTGATGCTGCATAATGGGATTGCCTCTGGACATTTAGATTAGATTACTTACAGTGTGGAAACAGGCCCTTCGGCCCAACAAGTCCACACCGACCCGCCGAAGCGCAACCCACCCATACCTCTACCCCTACATATACCCCTTACCTAACACTATGGGCAATTTAGCATGGCCAATTCACCTGGCCCGCACATCTTTGGACTGTGGGAGGAAACCGGAGCACCCGGAGGAAACCCACGCAGACACGGGGAGAACGTGCAAACTCCACACAGTCAGTCGCCTGAGGTGGGAATTGAACCCAGGTCCCTGGCGCTGTGAGGCAGCAGTGCTAACCACTGTGCCACCGTGCCGCAGTGTTGACATTCATTATCATTAATAAATACCCATTACCACTTTTTGTTTGAGGTAGGGGACCAATGCAATCAATCAAGATTCTTGTGTAAGGCTCCTCAAATGCTGGAATAGGTACTAATGGTGCAGGTTTTATTACTGCCTGTGGTTTTTTGATTGGCTGACATGTATGATACATCTTTGTGTAGTTCAGGCCAGTAAAATATCTTTGTATTTTAGCCTGTGTTTTCCTCACCACTAAATGACCTCCAAGTGGTAGCTTATGCACCACTCGAAGCACCTCCTTTCTATACCCTACTGGCAAAACAATTTGATGAATCTCTGCCTATGTCTCATTTGCTTGAATGTGTGATGGTCTCCATTTCCTCATTAAGACATCATTTGTTCAGTAATAACACACAGGAATGCATTCAATTTCTGTCTTTGTAAATGCCCTTTGATATAACTGTTTCGACTCCTCATCTTTCTGCTGAAATTCAATCAGCTGAGTAGAGCTAAAGATGCTTGCATGTTTACATTTCTGCTCCTTCTCTGTTCCACTTACCTGGTCAAATAAAGTTTTAGATAACACTAGGTCAGCTTCCTTATCTGTGCCTTTTGATTTCCCCCGCATCTGTGATCTTGTGATCACACAATCAGGGAAAATTCCTAGATAAACATTCTCCACATCTTCAGTTGCCTACATCTCCACTGGCTTTTCAGCTAGAGTAGGCAGCTGCCTACTGGTGAATCAGCGATATCATTTACAAGGACAAATTGTATTCCTAGAGCTGAGAGTTTGTCCTGTACTCCTACCACAAATTCTCCACTCTTCTCTGGACTCTCTAGCCTCACTTTACATAATTGAGCACTTCTTGTCTTACCATGAATTCCTGTTATCAGTACCTTCTCTGGCAATGGTCTCTCAGCAGTGCATATCTCCTTATCCTTCAGCATTACACACTGAGAGAATCCCATGTCCCTTAATATTGTAACCTCCTTACTTACTGCTCCTGGCCTATGTGAATAAGCTTGAGCCTTGTATTTATATTTTTAAGCAGATCTGGTATTTCTTCCTTAATCAACCTCTGATCATCTGGTACACTCTGGGAGTTGTCTAAATTCCCTTGTGCTTTTTGTCACGAATCCAACAAAACTTCCAGCCTTGTCTGGCTTTCTTCCATCTGGCTTTCTCCTGGCCCACCAACACTGTGATTTTATGTGCCCCACTTTATTACAATGAAAACACTGGAGCTTTTTAATTTATTTGTCTTCCCTTAAATGTTTCTTATTTACCTTGTGGTGCGTTATCCTCATGATCTTCACTGAGATCTACCTTTCCTTTTCCACGTAAGGATTTCTCTTTGCCCCAATTCCATCCCTCATGAACTGAAATTGATTCTGGAAGCCAAACCGAGTGTTATGGACCAGCTCATAATCATCAGTCACTTCAGCTGCTAACTTGCTGTTTTAACTCTCTGCTCTTCCATATGAGTTTGCACTATTTCAGGCAGTGAATTCTTGAATTCCTCCAAAATAATTACCTCTCTAAGGGCACCATAGGTTTGCTTGATTTTCAAAGCTCTATTATCCATCCACTGAAATTATTCTGTTTGATCCTCTCAAACTCAGTATAGGTTTGATCAGGGTCTCTCCTTAGATTCCTGAAACATTGTTTAAAATCTTCTGGTACAAGCTCAAATGCACATAAAATGGCTTTTTTTCACCTCCCCATACTCCCCAGATACCTGCTCTGATAGGGATTTGAATACCTCACTAACCCTACCTACAAGTTTTGTTTGAATCAACAAAACCCACATTGCCACTGGCCACTGCATTTGTTTAGCCACCTTTGAAAATGAGATGAAAAAGGCTCCTACATTTTTCTCATCACAGATGGCAATGTTTGAATATACATAAACATTTTCTCACTGGGCTTCTAACTACCACGGGCTCACTCCCTTTCTCACCAAGGTTACCTTCAGCCTTTATCTCCAGACTTTTAAGCTGACTTTCCTTCTTAAGTGTCAGTTTATGAAGTTCAAAAGCTTTCTCTTTATCTTTCTCTGCTCTCTCTTTTTCCCCTCTCTTCTGCTTCTAATTGTAACTCAAACGGTTTCATTTCTGCTGCCCTTTCCTTATCTCTCACCTCTAACTCAAGCTGCTTCATTTGCAATTGAATTCTTGCCATCTCTATAGATTCTGATGGCTTCTCCAGCAAGTTTAAACACTGACAGCTACTGATGTAATTATCTCTCCTTTCCTCATAGAAGCAGCCAGTTCCAATTTCAGCTTCTCTGTTAATTCTTGCAACTTGGTCTTATTCATTTTTTGCAAAACTTCCAAAGTCACTGCATCCACATCCAGAAAATGTTTGTCAACTGAAAGAGCCATTCATATCCGAAGCTTTGTCTACTCAACCAAACCAACACCCGAAATAAAGACAATAGAACCTACCACTCGCTGTTTAAAATCCCGCAAAGAGCCCCAATCTGTTATGGACTAAGTCAGACCACTCCATACATTCTTAAGCAGGCAGCCTCAGACCATAACTTTGCAATTTGTTTCAGGAAGTGTACAGTGAAAATTATCTGGATAATGTTAGCTAGGTTGACGACTGGATGTTAAACCAGACAAAAATTTATTCACAAAATTACACAATGAATCACAAAGAACAGAATAAACAACCCCTATAAAACTCAACCTATCCAACTAGACTTAGTATTGCTTTTCCGAATATACATAACAGTCCCAATGAGCAAACTCCCTTTAAAAAACAGTATAAATGGAACACATGCTTACAAGTTGAAATTGAGAGGCAGAAAAGAGAGTTTCCACACAGCTCCCTATTGAACTTCCCAGTTCAAGATTGAAGTAAAACTGCTCAGCTCAGCTCAACTAGAGAGCTGACCACTTCCCCTTCATTTTACAGGTCACTTCTAAAACATGACCACTTTGGCCTGAAGTCTCATCTGTTTACATACAAACAAAAGGCCTCTCAAAATCCTTTTCATCTCTATACCAAACCAGACTAATCGGAGCCTGGCCTGGTTTATTTCCCCTCTGAAAAAAATTAAGGACAGTGTCCCCTTGAGCCAAGGAACAGCGTTTAGGAAGAAAAGGGTAGTTTTGTGACACCATTCCTGCTTTATTTTTGTACCAAACAGGAATGATTAATCACTACAATTCATGTACACATTTAAATTGCAAGCATTGCCTCTCCACTGTCAGCCCCTTTAATAAGGATCTACAACCCATCCTTGTCAACTCATGCCTTATACTCTCGTACTTTCGTTTATTTAGAGTCAAGACCTTAGTTTCAGATTTTACTACCTCACACTCCAACTTCAGGAAGAACTGTAACATTCTATGGTTCTTCTTCTGCAAGGGAGCCCACACAGCAAGATTGTTAATTATTTATTTCTCATTGAAGAGTAGGAAGTCTAGGAAGGCCTCTTCTCTGAGTGGTTTCTCAATGCATTGGTCTAAAAAGCATCGTGTACACACTCCATGAAATCCTCCTCCACATTACTATTGCTAATTTGGTTTGTCTAGTCCAAATGTAAATTAAAGTGACTTGTGATTACAGTTATACCGTTATTGCATGTGTATCTGATTTCTCCTCTCATGCCTTCCCTTACATCCCCACTACTGTTTGGATGATTAAATGCAATCCCCAACAACATCTCTCGCCCCTTGGTGTATTTTATTTTATCTCTACTATACAGATTCCATGCTGTGACTTTCAAGGCTGAAAATGTGTTGCTGGTTAAAGCACAGCAGGTCAGGCAGCATCCAAGGAACAGGAAATTCGACGATTCGGGCCAGAGCCCTTCATCAGGAATGAGGAGAATGTGCCAGGCAGGCTAAGATAAAAGGTAGGGAGGAGGGACTTAGGGGAGGGGTGATGGAGATGTGATAGGTGGAAGGAGGTCAAGGTGAGGGTGATAGGTTGGAGTAGGGTGGGGGCGGAGAGGTCAGGAAGAAGATTGCAGGTTAGGAGGGCGGTGCTGAGTTGAGGGAACCAACTGAGACAAGGTGGGGGGGAGGGGAAATGAGGAAACTGGAGAAATCTGAGTTCATTCCTTGTGGTTGGAGGGTTCCCAGGCGGAAGATGAGGCGCTCTTCCTCCAGCCGTCGTGTTGTTATGTCCTGCCGATGGAGGAGTCCAAGGACCTGCATGTCCTCGGTGGAGTGGGAGGGAGAGTTAAAGTGTTGAGCCACGGGGTGGTTGGGTTGGTTGGTCCGGGCGTCCCAGAGGTGTTCTCTGAGGCATTCCGCAAGTAGGCGTCCCATCTCCCCAATGTAGCGAAGGCCACATCGGGTGCAGCGGATGCAATAAATGATGTGTGTGGAAGTGCAGGTGAACTTGTGGCGGATATGGAAGGATCCCTTGGGGCCTTGGAGGGAAGGGAGGGAGGAGGTGTGGGCGCAAGTTTTACATTTCCTGCGGTTGCAGGGGAAGGTGCCGGGAGTGGAGGTTGGGTTGGTGGGGGGTGTGGACCTGACAAGGGAGTCACGAAGGGAGTGGTCTTTGCGGAACGCTGATAGGGGAGGGGAGGGAAATATATCCCTGGTGGTGGGGTCCGTTTGGAGGTGGCGGAAATGGCGGCGGATGATACGTTGTATGCGGAGGTTGGTGGGGTGATAGGTGAGAACCAGTGGGGTTCTGTCTTGGTGGCGGTTGGAGGAGGGGGGCTCAAGGGCGGAGGAGCGGGAAGTGGAGGAGATGCGGTGGAGGGCATCGTTGATCACATCTGGGGGGGGGAGTCTGCGGTCCTTGAAGAAGGAGGCCATCTGGTCTGTACGGTATTGGAACTGGTCCTCCTGGGAGCAGATGCGGCGGAGACGAAGGAATTGGGAATATGGGATGGAGTTTTTACAGGGAGCAGGATGGGAGGAGGTGTAGTCCAGGTAGCTGTGGGAGTCAGTCCAACATTATTCCTCTTTGTTACATTGATTTTATCCTTTATTAACAATGCTTCTTCTTTTTGCCTTTATCCTTTTTCTTTTAGTTTTTCCTTCCTAAATAAGGAATACCTTGGATATTCCATTCACATCCTTTGTAACCCTGTAGCCATGTCTCAGTAATCACAACTGATTACATCTATTTGGGCTGATAGTTCTACTTTATGGCAAATAGTCCTCTCATTTCCACAAAAAGCCTTTAGACTAGTCTTTTCAACCTTGCCAGTAATCTTAGCTTTTTTTGCACTACAGACTTCTTTGTATCTTTCCCTTGTTTTTTTTTCGTTCATTCTAGTTTCAACCTGCCCTGACAACACAGGGCAAACTGCCCTGCAAAGGAAATCTGTCCTGGTCCTGCCTGGACACAATCTGTACTGCTTATCTCATCTTCCCCAGAAATTATCCCAATTTTCCAGGAATCTGAATTTCTTCCTCCTACACTATTTCTCCAGCCACATAGTCATCTGGTATGTTCTGTCACTTTCACTCTCGCTAGCATGTGGCGTTGTTGGTAATCCTGAGATTACTACCTTTGAGGTCTGATTTCTAATTTACATCCTGATTTTCTGTTTCATGCATGTATGGCATCATCATTTTTTTTCAAATTCATGCATGTATGTGCCAGTATGTGCCACGACCACTGGCTGTTCATCCCGCCCCTTCAGCTTGCCCTGCAGCTGCTCCGAGATACCCTTGACCTTGGCACCAGGGAGGCAACATACTATCCTGGAGTCTCTACTGTGGCCACAGCGGTTCCATTCTGGTCCCCTTAGTATTGAATCTCCTATCAATGCCGCCCTGCCACTCTTCTTCCCCTCTGTTCTCCAGAGCCACCCGTGGAGACATGGACTTGGCTCCCTCTGCTATCCTCTAAGAAGCCATCTCCCCAACAGTATCCAAAATGATATATCTTTTAGAGAGGGAGGGAATGGTCCTACTTGGTCTCCTGCTTGATTTCCTCTCCTCTGCCTGGTTCTTTACCCATTCCCTTTCTGCCTGTTCCATCTTTACCTGCAGTATGACCACCTGAGTGAATGTGCTGGCTGCAACAATCTGAGCTTTGCAGATGCTCCACAGTGAGTGATCCAATCCATTTGCACCAGCTCTGTAATGCAACTAGCCAGTAGTTGCAGCTGGAACTCATTCTTGCACACATGTCGCAGGAGGAGAATATCATGGGTCTGAACTCAGATTCCGTGACTTCCTTTTAGATTAAGCTTGAAAGAATGATCATTATTTTTGGGACCTGTTTCACTTCAAACACTCCCACTGCAATGCAAAGTCCTTGCCCTGCGGATTAGAATGTGGAAGTGCTGGTGTTGGGCTGGGGTGGACAAAGTCAAAAATCATACAACATCAAGTTATAGTCTAGAAGATCATAAGACATAGGAGCAGAAATTAGGCCATTCAGCCCATTGAGTGTGCTCTGCCATTCAATCATGGCTGACAAGTTTCTCGACCCCATTCTCCCACTTTCTCCCTGTAACCCTTGATTACCTTGGTATTCTAGAACCTATCTATCTCAATCTTAAATATATTTAATGACCTGGACGCTAAAGCGTTCAGTATCAATAAATTCTATAGATTCACCACTCTCTGGCTGAAGAAGTTTCTTTTTATTTTAATTCAAAAAGGTCTTTCCTTTATTCTATGGCTGTGCCCTCGGGTCCAATCTCTCCTATAATAGAAACATCTTTCTAACCTCTACTCTGTTCAGGCCATTCAGTATTCTGTATGTTTCAATTAGATCTCCTCTTATCCTTTTAAACTCTATCGAGTATAAACCCAGAGTCCTCAAACGTTCTTCATATGTTAAGCTTTTTATTTCTGGGACCATTCTCATGAATCTCCTCTGAACACACAGTCCATGGCCAGAACATTCTTACTGAGATATGGGGCCCAAAACTGTACACAATACTTCAGGTTTATTGAAACCGCCAGCTCTCAGAGCCTCTGCTCCTTCCTCAAGCAGCTAGTGAGAGAGAATACATCGAACACTGAATTTATAAGTAAAAGATCAAAGGCTCATATAACTTCTGCAAACCTGGATGGCTATTAGGTCTTATAATCTGTTAGAGTGGAGGTGCAGGTTTCGATTGATTAATTTGTAAATCCCAGAATTCCTTTCAAGTCACTGCCCCATGATAATTTCAGGTTTTATCAAAACAAAGGTGACACCCCAGGTCAGACAATGCATTTTCGGTGGGAGGTCATGTTTCAAATCTGTTTGTATCTCAACCTGGAGCCAGATTGGTTTCATATTCAAAGTAGGAATTTGTAAAATGCCACATTAACTGACTGTCTACAGATTGTGTGCTTTTTGAACAAAATAGAATGTGTCTGCAAATACAAATTTGGAAATGCAAATTCACCCCATGGTGTGTGTGTGTGTGTGTGTGTTATTGAGAGGGAGTGTGTGGGAGTGTCAGGGAATATAAATGTGTGAGAGTGTGTGTGCTTGAGAGAGAGTGCATAATTCTGTATCTGATAGATTCTCTCTCACTAGCTACCTAAGGAAGAAGCGGGAGCTCCGAAAGCTTGTGGTTTCAAGTAAACCTGTTGAACTATAACCCAGTGTAGTGCGGTTTTTGACAAAGGATTAGGAGGCCAAGCTTTAAGCCTTAACTTTAAATCATGTTACTTTTATTAGCTTACCAAGTTGGTCTCAACCTTCACAGATAAAACCATTTACAGCTATTTGTTGAAAACTTACAGCACTTTATAGACAATCCCCAATAACAGCTTCTTACCAAACTCTGAACTTCCAGTTTTCCTGAGAGGTCACTTTTTTTTTACTCCATTTCAAACTCAGCACTAACTGCTTCCTCACAGGTCCCAGTGCCTCTCCATCTCCCAAAGTAAGTAGTGTAGACCTCACATCTCAGCCATAATTTAAATCTTCCTGTTCTGCACTGGTCCCTTACAGTTCCTGCTGCCTCTCTCACTCCTCAGGTAACCTTCCAAAAATTCAATTCTTCTGCCAATGAGCTTATAGATTTTCTGAGAAAACACATAACAGACTTGAGTGGGGAGCTATAGGTCATGGTATTTATAAAGGGGCAGTAGTAGTGTGGATAACAAATTGGCCAAAATGATAGGAAACAGATGGATATTCAGGGTTTGCATAAGGATTTGTAGCTGGGGTACTGGTTGCCACAATTGTGGGTATGTTCACTGAGCTGGGAAGTTGATTTGCAGATGTTTCGTCCCCTGTCAGGCAACTAGCAATCCACATCAACGAACACCAACTAGCCACTAAACGCCACGACCAGATGTCCCGAATAGCCACACACAGATGACACGGACAACACAATGGTCAAAGGACAAGCTAAACAGAGGATAGCCAGAGAATTTCTAGAAGCATGACACTCATCTACAGACCCCATCAATAAGCACATCGACCTAGACACAATAGTCCGGCCACTACAACGAACAACCGGAAGCAGCAACCGGAAGCAGCAGGAAAGGAACGAAGTAAACTCCAGAAGACAAAGCACAGCAGAGCTTCACAGGAGACTCTAAAGCCCTGAAGATGTCACTTAGACAGAGGATGAAACGTCTGCAAATCAACTTCCCAGGTCAGCGAACATACCTGCAATCATGGTAACAGATGATATTTGTGAATGGATATTTGTTGAGTGGAGCAAGCTTAGTAGTGGAGTTCCCCAGGTGTTGGTCTTGGGACCCTTGTTTTTCCTAATGTATGTTAATAATCTAAATCTTGGTTTGCAGGGGACAATTTCAAAGTTTTCAAATGACACAAAACTTGAAAGAACTATAGACTATGAAGAGTAGTTCATAGGACATTGACACCTTGATGGGGTGAGTAGTTATATGACAGATGAGATTCAGTGCAGAGAAATGTAAGGTGATGGATTTCGATAGGAAGAACATTTAAAGGCAAGATAGAATTGAGGATACAATTCTAAAACAGGTGCAGGAGCAGAGTGTATGTGAACACAGATCATTGATAGTGGCAGGACAGGGTAAAGAACAGTTAATAGAGCATATAGGGTTCTCAGGTTTATAAATTGTGATCTATTTGGATTAACAGAAGGCCTTTGACAAGGTGCCTCAAGGATGCTGCTAATTAAGATAAGATGCCATGGTGTTAGGGGTAAGGTACTAGCATGGATAGAGGATTGGCTGACGAGCAGAAGACAGATTTGAGATAAAGAGATCTTTTTCAGATGGCAGCTGATGAATAGTAGAGTTCCACAGGAGTCAGTGTTGTGACCACAACTGTTCACATTATACAGTAAAGAACTGGACAAAGGAACTTCAGACTTTTTGTTGTTAAGTTTGCAGATGCCATAAAAAATAGGTGAAGGGACAGGTAGTGCTGAGGATGCAGGGAGGCTACAGAAGGAATTGGACAAGCTAGGAGAGTGGGCAAAGAAGTTGCAGATAGAATACAATATGGGAAAGCATGTGGCTATGCATTTTGCTACGAAGAATAGAGGCATTATTTATCTTCTAAATGGGGAAAAGCTTCAGAAATCTGAAGGACAAAGGGACTTAGGAGTCATAGTTCAGGTTTCTCTTAACGTTAACACATAGGTTGAATTGGCAGTTAGGAGGAAAATGCAATGTTAACATTCATTTCAAGAGGGCCATAAGAGTAGAAATGCATTGCAGAGGCTGTATAAAGTTCTGATCAGACCTCACTGGAATATTGTGAGCAGTTTTGGGCCACATATCTAAGGAAGGATGTGCTGGCATTGGAGGTGGCCCAGAGGATGTTTACAAGAATGATTGCAGGGATTAAGGTTTGTCATGTAAGGAGTGTTTGAGGACAGTGTGTCTATACTCAGTGGAGTTTAGAAGGTTGAGGGGGATCTCATTGAAACTTACAAACTGGAGGCATGGATTGAGTGGATATAGAGAACATGCTCCATTTGTAGGAGAGACTAGGGCAGAGCTTCTGAGTGAAAAAGCAACCCTTCAGAACTGAGACAAGGAGCAATTTCTTCAGTCAGGAGCTGGTTAATCTGTGGAAATAATTGCCACAGAAGACTATGGAGGCCAAGTCATTGAGTGTGCATAAGACAGAGATACATGGATTCTTGATTGGCAAGAAGATCATTGGGAGAAGGCAAGAGAATGGGATTAAGAAACATATCAAACACGATCAAATGGCAGAGCAAACATAAGGTGCCAAATGGCCTAATACTCCTTCTATGTCTTATAGTCCAGTAAGGGCATAGGGTACAAGAGTAATGAGGTGATGCTGACATTTTACAAGATATTTGTTAGACTTCATCTGGAGCATATGCATTGTCGTGGCACCATCTTAAAAGAAAGATGTGAATGCATTAGAGAGAGTGTAGAAGCAATTTACAAGAATGGCTCGAGGAATGAGAAACTTCTCTCATGAGGATAGATTGAAGAAATTGGGACTGTGTTCCTTGCAGAGATGAAAACTGATATCACTTTGATAGAGGTTTTCAAAATCATTACTAGACTAAATGCAGAAAAGCTGTTCCCACTCCTAAAAGAGAAAACAGCAGGAGGTTATGGATTTGAAGTGTTGTGAGTAAATCACCAAAGTTACCTATAATTTAGCTACTTATTAAGAAATCTCACAGACAACCAAGTACTGACACAATGATTTAAAGTTTACTGCATGTAGCAACCAAAATAAGACCCCTCAAGTTAGTGGATTAAGCCTCACAACTCGGTTTGGTCTTTACCTGAATAATGGTAGAATTTAGCCACAATTCCAATCAACAGTGTTTGTCTCTGAACATGTCCAGGACTCCATTCTTATGCAAAGTTGTTCTCTGGAGTTCTGCTAAGAGTGGTTTTAGTGCTGGATTCTTATACAGTTTTCCATCCTTCAGGTCCATGATGTAATATTATTGATGATTCTTTGGAGTCCTCTCATCCAAAACATTACTTATTGTTTTGGAGTCCTTGAGAATGAAACTTGCTTCTTTATTAGAAGTAATTTCTTTTTTCCTTGTTACAGTTGGCCTTAATTATCTGTTGGAAGATATAGCTTTCCTGCAGTTAACTCTTAAAATTCATCATCAGGGCAGTCATTTATCCTGGTAGTGTAAAACTGCCAGTTAGCAAGCAGGTGTCAAAACAGTTTTGTTCATATAGCTTTGACTCCCTCTTCTTCCAGAGATGGCTAATTGCTTTCAATTCCTGTATAAGTTTGTCCTTGTCCCTTAGCAGCTTATTCCAGGTGGAATTATTGCTGCTTCTTTCAACGTGTAACAATTTCTCTTTCAATCCGTGAATGTTTACTACCAAAGTTCTGAAGTTTATACCCCTATTACAAGAGTGACATGCAAATGAAATGTTTTCACACAGTGAATAGTTAGGGTAAAGAACACACTGCCTAAAAATGTGGTAGAGGCATGTTCAGCTGAGGCTGGATGATTACTTAGATAAAAATGGTTTGAGTGAAAAAAGGGGAATAGGAAGGGGGAAGATTAGCTCTCAATAATAGAATCATGCACTGCATGGTCTCCTCTGTATGGTAATGATTCTGTGATTTGTTGTTTTTGTTTCACCAAACAGGAGATTCCTCCCTGACCCACAGTCATGCATTGGGATTTTCAGGAAAGCATTGCCATTGATTGTCATGGAGACAGATCCTATAAGTTAGGATGGCAGGCCAGCTTTCGAAGCTGGAAGGCCAGGCAGAGCCCAGTCAGCACCTCTGGCTAATGCTGCCCCTATGTAGGCAGACAGGGTCTATGAGACCACCTGAAATCCTGGACCTTGCCCTCAGTCAGAAATTAGATACATGAAATAGACACTTAAACTGGCTCCACTGGTTCAGGAACTTGGAAATCAATCAGAAACTTCGAGTTGGCTTCTTTTAATTGGATTGAATTAGCCTGGATCAGTTCGCTGTTATATGCAAATTGATAATCCCTTTTGGGTCCCATCTCTCAACTCCAAAAGAATGATTTGGAGTTGAGATGGATTTGCTAAAATAGTATACCTAACCATCCCCTCTTGCTTCATATCCCACCCCTGGCACAAAACTCTTCCATCGTGTCCTTGCCAGAAATGATTTGAACGTAGCTCTTCTGTTTTTCATCCCTTTATCAAGTTCCTTTATCCATCAGAGATCAGTTCTACATCACTAAATGCAACTCACACCTTTTCTTCCCAGACTCTGTACATGTTAAGTTGGAGTCCCCTGTTCCCAAACCTGACTGTTGTATTTTAAGTTAAGTACTCCTTGACACACACAACAGTTAATCAACTCAAAGCTGATTCAAAGTAATGCAGTCTCACTTAATATGGTCCTATGATCCTGCCCCACTAGCTATCTGAAGGAGCAGTGCTTCAAAAGCTTGTACTTCCAAATAAACCTGTTGGACTATAACCTGGTGTTGTGTGATTTTTAACTTAACATGGAGACAGACTCCTTTAACTATGATTTGGAGATGTCGGTATTGGACTGGGATGTACAAAGTTAAAAATCACACAACACCAGGTTATAGTCCAACAGGTTTAATTGGAAGCACACTAGCTTTCAGAGCACTGTTCCTTCATCAGTGATATTCTCAAAGTGGATTTGCTGTTTAATGGTACAATAACTAAACTATTCTAGCTCACTGGTGGAAAATACAGCTTGCCAATCTTTTGGAACGCAGAATAGACACATTGTCATTCACCTTGATTTGATTTCAGCTTGATTTCCACTTTACTTTAGCTGATGTTCTCAACTGCTGGTTCTTTCATCACCTACTGCCAAATAATGTCCCTGCTGTAGATCTCTGACATTGATCAGATGAAGAGTCACATAATTCTGTGCTCAAGGCTGCCAATATACCACAGCTACAGGACATTTTCTGAGCAAAATATTTCAGTATTTATAACCATGATTCTCTGTGTAATTACAGACTTATCTTCCATTAAAGATGGATGATGAGGCTGAGTTTTAGAAGCTATTTTTCGATAAGAGAGATTAAGAATAAAGATTGAAAATGAGAGTAAAAGAAAAACAAAGAACCGCAAAGTAAGACTTGACTAGATTTGGATTACTCATTCAGAAGGAATAAAGTTGAGTTCAGACAAATGTGAACAAAATATTTGTAGTGGAATTTGGACTTAGACTGAAGTTACTGCAAGCAATGCTTGATTATTTTTAAACAATGTGCTATGTTTCAGTTCTACAAATTCAGGATGATAAAATAAACTTGTAGCAAGTAAAGGAGTCATTTCAGTAGTTTCATACAATCCCTGCCTTTCAAATGCAGATTTATAGCAGAGAGGAGACATTAAAGAACTATTGGAGCAAAAGCAAAATCTATTGAACATATTTCCCAATAATTTCAATCAGCAAAGCAAAACGGCAACATTTATATGTGAAAGCAATGATGAAGAAGTGATGCACTAATTGACTCATGTTAACTACACAATGTTACATTTTTATTTCTCTTGCTAAGATTACATTGGCTTGAACCTTCTGTTTGGGTCATAATTCATATTTCCAGTCCAGATCAGACAGATAGTTGCCTTCTTATACTTCCAGGATATGTCCATCCAGACCTCTGACACAACAAAGCAGTCTAGGAAACTAGCAGGTTGCATCAGAGTGGATCAGCATAGCCACCACTCCCCTTTTTTACAGTAATGACTGTGTTGTTCCAGTGAGTAAACACAGTTTAAAGGGCCCAACACAACTTTAACAATGACTGGGAGAAAGAAGATATGTAAAGTAAGCAGGCAAGGGGTAAGGTGACAAGTAAGCAAAAGGTTAGAGTGCCAGGTGGGTGAGAAAGTATGGTGCCAACAGACAGATGAGTGAGGTGACAGAATGGTAATGGAGTTGAATGGCAGTGGGCTAAGGCAGTAGAGTGTCAGATGGGTGGTAGGTGTCTGATGTTGTCAGGTGGAAGTTGGGTATTGGTATACAGTGCCTGGTGGTTGACAATGTAGAATGTCAATAACTGAGGGTGTAGTTCAGCAGGTGGATGAGGTGGTAGGGGTGGCAGATGGGTAGGTAAGAAGGTAAAATGGCGAGGTGTGTACAGTGATACAGGTGGCAGGTAAGTGGATGAGATGGTGATTAGATCACATATATGGGAGTGAGGTCATATTTTGGGTTGGAGGGTGATGTTTATTGGGGTAGAAGTGGGATTACTGGTGTCATGGTATGGATTTGGTCAGGTATCAATAGAGAAGCATTTGGCTGTTGGTACAATGTTTTTAGGAAACCATTGGGAGTGGAGAACTGGAATGTGGGTGAGGGGATACGAAATAGGCTGGATGAGGAGTAACGGTGTCATGTGGTTGAAGGGCTTGGGCCACTAGATATCCAGAGACCAGAACTATTATATATGTTAGGATAATAGTTCTCACATGGCCATTTCCCAAGGGAGGAGAGAGCAATATTAATAGTGAGTTATTAAGTTATCAACACCCTGCATTTAAAGCTTACTAAAAACTCAACCAGACTAAAAACTTAACTAGCTGAAAATATGTTGCTGAAAAAGCGCAGCGGTTAGGCAGCATCCAAGGAGCAGGAGAATCGACATTTTGGGCATGAGCCCTTCTTCAGGAATGAAGAAGCCCTTCTTCAGGCTCATGCCCGAAACGTCGATTCTCCTGCTCCTTGGATGTTGCGCTTTTCCAGCGACATATTTTCAGCTCTGATCTCCAGCATCTGCAGTCCTCACTTTCTCCTCAAAAACTTAACTAGACCAACTATATAACTACTGTGGCTCACAGAAAAGGCCAAGTAAGGAAAGTTCTGCAGCACAGCTCAGCTTCTCACTTTCCAAACCCTTTCCACCAACGGCAAGGTTTTAGTCAGGAGTGTGATAGAATACAACTCAACCTCCTGGATGGATGCTGCTCCAGCTACACTTAAGAAATTTGCCACTGTTCAACACAAAACAGACCCTCAACTGGCAGCTCATGCACCAGCTCAGACACTCACTCCCTCCACTGAAGAACAGTGGCAGTAATGTGCACCATTTACAAGGTGCATTCATCAAGGCTCACTCGATAGGATGTTACAAACTTGTGAGCTCTACCAACTATAATAGTAAGGGATGCAAATAAGTGGAGACACTACTATATGGATGTCCCCCACCAAGCCACACAGCATCCTGAATCAGAAATATATTACTGGCCCTTCATTGTTGCTGGGTCAAAATTATGGCACTCTGTTCCTAACCATAATTAAAGCATGAGAATTGAGTTGTGCTATTTCTCATGGTCAGTTACGTCAGTGTACCTTTAAGGGATACACTCATGATATCATCACTGTGTCATAGCACATGACCTGAGGGTATAAAGGTCTCAGATACCAGTTTACTTGAAGCATGATCTAACTTTAAAGATATGCAGGATCATTTTGGTACACAAATTAAAGGCAATGAAAAGGACGACACATTAATAAAAGAAAGAGGCCCAACTGTTGCTAATGCACATTTTATCTCTCAACAATGTGTAACTGTGTTGATCTTATTTGTTGAAGTTGTGATGAATGCATTAGTTTGGCAAGACTGTAACAAGTGAATAATTAACAGATTGATATTTGTAATGGCAATAACAGGGCATGGATTTTAAAACATTTAGATTGCCCTAATATTGTACAAAACCAAACAGTCTCTGGTACGCCTTAATCATATAAATATATTTAATATTACAGTTCAATAGAAATAAATAATTGAATGCTAGTTTTACAAAAAAAATTAAATATTAAATTGTGTAAGTGATACATATACCCTACAAGCCACAGAACTTGCTTACAAAAATGTCCAGTCATTCATGCAAACACTAACTTAGAAAAAAAAAGACCATATTGAAAGTGTTGGCATTGAGAAAGGCCTATTTACTCAATATGTTATGTACTTTATCTAATTGCTTCCATAAGTCTTCTTTTAAATTAATTTTCAATATTTCATCAATGCATTCTAACTTACAATCCATCCCTTCCCAAATTAAATTTCATAACAGGGAATTGAGAGGCAATTTATTGTCCAATGTCTGCCAATACTTTCTTCTAACCAGTTGCTAGTCAGTGCTTGTGATTGTTTCACAGTTGTGTCATCAGGTCATTTTCTTTATCTGCAGGGAAGATGTGAGTTTGGAAATTAAGTCAGGAACTTCTATCTAAAACTCTAACAGCATGACATACTGTAAAGTCAAGATTCTACACCA
Source organism: Hemiscyllium ocellatum (assembly GCF_020745735.1). Lineage (NCBI taxonomy): Eukaryota > Metazoa > Chordata > Chondrichthyes > Orectolobiformes > Hemiscylliidae > Hemiscyllium > Hemiscyllium ocellatum. The sequence goes on along the minus strand of NC_083407.1, from coordinate 77,268,482 downwards.
TTACATTTGTAGACAGGGAACTTTTGTATGCAAACACTGAAAATATTTCAGTCTTTGATGCATAAATAAAGTTTATAATATATTTTACTGCTGTGGGCATCTTGATGGCATTTGCCTGTCTCAGGAGATGATGGACAGTACTCAGGGTGTAGATTATTATTGATTTAGATATCATCTATTGTGGCTGCAGAGATTGATTCGTGAGTGACATTCCCTGTGGCAGATGGCACAGATGAATAGTGTTGGCCTGGGGATGACTGATTCTTTTTTCTTCCATTAATCTCTCTTTTTCACCATCTGGTCATTTGTCCTCTGATTTTCAACTCCCCTATTGACTGCATGTTTCCAGATAATCTGCTCAGCAGCGAGGAGATCTCATTCATTGGCTTCAGTTCCAATCAACTTGAGTCTCACTTGCAGACCTCCTTGCATCACAGATGTGTGCGACCTATTCATCTCATACTGATAGCTACCTTACCTTGGAGGCTGCTATCATCCAATCGCCCAACATGAACCAGCCAATGGAGCTGTCGCTAGTTCAAAAACTGGCATTTCTGCACACCAGTTTTTGCCTACATTCAGCACTTCTTTTTGCCTCGAGATGCGCAGTGATTGTCTGAGAATATAGATGTTGAACTTATTCAGTCTCTTTTCTTGATTTGTACAAGTTGCCTGTGTTTCATTCCTTCTAAAGAAAACACGGCCTGGTATACATGGAGCTTTGGATTTTCATTGTACGTTGTGCAGCTTATATATTGACATTTGCTACAAAAATACATTACTATTGTTTAAATAAAGCATTTCATAATAATCATTTCACAGATACTGTTTGCCATAGATCTGTCAGTTCAGAATAGGGAACCAAAATTATTCAAATCAAAGTTCTTTACTTGATGTCTTTAATCAAGAAAATTTACTTCAAATCTCCTTAACAAAGAATATGGAAAATGGGCAGTCCACCGAAAATATGGAAACGATTTGTGAATGTGACTAAAAGCCAATTAAAATGTAAGCTTTTTTTTAAAGGGAAGGCAACGTGCGGAGGTGGAGGAGCTGAGAACGAGAATTCCATAATATGGAATCTAAATCAGACAAATGACAATGTAGTGAGGGGGAAAAAGAAAAACATATGTTTATATAACACCATTTATGTTCTCAGAACTTCCAAAAGGACTTTATCAGCCATTTAAATCTTTTTGAAGTGTGGTTCTGGTTATAATGCAGAAAAATATGACAGCCAATTTCTGCTCAGGAATCATGACGAATGATAGTGGCAGTAACCAGATTTTTTTTGATGTTGGTAGAGGAATACATAAAGGTCAAAATACTGGTTGTCTTTGAAATAAAACCTTTTCTTCATATCCACTGGAGAACACAGGTTGGACTTGGAGTATTTTCGTTTATCTAATTCTTGCTTAGTCAGTACTCACCATAGCCTGCTCAGTGTTAATGTCTAATAGAAAGTGATCTTTGCATTTCTGGCTTTGACTGCCCAAGGGAATAATTCTGGGCTGTTTATATCCTTTTCCATAGGATGCTTGTGTTCCCAGCCTCTGACTCAGAGACCCTGACAGTGACTTTAAGTTCATTGTGGGAAGAGGTGGATTTTAATGAAGAAGTAGAATTAAATCTTAAATAGTTTATGGGTAGGATGAATCACTTGGGAGGGGCATGTAGCATAGGGGTTTAATAGCTGATATGCTAATTGTAATGTCATATTTCATGGAATTGGGATAAGGTTACAACGAAGATCTGCTAAACCACAATGTTATAATTGTCAGTGCACGTCCATTTGTTTACAGTAACAAAGTTTGCAGCACTCATCTGTCAAAAGTACCCAGCACCCAGTTGTGATGTTCTTACATGTTCTTGCTGACTTACAGGCAGTGACAGCATTCTGCATATTTGTTCATTTGTAATTTAGCCTGGAGAAGTAATTTTTTGTCCTATACTCAGCAGAATAGCATTTTTCATCTATAGAGTTGATAGGAGGGTTGTACATGTGTAACCTACTTATCTAGTAATCTCTGTGGTGAGAAATGGACATGGTGTACTTTTGAATTCATTGGAAAACCTGGAATCAGGATACCCATCTTGTTTGGAGATCCACTACAAAAATCAATCAGGGCAGGTAGAGACAAGATCAGAATTAGTGATGTGTGTGGAGAATTTAACTGTAGGGAAGAAGTATTTGGGTGCAATTTTAACTACAGAGAAGGAACGGAATATAGTAACCAGCCCATCTAGGAACAGGACCAGGAACGGGAGCTTAATTTAAAAGCTAAGTCTCATTGATATGCTCATTGATGACTTCCTAAGCAAAAACAGCCATAATATCAATGTGAAATTGAAGTCAGGTTAATGCCATGGATCTAGGGGATTTGGCTCCAACAGATGGTAAATACTCAAGGAAGGTAATCCTGATCGGAGTTTGTAGGAGAGCATTGAAACCTGAGCAAGCGAGGCCCAAAGTTTTCCTCTGGGACCAGGACAGACAAGCTTGCTTCTACGAGGTCAGAAAAAAAATGAGGTTCTGTCAAGACTTGCCATAGTTAGTCCCTTCAAGATCCAGGCAGGCTTTACCAGTAAGAATTAGCTCTGCTCCTTCCATTCCTACTGTGATATAATGAGAACCATGTAAATCATGAAATACAACTGATCACATGTCCTTGATACCAGCAAGAATTGGCATGTGTAGAGACAGATCTTAATACAGCACTAGGGAATTGTACTTGATAGTCTATTCTGTACAGCTGGAAATAAAGGAGTGCTACAGTATATAAGGAGTTGAAGAGTCTTACATGGAGAAGAGAAGCAAACAGCCTCAAGGGGGATTCCAGGCACCACAGCCAAGAGATAATCCAGACTTATATCTCAGTTTACAGGCAGCAGTATTGGCTTAACACACAAGATAAAGCACTGACCTCAGTTTAAGGTGGCATCTGGGCCATGAGGGTATTAAAGAAATCTGATCTGAATAAAGAGAACACTATCTTTCAGTCACTGTGCCCTTTCCAGTTGCAAATTAAAATAGTCATTAATCAGGTTAAGATGAGGAGAAAGTAGTTTGTTGTCTGCCCCGTTTTACCTGCTCCTTTCACTTTCAAGGACCGAAGTTCAATCTGTCAGGAGGAAATCTTGGAGCTGAGTTTAACATTTTTTAACTGGCTGGTCATGGAAAACTCAGCTCCATAGTCAACTCTAGGTTAAATTAAATATATTTCTGAAATCCTAAATTTCAGTTTTTTTGATAATCTGAATTAAGCAATTTAGAATGAATAGAAGACTTATTTAAAACAAAAACAAGCATCATTAATTTTACCATAACCACAAAATTTACCCTCTCAATTTGTCAACAAAAACTGAATCTATAATCTTTCTTGTTCCCCTCTCCAGAAAGTATTTTAATTGATACATACCTTATCAGTTGGACAACAACAGCTTCAAAGTAGCTGAATTTCTCTTTTCCACAGTGGCAATAGGAGGATAAGCCTTTTATAATAGGATTGCAAATGTATCAGTGAAAAGACGATTGTGAAATGTGACTTGAGCAAAGAGGACAATGTTATGGATAAGGAAAAATTTTATTACATGTTTAGCTACATGAGTTACAAAAGAGATTATTTTTAGGTAGACTTAAAACCTGAATTAGTTAAAGCGAGGTGAGATATATTATAATATATTAAAGGGAAGCAGTACTGAAATTTCAACTGGCACTCAGTGATAAGAACATCTAACAATTGTAAAGTTGGAAAAAGCATAGATCTTAGAAATTACATTTCAAAGTTCTCTTGAGTTTTTAAAAAGAACCTATTCAGACATGCTACGACATACTTCTGGAACTGTTGGTACTGAAACCTGGGCTTCCTGGTTCCAAGTTAGGGACACTACCACTTTGTCACAAGAACCCCACCGTTCTATTGATAGTTGATGTGTTTTGTAGAGCTGGAGAATTGCCAACAAATTTCCAACAGGCAGTGTAAATTGGGTAAAGTACTAGCATATTAATTTTACATTTATGGTGAGACGCATCTGAATACTTTTATTAAAAACAAAAACAAAATTCTCGATGTGAAGAAAACAACTAGACCAAGCAGCTTAAATTCCAAAAGTGAAGTTTGTCGTAGATATATGCAACAGAGTTGAATGTGATAGATGACAGAGGTAGTACATGTGAGAAATGCAAATGAAATTGGCTCAGTGTGCATGGGCATTCAGAAAGCCTTTGGTAATGTACTGCACAAAGCATCAGCAGGGGAGATTGAAGACTAGTAAATTGGAGAAGGTTAGAAAATTGGATTAAATTCTCATTAGGAGACAGGGATAAGGGCAATTTTTGAAAGTATCGGAAGTTAATTAGTGGTACCTCATAGGGTCTTGATGTCTGAATTCTCCTGTTCACTTTGTAAATCAGTGATTTGCATGGAAGGCTAAAGACAGTATTGTTCATATTTCTAGAAGATTCTAAATTAGGAGGGATAGAAAATAATTCTGAGAGCAAAATAAAGATATGGTAAGAAACTGAAATGGGCACAGATTATGAATTGAAAGAGAATAACAGTTCAGTGTGAAGTGCAACATTTTATAATATAACATCATTATTATAATTGTAATAATTAGATTTTGAATGGAGAAGTCAGTGATGTTGAAATCATTTAGGAGTTTAGTTTGTCAAGGCACTAAAAAGTACCTCTAATGGATAAAGTCAGAAATAAAAAAGAGCAAATGGAATGTTGGAAAGTATGGAGGGGATAATGAAACATAAATCTTGTGATGCAGTCACGAATCCATATAAACATGAGCAAAATCTTAGCTTGACATCTTTTTCTCCCCCAGGATAAAGAAAAGTTGCGATACAATAAGTACAGTATAGCAGAGATTCAGGAGGATGCTGTCTGTTACGAGCAAATAAAAATATAAAGCTTTAATGAGAGTCTAAAATACTGAAAGAACAAAATAGTGTTGCTTCTTTAAAAAAAGAGGTGTTATTCTGCCAGTTTCTTTAGAACCTCTGAGATGGCCAAAATGAGATCATGGGGTGAAGTTCTCGTTTAACCTGTACTTAGTTGAAGGTACCATCCTGAAAAAGGAATTTAAATGTGCATGAGGAATTATTGTCAGGAGGAACACTAGGAGGTTGGTGGACTGTTAAATTGCCTGCTAGCTCAGCTTAAAGAGATATTTTAGTGTATAGCAGTTCACCTAATGCTTTCTACTACCAAAAACCAGTTGAATAGGCAGCTGTTACTGCCAATGACTTTGAACATTGCTGACAGATACATATTCTTCCTCCTTTCACTTGGAACTGGAGGTCTGCAAAAGAGTTTTAAAACAAGTTGGGAGAATTCATCAACATTTAAAGCAGAGATTTAGGACTTTGCCTGAGGAATGGGAAGGAGAACACAAGGCTGTTCCAAGTTGCAGCAGCTGTTGCAAGAGACAGGATGTCAAAACAGACTTCTTCTCAATTGGAGGTGCAGTACATCAGTCTTCTGCACCTTCTCCCTTCGGTTTCAAGAAGGTTCACATTCAAGAACCTGCATGTCCCTTCCTTTCTGAGTCACCCTAAAGCCTGCCAATATGCCCCAGTCAGCACATCCCTCATCTTCAGTGCAGTGAATGAATGAAATCCAACATCTTGCTCAAGCCAAGTTGCTTCTAATCAGCACTTGAGAACTTGGGGATGTAAGCTTTAGCACTTCCAGGCAAGTTCAAATTAGTTAACAATTAGGACAAAATTTCCTGATAAAATCTTTACACAGACCTTGAAAATCAGACTTTCAAACAGGCGTAACTTATGAGTACAGAACTCCTTTATCGCTGAAGTAAACCCAAGACTGCTTCCAAAGAGTTTAGAATAAGGGAGCACAGGCATAATATTAAATCAATAGACAGAAAGTCAGAGAAACAATTTTGACCAAAGTGTTAAAAAAGCTGTGGAATGATTGAAGGAAGGACCATGTCAATATTTAAGGACAGGTTAGAAGAAAAAAAAATAAGGGGACTGGGAGAAGAATAACAAATATTTTTGAGATTATTGCCCTTATGAATGGTAATAGGAATATTGGGCTGAATGGTCTGTTCCCATATGTACCATCATCAAATTAAAGTTCAACTCAAGTTAAACTCAAAGCTATGATAGCTGACAGAAAGATGCAGCTGACTGCTTGATATAAATTATACTCTAACGTAAGGTTTTACACTTATCAGGACAAATGGAGAATGCTTGAGTTTTTATGAAGTTTGAGTGAGATGTTGGAAGGACATAACAACATCCACCACATCAGATTTGAGTACTGTAAATGCCTGTTTTATAAGCAAAGAGAAACAAACTAGCTCTTAGTGCCTCAAATCAGATTTTCAGCTTTCAGATGATTTGAGTGTTTGAATTTGTTTGAACTAAATCAAATACTAGTTAAATTAAAAGCTGAATTACAAATTCTAATCTTTAATTGCAGTTAAACACTTTTTGTGGAATGCTATTGCTCTTTAATATTGAAAAACAGCAAGCAAGATTGCCAGCTTGTATCTTACAATTCGGCATGGTGGCTCAGTGGTCAGCACTGCTGCCTCACAGCACTAGGGTCCCAGGGTGACTGTCTGTGTGGAGTTTGCACATCTCCCCGTGTCTGCGTGGGTTTCCTCCGGGTGCTCTGGTTTCCTCCCACAGTCCAAAGATGTGCAGGTCAGGTGAATTGGCCATGTTAAATTGCCCATTGTGTTAGCTGCATTAGTCAGAGGGTCTGGGTGAGTTACTCTTCGGAGGGTCGGTGTGGACTTGTTAGGCTGAAGGGCCTGTTTCCACACAGTACGGAGTCTAATCTAATCTAAAATATGCAGCTGATTAGCCAGGGAAAACATTTTACTCCAGTAAAATTCCATTTGAATAATAGTTTCATTAAGTTCTATTGTTATCTTTTAAATCCGATATTGTAACATTTTCCTTAAGAATTCACAAAAAATATTTGCAAATGCTACATAACAGTAATAAAATTTGTTTCTTAAAATCTGAAACAACATCGGAAAGTAAAGCATTGTGTAGAAGGATTCTTTCTGCATGTTGTCTCTGCTGCCCTCCATGGAGCAGTAGATGATCATTTATTGCTGCTGGTGGACTTAATAATCTCACGAAGCAAGAAACAACTCTAACTTGTCTAAGAAGCTTTAGAATTCAATGTAGTAAATAAGAGAGAAAACAAAATTTGACTTGATTCAATTAAAACTATCCAATAACTCAAGCTTTGGCACAAGAAATCCAATTTAAATGAAATACTTGGCTGAATGTTATTTTGTATTTAGGAACTACTTTCAACTGCTCTTAAGATGAATAAGTGATGATGTGCCCATTAAGTTTTAAGTATATCACTAAAGGAGAGTATGTAATTGTTTTAATGAGGTGCTTGAGGCACTGCCCATATTCATTCTGTTACATTTTAATCCTCTGCAACAGCCATTTCGAAAATCGGTACAATTATCTCAAACATTTAAAAGTTAATCAAGTAATCCAAATTGTCCTGGTGCTTTGAACAAAAGGTTATATTTCAACACCACAATAGCAGATTGAAATCGCTTCTATTGCTTTAGAAACGTTTGTCAGACTTGCCAACCATTTTCAGCAAGATACTCTCCACTTAAAAGCAGCACAATGACTTGCTACAGCCAAGACCTTCCAGGATTTCCTAAGCAGCATATATAAAGATTAATGGCACACCAAGTCAATCGCTATCAGCCTCGAATGGTCCTTTTTGGTTTGTTTGGTTGGATGGGGGTATGCGTGGAATGATAAAAAAAAACATTTTCTGAGGCCACATAATGGCCACATGGATGACATAATATCTTGTTGCAACTCACTGTGGAAACGTCACATGTTAGGAAGCCTTCAAATAGTTGAAAATGTTAACTTTTATTGAACAGCAGGAAAAGCAAAGAGAAAACAAGCAAAAGTAAGGTGCACTTCCTTCTGGAAAGAAATAGAGGCTGCTTGCCTTTCGAACTACACTTAATTTACAGTAAGTGAAATGATCAATTCATTTTATTCACATCTTTTGGAAAGGGGTGTCAATTCAACCCTGTCTGACTTGTTGCACCTGAACACAGAGCACTCTATCATGGTGAATGTGATGTCCCTCCTTCTTGGAAGACAATTCCAGCTCCTCATCATCCATCACACCCATTCTTTGCCTGCTTCAGTAGTGCAGGGCACTGCTTGAAAGTACCACGTAGCACATTCTGTATGCAGTGCAATACTGGGTCTCGACTAATTTGATCCATCCATCTGAATCTCATCTTCAGGAGGCCTTCTATTTGCTCCACGAATGGACCGCATAGTATCTAAATGTGTTCTTGGCAGGGGTTTGCCTAATGGACACATCAGCCATTGTTGCAGATGGTAGCCCTTGTCTTCCAGTAACTATCCTTGTTAACCATTCAGCCTTCGAAATGGAGCAAAAACATCAGCTTCTCAATTATATAGGCATTGCAGTAACTCCCAGAGTGCCTGCTACAGCCTTCTAACATGCGGTACACATCACAGACGACTTGTACACTGAGGAAACGTCATCCTTTTCTATTATTGAAATCAGCTGAGTCGATATCATGCTCTCAATACAAAAGGTGTACAGACTATAGCACCTTGGGGAAGCTAGCCCTATTGGCAAAGCTTACTGCCTAATCTGCAGCAGTGATCTTGTCACTAGCAAATGAGATGAAATGGTGTGATCTGGCACCAGTGGCATTGGTAACAGTCTTGGAAACATAGAATCAAAGAAGGATAGGAGCAGGAGGAGGCCATTTGACCCTTCAAACCTGCTCTGCCATTCAAAAATTCAAAGCTGATTGTCCAATTCAATAGCATAACACTGCTTTCTCCCCACAACCTTTGATTCCATTCGCCCCAAGTGCTATATCTAGCTTCCTCTTGAATACATTCAATGCTTTGGCATCAACTACTTCCTGTGGCAATGAATTGCACAGGCTCACCACTCTTTGGTTGAAGAACTGTCTCCTCATCTCTGTCCTAAATGGCCTACCCTGAATCCTCAGACTGTGATCCCTGGTTTTGGACACACTCACCATCGAGAACATCTTCCCTGCATCTACCCTGTCTAGTCTAGTTAGAGTTTTGTAAGTCTCTATAAGATCCTCCTCAGTCATCTGAAGTCCAGCGAAAACAATCCTAACCTGGTCAATCTCTCCCCAAATGTCAGTCCTGCCATCCCCGGAATCAGTCTGGTAAACCATCGCTGCACTCCCTCGAGATCAGGAGCATCCTTCCTCAGAAAAGGAGACCAAAACTGCACACCATATTCTAGGTGTGGCCTCACCATAAAGATCTTGACCCCCTAGAGGGGTCTCTCAGTTACGTGATCGGTCACATAATCAACAGGAATGCGGTCTGCTTCAGCAAGATTTCATAGTTTATTACAACAGCTTCTGTGTTCCTTGGAAGAACTGTGCAATTCCACTTAGAACAAAGGCAATTTTTATATGTTTCTTCAGAAATAGTACAGCCTTAATTACAGAATAAATTCAATAAAATGTAATAAAATGACATAATGGACAGCAGGTTAACCCAATGATATTTTCTGGGAAACAAAGTTGTTTACCACTCATTATCTCTTCGCACTTGCATTTCAAAGTTAGCTAGGATGATTCGTAATGTCCTATCTAGCTTAGTTAATTCCACACTGTGAAGGCTCCATTGTCTGCTTTATCTTTTGATTCAGTTAGCTCAGTAAGGCAGGAATACAGTTTTTAGCAGGTGAGAAGCCATTTTAAATACAGTGTTAACTTGCAGCCTGAAGTCACTTTGTTATGTTACTTTGCATTGAAAAGCCATTTAATAAAAGCATGCATAAAATGGTTGCTCCTGACAACAGCCTAAATCTAGATTTTAGATCTTCAACCAAGGCCCTGTATAACTGCAACAACACATCTCAGCTCCTGTACTTGAAACCTCTCACCATGTACCATTTGCCTTCTTCACTACCTGATGTACCTGCATGCTTACCTTCAGCGACTGGTGCACAAGGACACTGCACACTCCCCTCTCCCAATTTACAGCCATTCAGGGAGTAATCTGCTTTCTTGTTTTTGCTTCCAAAGTGAATAGCCTCACATTTATCCAAATTATACTGCAACTGCTATTGATTTGCCCACTCATCCAACCTGTTGAGATCATACAGTAGGATCCCTGCATACTCTTCACAGTTCACCCTTCCACCAAAACTTTGAGATGTTACATTTTGTTCCCTCATCCAAATCATTGATATCTTTTGTGATGAGCTAGGGACCCATTGCCAATCTCTGTGGCACTCCAAAAGGAACTACCTGCCAATTCAAAAAGGTCCCAATAATTCCTATGTATTGTTTCCTCTCTGCAAACCAGTCTATCTCAGTACACTTCCCTCAATTCCATCTTGCACAATAATCTCTTATGCAGGACTTTGTCATACACTTTCTGAAAGTCCAAATATACCATATTGACTGGCTTCCCCTTGTCAACTCTACCAGTCTTGATACACTTGTGGGGGTTGAGGATTCAGAGATCTCATGGGACCCTGGTGAACCCTTGGAAGCAGGCAGTTGTGTAAAATGTGAAGCTGTCACCTTGTCAGCTCCTGGGATTGGATGGCCACCCATCTCTTCACATCACAAGTTCCACTCTAGTAGATGATATAGTTCTACGATGGTGGGCAGGCACATCCTCTGTCTGTGGTGGCACTGTGCCTCACTCATCTGGAGAAAGTGGCATTGAGAACAATAAACTCTGGGTCTCCTGGAACTCACATGCAACCTGAGGGGATCTTTAGTGCAACATCTTCCTGAGGAAGTTGCTCAGTAGCTGCTGGAGGTTACTCTGGTCCTGCTGATGCATTTGTTCCACTTCAGTTTCTCTGTGGCTTAATTGCAGTGAAGTCTGTGGCTGGATCTATTGGCCACTGTTTCAATGGACATTGAGGGCGGCACGGTGGCACAGTGGTTAGCACTGCTGCCTCACAGCGCCTGAGACCCGGGTTCAATTCCCGACTCAGGCGACAGACTGTGTGGAGTTTGCACGTTCTCCCCATGTCTGCGTGGGTTTCCTCCGGGTGCTCCGGTTTCCTCCCACAGTCACAAAGATGTGCGGGTCAGGTGAATTGGCCATGCTAAATTGCCCGTAGTGTTAGGTAAGGGTTAAATGTAGGGGTATGGGTGGGTTGCGCTTCGGCGGGTCGGTGTGGACTTGTTGGGCCAAAGGGCCTGTTTCCATACTGTAAGTAATCTAATATGAGGAATATCAAAAGTATGTCTTCAGTAAAGTGAGTAGTCAGCACTCAAATCACACACACACACACACACACACATACACACACACACACCCTAGAATTGTCCTTAATACAGTGGGACATTGAAGGACTCAAACAAAGAGGAACATGGAATTCATGCACAGGAATTTTTGACTTGGCTGACCTTATTCTGATTTATGCAGCACAAGTCATGTCACATGGCTACTGTAGGAAGTTGTAAATATGAAACGATTACTGAAACATTGCCTCACTTGCCCTTTCTGATACATTACATGAGAACAGCACCATTGCACATAAGAGGATTTTGGCAAATACTTTGCAGTTCAGAAGAGACCATCTCTGTACCCCGAAGCATCCTATGAGACTTTGGATTTACGTTTGTGAATTGTTTCCTGGAGATGACAATTATTAAGGTTGCCTGTGATAACATCTGCTTCAGAGATGACTATGATCAAGACTACTTTTTGGCCAGAATTTGTGTCCCATACAGTTTGTCTCACATGGGGAACTCGATGGTTATTGATGTTGTGAACCTGTATTGTGCAATTGAACCTTGAAGGACCTTATCACTCAGAAGCAGAGTCTGCATGCTTTGACAGATAAATCCATCCGTTACACTACTCCTGAAGCATGCAGATGTGGTGGCAGCCATTTTTCATTGCCATTGTACAATTGTGATTTGGATGAGACTGGGTGGTAACACAAGTCACAAACTTATTGAATTCCACCAACTATAGTGGGATTGGAATTCTTACCCATGGATCATTAGGTGCTGTGGATTATTGGTCCAGTGACATTACCATTACACCACTGCCTCCACAGGTGAGGCTGTGCTCCCTGTCTAACAATTGTTCACTATTTTTGGAGGTGGAAATGTTTTTCATTGAAGAACAAATATTTTCAGTCCTTCATTTTGCTGGAGCTTCCTCTGGCTGTGAACTGTTCCTGGCTAGGAGGGCTGGTTAATGAGTTGGATGCTAAGTGCTGCCCAGATCAATGCTTAAGTTATTCCTTTTCTCTCTGTTAGATTTTCATTGACTTCTCTATGATGGTGCAACTGCCATTTCCACAGAATTATATCATATCAAAAAATCCCTACAGTGCGGAAATAGGCCATTCAGCCCATCAAGTCCACACTGACCCTCTGAAGAGCATTCCACTCAGACCCATCCCCCCACCGGATTCTTGCATTTCCCATGGCTAATCCATCTAGCCATCACATCTTGGATAATACAGGATAGTTTAGCATGGTCAGTCCAACTAACTTGCACATCTTTGAATTATGGGAAGAAACTGGAGCACCTGGAAGAAAACCACTCAGACACGGGGACAATGTGCAAATCCACACAAACAGTTACCCGTGGAGATTTTGTGAAGAATTCTATGTGCAAACTAATTTCTTTTGTGTTATACATAGCACAGTTTCAAATTTTGTTTTCAGTGAAAAATTCTTCTCTAACGAATTTACAGTGGCAGGCAACATTATTTTTTAAAACAAAGAAGATCTCCTCAAATGATTTTACAGCCAATGAACCTAACCAAAACGTTCTGGAAGAGGTGAGAACACTGCTTTAAAATGGAACATGGTTTTCCCTTCTGTTGAAAACAACATAATGGATAACAGCTGTGTAAAGTTCACTGTTGTAATCTCTTGACTAAAGTACTTCAAGAAAGTAGTAGAAAACTTGTGTTATTGCATCACAAACAAGAGCAAGTGACTAGGTTTTCAGATACTATGGTAACTGTGGCTCCAGTTTTATTCAATATAGTCTGTGGTAGTTCCGTATTAATGCAAACCACAACTATGCAGTATCAGCAGTAGAGAAACACTTACCAAGTTCAGCATTTTAAAATTTTGGCTAACAGCAGAAATAAAGTGTAACATTTAATGGGAGTGCTCATGCTGTATGACTTAACGTTGAACAATTTTCTCCTATTTTGTGTCCAAGAATCTCCACAAAACAAGATAATTTCAACATTTAGGAAATGTGTTGTCATCTGTACTTAAATACACTGTTTGGTTGGTTGGAAACAATATTTCCTCAGCTGACTATACATAGCAATTTCAAAATTGTCTAAAAATCTTTTATAAATCTATTAATTTCAACCTCTGCTTCCTGAACTTATCCCACCCTTCTTTCCCACAGGCATGACTCTCCTGAATAATTACTGAAAATGAAATACTCAGCAAATCAGGCATCATTTATGGAGAGAGAAACAGAGTTAAAATTATAGGCTTTAATCTTTCATCAGAACTACTGAACTATCTGGATATGATCACCCTTTTAAAGTGTGCAATTATTCATGTGTAAACTTTGAAAGTGCATTTCACGCAGCTGTTTAATCTCAGTGGGAAACAATTGTGGATGTATCCTTTCCCTGACCTGATGTCCACATAGAGGATGGACTCTGGTTGAGACAGTGGGTTTCTTAGCAGCCAGCTGGAGGTCCAATGAGAGACTCCTGCTACATCTTGCAGGGAATGGTCCAAGAATCTTACACCAATCAGACATTGACCGGCCTTGGACAGGGGCAGTGTGATTGGCTGGGCAATCAGAGTCAGATGCACTTGCACTCAGCAGTGCCACAAAAGATGTCATGGCAGGTGCCAGAAGAGCACCCAAGGAGGCTCAGGATTGTGGGGTGCTGGGTGGGCCGATTCTTGTGTTGAGGGGAAAATGTGGAGGAGGGGAAAGGATATAAAGGTATCAGAGGTCAGCATAGAGGGGTGGCTCCCAGCAACAACCCTCTTACCTAAAGCCCAGTCCCTCGATCAGTCTCTGATTGGATTTGATCTACTGGGCAGCACGAATGGCAACAGGCCTGTCTGCAGCTGAGTTAATGCCAGCAGCAGCAGGCCAAGGCTCATAACACCACATAAATGTCTTAACAGACAAAAGGACAGGAAGCTCAATCATAGACTTCTCTGCTCAGGGCTTACTTCTGGTGGAGTTGAGAGGATGGTTATGGGAGAAATTGAGGACTGCAGATGCTGGAGACCAGAGTTGAAAAATGTGGTGCTGAAAAAACATAGCAGGCCAGGCAGCATCCAAGGAGCAGGAGAATCAACATTTTAGGCATAAGCCCTTCTTCAGGAATGAGGCTGGTGTGCCAAGTGGGCTGAGATAAAGGGTAGGAGGGAAGGGAATTTGGGGAGGGGCGTTGGGAATACGATAGGTGGAAGAAGGTGAGGGTGAGGGTGATAGGCTGGAGAGGGGGTTGGGGTGGAGAGGTCAGGAAGAAGATTGCAGGTCAAGAGGGCGGTGCTGAATCCGGGGGTTGGGACTGTGATAAGGTGGGGGGAGGGCAAATGAGGAAGTTGGAGAAATCTACATTCATCCTGTGTGGTTGGAGGGTTCCTAGGCGGAAGATGAGGCACTCTTCCTCCAGGTGTCGTATGGTCAGGGTCTGACGATGGAGGAGGCCAAGGACCTGCATGTCCTTGGTGGAGTGGGAGGGGGAGTTAAAGTGTTCAGCCATGGGGCGGTTGGGTTGGTTGGTGTTGGTGTCCCAGAGGTGTTCCCTCCCCACAAGGAGGCGGCCTGTCTCCCCAATGTAGAGGAGACCACATCGGGTGCAACAGATACAGTAAATGATGTGTGTGGAGGTGCAGGTGAATTTGCGACGGATATGGAAGGATCCATTGGGGCCTTGGAGGGAGGTGAGGGGGGAAGTGTGGGCGCAAGTTTTGCACTTCTTGCGGTTGTAGGGGAAGGTGCCAGGAATGGAGGTGGGGTTGGTGGGGTGTATGGACCTGACGAGGGAGTCGCGGAGGGAGTGGTCTCTCTGCAACGCTGATAGGGGTGGGGAGGAAAATATATCCCTGGTGGTGGGGTTGTTTGGAGGTGGCGGAAATGACGGTGGATGATACGATGCATCTGGAGGTTGGTGGGATGGTAGGTAAGGACCAGTGGGGTTCTGTTCTGGTGGCAGTTGGAGGGGCGGGGTTCAAGGGCGGAAGTGCGGGAAGTGGAGGAAATGCGGTGGAGAGCATCGTTGATTACGTCGGAGGGGAAATTGCGGTCTTTGAAGAAGGAGGCCATTTAGGTTGTTTGGTAGTGGAATTGGTCTTCCTAAGAGCAGATGCAGCGGAGGCGAAGGAATTGGGAATATGTGATGGTGCTTTTACAGGGGACAGGGTGGTGTTCAGGTTTACCAACATCATGTCTGAATAAGTGCCCTTCCCACCTTGAAGCTCTCCATCAGCAGGAGTGGCGGAGCCTACGGGGACAGTCTTTCCATAGGATTTTACTAATAAGAAGTCACAATTAATTCTCTACTCCCTAATCCAGGGATAGTTTGACTAATTATAGTATCCCTACTGTCTCATCCAAAAGGAAGTAACTCAGCATTAAGAAGGATTCCTGCATAGTACGTAGTACCCTGCTTATCTGTAGAGCTCAGCTTACCCCTGCCTAAATTGACTAAGCTATCAGAAGAATGTTTTCAATTTGACGCATATTGGGGAATAAATATGCGGAAATTTCCTGATTTAGTAAAGGTCATCAGAAAGACGTAAGCTATAATTATATTTCTGCTATAATCCAATCTGTGATCCAAGTAGATCTTCTGTCCTTTTTTTATATTATATGACTTTAAGCAGAGAGAGTAAATGTCTTCAGATATTTATAGCTGGGGACAAAAAAATAAATTGAAGTCTTTGTGATTATTGGCTCCCAATGCATAAAACTATCCTGGTCCATCCATCTCTTCAAGGAGAAATGAATGGCGTATTTAAATGAAGACAGAGTGATTGATATTTAAGTATCTAGGACACAGCAGCTTTATTCAAAGTGATACCTGAGTTAGCAAGTCTCAGAAATATAGTGGTTATTTCATGCACAGATCTCAATTGGCATCCATTAAACAAAAAAAATGATTTTGCTTGTTGGAAAGTATTGTTAAATGACATTTTGCAGACTGAAGAAAATAAATGAAAACACCATCTTTACAGATTGACTCACCAGAGGACATATTTCAAATGAAGACCAGAGAATATATTTGAGATGAAGATGGCAATGTATTTCAAAATGATCACCTCTGATATAAAAGTTTGCTTTTGGCATAAGAACGCAGCTTTATTTTAAGCTCAGCGTTCTATATCTTTGATTACATTTTGATTAAGTTTCTGGACTTGTCACGGGTTGATTTTTAGTTGTGACTCAGTGAGCCACTTGCTTGGCCAGAGCAACAATTTTAAGAGCCAGGCTTCAATGAGAAAGCTATTTGTCAACTTCCTGACCAAAAGAACAAAGAAATTGGAAGTGTTCCCCTTTAAAATTATGCCATCAATAATTGCTACTGGTGACCCAAAAGGCTGGGTCCTGGAATGACATAAGTGTTTATGGATAAAATCCTGGAACTCCCTCTGTAATAGCCCAACAGCAACAGCGCCAACATGGACTGCAGCACTTCAAGAAGGGAGTTGGAAGTGACCTTCTGAATAGCAATAACAAAAGCTGCCCACTTTGTGCAAATGGATTTCTTAAAAAAAGTGTTGGGGAATCCCTATTTGGAAAAGAGGAACCCCATTTTAAGCCATTTGGATGAATACATATTATGCTGTCGCTTTCTATACTCATGTGACCTCTGATGTCAAGATGTATGAATGAAGGGCAATGGCCATTCTACAGTCACAAGAAACATGGGGCAGAATTTTCTCAGTTGCAACTGAAGTGTGGTGTTGAGGGAATTTTATGGGGTTCAGGCTTCCATGACACGCAGTGATGTTTTATACATACTATTCTACTTTTTAGCTCATTAATTATGAAGCAAACTGTGTGCATTTCAAAGGGAATCATATGGCCAGGGAGGTGGAATTGTGCACCATTGGTGAGACCTTCTGACTTCCAAATCTCTTGCTGCATGTTTAAAGGCCAGCTGTAGGAAGTGCAAGCTGTGAACCACATCTCAAACCACAGTTCTTGCCTTTGATAATGCGTCAGAGGAAAAGCTAGCTAGTTCTCTGTTTACAGGACGGAGAGCTGGAATCTTTGGTTGATGGGATGGTGTAGAGGAGGGCAAAGTCAGTTAGTGGTAATGCAGGAACAGGAGAGGTGCTGAAGTGTCCCTCATGAATAGGTAAGAATTGCAGAAGCCAATCAAAGTGAGTAGTTTGGGAGGCTTAGATGCGTCGCAACCTTTACATTTTCCCTGTTGGTTGCAAAAGAATGCTTCACCAACAGACCCAATCAGCATGATGCAATATCTGCCCCCATCTCAGTCCTGTGATCCGAATTAAACAGGACAGTCAGCAAGGTCACTGGAAGGTCAACCATTTATTTGTGACCTCAAGAGTAAGTGCCATTATCTTCCCTCTGCTACCTCATACTTACAAGATCAGCAGTCACACATGCACCTCAACAATTCTCATGGTTTACAACCCTCAGCATTGCATGCATCATGTCCACTTAAAGATCCTGACAAATCATCTTCAGGCTACTAGCATCGAGTGACTTCCATGATTCTTACGCACCCCTTGGGGACACCTAAGCACCTCTCCTGTTCCTGCATCACCACTGAGTCCTTTTGCACTTACTTCCATCATACTTCATCCCTCTTTTTGTCTCACCGCAGGAGAAACCCTGGATTGATATCTCAACAGCACCCGACTGTTTTCCTGGGAGCATCAGAGGCTAAGCGTGTGACCTTACAGAGGTTTATAAAATCATGAAAGTCTTTTCCCTGGGGTGGGGGAGTCCAGAACTAGAGGGCATAGGTTTAGCGTGAGGAGAAAGATATAAAAGGAGCCTAAGGGGCAATTTTTTTATGCTGAGTGGTGCATGTATGAGATGGGCTGCCAGAGGAAGTGGTGGAAGCTGGTGCAATTACAGCATTCAAGAGGCATCTGGATGGGTACATGAATAGGAAGGGTTTAGTGGGATATAGGCCAAGTGCTGGCAAATGGGATTAGATTAGATTAGATTAGGATATCTGGTCGGCATGGACAAGTTGGACTGAAGGGTCTGCTTCCATGTTATACAGCTCTATGACTCTGTGACTCAAAGAAATTTTCAGTGTTTCACACAACACCAATGCTATTGGCTTCTGAAGCAATCTGGAAAGGCAAGTGTCGTGCTTAACCTAAGTCAACCCAAGATGGAGCTCGTCAAGTGCCACCAGAAATTGTAATGAGAAGATGGTCTGAAACTATCAAGGGACAGAGAATATAGAATAGAATCATGTACAAAAGGACTAATTTTAGTACTCCTAATGAAATGAGAACATAGATGTTGAAATGTACCACACAAGCCATTGAGCAAATGAACCATGCCTGAAGAAGATGAAAGAAGTGCTCAATTGGCCAGACATGAGCAATAAGATTAAGAACCACATCAGTCAGTACAATTTTTGTGACAAATATCAAGTTAAGCAAGCTAAAGAGTCACTTATGACTCATAATACCCGAGGCACACCATGAATAAAAGTTGGAGTAGGCCTGTTCATTCTCTCACAGGAACTGATTGCTTCATCATGGTGGTTACAATTCAGACATCTGGATTCTGATATCAGTGATGACTAGTGAGATTGTAGAATTCCTGAATACACACTTCAATTATCACGGTGTCCCAAACATTACGTTGATCAACAATAACCCTCAGTTCATGTGTGAAGAATTGAGACGCTTCATGAATGAGTGAGAAATTCAGCAGCCCACTTCATTTGCAGACTATCCACAGTCCAGTGGAAAGGCTGGGTCTGCTGTGACATTTGCCAAAGGGATTAAATAATTAACTAGATCCAATGCAGACATATACAAAGTGATCTTAGACTGGAAAAATGCATCGACTGAAGGCTTGGAAAGTAATACAATTCAAAAATATTAAGCCATTTCAAGATGACACTTGCAAAACTTTTAAAAAAGTACTGAAACCACAAGTAATAACAGGAGTGGGTCACAATGAAGACGAAATAGCAGAAGGCTAATCATTTTTTATTCTGGGAAAGCTGCCAAATTATCACCAAAGCTGAAAGTTGGAAAGCAATCACCTTGCAGTTCCAATACAGCTATTTGTTGATAGTTCTCTAAGCGATATTATGTCATGTAGAATTCTTTACAAGTTCTGGAGTTTTCTGCTCTCTTCTCCTGCAAGAAGAGACAGAAGTTTGATATGAATGTGATAAATGGGCTCTGTGTAGCAGGTGGATTAATAACAATTGTGGAGGCTGACTGTGAGAATTGGTGTGAAATATCAGTCAGATGAGGCCGAGTGAGAGTTTTGGCTGTTCAGTTTAGTACAAACTGGGTACTTTTAATGAAAAAATGAGTCATGAGGGGAGTGACAAGATGTCTTAGTCTGAAAGTGCTGTGCAGGAGAATGCTAGGGTGTGAGGGTTGGCAGCAGAAAATGTTGTACCACTTATCTTTCTTGACCTTCTGAGGTCTTGAATCTCAGCCTATCATTCAGCCTTCATTTTAAAATCATGCAGTAGCTCCACTGTGAGTAGATGGCAAATCTACACAGGCATTATAAATGTGGACATCAAAATTTATAACAGGAAATATTGACAGGAAGGTGCATCATTCCCAGGTTTGAAGAACCATATCCCTGCTGTTCACTTCCTTGGCAACTTCCATCATGCCTCCTTTACTTGAAAGGCTGACCTCATCTCCTGTCTGTGGGAAACATCATCCCACTTCTATACCTCAGCAGACATTTCACGTGAACGTGAGACACCTACAGTGAAGCCTTCTCAAGTCTAGTTTCCATTCCTGTGGAATACTGAAGCCTCAGGAATCAAGGAATGGTTTAGCCTTTCTGAATCTGCCTAGTGTCCCTGAAATCATTCCTGAGAGAGATTTGGCAGTTCATCCCTCAGCTACAATTCCTGATCGGGTTGAAATCCAAAAATGGGCTGTCACCGCCATGCCTGAGCTAAGGAATCATGGAAAAGATCAATTCACAATGATAAATGGATTCCTGACTCTCTGAGTTTCTTATAGTGCATGGGTGTCTTGAGACAAAATTCTACAAAATATCTGCGTTAACCAAATTAAACTGGAACAAATCTTCAACTCACAAAGAAGAAAAATAAAGTTTGCACTTCTGTAAGATTAATTAAACATTGAATAAGGATTAAGAATACAACACCTGATTTATAGAGATGGGTGCATGCCTTTACTAGCTAAGACATAAAAACAACAGCAGAGAGGTTATGCTGGAACTATATAAAACAACTGGTTAGGCCAAAACTGGAGCACCATGTGCAGTTCCGGTTATTGCATTATAGGAGGGATGTGAATGCTCTAGAGAAGGTGCAGAGGAGATTTACCAAGATGCTGCCTCAGCTGGAGAATCTGAAGTATGAGGCAAGATTAGATAGATTTTCTTGAAGAATGGAGGTTGAGGAGACCTGACAGATGTATAATATTATGAGAGGAACAGGTAAGGTAGATAGGAAGACACTTTAGTACAGACATTAATATCTCTGGAGGCATAGATTTAATGTAAAAGGTAGAAGGCTAAGAGGAGAGTTGAATTAAAATTTGATCATTCCGGAGATGGTTGGAATATGAAATCCACTGCATAAAAGCATGGTTGAATCAGAAATTCCTATAACATTTAAGCAGTAGTAAGATATTCACTTTGCTTGCCATAGTGTCCAGAGATTGAGGCCAAGTGCTGGAAAGTGAGATTCCTGGAGTCAGATATTTGTTGATTGGGTGGATACAGTGCGCTGAATGGCCTCCTTCAGTGTTGTAAATATCTGAGTAAAGTTCAATAAGACGGAATAAAGTGATGAAGCACACATTATATTGTGTTCATTCACTCCACACAGTATATGAAAATAAATAAGGATGGTATAAGTCCATTATTCAGTTAACAATAGGTATTTACAATGTCTTTTGTATTAGACATCTGATTAAAAAAAGTAATTCAACAAAGAGACAAATACAGTACAAAAATACTACATTTTAATCACTTTAGTTCTGCATTCAGTGGAACTAGGAGCGCTAAGATGGATACAATTGTTTCTCTCTGCACAGTGCTGCCAGTTCTGTTGATTGTCTCCAGAATTTTGTTTTTATTTTAAGTCTCCAACATCCGTGATAATTTTCTACTCCAAGAACATAACATATTTCAGTTGATCATGTGCATTGGGGCACAGGGGAAGTTATGACAAAGTTATCAGTAAAGTCAAGCTAGGGGTTAAAAATAATTGGACTTGGAATATGGCCATCATTCAGCCCTCATTTTAAAATCATGTAGTAGCTCCACTGTGAGTAGTGGCAGACCTACGCAGGCAGTTTCCATAATAAATGTGGACATCGAAATTTATAACAGGAAATATAGACAGGAAGAGCACACAGATAAAATTTGTATTTTCTTAGTGAATGTAAAACATTACCAGATGGTAGCAAGAACAATAGTGACACCGCCTCATTTGTGTTCTCAGTATAACGGGAAAGAATGTTTTGTAGAATTTAAAACAGCAATCAAGTATTATGCAACCTATCAAACTGAAAGTTTGGATCAGCCACATTAATACTGAGGTAAAATATCGTTTATGTTCCCTAGTCTGTGAAGGTCAGGGGGTAAAGAGAGAAACAGCCAGCGCTTCTGTTCCCAATTGCTATCAGTTGACATGTTCTGGAGCACGTCCCCAAATGATAGTGGCGCACAAGAAGTTAGTGCCAATTGCTTGTGCATTTTGTTTTCACTGTTCTTGTTAAAATGATGTGTGTTGCAATAAATAGTTATGCTTTTGTTACTGAAGGAACTTGGTGTGAATTTCTTTTATCCTGAGTAGCAGATAATCTGTCTGGTTAACATTTTGGTGCTCACGTTTGTTTTGTGTACATTTATCAATTTTATGATAGTTTCTGGAAAGGTTGGGGAAGATTATCAGACCACTGCTCCTAGTTATGATAAACTTTTGGAAACTTGGAGGTCCGAGCCTATTGAATTAAGATAATGTAAGAGTGGATTTTAAGTCAACGTAGTGGTAAGGAAAGAAAGAAAAATACCCAGGTTTCTCATACTAAAATAAGATAGCATCCTGGACTTAGATGAATAATCCTTAAAGAATTCACAAGTCCTGACAGAAGTTATATTGCTGTAATTGCCTATCACAGCCAAGAAGGCGAAGATAATTGAAATACAGGTAGTTCTATAACACGATGATAGCATTCTTGTGCAACACACCATTACAGAAAAATTAGAAACAGTGCTTAAAGCTTTGGTGATATAATCACGTTAGAACCAACACACATTTCAAAAGGTTGCATTTTAGAAATACTGTCCCCAGTTTGTCAATCATGTTACAGTGAATTTGCGTAAACGAACTGTGCGTTATGGCAGAATGACTGTATTGGCAAAGCATCTGGGATTGGTGGGAATACAGGAGGGTCTAGGTGAACAGTGCAGTGAGTGAGTTGAGTTGGTGAGGATTCAATTACAGTGAAAGCAGCTTGAATACGAAAAAGAATAAAAGCAGTTTGAATTAAGCAGGCAACTGGAACATAAAAAAAAACTTCAGCTTGAACTTTGGAGAATAATCAACACAGAGCATTTAGGAGGCTCGAACTAAAGATTCAGGCAAGAGAAAGCAAAAGCAAAAGGGGGAGAAAAGGAGAGAAATTAGAATTTTGGCTTAATATGATATGCAGTTACAAATGAGATGCCAAGTGCTGAAGAAGGCTCTGATGATAAAAATCCTAGACATAATCTAAAGTCCAGTAAAGAAATGTTTCCATTTGAATAGACTCTACTGAGCTTTGAAGAAAAGGATGTAGAAGTATTCTTAATTTTAAAAAAGATAGGAGAATGAAATAGTTTACCAAAAAAAATTTGGACATTGCTCATGCAAAGTAAGTTGATAGGGAGAGCACATAAAACCAACTGACAGATGAGGATTCTAAGGAATATGACGTTGTGAAAATGACTATTCTGGGCGGGTATGATTTGGTTTCTAAAGCATAGAAAAAAATAATTTGAGGAAACAACTTGGGCAGACTTATATTCAGTTTGAAAGAGTAAAGCAAAGTTGATTTTGATAGGTGGACACGGGCCGTAGGACTAAATACCACACGTGAACCACTGAGATGAAATATTCTATTGGAAGAATTTGGAACTT
Source organism: Hemiscyllium ocellatum (assembly GCF_020745735.1). Taxonomy (NCBI): domain Eukaryota; kingdom Metazoa; phylum Chordata; class Chondrichthyes; order Orectolobiformes; family Hemiscylliidae; genus Hemiscyllium; species Hemiscyllium ocellatum. The sequence continues at coordinate 77,245,116 of NC_083407.1, read as the reverse complement.
CTTGTAATATCTTGATTGTAGGAAGAATAATTGGTTATGTCGTGTGAACATGGTAAACCTGCTGAATTTCTCTAGCAACATCTGTTTTTGTTTCAGATCTTCAGCATCCGCAGTCATTTTATTTGTTTACTCGTATGTTAACTAGATCGGAGAATTTCAGTTGTGAAGAGACACTGCACAGCTGGGATTGCTTTCCTTGGAGCAGAGGATAGTGAGGGGGCACATAATGCAATGTATAAAATTATGAGTGGCATTGACAGGGTAGAGGGGAAGAAAAATTTCCCCTTGGCAGAGGGAGCAAGGGCATAGATTTCAGGTAAGAGGTTTAGACGTGATGTGATGAGAAATATTTTCACCCAGAAGTTGGTAGGAATCTGGAACTCACTGCCTGTAAGTGTGGTAGAGCAGAAACCCTCATAACCTTTAAGAAGTATGTAGTTTTATGAACTAAGTGATGGAAAAAAGAAGTAGAATAGTTTGGTAGCTGTTTGTGGCTGTGAGACTATATGGGCTAAAGGACCTTTGTCTGTACTGTGAACCTCTATGAATCTATGACTGTGAAGCATATGGCGAGGTAGACAGTTTAAAATCAAACATCCAATAATTTGACTAACCAATACTAAAATACTGGGGCAGTTAGAAAATATATTTTCATACTTAGAGAAAAGATAATGGGAAGATCTATTAGGTTATGTAAAACATAAACAGCATCCATGGAGATAGACATGGGCAGACTATATTAGTCAGACATGACATGGATGTGAGCATATCAGTACTGATGACACAACAGCCTTATTGGTTAAGCCTACAAAAGCAAGCTCAGGTGGAAATGGAAATTCAAGTCATGCTAGAAATTGTGATTTTTTTTTAAAGAAATCATTCAAAGAATGTGGGAGTTGTTAGATAAGCCAGCAAATATTGCCTTTCCCTCATTGCTTTTGAGAAGCTTTTGGTGAATTGCTTTACTAAATGGCTGCAAACCATTTGGTGCTCATAGTCCCACAATGCCATAGGGGAGGGAATTTCAGGAGTTTGACCCAGCAACAGGTGATAAGTGGTTTGGAGAGGACCTTGCTGATGTTCCCATGTCTCTGCTGCTCTTTTCCTTCCAGTTGGTAGTGGTCCTGGGTTTGGAAGGTGTTGTCTAAGGAGCCTTGATGAATTTCTGCAGTGCATCTTGTAGATGGTACACTGCTACTGAGTGTCAATGGTGGGGGAAGTGAATATTTTGGATGTGATGCGAGTCCTTGATAGTGTCAAGCTTCTTGAGTGTTTCTAGGGGAGCATTCCAATAACACTCTTGACTTGTGCCTTGTAGATGACTGACAGGCTTTGATGAATCAGGAGGTGGGTTACTTGTTCCAAGGTTCCTAATCTCTGAGCTCCTTTTGTCACTATAGTACTTACATGGCTTGTGCAGTACAGTTTCTGGTCAATGATAACCCCCAGGTTGTTGACTGTAGAGGTTTACGTGATTGCAACCATTGCTTGCAATTTTTCAATTCGGGATATTGTTCAGGTCTTGCAGCATTTGATCATGGCCAGTTTCAATATCTGAGAAGGCGTGAATGCTGCTGAACAATGTGCAGTCATCAACAAATAGCCCCACTTGTGACATTATGATAGAGGGTAGGTCATTGATAAAGCAGCTGAAGATGGTTGGGCTGAGGGCACTACCCTGACAAACTCCATAAGACCATAATACCAGAAGAAATAGGAACAGGGGTAGGGTGCTTAGCCTCTTGAGCCTACTCTGCCATCCAATACAATCATGGATGATCCAACTTTCCTGCCTTTTCCTAATAACTATTCTTTCCTCTTTGGATCAAGAATCTATCTCATCTTTAAATATACACAAAGAGCTTTGCCTCTACAGCTCTCGGTGGCAAGGAATTCCAAAAACTCTCAACCCTTGAAAGAAGAAATTCCTCCTCATCACAGTCTTAAGTTAGAGTGCTTAATTCTGAGACTGCGCCCTCTGAATTATATTCTCCCATTAGGGGACACATCATTCGAGCTTTTATCTTGTCAAGCATCTTAAGAATTCTACATGTTTCAATGAGATCGCCTCTCATTCTCCTAACTTCCAATAAGTAGAGTTCCAACTTGGTTAAGTTTTGTTCATAAGGCAATCCCTCTCTACCAGGGATCATCTCCTGCAGAGGTGTCCTGGAGCAGAGATGACTGGTTTCCAACAAACACTTTGTGCCAGGTATAACACCAACCTGCAGTGAGCTTTTCCCTGATTCTCATTGACTCCAGTTTCTGTAAAGGTCTTCAATATCAGACTCAGTCAAATGTCACCTTGATGCCAAGGGCATATTTCACCTCATCTGATCGAACGTAACCAAAGCAATCGGAGTTCACCAGTGGTATTGGTTCCTAAATTTGATTGGTCAACTAGATTCCTCAAAGTAAATCCAATCATGAAAGCAGATTCATACCCAATTCCTCAGTTAGGAGATGTATTGATAGGATTGAGCACTTTTCAGGTAGAAAAAACTTTCCAGGGGTTTGCGCTATATACGTCAAGAAATAATCTGACTGTGGAGCCACTATCCAAGGGAATATGCCAAATTTTTGCATCGGTTTTGCAGAGTGAACAAATGGCACAGGCTCTATTTGTGAGGTTGCGAATAAGACCAATCTTGTAGTGTGTGGAACTGTGGGAATCCCAAAGTGTTCTCCGGCCAGTGAAGGTAGCTTTGAAGGAGACAGTAATAAAGAACCCTCTGGTTGATTTCTCAACTGGAACTGAGAAAAGGGAGCTTATTCATCTGCAAGATGAAGTTGAGCATTGAATGGCATCCATTCAAGACATATAAGGAACTTTTTGCCTGCAGATGTGGATTCAAATATGGCAACTTACCCAAAATATGCAAGGGGTCAGATACATGTATGGAATGAGCTGCCAGAGGAAATGGTGGAGGCTGGTACAATTACAGCATTTAAGAGGCATTTGGATGGGTATATGAATTGGAAGGACTTGAAGGGATATGCGCCAGGTGCTCGCAGGTAGGACTAGATTGGGTTGGGATATCTGGTCGGCATGGACGGGTTGGACCGAAGGGTCTGTTTCCATGCTGCACATCTCTATGACTTCTCATGGAATCTAACAAAGATATTTGCAAGAACTGAACTTTAGCAGGGATCCCTGGCAACACTAACCATTTGGGCATATGCCTTGGCATTGAAACTGAATTTGGCTGCATGAGTGGCTAAGTTCATAAATTCAATGAATTTTGATTTCTGCAATGGTAGTGAGTTTAAATCACCATGTTATAGTGCTGCAGAGCAGATATCTCTGCTTTATTTGAGTGTTACATTGATGAATATGCATTTGTGAATAAGACACACAAAAGTAGTGTTCTTCACACTCTGTCTTATATATCAATGGCTCTGCACTACATGAACTGGCCAAATCATTGGGTGCATTGCTACAAGTAGCTTTGAGCCTGTTTTCCTTCATGTTTTTGCATATCAATAGCAATGCAGAGATCTTGTGGTCTATTCACCAATTGCTGGAGTCTTTCTCCTGCTACTGAATGGATGTTCAGCTCTGAGGAAAAGAGAATATTAGTTAAAACATCACGTCTAAAATGGCACCCTTGCTGTCAATTTAATGTCACCTATTGATTGACGTCATGATTGATATGCACTGCTAACTTTCACAGGTTTTCACTGTCAGTGCCCTCACTAATATGGCTTCCAATATATTTACCACAAAATTGGATATGCATGCAGTGGATACAATTTTTGATATCTAAGGCACTCATTGCACCTGTAAATAAGGTACTAATGGACCCAGCCCAAACCTACTTTAATTGTCATGCTCAAGGTTACTATGGGAATGTTTGAAATTGAAACTAAATTAAAAAGAACTGCATAGCATAATAGCAATCATTTCAGCTGGAGGAAAATATGTTAACCTACGCTAAAATATGACCAAGGGCAGAAGCTTACAGTCTTTTTTGCCTACGTGTCAGCTCCATTGAGTCTCTCCACAAGGCCCAGCAGGCTATCTCACTGTATCTTTCTAAATTGACCTCATTAGCTCCTTGCCCCATCCCTCTTCCCCAAGTCTAGCCCCATTCCGCTGTTCAGCATGCACAGAATGGATAAACACTACCAGGATAGCCAATATGATTGGAGCCAGTGCAATACTGATATGACCGTTTTGCACATGGACTAGTACCAACAACTGTTCTGCATGGTTCCTGCCATTTCCCATGGACATTGCAGATCCAGGAGAGCTGGTGCCCTGCAGGGACTGGCAGTCGATGCCATATAGCAGACCATGCTGTTTGACCATTATTTGGAAGGAATCCTGAAATGGCTGACTAAGTGTGTCCAATTGTCTGGACTGATGTTGGAGTCTGCCCTCGTTGTGTTGTGCCAGGACCACCATTATTGCCCTCTCCCCCGACCTGCCAAGCGAAGGTATCTTGCTTGATGTAACTGAAGTTTGGTGAGTACTATGACAAGCTTCCTGTCTCTGTGTTAAATGGTACAGCAATACTGTAGCAGTACTGTGAGTCTGACGTCTCGGCCTGAAGGGCAAGGCAAGGCAGCGGTCCTGCGAGAATCCAGGTAGGCTCAAAATGAGTGAACACAAAGAACAAGTGAATAGGCAGGAGATGCAGCCTGATCCAGTCCATGAGCCAGGTGCATGTCGCTGAGCACAGTGTCCTTACCACAGAATACAATGATCATTGCCATTGCATCCCAAGGTGCAGCATTGAAGTGCAATATATACTGTAAGATGTGTCTTGTAGGCTAGTTTATGTCAGATGCCGTTGTCCATAAATATGAGGTGTATGTGACCAATGCATATGATACTCTGATCCAGATGAAGCTGCAGTGCTCTGAAAGCTTGTGATTTCAAATAAATCTATTGGACTATAACCTGGTGTGTGTGTGACTTCTAATATTATCCACTCCAGTGCAGTGCTGGCACCTCCACATTATGATACCCTGAAATGTCGGTGCCTGGTACACAATATGGTTCTTTGGAGTAAGTGGAGAACTGAAGTGACCAATACTCACTTTGAATTCCACATTGAGAATTCTCAATCTCTAGATTGTTTGTTGGGGTGTTTGAATAGGAAGCTACATATTAATAAGGCAAGATGTGCAAATTGATAAGATCATTAAAGAGCAATGTATCCCCTTAATAGGCAGCTCACTACTGCTACAATACCTCAAAATTAGTTAAAAAGGTGCAGTGAGATGTTCCTGACACTGAGATAGACCTCTACGGACTTGTTGCAGGATTCAGCTAGATTTCTCACCAGACCCTACATCATTCAGGCCTCTATTACATTTTGTCCCTAATCCGTTTTCACGCTTTTGGTGATCGTCCAGTAGCCCATTCATCCTTTTTATGTTATATTGACTCACATTTCCTCAGAATTCCATTGGCACCACATGCTCAAGATCTATATCATTGGAGGATAGTCTACGCAGACAGGAGCGTAAAGCTCTGCAAAAGGAAATAAGTTCATCTGAAAGGCATCGGTATTATTCAACAATCTGACATGACATTTACTCAATGCTGAACTAACCACTGTGCATTCAAAAGGTCACTGGAAGACTTCCATCACAAATGAATTGGGGTGTTTGAGGCCGCGTTGAGTCTACATAAAACCCGAAAGAACTGCGGATGCTATAATTCTGAAACAAACTCGGCGTTTGCTGGAAAAGCTCAGCAGGTCTGGCAGCATCTGTGCAGAGAAATCAGAAGTTAACGTTACGGAAACGTTAATTCTGACTTTTCACGGATGCTGTCAGACCTGACGAACATTTCCAGCAATTTCTGTGTTTGTTTTTGTGTTAAACTTAGATTCTGTAGTACCGTAGTTTAAAATTAAAATAACATAAGCAAAAAATGATAAAAGTAATTGATAAAAGCAAGACGTTCCTTGCCTATACCTCTGACGTTTTGCCATTTAGAAATTAAAATTAGAGTTAGGTCCTCAAGGTAATATAGTGAATAAAAGCAGCAATCTCCTGGACAGTTCTGAGAGCATGTTTGTCCTGTCGCCTTGGAATAATTTCCAATAATTTCTCCCCTTGAATGCAATCTTTTTTTAAAAAATCACGTAATGCGTCAGGCGAGCACTACTATTCCGTGACCTTCCCCACCTCAATTACATTGATATTGATTGACTAGTCATCCAGGAAGGTTAATCAATGACATGTCCTGGTGTCATGTTCACCTGTAATGATTCCTGCATGTATCACAGGATGTGAGATTTGTCGGGCTTTTTTTTCATAAAGCCGGGTTTGAGAAGTCCTGCACCCAGCAGCCGGAAGTAGGCGGGGATCCGACTTGAGACAACTTGGGGGTTAAGAGCAGAGCAAGAGGAGGCGGAGATCGCTGTGCACCAGCTCCCGGCCAGCAGCAGCGTTCCACCCGGCTCTCAAATCCAACAATGCTCTTCACCCTGCTCAAAGTGGCGGTGCTCCTTCTGAGTGTGGATTGCGAAGCGGCTGCCCGGAAATCAGGTACAGTCCGGTAAATGCAATGTGGAGGATCCCGAGAGCCGCGGCTCGCCAGTGTGTGAAAGTGTCAGGGCACACAGAGAGTTCACAGGGCTGTTCAGTAAGTCTTTCACTGAAAGTTTGGATTGCTGGTTGAAGTGTGAACTCCCGTTGGCAGGAGTGATGGATGTGCAAAGGGAAGGAGCAGGAGTTTGCACATCTGCGAGCATCCTGGAAGCTTGAAATTTAAAAAAAATGTTTCAGTACCCGGCAAATCTGAAGAAAAATAGATCCATAAACTCGATTAACTCTAGTACTGTATCTCTATGGATGTTGTCTGATCTGCTGAGTATTTTACCCAGTATTTCCCGATTATATTAAAGGTTTGAACAACTGATTTCCGCCGATTTGGAAGCATAACAGGCAGGGATAGAACGGCAAAAAAGTTGCAAGTTGGCATTGGGTTCTGGTGGAGTACAGGAACGGTACCACGGTAGCTGGTTAACGGACTAGTATCAGTGCAATACTTTATACTTCATTATTAATATAGCTGTATGGTTTCGATGTTCAATCTCACTCTCCCCACATGATACTTAATAACAAGCGCATAACGAAAAGAAAATTTAATACATAAATTTATCTTGCGTTTGTCACCACGTTGGCATATGAAGTGCTTTGATGGGCATTGTTCCTCTCGCCAACAACCTCAGGCAATCATTTTCAGTCGTGTGTTCCAGAAAGAACTGAACACGCTGCTGTTGGCTCCATTTGTGTTTGGCACTGTTTCATTTTGCCAATGTCCTCTTGATTAAACTGCAATTTATTTAAACCTTCGTACTTTGCACAAATGTGAATATTCATGTGTTCCATATGTTTGCAAGCTGCACATTTTATCAGCTTCATTATTGATTATTTTTCAAGGAAGCATCTAAAATGTTTTGAATTGTGAGGTTGCGATATAGTATGGTTACCACTGAGGAAGGCTGACAAGTATAAAAAGGTAAAAACAATGACTGCAGATGCTGGAAACCAGATTCTGGATTAGTGGTGCTGGAAGAGCACAGCAGTTCAGGCAGCATCCGAGGAGCAGTAAAATCAACGCTTCAGGCAAAAGCCCTTCATCAGGAATAAAGGCAGAGAGCCTGAAGTGTGGAGAGATAAACTAGAGGAGGGTGGGGGTGGGGAGAAAGTAGCATAGAGTAGAATAGGTGATTGGGGGAGGGGATGAAGGTGATAGGTCGGGGAGGAGGATGGAGTGGATAGGTGGAAAAGAAGATAGACAGGTAGGACAAGTCATGGGGACAGTGCTGAGCTGGAAGTTTGGAACTAGGGTGAGATGGGGGAAGGGGAAATGAGGAAACTGTTGAAGTCCACATCGATGTGGGCTTGATGTTGATGTGTTCCGAAGCAGAAAATGAGGCGTTCTTTCTCCAGGTGTCTGGTGGTGAGGGAGCAGCGGTGAAGGAGGCCCGGACCTCCATGTCCTCAGCAGAGTGGGAGGGGGAGCTGAAATGTTGGGCCACCGGATGGTATGTTTGATTGTGGGTGTCCCGGAGATGTTCCCTAAAGCGCTCTGCGAGGAGGTGTCCAGTCTCCCAGTGCAGAGGAGACCGCATCGGGAGCAACGGATACAATAAATGATATTAATGGATGTGCAGGTAAAACATTGATGAATGTGGAAGGCTCCTTTAGGGCCTTGGATGGAGGTGAGGAAGGAGGTGTGGGTGCAAGTTTTGCAGTTCCTGTGGTGGCAGGGGAAGGTGCCAGGATGGAAGAGTGGGTTGTAGGGGGGCGTTCTGTCCTTGTTACAGTTGGAGGGGTGGGGTCTGAGGGCGGAGGTGCGGGATGTGGACGAGATGTGTTGGAGGGCATCTTTAACCATGTGGGAACGGAAATTGCAGTCTCTCAAGAAGGAGGCCGTTTGGTGTGTTCTGTGGTGGAACTGGTCCTCCTGGGAGCAGATGAGGCGGAAGAATTGGGAATATGGGATGGCATTTTTGCAAGATGTAGGGTGGGAAGAGGTGTAATCCAGGTAGCTGTGGGAGTCGGTGGGTTTGTAAAAATGTCAATGTCAAGTCGGTCGTCATTATTGGAGATGGAGAGGTCCAGGAAGGGGAGGGAGGTGTCAGAGATGGTCCAGGTAAATTTAAGGTCAGGGTGGAATGTGTTGGTGAAATTGATGAATTGCTCAACCTCCTCGCGGGAGCACAAGGTGGCGCCAATGCAGTCATCAATGTAGCGGAGGAAGGTGTGGGGAGTGGTGCCGGTGTAATTACGGAAGATCGACTGTTCTACGTAGCCAACAAAGAGACAGGCATAGCTGGGGCCCATACGTGTGCCCATGGCTACCCCTTTGGTCTGGAGGAAGTGGGAGGGTTCAAAGGAGAAATTGTTAAGGGTGAGGACCAGTTCGGTCAAACGAATGAGAGTGTCGGTGGAAGGATACTGTAGCAAATGTGCAGAGTGCATTATAGGTTAGTGTGGAACAGTGCACTTTGTTAAGAGCAGTGAGAGGACCATTCTTAGAATCTAAAGGCTGAATGTGTTAAAGGAACAAGATGATCTAGAGGGATTAATTCACAAATTATTTAAATTGAAAGAATGCTACTGAAAAATAAAAAAAAGGTTCTTTTCTAAAGAAACAAGAATTCAAAAGTGGTAAAGTCTATGTTAAAATTGTATAGAACCTTGGCTAGATGACACTTAGTTAAGGTCTCCACATTGCTGGAAGAATGTTTAGGCACTGGTGAAAGTCCAAAAACAAAGAACATCAGAACAGAATGATTATAAAAATAAGGAAAAACTGGATAAGCTGAATCTTTGTTTTCTATGTTGAAAAGGGGTCTTCAAAATTGTGAAGCAGTTCAATAGAGTAAACATGGAGAAGATCTTTCCTGTTGTGGGAAAGTCCAAACTAACATCCATTAGTATAAGATAACTATCAATAAATTTTAAAAAATGGGTAGAATCTTCTTCGCTCAGAGTGGCTACACTGCAGAACATTCTACAACATGGGGCAGTTGAGGTAACTATTAAAGGGAAGCTAGATCAATAGATCAGAAATAAAAAGAATTAAAAGGTTTGGTAATAGGTTGAGATGATGTAGTGTCTGAAGAAGTTCATGTGGAATAAAAAAAGGTCTATTTCTGTCAATACAATGTGACATCGTGTGTGCAGCAGCAATGGGACAAACATAATTTGTTTCCTTGTTCTTTCGGTGAAATATTAAATTGTTGATCCCAAGGACATCGAGGTTGGGATGAAATTAGTACAATAGTTGCAACTTTCACAGAAGTGTTTCTTGATATCTAAGAATGTATGAGCGCTGATGTAATAATTTGGGTCATAGAGTATATTTAATTTGAAGAGCAAAATCAATATGCTGTCGCAGAAATAGTGTTACTGAGCTCTGCAGAATTAGCAAAGAATCAATGTCGAGGAAAGTTACACAGAATTATTGAGGAAATTCATGGAGTGAGGAAATACAGGTAAAGACTGGACATTCCCTTATATTTCAGAATAATAAATCTTTCAGTTTTATATTTTTCAGCGTTATGTATTATTCAATTTAAAAGTATGTTGACATGGAAGAGTTTAATATGTTGGAAGATGCAAATCATTTTATTCCAAATCATTTTATTTTTGGCTGCCATTCCAGTATTGTGTCGACAAGGATCAGAATTGAATGCCGCGATGTTATGAGTTATCACTTTGTAGACAAACATGTAAGAGCAGGTAGAATACATTGTTATTTGCATAGGAGTTTAAACATTTTCATAGTTATTTTCAAATGAAGCAGTGGAAAATATGTGTTACATTAAGTATTACTACTGTCCTGCACTTTGGAGGGCAACAGCAATGTCATATTCAGTGGAAAAACTAAGAGGGAAGTTAATAAGTTGTATTCTTCTACTTTTTCTAACTATAAATTATATATGTCATCTGCTATGATCAACATCCAATGTACATATATGTTTAGGAGATGCTAGCTGTGCAAAATACAGGATTCACTCTAATCTATTTGAATGGTGGTGCATGCTGAAGGAACTGAGTGGTCTACTCCTGCCCATGATATTTGTACCTTTTTTAATTAAGTGCTTAACAACCGCAAATTACTTCATTACTTCTCTAGGTGGTTTGAGATATCATAAGATAGTGAAAGAATGCATGCTTTTGCTGTGGTCCTTTGTTAGATTTTGTACATTGAAGCTGATCCAGATAAAATCCAGCACAAGAGATCTTAAATTAATATACCTTTATGATACTGCTACACATGGTGAACATATTTCAGAGCACAACTAGGTTTTGGATACTCACTGAAATACAAAAACACTGCCTGAGATGATGATGAGGATTTCTGAATGCCATTGTCATAATACATTAGAACATTTTTGAAGTTAGAAAATGACCTCATTCCTGCATTGAAATTAAAGTGTGGTGGGATCTCACTCAGCAATTAGAAAAGGAATGAGAGTTAGTGGTCACATCGAACAAGCCAGTTCTGGATTTGTGATTCTGCTGTCAAATGAAAATATGTAAACTTGAAATCAGTTTCCCAAAATGATTTTCTTTTTTTTCCCCTGAAATGTAAATGTGTATTGATTAGTCTCCACCTTTTAGAGCAAGCAATTTTTAAACTAGCATCAGGCTACCAACACATAAACAACTTTAAAGGCTATGCAAGCTGTAGAAAATTACAGCGAATACTTTTTTTTTAGTTTTGTGAGTTATTGGCTTGCCCAGGCCTGTATGCTATTCAGAAAAGCTACATTAGGAGAACTTGATTTAAAAGTGTTGATCTGAGAAGCATACAGGTGGTGGGAAAACATGACTCTTGACTTTTATTAAAATGCAAGGAATTTCTAAACATTTTATGGCTCCCAACTATATTTGATATCGTGTAGCTTATTGAATGAATGTCACAAATATTAATTTGAGGCAGCTGAACTACCAGATAACATGAGAAGGAAGAAATACTGCTGGATATCTGCCCCCAATTCACTCTTTCCATGCCTTCTACTGCCCTCCATAAATGGAACTTGGCCACTTTTTGAACAGCCTAGTACAGATTATTATGGGCCAGATCAGGCCCCTCAAAATGTTTTAAGAAGGTAGCCCAGATCCTAACTCTTTCTTATTTTAAAGGCAAATGTTAAGTACTGTGTTCCAGATACAAATTGACTGGTCAAACTCCTTGACATTAAACAAAACACACAGTTTATTTAAACACAGTAGTTAAAATACAACCAAAGAAAGAGGAATTTAGAATGACTTAACTTTATTGGAAAACTTAACAGAACAATAGATACAGTGACTATTACTAATGAACTGTTCCAATATAGTAACTTCCCATAAACACGCCCCTTGGCACAAAGCTAAATTCAGACACAGATTATCACATGCTATCCTGGAATCCAGGAGGGGGAAAAAAATCAAGAGAAAACTCAGGGAAAGTAGCAGCCATTTACTGAAGCTTCCAACTCTTTTGAGATCCCAACAGCTTCTGATGCTACTGAAAAACCAAAACCCAGAAATCCTGATCTTTGAGAGCTGGCTACTCCCATTAAGGCTACATCGAAGGCCTCCCAAGCTGTTTACTCCAGTGGGTTTGGTAGACTGCTTGGTACCTTTGCCTTATAACAGCTCTTAAAATTAACAGGGAAAGTAACCTCTTAAAGCAACAATATTGTCACAGCAATTAACTTGTTGCCAGGAGTGGGATTAAGGAAATTACTTGAATTCTCAGCCTTCCTGTAGCATACTACCCTTGCTATGTAAGTAAGGAGGGCTAGATTAGATTAGATTACTTACAGTGTGGAAACAGGTCCTTCGGCCCAACAAGTCCACACTGACCCGCCGAAGCGCAACCCACCCATACCCCTACCTAACACTACGGGCAATTTAGTGTGGCCAATTCACCTGACCCGCACATCTTTGGACTGTGGGAGGAAACCGGAGCACCTGGAGGAAACTCACGCAGAAACGGGAGAACGTGCAAACTCCACACAGTCAGTCGCCTGAGGCGGGAATTGAGGCAGCAGTGCTAACCACTGTGTCAACGTGCCGCCCACCGTGCCACTAACCACCGGCTAGTGGTTATTGTACCCTCAGTTTATCATGAGGACAGCTACAGATCAATCAGAACCTAACATTGCAGGGGAAAAGTAGTTCTCCCATAACAGAAGCTCCATTTAAGAGATCTGTCCATGTGTAGTTGCATGACAATCTTAATAAGCCCTGGCATGCAACAAATGGGCCTTGAACAGCAAAGAGAAATTAGAAAGAACATTAATGGTGGTACTTTCTCAATAGCAGCATGAAGACCCTGAATGAGGGAGCACACCTGGTAAGCGTTTCCTCTTTTTTTGCCATTCTAACATCAGGAGGTACACAAAAATTTCTGCAAGTCTTATGAAGGATTCCTATCCATTTTCGAGTTTAACTATTCAAATTTAGGATATTGCAAAGAGTACCCTGATGCAGCCGTCTCTGAGGAGTTACATATTCACTAGGAACCCACTGCATAACTATTAAAAATCAAAAAATTTAGTCAGACTAATGGCAGAGTAAAAATGGTGAAAGGCAGACTTATTTTTTTCTTAATATTTCTCCTGCAGTACATATGACTTGCAAAATACCAACTAATGAAGAAATCAACAAATATTGTAGTATCTTTGAGATATTTTTGTACTGTAACTGTAGAAGTATATTTAGTGTATCAAGCAGTGGGACTTTTATAATGAAAAATATTTGTCTCAATCCTTATGCTGTAATCCTAAGCAGTTTTATAGCAGTTCTGAAGGGATCTTTGCTGGTTTCAGGACCATTTATAATTTAAGTGAGATAAGCCTTTTTAGTCGGAATTGCTCACAGACTAGTGCTTCATAGTTCAGCAAACTCTCTGAGATCTCATTCTCAAATGTTTTAGTTTCATTTTTCATATTACTTGACTGTCTCTTTGATAACTACTGCTGCTGCTTTGGAAAGCTTTCATTGCTAAGAAGGGACTAAACATTTATGAAAGGAAACCTTTAAAATAAGCATCAAAACATCTTGAAAGAGGGATAGTGATGAGTGTTTTTTTTTAAACCCAACAACTTGCTTTGTTCTGGAATGCCACTACTTGGAAGAGTTCTTTGGTCTCAGAATCCTAATACCTTGTAACAAATATACGAATGCAAGACATTCCCTTGGAAGGAAAGGCCACATCATTTCATTTTCAAATTGTAAAAAGAACTTTGCAAGTGTTTACCTTATTATGTTTACCTTGCTTCTTTATGTCATATTATTTTGCAAATTGGAATAGATTTGACATTGTTTTTTTTAAAATTTTAGGCTCCAATTTTGAACAATCAGTTTTACACATATAGTGGTATCAACAAGCGATCAGGCATGCTCAAAACCTTTCACTGCTTGATTAGATTTTTGCATTCCAGCACTAAAAATACTTATCTTGCCACTTCCTGATGAAGGGCTCCAGCCTGAAACTTCGCTTTTCCTGCTCCTCGGATGCTGCCTGACCTGCTGTGCATTTCCAACAACACACTCTCAACTCTGATTTCCAGCATCTGCAGACCTCACTGTCATATGTTGAACTTAAAGCACATACTATTCTAGTTGATTCAGCAGATTAAGAATTAAGTTTATCTAGTGAATCTGGTAACATTCGGGAAAAAGGAGATCATAAGTAGACCATTTTGAAGTCAGCAGGTGTCTCAACAATAGAACAAGTGGAAACAAATTACAGGCATTATTATTAGCAGGCATTTGTCACCAGAATTGTATGCAATCAGAATAGGTCTAATTTATAAAATTCATAATAGAAAAATGGTGCACTCTCAATATTTAGAGGTTTGTTTCACAATTTAAAACTCTGAAATTGGGCAGAAAAAAAGGAAAATTGACTCCTAATCATGGTGAAAATTGCCTATGGAACTTCCACTTGCAATCAATATTTATTGTGCTAAAGACCATACTAACTGATACTTTTTCTTCTGCAGAAAATAAGCGTAAGGAGTTGACATATGGCCATGAAATATGTACATACAAAGCTGACGGTGGGCCTTGCAAAGCTATGAACAAAAGATACTACTTCAACATATTCACACAGAAATGTGAAGAATTTATCTATGGGGGATGTGGTGGAAATGAAAACAACTTTGAAACCATGAAAGAATGTCTGACCAAATGTAAAGGAAAGGGTAAGCTAATTAACCTCACTGTGATTGTTCAAATATAACATACCTTTTGAATCTGGAAGTATCAAAGAAATTGGGCTGATTTGAGACACTATTAAACAAGTAGGGGAATGGGTCATGGGCAGGTTCCTCTTCAGAGGTTCGGTGTGGACTTGTTGGGCTGAAGGGCCTGTTTCCACACTGTAGGGAATCTATCTATCTAAAAGATGCCAGTGATTTGTTATTCTCACCTGTAAACTTTCTTGGGGTTTTATACTGAAGGTTCTTGTCAGGCAACTATCTAAGAAGCACATCTTTGCAGGGCATCTGGGACTTACATGAATGTGAAAACAACCATGTATCTCAGTCTGAAAAATATTAATGAACTGCAAAGTCTGGCTAAGAAGTTAAAGTTTGAAATGAATACAGAAAACAAAATAACTTGAAAGAAAGATTGAGGTTGAATGGGTGAGTAAATCGATACAGAAAGAAAAGATTTTTAAAAATTAACATATGGTGCTTGTTTGCTTGATTGGGAGTTGGTCTGAGTGACCTAGGGAATCCCCAGGCTGGGTGGGAAACCTATCTGGGGTCCCTGACACTGCATGTAAAGATTTTAAAGATGGCAGGGTGATCAATCAATCATTCATTCCCTCAATCCTTCACTTTCTGTGTACCATCCATGCCAACCTATGACCATCTACTTCTCCTTAAGATGACTGATACACTATTGTGCATTGGTGGTGGTAAGAGTGAATGTTGAAGGTGGTGAATTGGGTGACAATCAAGTGGGCTAATTTGACCTTCAATGTCAAGCTTCTTGAGTATTGATCGAGGTGCACTCATTCAGGCAAGTGGGGAGAATTGTAGGTACACTCCTTGTAGGTGGTACGTCGGCCCTGTTTACTTTCTGACTTACAGTCAGTCCTGCTATAACGCAGTGGTTCCATTCTTTGAAATCCCGTGTTCTATGAAAGTCGTGTAATAGCAGCACCATTTAAACTAATGGGGCTGGAATTGCGTTATAACCAATACACGCTTTAAAATTTCACATTTTAGAAACAGTGTCCCCAATTCATCAAACGTGTTATCGCGAATTCGTGTTAACAAAATGTGCATTATAACAGAAGGACCTGTACTTAATTAAAATTGTTATGTCCTTTAACTTCACACCATTTACTGCATTCAAAGGGTGAGGTGCCATTTTTGAGAAATCTCTCAAGGAAATGTGTGTTGCAGACAGAACATTCCTGATTCAATGTTTAGCTCTATATGTTGATCAATGTCATTTGCTAGCTGACTTTCTGTTTCGTGGTTGAGCATGTTAAAAGGTCATCATCATTTCTATCATAATATCAGTCCATAGGTGTTTTGGTATGTGAGGTGCTGGAAAGTAATGGGCTAGGATTTGCTGGCAAAATAATGATGAGTCTATTGGTACTCTCTGTTATTCATGCAAAAACATCACGCGAGAGGCAGATGTGCAGCTAAATTTGTATGTCCAGAAGGTGCAGTCCAAATTGTGCCATTCAACCATTAGCTTTGTGAAAGAGACATTTTCTTTGCCATCCTCACCATTGGCATATGTCAAATAGTATGAAGTTACTGTATTTACACAATAAATACAAATTTGACCCGTCAAAGAGAGCCCAGCTTGAGGCTATTATAGTTTGAGGCTTTTTAGCCATGTGGTATGTAATAATTACAGTCTCTTTCACATTGAAAATTGAGAAGTAAAAGTGTAGAAGTATAAAGTTAATATTATAAACAAAAGCATCTAAGAAGAAATCATGTTAATCTCTTTATCTGTAATTACTCTATTAACAGTCTATTGGCCGTCTTGGACCTAACTGGCATAAAAGTTCTTTTTCTATCGACTTATCTCCTGTTCATTCTTTCCTGCAAATGTGTTGCTGGTCAAAGCACAGCAGACCAGGCAGCATCTCAGGAATAGAGAATTCGACGTTTCGAGCATAAGCCCTTCATCAGGAATAAGAGAGAGTAGCCAAGCAGGCTAAGATAAAAGGTAGGGAGGAGGGACTAGGGGGAGGGGCGATGGAGGTGGGATAGGTGGAAGGAGGTCAAGGTGAGGGTGATAGGCCGGAGTGGGGTGGGGGCGGAGAGGTCAGGAAGAGGATTGCAGGTTAGGAGGGCGGTGCTGAGTTGAGGGAACCGACTGAGACAAGGTGGGGGGAGGGCATTCTTTCCTGCCAACCACTTGTCCTCTTGTCTCAAACTGACTTTAGAAATTTATGCAAAATTAGGATTGATGAGTGTCGAGGAAATTACTTAGTCTGACACTTCGAGACTTGTTTCAAGAAGCTTTATTTTTTGTGAACTCACAGAGAGGCTGCTACAGTCTTCACTGTCTCATAGCACTCTCTCAAACTGAACAGTCAGCCTATACTTAGACAGCAATATATACAGCTTTGCTTACATTCCACACTTTACAATAATTCAAGATAAAGATAAGCACAGTGCAGCAATCAACTTTGTTCTTTGATGTTGCTCAAGGACAGAGAAACTAATGAGCTCAAGATGCACTCCAACTAAAGAGCTTCAGACACTCTCCCTATATTTCATCAAACTATAATTATACATTCTCAGTCTTTATCTCTAGCAATATTCTTCTACTACAGATGTGAGCTTGAGAGCCAAGGTATGTTTTACCTGGGTCAAGTATCCCATCATGCAGCAATGTGCCACATTCTTACTACTTCCACAATAAGGTGTACCTTATCAACGGCTAGGAGCTGTAGAAAAGGGTGTGGAAGTCTTCCCAGTTATGTCAGAACATTGCTCTTGCTCACCCTACAAGGAAAGACTTGGCTTCCCTTGCCTCAGAATTGTCCCATTGCCTGCTGGGGTTTTATCCAGAGGTATTTTCTTATAGTATTTGTCAGTGTTGGTTTGCCATTGCTTTCTACTATTTGGGGCAGGACAAAGACTAAAAAGTCTAGCTCAGATGCAATGGAAAGCAAACTGTTGGTGCTATTTTGAACCAAATGCCAGTCTGTCTCCATGTTACATTCAAACTGAAATGCGTACTTTCTTTTTAAAGACAATTATGTACTCTGTAATATGCAGCAGCAAAATATTAATTTACAAAGTTTTGCTTATTATTTCAAACAGCAAAATTTCTATAAAATGAACTGGAACTCCACATTAAATATACCCATTAGGGTATCAATTCTAACATTTCCATTATCAGCCTGTCCAATATGTACAATGTTGTTGTTAGTAACCAAACCATAGACATCATATGAAGTCCATCTTAAATCTATTCATATCACAACAGAATAACTGTCTGAAAGTCTCAAATTATTTATTTCTGCTGGATGCAAGATAACTGTCCTTGCTTCGTTGCTAACAGCACTGTTGGGGACTCATTACTAAGTATATCAGATGTTTGTTGCCTTAATTGACTAACCCATCAGTTATAACAAAGTATAGTTGGAATCAAAAAAATACTTTTCTCCCCCTCAATTTGTTGTACTGAAGATGTTTCTGGCCACATAGAATATGATAGTAAAAAGAATAAACACTAACGATTGAAATTTATTTTTAAGTGATGAGACCATTTATATCAAATGGAAAAAATAATCTGTTACTAATCTTTCATCCCTTTTTCAGAAGTATTGCATATAATGCACACTTCTCTCAAAGTCTTGTTGAAGTCATTGTTTTGTTATGTTTGAATGCATCTGACTGAACGGTATATAATTATTCAGACATTGATTATTTCAAGCTAGCTATATACGCCTCCTCCCAGAGAAACAGCACTGCTAACTTGCTTATGCTGACCATTTACTGTCTCCCTGCCAACAAAAGGTTATTGAATCAGGATAAAGTTGGAACTTAAGGTCCGGAGTATGAGAGTAGCATGAGAGGCTGGATTAACACAAACTCTGAAACCCATGGCAACACATTCAGAAACTGATCATTCTTCTTGCATTCCATGAAATTAGTTGAGCAAAACAGCATGATTTATGGCACAATGACTAAACTTTTCAACTGCATGACTTAAATTTTGGCAACTAAAATGCATTGCAGCTGTAAATCTTGAAGAGCAGCCCAGTATTTATACACAGATAGATAGCACAGAGCAACAAGCACCAACAACTGACTTGGCTTATCATGTTTTTTAGGGTATCATTCTCATACTCAAAAGATAAACTTGAAAATGTGCAAATGTTATCCTCCAAATGATTGTAAGCTTTTGAGAAGTGAGTTATTAATACAGATAATATCTCTGTTCCATGCTTTATTAACTCTTGACTCTGATCTCCAGTGTCTGCATTCCTCACATTTGCCTACTTCTCTTTTATTCCCAATGTGTAGATAGCTAGCATTTTGTCAATGATTCAGAGTTGATGTATTCTAGGAGGCTCTTGGATGGGTTTAGGTGGAGGGTTTGGTTGTGTCAGAGACATGGTTGTGTCAGAGACGTGGTTATGTCCCTCGGACCTAGAAAGAGTTTTGTCAACAAATCTCTCCCACTTGCCTGTCCTTGGTGGCCACTGAAGACTCCTGAGCGAAGTACATCTAACCTTTGTTCTACTTGATCATCGATCAATCTTGAAAATATATTGATCACCTGGAATGCTTCTCCCATTAAAAGTCCGAGGAGTCCAACTTCTTGGACAACTATGAATTAACCCCACATGTTTAACTGCGATGCCCAGTTCTGTGCAGCTTACAATTAAATTTTTAAAATTGTCTAACCAATGGACACTACTGTAACTGTATTCCATTCATTATATTGTTTCAATTCCCAGTTGTAGCTACAAATTTTGCTTAGAATTCTTGCAGCAGCCTTTTTTCTAGATCTTGCTTCACTTGCAGCAAAATGTGTAGGATAGGAATTCCTTTGGGGCTTATACTAATTTTGCTATCTTTAGAAGAGTTGCTAAAGGTGCAGGAAAGTCCAATCAAAGTTTGTATCCAATCTTTCTGGAGTTCACATCTCAGTTTGCACAGTCCATCCTGGGCTTGCCAGAGAGATTTGTCTTCAGTGCATCTGCCTCACCTCCTGGAGGTGATATTTGTATCTGGATAATTTGTATCAGTGATAATAAAGTCACTGGATTGCTGGGTTCTTGCAAGGCATGAATGCAAACTAAGACCATACAGAGACATTGCTTGCAAACTTTTTTTATTCAGTCATGGGCTGTGGCCATCACTGGCCAAGCCAGTAATTATTGTCCATTCCTAATTGCCCAGAGGGTGGTTGAGATGTAGGCCAGACAGGGTAAGGATGGAAGATTTTCCTCCTTAAAGGACGTCAGTAAATAAATGGGATTTCCGACAATCAGCAATAGTTATTAGACTCTTAATCCTAGTATTCTTTTTTTAATTTAATTCAAATTCTATCATCTACCATGGCAGGATTTGAACCTGGGTCCCCAGAATGTTACTGGCGCCTCTGGATTAATAGTCTAGTGATAATACTACTCAGACATCACCGCCCCCTGCTTGCAATGAAAATAGCCTTACTTTACCTGTGAAAAGAAGGTATCAGCTCAGTTGGGCATAGCTTGATAGGATTCTTGAAAGGGAAAAATTTTAAAATAATCAAAAGTAAGCATTCTCAATGACAACTGTGCAATATGCAAATTATAAAGCAACCCCAAGCAGCACGGTACACCTAAAAACATTGCTGAAATGTCTTGCAGCAACATAACAACTTTGTCAACCATCTAATAGGTTTAAGTGATACGCTCTGCTATATGCCACAGATTCTGTTTAATGCTTCCACACTGACTTTCAATTCTGTTCAAGTACAGTACTAAGAAATGCTTAAATTTCATTTGAATCATTATAAACACTGATCTGTTCCATATGCAAATATTCGACATGCTGTTGGAGTGTCTGTTGTTTAGCTGCTACAGTTGCAATTTGGGGACCAAAATGGTATTTATAGTGTGCACATATGTGCATACATGAAATAAACTAGGAGAAAGTGAGGAAATGAGTCAAGCTGCATGCTATAATAGTGGGCCGTTAGTACCCATGCAACCATTTGGTTCTCAGTCAATGGGGACAGTGCGTGTAAGCTCTGAAATTTGGTACTTTAGTAGTATTTGAGACAAATGGTACAATTGATAGGATATTAAAAGACAAATCCATTGTCCTTGACTGGTATATGAGCATCATATTTCTTGTGTCACTATATCAGCTCCTTGGAACATATGTTCTGTAGGTCTCTGTCCTCAATGATTTTTGTTTATGTATTTGGAGGGTTCCCTTGGTCCATGTAGATACTCAATGGCTTTCTGACTTTTCACCTTCTTCATCAAGCTTCTCGTGCAACATTATAAAATCTCAGAGGCTGTGCTCTTGTCTTTGTGCCATTCTTTGCTGTTTTCCAGATACCTTCATCTCCTGAATCACCACAAACTTTGATTCCAGAGTTCATACTCTTCTCCTTAAAGAGGTGCAAACTCACTTTAAGGTTCTCAGGCTGATCCAGACTGATGCTTGCTACTCATGATATTTCTCACTATCGAAGCATCCGATAGCACTAACAGTACTCCTGTTGGCTGGGCACTAATAATATTATTTAAATCTTATTTACAATCTTATTTAAAACACATAGACAATATGAAGTAGGCGTATTGCCTGTGGTAACATTAACATTCAGTGCATAATCACACGTGATTCTCACAGCTACTTCTGGGACTATCAAACTAAGCCTTCTGTGACTTTTAAGTGTTTAAATTTGAATTGCTATTCAGACTCATACCTTATAGATTAGATTAAGAGTTTATATAAAACACAAAGCTACATTGACAACCTGTGCTAATTATTGAAATGAGTTAACCCCAGATCATTGAGGTCAGTTGACTGAGTTAACAGCTGGCCATCTCTGCTTCACTGCGATCTTAAGATCATTTGTACAATCCGTAAGGGTGTTCATGATTGAAGACATAAATTCAGCTTGTGTTACTGATGTAGATATGTGATAAAACTTAAATAACCACTAAGTTCCACGTTATATGTGCCGCTAGCTACATTGCTAAATAATAGTGAAGGAAGTCTAAGATCCACTCTGTTTCAATCCTAAATTTTGAACATGTATGTATATTTTTCCATGTGAAATTTCAACTGTACTTATGCAAACAAACTCTGATTTCTGTTAATCATGGAAACAAACACAGAAGGCTGAAGAAATTCAGTAGGTCTGCCCACATCTGTGGATAGAGAAACAGAATTAACATTTTGAGTCCAGCATGACTCTTCTTCAAAAGATGGGCAGAAAGCCCACTTACGTGGCATAAGTGGCATCTCTAATGAACTTACGCTGCATTACAAAGAGTTAAGTGGGACAACCACTAGAAATTCTTGGAAGTTAAACGGCATACCTTCCTAACAATTGTGGAAAAGCTGCACAATTAAAACGAAGCATAGTTCAGGAGAAGTGATGGAGACAAAAGATAATTCCAGTTTTAATGTTACAGCTGCAGGACCCTTATTAAACTGAAATACAGTTGTACCAAGTGAAGGGGGTAAAATGAAAGCAATTTATTGGCTTAGTCAGTGCTCCCAGACAATTCATTCTTTTTACCATCGGTGTAAGCTGTGGTTCACTGTCTTTGACCAAGAAGGGTATGGGTCATGTTCTGTTCCAGCGACTTTGAATATAAAATGTGGACTGGCTATTCAATGTATTCCATAGTAATCTGAACTTACACAATTGTCAGTTAAGTTACAGTCCTTTTTCATTTTTCTTATTATTTAGATTAAAGTTCTATCAATTTAATTCCAAATTGTCTGAAGTATAATTTGTTTGGATAAATCTCAGACACAAGCTTTTAAAACAAAATCAGTTTTCATACATTGTTGTTAAATTCACAATTTTAAAAACATGGTTACAAAATATTTTGTGAGTTATTTCCTTCTTAGTTGAACAACATCATTTTGCTGACATTTATTCCTTTGGAAAGACAGATAGTAATTGGAGCATGAGAATGAATAAGCTAAAATCATTCGCCTGGAGCATAAATCAAATACAAATTGATTCCTAATGTCAGGATTCATCATTACTCCAGCAACCTGCCATTCATCTAATTGGTTGTTTTCAAATTGATGCCTATGGATTTGATACAAGATCAGATTTGTTGCAAAAGACAAGCTGAGTCAAAAGTAATATAGCCTGCTCCTCAGACATGAGTTAACTTATCTTTCCCAATCCCCTCATGCTAACTGGGAAAGGCATTGATTTGCTGGTCTGTCTCAGCCTCTAATGATTCAGTGATTACAACTATAATGAATACCCCCAATTCCCGATACAGATTCCGGATTCTTGCACAGTATTAAAAAGTACAACAGAACATGAGAGATCATGTTTGTCATCCTGGAAACAGCAATCGTCAGCTACCCCTGTGGGAAATTTGTCAGTAAAGTAATAAAAAACATGCTGTTTTTAACCCTTCACAAAAATTATAATTGTTTGTAATATGGCATTAATATATATCTATATATATTTTAATGTCTTAAAGTGTCCTAAGGCACTTCATAAAAGACTTAGAATACACAATCTGATACTAAGCCATAAAAGGTAACACTAGGAAGGTTGTCTAAAAGCTTTTGAATTGAATTAGCTTTATCGTCGCAGTGTAACAATGTCACCAACACATTGCGCCAACTTAGGTACAGAGTACCTAGTTACAATCCTTAGTTACAGAATAGAGAAATGAAGAAAAAAGAGTGACATTACAGCTGTACACTGTATAGATGTAGGGTAAAAAAAGGAAAATTAAAAAAAATCACAGTCTCTTTCCAAGGGCAGTCCACAGCAGACGTGCGCAGGGGCCTCCACGTGGTCTGACCACTAGGCTGCTCCAGCCATATTCCACGCTGGGCCGCATGTCACTGGTGTTCCTGCTTCAGGCCACTGCCCCCACTTCAGAGGCTGGGAGTCAGAAGCCAGGGCAGGGTGTCCAAGGCCAAAAGGAGCGAGGAAAAGAGAGAGGAAGGGAAACAACAGGTGGAGTGGAGGAGCTCCAGATGGAGCATCATACTCCACTGCCATCCCACCGGATTCAGAAACTTTTACAGACCATTTTAAAATAATATACAGAGGCAGACATACTTAGTAAGGGAATTCCAGAACTTGGGGCCAGCCACTAATAATGAAAATTATGGATTCGGCATTGACCAGAATTAGGTGAGTGCAAATTATATTTGAAATGTTTATGGGTCTGGAGGAGATTTATGGAAAAAGACGGGGCCAAGGCAATGGAGACACATGAATAAAGGATGTGATTTTCAAAATCAAGGCAGTATTTGACCAGCAGCCAGTTTGGATCAGTGAGTGTAGGGGTGATGGGTGAGCAGTACTTTGTGTGAGTTTGAACACAACCAGTAGAATTTTAGATGACCTTAAGTTTATAGAAGGTAGATTGTGACCAGAGGAACATCAGATTAATAATGTTAAGAGGTAGCAAGGGCAGATATGAACAATTTGGCTGAAGCAGAAGCAGAGTCAGATGATGTTACCATGGTCGAGATGGACCATCCTCATGGTGGAATGGATGTCTGTGTTCAGAAACTGATCCTGGCATGAATGTCACAAATAGTCTGGTGCAGACTCTGTTGATAAGGCGAGGGATAGATTTTGTAGCTGTGATTGGATTGGGTGTTCTGACACGGACTGAAAAAAGTCCCTGGATTCCGCAAGGGTTCCATTCTGGAATCCATTCACATGTCAGTTTGTACACGATGCAGGACAATATGAACATTCTCAAGTCAGATATTCATTAATTAGGGATTCCTTGTAGTTTGGTATTTCCAATGGTTATTTGAAAGAGACTTTTCCTCATCAATTGCTGGATGTCAGATAAGTAATCTGATATTTTAACAGGAGTAAAGGGGGCAGTAGCATAAAGCCAGGTAGCCTTTGTTTACATGTTAGAATTTTGTTTCTAGATAATGTTGCTGAGAGGCAATGGGTTGATTAGAAATAGGTGGGGGACTTGTGTTATGGTGTCGAGGATAAAACCTTGAAGGCCACTAGAGAAAATGATGTTAGAGCAAGAAAAGAAGCCATTTCAAGTGATACATTGACTACAGTGAGAGAGATGAGGATAGTACCAGTGTACTTTCAACCAATTGAAGAACTATGGAGAGATGTACAAGGAAAATTGACAAAGTTTGAGAAGGGATTGTTTACCTTTGTCATAGTCACCCTGTCACAGGTTAGCCACTTTGATAAGTACAATTTTAATACTGTGAGGAGCAAATGGCTGATTGGAAGGATTCAAACATGGAAAACAATAACACATTCAATTACTCTGGAGAAGGAAGAAAGGTTGGAGATAGAACAGCAGTTTTGAAGGATGGTGGGGTCAAAAGTTACTTTTAGGAGAAGTTGATGACTGATTTTGAAGTGGCATAGGACCATACCTGAAAAGACTGAACAAATAATGGCATCAACTCATGTAGGGAGCAGGAGGAGAATTGGGTAGATAGCAGTTTAGCAGGAATAGCATTGAGCAAGGTGGGTCTCATGGTCAAGGTAAGGAGGGAGAGGAAATGAGGCAGATAGGAGCAAAATTAGAGCAAGTTGTGAATGCAGGGTCGATCAGAGAAAAGCATATATAAGAACATACAAAATAGTGGAAGAGGTGGACCATTCAACTTCTTGAGCTTACTCTACCGTACAAGAAGATCAAGGCTGATCTGGTTGTGTTTCCAATTCCAAATTCCCATCTACCCCCAATTACCTTTGATTCATTGGACTTGACTTCTGCTTTAAAGATCTTCAATGCCCTTGCCTTCACTGTCTTGTGGACAGACAGTTCCAAAGTTGCACAACTGTCTGAGACAATAAGAAATCCTCATCTCTGTCCCAAAAGGATAACCTGTAATTTTCAAACAGTGCCCCTTGTTCTGGATTCACCCACAAGAGGCAATATCCTTTGTAAGTCAACCTTCTCATGACCGTTCAGATCTTATACACTTCAATTAAGTTATCTCTTATCCTTGAACCAGTGAAAAGGAGGAACACGACAGTGATAGTGGATCAGGTGGTCTCAGCCTTACTGACAAAAAAAACCCATGAGCTCTTTGCATTTATTATTGAAGGTGGTGTTTGAAGAATCAAAGGAAAGACATTTCAGAAGATGTTTTGCAATAAAGAAGCCAGGGGTTATCTCTGCATTCCAAGATAACCTTATGGATTCTGAATGTACAACAGGAGTTTAATCTTTCAAAATTTCAACTGACCAGCCTTTGACCCTCTGTTCATCCTTATGACAATCCTTAATTATTTACTTGCTCAAACACACCTTCATCTCCATTCTAATTTCCATAGACCCAATAAGACCATTACTCTCTCACTCTGGCTGTTACTCCATTATGTGCCTCAACTCCACTTGGCCAACTCCAAATGATGAAGAGCTTATGCCCGAAATGTTGATTCTCCTGCTCTTTAGATGCTGCCTGACATGCTGTGCTTTTCCAGCACCACACTCTCAACTCTGATCTCCAGCATCTGCAGCCCTCACTTTCTCCAAGTTTAAAGGCTGAAGATTTGATTGGAAATTTCAGACAACTGATTTAACCATAAACACAACAGCTTCAAGACAGCCAGTTTGATCTCAGCATGAGATAGCATTTTGGAATGATAGGTGATATTAAATGTAAACGTCATGGATCTCACATGGCAACTGGAGAAATAGCAAGAACTCCGCATTACTTCCTTTGGGGAGGGTTTACATGGTCGGTGGTTGACCTTTTCCAGGATCAAGGACTCCAGGGTGTGGAAATCCCAGCTCCCAGGTGTTTCTGGCCAAACAGAGGCTGATAGTTAACTGTTGTAGGCAATGCAACTTGGGGGATTGGTGGTAACTGCTGGAAACATACGCACCAGAAATTCAGGATGAACAAGGGACAGGGTGCATAGGTAAGTGAGGGCAGGATTCACAAGAAAGGGGCTGCTGAGGGGTAGGAGGCTGCTCACAACAGATTCTCTACTTAATGATGCTGGGCACCTTCAGAGGTGCTGAGGGCTTGTCTGTGAAGGAACACAACTCTCTCTGGGGTGTGTGCTAGAAAACCTGTTAGGGTTTGATTTTCCCACAAGGCAATTGGCTGCTCTCTGCATGTTTAATATCAATGATGTTGAGATGAATTTTCTAAATTGGCACGAATTGTACACTTAAGGTCTTCATTTAGTGGTAAGGGAGTCCATTTGTGAGTATTTTACAGTGGAAGGATAATTGTGGGACACTTCGACAAGTGTGGATTAATTGAGGACAGCTGACAGACTCAATTAAGGTTGAACAAATTTGGCTGCCCTTTCTGATGAGATAGCAGACATTTGGTAATGGTAATGTAGTTGATATGTATATGCGCCTCCAAGAGGCATTTGATAAAGTGTCACAATGTAGACATGATTGCAAGTTTGAATCCCAGGGAATAGTAAAGATTGTGGCAGCATGAATGAGTCCACCAGTAGCCACAGGTGAAGTGCTGGAAGACTGGAGGTTGACTAATGTAGTCGAGAGTGTGTTGCTGGAAAAACACAGCAGGTCAGGAAGCATCCGAGGAGCAAGAGAATCGACCTGTTGGGCTCCTGCTCCTCGGATGCTGCCTGACCTGCTGTGCTTTTCCAGCAACACACTCTTGACTTTGATTTCCAGCATCTGCAGTCCTCACTTTCTCTAGTTGGTTAACGCGGTGCCACTATTTCAGAAAGGTGGTAATGAAAAGCCAGGGAACTATTGACCAATGAACCTGATATCACTGGTGGGCAAATTGTTGGAGGGAATCCTGAGGGATAGGATTTATTTGGAAAGGCAAAGAGTGATTAGGGAAGTAATGAAGAGGGTTGCTGAGGGCAGAGTTATGGACATGATCTATGTGGACTTCAGTAAGATATTCGACAAGGTTCCTCATGGTAGACTGGTTCGCAAGGTTAAATCTAATCGAATACAGGAAGAACTAGCCAGGTGGATACAGAACTGGCTCAAAGGTAGAAGGCAGAGGGTGATGGTGGAGGGTTACTTTTCATACTGGAGGTCAGATTATAAATGAAACTGAGTTACAGATGACACCAAAATTGGACTGTAGTAGATAGTGAAGAAGGTTGCCTCAGTATAAGCAGTACCTTGATCAGATGGGCTAATGGGCTGAGGATTGGCAGATGGAGTTTAATTTAGGTAAATGTAAGATGTTGCATTTTAAAAAGACAAATCAGGGCAGGACTCATACACTTAATGGTAGAGTACTGGGGAGTGTTGCTGAACAAAGAGACCTTGGAGTGCAGGTTCATAGTTCCATGAAAGTGGAGTCACAGGTAGACAGGATAGTGAAGAAGGTGTTTGGTGTGCTTGCCTTTTTTGGTTAATGCATTGAGTATAGGACTTGGGAGGTCATGTGTGACTGTGCAGGACATTGGTTAGACTATTTTTTGAATACTACATGCAATTCTGGTCTCCCTGCTATAGGAAGGATGTTGCCCCCATCCCACCCCTCCGCCAAACTATTTCTTCCTAAGATGTTCTATTAATGTAAGTCACTGCTGTGCTCTCAAACGATCTTTTAATCCAGAAACATTTAAAATGTGCATAGGAAATATATTAGCAGTAAAATAGGATTATCTTTTTTCTCCAATTAAAAGTGCTTTTAAAAAAAATGTTATTGAAATATTTTGTCCAATTTTGTTGAGAAACATATACCCATCTGCAGTAAGTAATCTGAAACTGAGAGGTGATGTGCCTGCGTTTGTGTTTCTTTATCTGTCTCTTGGATCCATGCATTGCTGCAGGGTCAGTGTTTACTACCCTTCCCTAATTGCTCTTGAGAAGATGATGGTAATCTGCCTTTTTGAAACACAGCAGTCAATGTGTTG
The DNA here is from genome assembly GCF_020745735.1 of Hemiscyllium ocellatum. Lineage (NCBI taxonomy): Eukaryota > Metazoa > Chordata > Chondrichthyes > Orectolobiformes > Hemiscylliidae > Hemiscyllium > Hemiscyllium ocellatum. The sequence continues at coordinate 77,216,598 of NC_083407.1, read as the reverse complement.
TCGATCTGACCACAATGCAGTTAAGACCAGTATTCCAGAATTTTGACTGAGATAGTGAGAGTGAAAAAGCAGGATTTATTTTCAACTTGCAATAGTGTGCAACTTGGGGAGGAGCTTGCAGATGGTAGTGTTCAGAGCATCTGTCATTCTGTCTGAAGCAGTGAAGTTGGCGAAAGGTTTAATTGCTTTCACATCTGAAATAAATAGTACATAGCATCAACTAAATTATTTGTCCTGACTGTTGGTTATTTCTGTGAAATGGAATATAGTAGAAGAAAAGTTTTTTGTTCTATGATATTAATGATATAAAAATATCTACATTTAACAGATCGAAGAAATCCTTGTCAGTTGGAAGCGGATAGTGGACCATGTCGAGGGCTGTTTCATCGGTATTTCTATAATAAGACGACAAAAAAATGTGAACAATTTATCTATGGGGGCTGCCTTGGAAACAAGAATAAATTCAGAACTGAAAAAGATTGCCTAAATGCATGCCAGAGGCCAAAACGTAAGTGAGCTCATCCTGAATCATTTTTTGCTTCAAGCTTTTTCTCTTTAACAGCTGGTGACAGTTGAAGATATTCAAAAATATTAAAGCTTCAGCTGATACAAGGTACTCCATCAAAGATATATTCCGGAACTGTGTTACATTTGTAATATTCTGATTTGGGCTTTAGGGTAGAAAGAACTTCTATCTAACATTATAAATTACTTCAACGTTTCAAAGTGATTTACAATCCATTGAATAATGGCTGTAATAATGTTAAAAGATGGTAGCAAATTCATAAACATCAGTGCCCCAGATAAATGATTGAATAATCTGTTATAAATATAACTGAAGGTAATGAGTACAACCAAACTATACCTTGGGAGCAATTACAATTATTTTTCATAGCTGGTTACTCCCATTCAGGAAAAAATGCTCCCTGAGAGTGTTGGATAAGGACTGATGCTCCGACACATAATTGTTCACTCAAATATAAATAAAAATATGATTTAGGAATGTGCCAGTTTCTAAGATGCATTCTCTTCAAGCAATGTGTTAATTGGGAAATCAGCTTTCTTAGTAACATCCTTTACTCTCAATGCTGTTCATGTTTCGTAACCGTATCATTTCCCTGCAAATAGCTTGCACCATAATTTGGCAGGTGTGGCAGCATCTGTAAGGAGAGAGAAGAGCTGACGTTTCAAGTCTAACTGACCCTTTGTCAAAGCAAGGGTCTAACTGACCCTTTAGCTTTGACAAAGGGTCAGTTAGACTCGAAACATCAGCTCTTTTCTCTCCTTACATATGCTGCCAGACCTGCTGAGATTTTCCAGCATTTTCTTTTTTGGTTTCAGATTCTAGCATCCGCAGTAATTTGCTTTTATTGCAGCCTAACTTGTTGTACCGGATCAACATTGCTGATCAAAAGTGCTGATCTCGCGCACTGATTCAAAATTGCAGGTACAACAAAATTTGTCGCACCAGAACTTAAATTTGCAGCCACCGTTAAAACATGAGACTGGAATTAGGCAGCATGGAATGTGGCAAAAAACAACTGTCCTGCTCCCAGTAAAATGGGAACCAGATAATGTTACCTCCCATCCATGTGGAAATGAGGGAAGAAACAGCTGCTTGGTGAATGGGAGTGCCATGCCAAGTGAGAAAAACCTGCTGAGATAAATGGGGAACTAAGGAGTAGCTCCTGGCACTTAATGAAGTCATTGCAAGGAGGTTTCAGAACACGTTATGGTCAGCATGAATGAGGTACCTTACTTTGCTGCACCTAAAGGGTTTGGGACATCTTCCTTTTTCCTTGGAAACCCTACTAACGTTGGCCGTATCATCACATGTGAGGAGATTCAGTTTACCTAATGGCCTTCAACATTTATGACCCAAGGCAAAGGATGGGTAAAATAGATAGCTTAAACAAATACCTCATTACAAGTGAAAACAGGATCAGCCACAATTAGTGCCATAACAACGGTATATACATTGGGATTACATAACTGTTCTTTCCATTTTGTAAAAATATGACTAAATATTTTGTAGACTGTTTTCATGGTGATACCATCCACTTGCAAACAATACTGTGACTCAAAACCAACCTAACAATCATGCTTCTATCTCGTACAACACTGAATTTTGGGTGGGGCTCAAAACATCTCCTAAACAAATGTTTGGCTTGCAAGTCAACTAAGTTTTGTGTTAAGAACAAAAATGATGTATTTCACCAATTTCAAAAGATATTCCTCATGCTCAACCTTTGTGTTGAGTTGAAAATTATGAGAAGTTATTTACCACTTGTTATTGAGCAGGCAGAATGGACATTCTGTGATTGTTCTCCCTTTTGTTCAACCTGACTGTATTTATTGCCCATTTCTTAGTTGTCCTTAGGAGCAGTAGGAAATCTTCTCCTTGTACTGCAAACCTTTATGGTGATAGTACCTTTTGGGATATCCACGATATTGAAAGCGATAAAAGGGGAAATGGTCACATTGGGTTTTTTGGAAAGTATCTTGTAGCTTATGACACTGCCATGATGTTGCTGCTTCTCTGTGGTGAAGGGGAGTGAGTGAGTATTACTGAGCATCTTGCAAATGCTGTAGCCACAATAGGTAGATAATGACAAGGGTTGGTCTGAAGCCCAGTGTCGGGGAATCAAATGAAACAAACTGCCCTGTTCTGCTTAGTGTTGAATTTCATTAGTGTTTTTGCAGCTAGGACGGTGATCGGACTTGATAAATTGAGCTTTGCAGATGGGAAAAGGTTCTTGGAGGTTTTGATGTGATTGACAAACTACAGAATATTCAGTCTCTCTTGTGCCCATTGAATCATATGAATGGATCCAGTTAAACTTTAATTCAATGGGACAATCTTAAATTGCAGATGTTGGGGCACTCTTTGATGGTGATGGTGATGCCATTGAAGAGCCTAATTAAATGGCTTATGTTAGATGGTCATTACCTTGCATGTATGCACTGGGATTCCCACCTGCCATTTATCAGTCTCAGGGCTGTTGCAATTCAGATTTGACTGCAAATTATTAGAGGAGTTTAGCAGGAATCATCAGCAGACCAATTGATGTAAGATCGATGAATAGTTATTACAGAAGCAACTGAACACAGTTAGATTGAGGACACCTTCCAGAGAACCGTTTACAATTCTGTCAGGGCTGCAACTGATAACTAACTATCTTCTTTTGTTTAAGGTATCAATCCAGCTTCTGAACCTCTTCTTCCGTTAAACTTATGGAAGAATTCCATTAAACTTAGGTTTGCTACTGCTTGGTATCACTCAGGGAATGAAGGGCAGCTTCTTTAATGTTTACATGAGCGCTATGGTGTGGCCTAGAACTAGTTGGCACTGCTGGAAACCAAGCCAACCATTACTGAACATGTTATTGGTGATAGTTTTATTGTCTCCTCCTTGTAGCACATTACAGATGGATTGTAAGAAGCTCCTGAGGCAATAAATGCCTACCATAAGATTTATTCTGTTTTCTCTTATGACAGTGTCATAATATATTACGACTCTCTTCGGTCTTCTGGTTGAGAGATATTTGTGAGCAGTAATAGCTAAAATGAAATGTTAGAATTACATTCACACACATTTGAATGAGTGCATATTTATGATGCGCATTCATATAGACTAGATATTCTCAACAAGTTAAGATTTCCTGTCAACGTGTAAGATAGAGTTATCATTCAGAAATTTAGACCTTTAAAAACTTGTGGAGCAGCAACATTTTTGTGCCAAAATGTTTGGCATTGTCATTTTTAGTTTGAGATTTGCTTTGGCATTCTAGGTCTTCCAAAGAAAGAATTGTAGACTTTTATTCTTTTTGAAGGTAGATGAAAAGCAGCAAAGAGGTGTCAAAAGTCAGCTAGCATCAGGAGCAGCCAGTCCACTTCCATTACCCTCAACATACCCTCCATAATGAAAAAGTGTTTTTTTAGCAAGCTTCAGTTTGTTCAGAGTTTTTTTTTGTGTGAGGAATGAACATTTGCAAAGTAGAAAAGCAGAGGGAAAAAGAAAATACCTACGCATTATTTGTTTTATTTGGGCTGAGAAACATGGAAATCTGACCGAAAGTTACATTTGGCTCTGATTGAGGACTATTGTACTTGGCAATCGCAACAGTCGGAAAGGCTGCAGAACTATTTGCTGAATAAGTTCAAAAGCAAGAAGAATTGTTTGAACTGAACTCACTTGGCAAACAATGGCTAGGTTTGAGTTGAAAGTCAGTATTACAACCCATGCAGCTCAATCTTTGTTGAAAATCACCCAACACCAGGTTATAGTCCAACAGATTTAATTGGAAGCACACTAGCTTTCAGAGCGATACTTCTTTATCAGGTGATAGGAGTGTCACTCCGAAAGCTAGTGTGCTTCCAATTAAATCTGTTGGACTATAACCTGGTGTAGTGTGATTTTTAATTTTGTACACCCCAGTCCAATACCATCTCCAAATCAATCTTTGTTGGTGTGACATGAAAGGTGATGGAGAAAACAAAATTGCAGAGGTTTAAATGAGTAGCAACAACAGACTATGTACCCTGTCCACAAGGTGATTGGTATGAACATGAATTTTAAACTAGTGGCATATGGTTGTAAGTCAATTTTTGTGACAGGGTTTAAAAATTAATTAGATCAGTCTTTCAAAACCATGGCTTTTAAACCAATATGTGTCAGCAAGGGCATGTTACTGTAAGTATGAATGGAAGTTTGTTTATATTGGGGGTTTTTTAAGGAGAGAGAAAAAATTAAGCCATTAGAATCGACGCTGAGCAAGGTTTGTTTAATTTAGCGAAAAAGTTTGTGCATTCAGTTCCAAGGATTGGGGTCAGAAACGAATATAGATTGTCCTAGAAAAGGTGAATGTTACCTCAATGAGAATTTAGTGAAACGTTCAGGCCATGATTGTTTGTATAGAACTCTGCTGATTGTTGAAAGTCTAACTACTCAGTTGTGTAAGTATTCCAAGGAAATGCTCCCATAACAGGAATTGAGTAGAAGTAATTAAATCAAATTTACAGATTGGACAGGGAAGAGGAATTTGATTAACTGTAAAAGTGATGAATTTGATGATTGGATAGAATTTTACTTTGCTCTGGATTTTGAAATCATTCAAACTGTTATAGTTAACATTTGTTTTTTTATTATTTTTGTATTTATTTTGTGCGGTAAACTTCTGTTTTATTGTTGAAACTAAATCTGCAACCTGGTATGCTTATGATTTAGTGAGTCTAACGTATCTTAAAATAAAATGAAATATGACCTATTAAGCCAGATTTCATTCTGGGTTCTGACCTGTCCAGTAGTAACATTAGCTGGGCTCATAGCACTACACGATTGATCTTCTCCATCCTATCATTTAGTTGTTCTATCAGTTTAGCAAGACAGCAGATATGTATGTTCCTCATTAACTTGGTTTCATGCCCAAAGTACCTTCCATAACATTCCTTCGGTTATTCATGTGGAATTACTACTTATTCAATTGTATGTCTTAGTCAATGATTTCTACGGAGGGATGACATTTCAAGAATAGAAATATTTGTAAATACATTCTTGGTTGTAATAAATCTGATGTGAAAAAATCTGAATCCATGTAGGCAACAGCATCCTGCTTGAGATTTGAATCAATATAAGTCTCAAACACAGCCAGAAAGAGATGCTGTGGTTTTAATAATTAAGCTTTCATTAGAAAGCCACCTGTTTTAATGAGCCTGAAAAATGTTTATGGCTGTAACTCATTGGATTACAAACGTGTTTCCATTCATTTATAAAGGGAATAATTGTTGTTGTCAACATTCTAGTTTCAGAGGATATCAGATTCTATTCTTGTGTCTCTTTACTCTTCTGTAGAGCTGCACCTTGGCCAGGTTTAAGATATTACCGTGATGCTATAAATTCATCCTTCAATTGGTACTATAGCACCATCAACACAACATCTTAGTGAACCTGGACAACTGCTTATCTGACACAAATGACATTGACTATCAGCTAGCGTCATGGGTAGCAATTACAAAATTACCATATAAAAATATTAAACACTCCCAACTATCATAGGCAATTCAAATGGCTTGGTGATTGTCAGGAAAAATCAGTCTGGTTCACTAATGTCCTTTTTCGGGAAGGAAACTGCCAAACTCGCCTCATCTGTGAATCCAGACCCACCGCAATATGGTTGACTCTCATCTGCCGTCTGAGCAATTAAGGATATACCATAAATGCTGGCCTAGCCAACAATGTCCTCAGCCTGTGAATAAATAATAAAAAGAAGAAATATTCTCTTGCCTCAGATGTTCACACTTTTGTCAAAGTGTGAACATTGTCAAGTTTCTTTATATTTTGGTAACCATTTACAAGACAAGTAGAAAGTGACTAACATTAACCAGCTGTTACTTATTAAATATGCAATAAGTGCCCTGCCATATTCTCTCCCCATTCGCTCTGGGATCTCTACGTCTTTTGCAAACCTTTGTTACCAGCTTGTGGAGTCCCTTATTTTTGTCCCAAATTGCTCTCTTTTTTTTTAAGTTCCGTGGTTACAGTGCCTATTGCTTACAGTGGATAAAACATACTGGCACAATACACCTGCTATCGAATTTGAGAACAATGTTAAAGTACTGTTGGTAGCATTCCTATACCAACCATAAAACTGAAGTACGCAATGTTTTCTCTCATTGAATAATTTCTCCTTTAGCTTGTCTCATTTCCTCCAAATAAAAGCTGTTTCTATAGGTAGCTGTATGGATTGTAACCTATTACCTTTCTATTCTGCTTCTGTTCCAAACTTCTGTTCATATTCAACTCAAAATGTTAACTGTTTCTTGATGCTTCATTGATGCTACCAGATGTGCTGAATATTTCTAACACTTGATGCTTTTATTTTCAAAGTTACTTTATTTGTCCATCGGAGAGATTTTGACTGAATTCGAAACAAATTTTGATCTTCTTAATTTAATCAACAATTTTTTCTTTGATTTCTGCTTGTGAAGCATTTGGCGTCAGGGCCATGCATTTAACAGAGTTAGAACCACCAAGTGCAGGTAGCAATAGGAAGGAATGATGAGGGAGAACGTGCTACCGATTCACTATCAACAGTGCTTCACCCAAAGGCTAAAATTATAATGATCCCAATTGACTTGACTAAGTTACCAATTAAGCACAATGTAATAAAGGTCATACATATCTTATGAGCACATGAAGGATATGGAAAATAACATGGTTTAAAACCAGGGGTGGAATTTTAAAGGAGTCTGAATGTCGTGGGCTGTGGAGAGATGTATGGCAAAATTGTGCTAGGGATCTAGCAAGGCCTATCTCAATGTCAGAAACGCCTTGCAGCTTCTTTTATGCATTTACCAAGCAGCGAGGTGAATTTCTCACTACGCAGCAGCGAGTTACCAATTAAAGGGGATGATTGCTTGTTAAATGCTTTGTTAACAGCCAAAGTCACCTCATTAATGTTCAGTTTCCCATCCAACCAAATCTATTGAACAAACTACATATCAAGAATAAAGAAGGTTCGCTGGATTCAAAACATTGACTCTGCTTTCTGTCTACAGCTGCTGTCAGACCTGTTGAGTACCTCCAATTTCCATTTCATATTTTCAGCAACCACAGTTCTCTGTTTTATTCAGATATCAAGAAATCATGATATTGAAGTCAGAACAGGTACCTGGCAACATTAACTCGCCACTTGGTCCAATGGACCTCCATGTTGAACTCCAGTCATCAACATTTCTGGAAATGCCCCAGGGCATGCTATCTAGATCCAGAGATATTGGCATCCAAAATGTGCCAATCTCTAAGGTCACCTCTGATCTGCTTATGATCTTCTTTCATTTCTGTTGTAGCCTGTCTACTTGCTTTAATAGTGCTTACTTACTCTGAGTAAAAAATGAGGTCTGCAGATGCTGGAGATCACAGCTGCAAATGTGTAGCTGGTCAAAGCACAGCAGGTTAGGCAGCATCTCAGGAATAGAGAATTCGACGTTTCGAGCATAAGCCCTTCATCAGGAATAGGAGAGAGAGAGCCAAGCAGGCTAAGATAAAAGGTAGGGAGGAGGGACTAGGGGGAGGGGCGATGAGGTGGGATAGGTGGAAAGAGGTCAAGGTGAGGGTGATAGGCCGGAGTGGGGTGGGGGCGGAGAGGTCAGGAAGAGGATTGCAGGTTAGGAGGGCGGTGCTGAGTTGAGGGAACCGACTGAGACAAGGTGGGGGGAGGGGAAATGAGGAAACTGGAGAAATCTGAATTCATACCTTGTGGTTGGAGGGTTCCCAGGCGGAAGATGAGGCGCTCCTCCTCCAGCCGTCGTGTAGTTGTGTTCTGCCGGTGGAGGAGTCCAAGGACCTGCATGTCCTCGGTGGAGTGGGAGGGGGAGTTAAAGTGTTGAGCCACGGGGTGATTGGGTTGGTTGGTTCGGGCGGCCCGGAGGTGTTCTCTGTTGGAGGGTTCCCAGGCGGAAGATGAGGCGCTCCTCCTCCAGCCGTCATGTAGTTGTGTTCTGCCGGTGGAGGAGTTGGAGGGTTCCCAGGCGGAAGATGAGGCGCTCCTCCTCCAGCCGTCGTGTAGTTGTGTTCTGCCGGTGGAGGAGTTTGGAGGGTTCCCAGGCCCACCAACCTCCGCATACAACGTATCATCCGCCGCCATTTCCGCCACCTCCAAACGGACCCCACCACCAAGGATATATTTCCCTCCCCTCCCCTATCAGCGTTCCGCAAGGACCACTCCCTTCGTGACTCCCTCGTCAGATCCACACCCCCCACCAACCCAACCTCCACCCCCGGCACCTTCCCCTGCAACCGCAGGAAATGTAAAACTTGCGCCCACACCTCCACACTCACTTCCCTCCAAGGCCCCAAGGGATCCTTCCATATCCGCCACAAGTTCACCTGTACCTCCACACACATCATCTATTGCATCCGCTGCACCCGATGTGGCCTCCTCTATATTGGTGAGACAGGCCGCTTACTTGCGGAACGCTTCAGAGAACACCTCCGGGCCGCCCGAACCAACCAACCCAATCACCCCGTGGCTCAACACTTTAACTCCCCCTCCCACTCCACCGAGGACATGCAGGTCCTTGGACTCCTCCACCGGCAGAACACAACTACACGACGGCTGGAGGAGGAGCGCCTCATCTTCCGCCTGGGAACCCTCCAACCACAAGGTATGAATTCAGATTTCTCCAGTTTCCTCATTTCCCCTCCCCCCACCTTGTCTCAGTCGGTTCCCTCAACTCAGCACCGACCTCCTAACCTGCAATCCTCTTCCTGACCTCTCCGCCCCCACCCCACTCCGGCCTATCACCCTCACCTTGACCTCCTTCCACCTATCCCACCTCCATCGCCCCTCCCCCTAGTCCCTCCTCCCTACCTTTTTATCTTCGCCTGCTTGGCTCTCTCTCTCCTATTCCTGATGAAGGGCTTATGCTCGAAACGTCGAATTCTCTATTCCTGAGATGCTGCCTAACCTGCTGTGCTTACTTACTCTGAGTCTATCTGGATGCTTACAGCATCCCTGTTTTGCATTGCCTTTCTAAATGTTGCTCTCTCAGCCAGTGGTGCCAGGCTCACATTACTTCTGTCTAGCTGTGCTGCTTAACATTGTTGTAAAGCCAGGAAGCTTGTCACAGTTATCATCAGGGCTTGGTCAAGTCAACAGACATACATAGTTCTGACTCAGGCAACACTGGCGTAGTAATTCAAGGACAGCCTCGAATTCCAGTTCAGGTTTGGACACAGTCAGTCAGGCACGTGGGGCAATCAGAGTCAGGATCCTCTCACATGTTAGAGAGCGCACCACCATATTGGAGTCTGTTTCCTACTGGAATGAGAGAGAGGCAGATCTTAAGGGAGATAAAAGTGGTTGGCCCAGCTGCAGATCATGATGCAGGAGGGGAGATGCCCCGAGTGAGGGAGTAGGCAGTGTGGTGGACATGCAGGGCAAGTGGTGTTGAGGGAGTGACAGTGAGTGATGACAGCTGTTGCAGGAATAGTGAGAGTGATAGAGAATGGGAGGTGGGTACAGTGACAGAGAGAGTGTGAATGTGAGAGATCAGAGAGATGTTATCCCTAATGCTGGCGGAATGGAGCAGGTCATTGACCTTCTTGGAGACATGGAGTTATACAGCAAGGAATCAGACCCTTTAGTCCAAACCAGTTCCTGCTGACCATCATGCCCACTCAGCTAGTTTCAGTTGCCCTCATTTGGTCCTTATCTCTCTAAACCCTTCCCATCCATGTACCTATCCAAACGTTTTTTAAATGTTACTATTGAACCTGCCTTAACCATTTTCTCTGACAGCCCATTCCATTTATGCACCACTCAATATTAGCCTGAGTTTCTTGTCTTACTAATCATGTGAGATTTTCAGTACCCCACCACCTCCCCCTTCTTCATATAGACCGGTGCATTCTTGGGTGGTTACCTTGGACCAGGTTGGTTAAAAACAATGACTGCAGATGCTGGAAACCAGATTCTAGATTAGAGTAGTGCTGGAAAAGCACAGCAGTTCAGGCAGAAGAGCAGGAAAATTGATGTTTCGGGCAAAAGCCCCAGACCTCCCAAAATCTCCCAGACCATACAGAACCTCATCACCTCAGGAGATCTCCCACCCACAGCTTCCAAACTCATAGTCCAGGAACCCCACACTGCCCGGTTCTACCTCCTTCCCAAGATCCACAAGCCTGATCACCCTGGCTAACCCATTGTCTCAGCATGCTCCTGCCCCACTGAACTCATCTCTACCTACCTCGACACTCTCCTATCCCCCCTAGTCCAGGAACTCCCCACATACATTCGAGACACCACCCACACCCTCCACCTCCTCCAAGACTTCCGTTTCCCCGGCCCCCAATGCCTCATCTTCACCATGGATATCCAATCCCTCTCCACCTCCATCCGCCATGACCAGGGCCTACAAGCCCTCCATTTCTTCCTCTCCCGACGTCCCCAACAATACCCTTCCATCGACACTCTCATTCGTTTGGCTGAACTGGTCCTCACCTTTAACAATTTCTCCTTCGAATCCTCCCACTTCCTCCAGACCAAAGGGGTAGCCATGGGCACCCGTATGGGCCCCAGCTATGCCTGTCTCTTTGTTGGCTATGTAGAACAGTCCATCTTCCGTAGTTACACCGGCACCACTCTCCACCTCTTCCTCCTCTACATTGATGACTGCATTGGTGCCACCTCGTGCTCCCGCGAGGAGGTTGAGCAATTCATCAACTTCACCAACACATTCCACCCTGACCTTAAATTTACCTGGACCATCTTTGACACCTCCCTCCCCTTCCTGAACCTCTCCATCTCCATTAATGATGACCGATTTGACACCGACATTTTTTACAAACCCACCGACTCCCACAGCTACCTGGATTACACCTCTTCCCACCCTACCTCCTGCAAAAATGCCATCGCGTATTCCCAATTCCTCCGTCCCGCCGTATCTGCTCCCAGGAGAACCAGTTCCGCCACAGAACACACCAGATGGCCTCCTTCTTTAGAGACCACAATTTTCCTTCCCACATGGTTAAAGATGCCCTCCAACTCATCTCATCCACATCCCGCACCTCCATCCTCAGACATCACCCCTCCAACCCTAACAAGGACAGAACCCCCCTGGTGCTCACCTTTCATCCTACAAACCTTCACATAAACCAAATCATCCGCCAACATTTCCGTCACCTCCAAAGGGACCCTACCACCAGGGATATATTTCCCTCCCCACCCCTTTCCACCTTCCGCAAAGACCGTTCCCCTACCTGGTCAGGTCCACGCCCCCCAACAACCCACCGTCCCGTCCTGGCAACTTCCCCTGCCACCGCAGGAATTGCAAAACCTGCACCCACACGTCTTCCCTCACCTCCATCCAGGGCCCCAAAGGAGCCTTCCACATCCATCAAAGTTTTACCTGCACATCCACCAATATCATTTATTGTATCAGTTGCTCCCGATACAGTCTCCTCTACATTGGAGAGACTGGACGCCTCCTAGCAGAGCGCTTTAGAGAACATCTCTGGGACACCCGCACCAATCAACCACACCGCCCTGTGGTCCAACATTTCAACTCCCCCTCCCACTCAGCTGAGGACATGGAGGTCCTGGGCCTCCTTCACAATTGCTTCCTCACCACCAGATGCCTGGAGGAAGAACACCTCATCTTCCGCCTTGGAACACTTCAACCCCAGAGCATCAATGTGAATTTCACCAGTTTCCTAATTTCCCCTCCCCCACCTCACTCCAGTTCCAAACTTCCAGCTCAGCATTGTCCCCATGACTTGTCCTACTTGCCTATGTTCCTTTCCACGTATCCACTCCACCCTCCTCTCTGACCTATCACCTTCATCCCCACCCCCATTCACCTATTGTACTCTTTGCTACCTTCCCCCACCCCTACCCTCCTCTTATTTATCTCTCCACTCTACAGGCACCCTGCCTCTATTCCTGATGAAGGGCTTTTGCCTGAAATGTCAATTTTCCTGCTACTCGGATGCTGCCTGAACTCCTGTGCTTTTCCAGCACCACTCTAATCTTGGACCAGGTTGGCATGGTCTGGTGCATTGACCTCCACTATCGGTCTTGGAGAAAGTTAATGCCTTACCTGTGCACCAACCCCTTCACCAGGACCTCCAGCTTCCTCCCTGCAAAGGAGGGCCACTCTCTCCCTCACACACACTCTTTCCCTCACAATCTCTCTCTTTCTCTCTCTCCCCCTCTGTCCAACTCCATCTCTCTTTGGAAGCCAGCTACAACATGTTGACTGCAACTCTTCAGATGACTGTGGCCTCTGCAGCATCTCCTTCTAATCTCCTTGTCGCATCTTCCCACAAACTGCTCACTGCCTCTGTCCTCCGACCCATGTGGAACCTGGTCCCCCAACCCACTCGGAACCTCATACCCTGGCCTGCTTGCCACCCCACCCCGTTTCCCCTCACCTGACCAGCAACTATCTTGCCATTCCCCCTGCCCCTTCCCCAGCAGACTCTCTGCTCCTGGTGTCCAGGCTTCAGATACAATACAGTAATAGGTCAAAATTTGCACAGCTCATTGCTCTTCCACACGGGGGCTGCTTCTCTCCTGGGTTGGCTGCTGATATGCTGTCTGATTGGAGACTCTGTCCCATGTACTTGCCTGTATTTGGAAAAGTGGTCTCAGGCCAGGGAGGAGCCTAGAGCCCACAGGCTGCCTGTTAGTCAAGTCTGGTCTGCAGTACTCAATTCAACATTCAATTTAAACTACAGCCTCAATTCTTAGAGGTCTTTCAGCCTATTTACAAAGGCACTCCTGGCATAAGATAGTTTTCACATATCTCTCACCCTGTATTAACTTGATCACAGTAAGCAGAAAAGAGTACAGTCGGTTCTGAGATAATGCGATAGTTTTGTTCTCGTACGAATATCACTTCCTGGTTCTCTTAAGATATTAGGCATTTGTAGGAGTATGCTTTTCCCTTTTAATTTACTGAGTTTATAACTCCCTAGTATTAAAGCAAGGCAATGTGTTTTATGTGGATGCTTGAAGATGTCTGGTATTGCCTCCTGATGATTAATATTATCGCAAATGTCAAATTGATATATCAAGGTGTTCTGGAGAGTTGAAGAATCTACCAATATATTTTTGTTAATACTGTAGGTACTTTGAAAATAAACCTTAAAAATAACAATAGACTACAGGTTGTTTCAACAAAACCTACACCGATTAGTATAAAAATCAACCAGTGTGTTAAAACTACGGTAACAAGATACACATATAAGAATTAACATAGTAGATTAAATCAATACATATAAAAGGTCAAAATAATGACAAAAGTACGAAAATATTTACACAGCCTAATTTCAACCTTTTTCTGTTACATACTTTAAAAGAAGGTAGTTGATACTTCTTAAAGTAGCCTAGGTTGAAAAGTAAGCCAATTGGAAACATGTCTGTTTCAAGCTAAAGCTGTTTCGCCTCCAAGTATCCTCACATTTGTTTGTGAACCAGATGGGTTACCCCAACAATTCACAATGGTTTCATGGTTATCATTAGACTCCTAATTCAAAACATTTAATATATTCAAATTCCACCGTCTGCCACAACAGGTCCTGAGAACACTACCAGCCTCTCTGGATTAATAATCTAGCAATAATATCCCTGGGCCCTCACCCCCGTTTCTTTCATGAGAACTTTTAATTTCACTTTAGAGAACAGAGGGGCCTTATTGAATGTCACGTCTGAATGGCAGCTCCTCCAACAGTGCTGTGCTTCCTCCATCCCGTACTGAGATTGTTGTGCATTTGTTCTGGAGTGGAGTCTGAAGCTATCGCCCTGTAACTCAAGCCCACCTGCTCGGCTATGGCTGTCAGTGAGTGTCGTAGTTTAAGACATCAAAAAAGTTACATGGAGATTTCATTCTCCCAATGGGGAAACTATTCATATACTTTGAAGGCAGGATGGAGATAGGGCAACAATTTCATCATTCAATTCTCCAACTATTACTCCATGCAAGCGTGGATGCAATTCCCCATAAACTGCACAATACTTCAAAATCTTCACATATCTCTTAGGCATTGCAATATGTTTAGATCATATCTGTTGGGTGTTAGATGCAGTAATACGTTAGTAATAGTACTGTACATGACTGCCATACCCCTCCTTCTGTTGCACTACTTTACATGGTGCTGTTGGCTTTCATATGATCAAGAAAAAGATCTGAGGAATTGTGGAATCTGGACGATATATAGCAGAATAAATCCTGATATTTGACCAGTTTTATATACATGTTCAGCCACCTGAAATAATGTTGCATTTTTAAAAGAAATTTGCTCATTCTTTGGGAGGGAAATGTCATGATTTTTTTTAATCTGAGGATTCATAAAGTTTCATTGAAATGGGTGGAATGTTACAAACCTTATTTTCATACCACAATAGTGATTTTATGTTTTGTACTGATAAATGTAATGTAAGATATTCTTGGCCTTGTGCCTTAATCAGTTTGAGCTGTCTCTGATACTAATTTATTAGTTTAGTGGATCAGACAGCAGATTAAGAAAGGAATGAGTTCAGATGCTGGAAAACATACCATTTATCTCATCATTTCATCAATTCAGCAATTCAAGGAAAGGGATGCTTCAGCACATTCTTCAACTGCTCCCCCAACTTAGTCTGGGTCATGACATTAATAACAAGTGCCTGTGCAGTATCTCAGGACATGGAAATCATTTCACAGATTCCAGATTTGTTCCAGTTCTTTCCACAGTTCTTTTCCATGTGTAAGTAAATGAGAAATGAAAAAAAAGGGGGACTTTTTGGGTTGCCAGGGGCTCTGTCATTTTTGCCCACAGGCCTTTCTTTGGGCATTGAGCACCACCAATGGTGCTCACTCCAGCTGCCACAGGGAGGCTGCCTCCATGAAGCTGGTGGCTGCTCAAACCCTGCCATCAATGAAATGGCCAGCAGCAGCCATGTAAAAAAGGATCGATCTGCCTCCCTGGGAAAGGGCTGCTAATGGGAGTGATGGCATCAGGTAGTCCTCCTGAGCTGCTACTTCCCCATTCAGTCACCCAGCGACCTCCACCACTATCTGCTTGGACTGAGGTTAGAACTTGCGAAATAGTGCACGGAAACATTTTGAAATTTTATATTTAAAAATAGATTGTCCCGCATGTGGTTGAGACTCTCCTGAACTTTTCAATATTGTTCACTATATGCTATATACACTTGCCTGAGGGTAGAATGATCTTGTTTTCTTCTTTCCCAGGAGCTCTGTCTTTTCTTGCATGCCCAATGTGTTTAGTATTCAGACATGAAATCGTCTCTTGATAATGTATTGGCTTCTCTCCTCCTCTTCCTCTTGTGGAGGTGAAACCACAACTAAGCTGAACCATGATCCTGTAGAATGGTGCAGTGGATTTGATGGGCCAAATGGCCTATTTCTGCTTCTAACTCCTGTGTTCCTATATTTTCAACTTTGCATGTGTTCTGCACCTTGAAACTTTGCTTTGGTTTCTCAAAAAGAAGAATTGCTCCCCATCTTGTGGGGTGTTTGTGTTTCTACACTGTTGTTAATTATCACTGCTGTTAATTCAGCTTCTTTGACGTACATAAACCAACTATGTTATCACTGCTTAATATTTCAAGACATTCACACACTGTTGGCATTATTGACAACCAAACACCCATTTATAATCAGTCTGTTAGTAAGTATTGTGGCACTTCTGTATGGCCCTGAGATCCTGATGTGGACCTTGAGCCCAGATCTTCTGGCCTAGAAATAGGAACACTACCATTGCACCACAAGCTCTTTATTGGCTGTAGACATGGAGATTTTAATGTATTTGCAAGCCGGGACTCACTGTGGATAATTTTCACCTGGATATTTGAACGAGGAAGGAATCAATCCTGGCTTGCCTCTCAACACCATCAAAATCAACAAAAGTGCACAGTTTACTTAATAAACATGATAGTTTGAATGATATTTGAGCAATAATTTCTAATGCAACATTTAAAAAGTTAAATTGTTTGCAAATGTGAACTGATTAGCAAAACACACCTGAAGTTTTTAACCATGCTTTTTCACTGTTCTACTTAGAAACCAGACCCATTTTTAAAATTCTGTTTGAAATTTCACATTTCCTTGCATACTCTTGTTTGTTAGAATGCATTGCAGGTGATTGCAAATGATGATGTAAAAAGGTAAACAACAAACTCATTGGTGAATAAGTGGACATAGTAGTGCACTATTTCAAACAACAGGTGGAGTAGTAAATGGCCCTTGTTATATTTTTACGTGTAAAATAGTTAGTGCCAGTGAGCACCATCCATGCTTGAAAAATGTTGAATCCTAAGTTGTGCATGCATTTGGAAAGGCAAGGACTGACTAGGGTTAGTCAACATGGCTTTGTGCGTGGGAAATCATGTCTCATGAACTTGATTGAGTTTTTGAAGAAGTAACAAAGAGGATTGATGAGGGCAGAGTGGTAGTTGTGATCTATGTGGACTTCAGTAAGGTGTTCAAGAAGGTTCCCCATGGGAGACTGGTTAGCATGGTTAGATCTCATGGAATACAGAGAGAACTAGCCATTTGGATACAGAACTGGCTCAAAGGTAGAAGACAGGGTGTGGTGGTGGAGGGTTGTTTTTCAGACTGGAGGCCTGTGACCAGTGGAGTGCCACAAGGATCGGTGCTGGGTCCACTACTCTTTGACATTTACATAAATTATTTGGATGCTAGCATAAGAGGTACAGTTAGTAAGTTTGCAGATGACACCAGAATTGGAGGTGGAGTGGACAGAAAAGAAGGTTACCTCAGATTACAACAGGATCTGGACCAGTTGGGCCAATAGGCTGAGAGGTGGCAGATGGAGTTTAATTCAGATAAATGCAGGTTCTGCATTTTGGGAAAGCAAATCTTAGCAGGACTTATACACTTAATGGTAAGGTTCTAGGGAGTGTTGCTGAGCAAACAGACCTTGGAGTGCAGGTACATAGCTCCTTGAAAGTGGAGTCGCAGGTAGATAGGATAGTGAAGAAGGCATTTGGTATGCTTTGTTTTGTTGGTCAGAGTATTGAGTACGGGAGTTGGGAGGTCATGTTATGGCTGTACAGGACATTGGTTAGGCCACTATTGGAATATTACATGCAATTCTGATCTCCTTCCTATCAGAAAGATGTTGTGAAACTTGAAAGGGTTCAGAAAAGACTTACAAGGATGTTGCCATGGCTGGAAGATTTGAGCTGTAGGGAGAGGCTGAACAGGCTGGGGCTGTTTTCCCTGGAGCATTGGAGATTGAGGGGTGACCTTATAGAGGTTTACAACATTATGAGGGGCATGGATAGGAAAAATAGACAAAGTATTTTCCCTGGAGTCGGGAAGTCCATAACTAGAGGGCATAGGTTTAGGTGAAAGGGAAAAGATATAAAAGAATCCTAAGGGACAACCTTTTCACACAGACGATGGTACTTGTATGGAATGAGCTGCCAGAGGAAGTGGTGGAGGTGGTACAATTACAATACTTAAAAGGATTGGTATATGAATAGCAAGGATTTGGAGGGATATGGGCCGGGTGCTGGCAGATGGGACTAGATTGGATTGTGATATCTGGTCGGCATGGACAGGTTGGACTGAAGGGTCTGTTTCCATGCTGTACATCTCTATGACTCTATGGTTCAGGCCATGTTTCCAACAATCTTGGTGGTCATATGAAACAGTCACTTGGTCTGATGTTAAATAGTCATTGTCTGTTATAAAGCCAATTTTGTGAAACTGAGAGGCAATGAATATGACAAATGTTGGGTCCTCTCAACTCAAATCTTCAATAGCTGCTATTCATAAACATAGGGGTATTTAGTACCAATGAATGTAAAAAATCTCCTCATGCAGGTAGGTGGAGCAGAAACCTTCCTATAACATCACATTTCAATCATCCGTGCTCCCAACTCCCTTGTTGCTTGTAATCTACTTTCACTCAGTGTCACTGAGTATGTGACCTAAATGAAAAACCAATGATGAACTGTGGGGCTCACCTCAAGCTTATTGCTTTGGGTCCAGACCCTACGAATATCATCAAGAGTTGGTATCTGATCTAAAGAAAATGTCCACTAAGTTTCTGCTGTCTGTACCTTAAATCAAGGGAATGAGTCTCCGTTTAATATGTATTATGGTCGTGTTTGAGATCAAACTGGTCTTACCTCTGGAAATGGAATTGAGTTTTTAATACTTTGATGACTTACAGCAAAGAGCTGATTTATTCATGCAATTAAATCTCGTTGTTCCTGATCACAATTATCACGCTATATATATAGCTTGGAGCATTTTTATAACCACATCACATTCATATCATATTAAGGGATGGATATGTGAAAGTCAACTATCAGTCAGTGGATGATAGTAAACAGGAAATTTTGTGGTTAACAGAAAACTCCTGTAAACTCTAAACTTCCTCATTGCACCTCTTCTAGAACTGTTGTTTTCAGCATAATTCCAAAAATCGAATGGACACCATTTGAAACATTATAGCAGAACTGACAATAATTTAAGTTTATTACTTCATTAAAATGTGCGTGAAAATTCATAAAAATTCCACTGTTTGCTTTTGCAAGCCAAGACTATTTTGGTGAATGTGTAGAGGAACTCTAACTCTGTCAGAATGTGTCCAATTAATTGTATGATTTTTGTTTTCAACATGCAGTTTTAGTCACTCAGGCCACTGTCAGTTTGTTGGCCCTAGGTTTCAATGTGGACATTCCTTCAGCCTTGTGAAGAGGTCTAGGTGTAACACATGTTTTACATAAGCGAACAGGGGTCATAACACAATGCTACAAAGTTACACAAAGGCCCTTTGGCTTCAATGAAACCCAAAGACACCAATAGCACACAAGCTACTGTATAGCTCCCCAAGCAAGACCAAGTAGCAGTTGTATTTATAGTAAAGATTTCCTTTTGTACCACAATAATTAAGCTTGCTAAATCTAGGTGGTCACTTGTTTATCAAAACACATTGACAGTAGTAGGATTTGAATGGACACTTCCAAAGAGACTGGGACATCAATCCAGTGCCTTAGCACCCTCAGCCATGCTACTCAGAATTCTCAATTACTGATGGCGAGGTATAGAGCACAGGTCAACCTCTTGGAGGGCACCAATGCGCACCACAATGTCAGCATTGCTGTGCCAAAGACCGTCAGATCGATTTCAGTCTGCTTGAATCTGCAACCTCAATCACTGACAATTGGCCCCCACTGGTCAGCTTGATACAATACATTGAATGCTGCTCCTCGACCTGCTGAAATTTAATGCATTTCTAGCAGGGAGGGCAGCATAGTTCCGGACGTGGAAGATCTTTGCTGTCGGGACTGTTTCTGAGTCCCCACCCTAGTTGCAGCCGCAGCTTCGGGAAGGCCATCAATGAAGAACTGAGTCTGGGATCAGATTATTATAAGGAAGGTGAATTCATTGCTGCCTTTTATAAGTTTAATGAGTGTTTGGGATGGGAATGTTGCAGGGAATACATGCAGTGGAATCAGATGACATCATAGCCAGCATTATCACAGACATCAGTCTCCAGGAGCTGTTCATGCTGTGGCACTTCTCTGACAAAGGAAGACATCAATTGGGATGTTCTATGCCAGTAAAAATGAATAATAATAAAAATTAATAAGCCTTGAATGCTCACATTGCTCAGGTCCTGATGAAATATGGATTCTATGCCAATATTGGAAATTGCAATGAAACTGGAAGCTTGCAGTCAACTCCCCACTTCCACTGTCTTCCTGCTGTCCCAGTTGCTGCCATTGAACCCAGCCTGCACTGGGATGACCAGCTGAAATCAGTGATCCATCAAAGAGCTAACCTGGTTCATTTAATTTTCATGATGTCGCCAACCACATCACTCTCCCACTCCATGGCCCACTTCCAAACCAAATTCCAAGGGCCCTGGCAAAATTTCTTCTGAAATGTCAGCAAATTAGGCCTCTGCTTTCCCTCTCCCTTCACCCTTACCACTTGCTACAATCCAACCCACTGCTTGCTCTGGGAGATTTCTCCTCCATTATCAGGGTGGGTGAGCTTTTTATTCATTCATGGGATGAGAACATTGCTGGCCACACCATTTATTGCCCATCCCTAATTGCCCAGAGGGCATCAGGAATTAACCACATTGCTCTGGGCTTGGAGTCACATGTAGGTCAGACCAGGTAAGGATGGCAGAGTCCTTCTCTAAAGGGCATTTTCCTAACAATCAACACTGGACTCATGGACATCGTTAGACTTTTAATTCCAGATTTGTATTGAATTCAAATTCTACTATCTGCCATGGTGGGATTCGAATCCCAGTCCCCAGAACATTACCAAGGTCTCTGGGTTAACAGTCCAGTGATAATACCACGAGGTCATTGCCTCCCCTCTGGCAAAATGCCTCAGAAAGCAATGGTAAAGCACCGTAATGTTTCGCGAGGAAAGGATTTCTGTAATTAACCTCCGTTTCTCTTTGGCCAGTCAAAGGAAACAGTACGTTGTTCCCCTGCCCTATTGATGGCCTTCAAAAAGGGCATTCCTTTTGACTTTTGGGCTTTCTATTTTACTTTAATGTTTCTCACTGTCTGCTCTGATAAAAACCAGTGAATTTCCTCATTAGCAGTGTTTGGCTCTCTCACCAGAGTATGGGAACTGCAGTAGGCCACTTATACTTTCCAGCTTTTCACACCTGAACTTCAGCTCCATTCATCTGTCTTGGTGCAGTATCTCCTCTTTCTGAGGATCTGGTTGAGGATCATCACCACTTATGGAGCATTATTTTACAAAATGGTTCTCGTCTGGACTATCTTGCATTGTCATTCAAAAGGTGGGGATAGGTCAGTATAAGCTGACAGAGTGTTAGTATTAAACTGTCCAGATAGCTGCCCATTCACTACCAGAAAAAAAGACACTGGCTTGTGCCACACCTTTTGTTAACCCGTGTGCTTTGTCTTCTAAGATCGGGAGTGCAACTTTCACTGGAGTGGGATTTTGGCTAAACCCCAAGGGTTTTATTTAAGCAAACAAGACAAAGACCGAGGCACCAATTAGGGTGCATTGATACATTCCATCATTTTAAAAATTCAAAAAAAATGTAAATGTACTGCCAAGAATGTGAGGAAAATTAAAGATTGTGAGGACTTAACAAGGGGAAAACCAGCTGGTAAAACAAATAGAGATCCTGCTAGTTGACTGGGACAGAGGCAAGTAAGGATAAAAAGGGCAAGTCAGGATAAAAGGACAAGGAAAGCACATTTCTATCCTGACAGCTTTGTGAAGGTTTTAAGATCCCCCTGTCTAAATCAGTACAGTTAGCTTTCTGCCTTGGGCTGTTCAGTTTCTAGTAAAAAGTGAGGTCTGCAGATGCTGGAGATCAGAGCTGAAAATGCGTTGCTGGTTAAAGCACAGCAGGTCAGGCAGCATCCAAGGAACAGGAAATTCGACGTTTCGGGCCAGAGCCCTTCATCAGGAATGTTCAGTTTCTACACAACTCTGTCACCCTGTATTAAAAGCCTGTGATACAAAACACTGAAACATAGATTGTAAAGTAAATTAAACATACATTCGAAAGCCAGAAAACGATGTGGTCATGTTTAGTGTGGGGAGGAGAATAGGAGTCTTCCAACTGAATCAACACGGTGTAAAGAAAGCACCAATGGATTGTTTTGGGAGCTGTGTGGTCATGATGGGCATTTCCATCAAAACCATTTGATATTGAAAATGCTGCATCGCTGATTCATTTATGGAGCACTGTGGGAGTAGCAGATGTTTATGGCAATTTGGAGAATATTAGCTCGATCACCAGTTGATCTTGAAATTGAAATTGTTTGTGTTAATTTCTGACATTAAACAAGTCAGGATTAATTGCTCTGATATTTCTATCTTTCTCTCAACAGTTTTGCGACCTTCAGATCTTCCAAATTTCTGTATGGACCCTGCAGCCAAGGGTGATTGTAATAAATCCATAACCAAATATTTCTACAATGAATCCATTGGCAACTGTCAGACCTTTACTTACAGTGGATGTGGAGGAAATCAGAATAATTTTAAAACCAAGCAGCTGTGTCGTAAGACCTGCAGAAAAGGTATACTCATTGAAACAAGAGCCTCTGTCGTTGTGTGAAAGTAAAATACCACAGGTGCTGGGAACCTGAAAGAAAAATAGGAAATGTTGGGATTTCTGATCAGAGTATTGGCGTTCCGATGGAAGATCACAGATCTGAAATGATAATTTTACTCTTCACTCTTCAGATGCTGCCTCACCAACTGAGCACTGTGCTGATAGCATTTTCTATTCTTACCTCTGCTCTTATGCTGCTTAATACTGAAAATAAGGAGGTAAAGTTGACTATTGCAGAATGGTCTGGGTTATAATTATCACATTAATAATGCTGTAGAAATGTGTTTTAATTATTGATAAAGTAAATGAAGACTGGGGATGCAATTAAAAATCCTTTTAGGATATATTCAACGGTTCTGGATTCATTCTCAGGGTGGGGGTCTCTCTGTCGAGGCCAGAATATATTAGCCAACCTTCATTAACCTTGGGAATTATTCACATATTAGGAATACTTTACTCTGGACAACTTGCAGGCAAAATATCAGACATTCATTTTAAAATGAATGTTGAAATAATTTGATAAATGTTTTATGTTGAAGAAACCCCAAACTATTTTAAATATGGACAGACAGGTTAAACTAATGAACACAATGACAAACCCCAAAACCACCTTTTGAACAGTGTACACCATTCGGCTCCACTTCCTTGACTGCACATTAAACATTTTCTTTGAAATCGTAACTCCACTGTAAACTGACTGAAAATCAATTCAATGTTATTGGGTGTTTCTCCTCCAACTTGACTTGTGGTTGATCATTGAACCAAATAGCAACAGCACCCTCTACTGTTCAGAAAGACATTAACAAGAACTTCTTATTCTGTGGCTGGAAATCAGTCTTCAGGAATAGCTCATTTTGAATGATCAGATGTATGTCCCACAGGTGGTATTCTGTCATTGGAGCCTTTAGGCTACCAGTAATTTAATTCCTCGAACAGGTGAAAATTGTTGGTTGCTAGGTTTGTTTTACAGTGAAATGTTGAAATGACAAATGTGAATGTTCAACAGAAGAAATTATTTATTATTGAATGATTCTGTGTAGTCTATTTCCCATCCAACCTAATTCAATCAATTCCTCATTTTGCAACAGATGGCAAATTTCAAGCAGATTACTTCCAAGCAGTTTGTTGTATATGACACAGAAATCCTGACTATAAAAGATCAGAAACTTCATAAAACACTTTGCTCTGGATAATATAGTGCCACAGATGCATACACAGAGTGAAAATATACATGCTGTTCCAGTCTAATAACTGTTTTCAAGCAGTACACATTTCATCTCCCATGAAAGAGGATTTAATATGGGGAGTACTTTTTAAAATATTCCCCATATTCTACAAGTCTTGACAAAATTTCCTTGTTCTTTCTATGAAATGTTTTATTTTGCTGACATGCAGTTAAAGATTCCTGTGGTTGTTATTTAAACAGTAATTGTGAAAGTGCTCAGATCAAAGGAATACTTCCTGTTGCATTTCTAACGTAATTACCATATTAAAGTCAGGAAATATTTTATTCCAAGTGATCTACACCCCTCCACTCACAAACAGACAATTCTAACAAAATGCTGTTGAGTGAATTTATTACAAACGGTGAAGAACATTTGTTTTCAAAGCAACCTGGATTCTCTTTCTAAGGGTGGCTTTCTGAAATCAGTTGGTTGGGATACAGTCCTCAGACCTATTTGCAGTCTGTGAGATCTTTACATTATGGAAACAGCTTAGTAGAGGAAATACTTCTTGAGAGGCTTCAGCCGATTAATAAAAATTATTTCAAACTATTAAAGAACAAAGTAATTTAGTCAATGTATACTTTTCTTCATAAAAAGGATGTTGAATGAAAAATGTTTCCTAAACACTTACTTCCCTTTAACTCCTATTCAAAACTGAAGGATTATTTTGGTATATGTCACACCTATCTATTTTAAGTGTACAACGTTCACTTCATTCATAAATGACTGTTTAATCCAGGTGAGTGATATGCCTGTCTTGCTTGTTTGTACAATTTGTCAAAGTAGCAACTACGTTTAATTGGAATTTCTAAATGTCTTCGAAATGATCCTGCAAGAGGTCTATGAAGGCTCCATGCTATACCTTTAGATTTTCTTGTATATGTTTTTATGTGTTCCTCAGTCTGTTGGTCGTTTTAGTCATTGAAGAAAACACATCAAACAATTGCACAAACAAATTTAAATACATTTCACAACAAACAAGTTTCTTTATTTTACCTTTCAGGAACCAGAAGGCAATAGTCCAGACAATTGCCTGAAAATACAAGAAACCTTCAAACTGAAAGGAATCAGATTGTTGCAGGACACCTTGCAATCTCTTGGAATTTAATTTACTCTTAACCTGAAACTGTCACACTCTGCACTTTTTATACCTTCTTTTTTAGATTGTTTTCTTGTTTGCAAAAGTAGTGCTAGTGAACAGAGTAACATGTTATCATATCACCAGCTTAACACCTGCAAACCTATATCCAACATAAGGGGGCCAGTCCCGTGGGCAATGTCCGAAAGATGCAGTTGCTGTTGAACCTGAGAGAGTCTTGGTGCCAGGTGTCATCGGATGTGGCAAATTGTGAGGATGTTTGCAGTGTCAACTTTGTAAAGGAAAATGACACATCTTTATGGAAACTCAAAATATTCAACAAATTTCATATTAACTTCAAGTGGAACTTTCTTCCTTCTTCAACCAAAATTCAGTCTTGTCTTTACTGTCAGAGAGTAGGATTTATAGTGAAGTTGGACATTTCATTACAAATTCCATGACCACATTAATTGTCCAGTAAAAAATGTTCTGATTGAATGCAGTAGTGTACAGGCAGCTCGTTAGCCCAGTAAGCTGGTTCGTAATGCAGAATGATGCCAATAGCATGGGTCCAGTACGTGGCTAAAGTCACCATGAAGGTCCGCCTTCTCAACCTTGGCCCTTTCCCAAGGCCGGTGACCCTCAGGTTAACTCACCATCGTTTTTCTCTCTTATGAGAAGACAGCCCCATGGTCCTCTGGAACTATGGCAACTTTAGCAAGTCTTACTTAAAATTCTGATGCTTGGGATTTAATCATTTGATTGTATAGTCCTTCATCCAGTCCCATTCAGTTTAATGTGCTTGATAGCATGAATGCATAATATCCTTATGTTTTATAATTAGTTGTAAACTCAGTGCTCATTACATTCTTACTTATTAGCTTACCACATAGGTACTTTTATCTTTTAGAGCACTGATAAAATACTGAAGACCCAATTCTCACTGCTACTGTACACTGGAATATTTCACATTTAACATTCAGGATACCTTAACTTTGCAGGTAATCATAGATATAATGGGCACTTTTCAGGACCAAAAAGTGACAGAAGTAAATAATGTTTGGCTTTTACTGTCATTATCTGTTACATTCTCCGCGGCAATGCCTCTACCAAATTGAGTTCACTTGTCAACCAATCCGCAATCTCCTCTCACACAACATAATGGTTGATTTTCCCCTTGAATTGGTATTCTTGTGAATTGTCCTGATGAGCACAAGACAAAAACTTCAACAAAATGTGTCTTTATATCAGCAATAGCAAGAATTCTTTGGGAATATGAATTTTCTAAATGAAAATGGGTTAGTGTACTGTTATATCAAAATAGGCTGCTATTAGATTAAGAGTTTGAGATTATTGGCTTGTGTGTGTCACAACACATTTCAACTAATCTGATTATCATCTTTTAAATTAAAACAAATCACAATGTCATTAATAGTCATTGTTCACAGGGCATGTTTAATATAATTTTATGCAATATTGGATTCCATGGCATTACAACATGAGCTCTAAAAGGAAAAACACAGCTTTGTATTTTAATCTGAAGGAAAATCATTCTTTTTATGGCTAATGTACAATTATTTTGTTATTGTGGCAAAAACATGACTGTAGATCTGTCTTAATTACAGCATTGATATGGCAAATCAGAAAAATAAATGCTCTGCTTTTGTTAAATAAAGTATTTCAATAATCTGAGTGTGCTTTACCTTTACTTAATACTCCAGAGATTTTATCAAAATTAGTGGAAAAATAAGGAAGTGATAAGGCAACAAGGATTCCCCTTCACCCTTTCTCTGAAGCCATTAACATCTGTTGCTGTTGGCCTCTACAGCATGATCATTCCTCAGCATTGGCCACTCTGGCTTCTATGAATAATCTAAGGAAGAGTCGGTCAGGATTTTGAAATTTGTGTGTGGTCTGGGACAGACCAGGCAGGAATTCAATTTTGTGGATTCTAGTTTGCAACCATAATTCTGATACCAAGTTGTTTTCAATCAGCGGGCCATGGTGCGGTATTGATGATGATGAAATAAAACATTTCCTCAAGATAGCCAGCTGAGGCCAGTTCTTCATAAACCCCATAGCCTGTTCCTGTGCTGATTGCAATTTTCAATGCAGGCAGGCAACATCAGCCCACACTATGTTCAAGCCAGTGGGATGGGGTTCAGGCAGCAAGTGGGAAGGGAGTGAATGTGGAGGGACTGGGGATTTGGGATTTGCATAAGGGATGCTCTGCTCTTCCACTTTCAGATCTGCTGTTGGACCGCGGCTGCAGCTGCTGGCTGTCTCCTGGTGGCAGTGCTTCTCTAGAATCTTCACCAAGTCAAAGCCAAGTTAAAACAAATAAAGCAAAGTTTCACCTGACCTCTACTACCTCTCTCCATCTTCACCATTGGTCAGTGGCTGTTGCTGATAGCAGAGTATTAGAAGGCCTCCCCTTGATCCCCCACGGCCCACTATCCCTGATTGGATAATATCCATTCGTGGTGTCAAGACTATTTAGTCTGAGATCTGACCATTTAAGCTGACATCAGTAATTCTGCAGAGAACGACTGAACTGGAAACCTTCTGGTCTCTCTGCCTTGGGTATACAGAGGAACCTCAATTATCCTTATATCAATTATCCGAATATCGGATTATTCTAAGGAGATCTCGAGGTCTCAATAGAAACATTACATCAAAGATGTGTTTCCAATGCTGATCGCATCTTTTGTTTACAGTGATTAAAAGTGAACTTGGCTTACTGAAATGCTGCTGAGAACAACCCTGAACAGATGGGAGCCCAGGCACCATCTCCAAATGACTGACCTCCTGTCCTCTCTCTCTCTCTCTCTCTCCCCCCCACACACTTTCCGTGGATTTCTACACAGGGATGTGCCCTAAACCCCCCTTCCCCAGATAATCTCTCCAACATTATCCTGTACAGAGCAAAGGTAGAACCTGTCAAAAGATTGTGTGTGTGTGACCCCTGCCTCCTCCAAAAGGCAGCAGCAGCGGTCTTGTTGTTGGTGTCCAGTCTGGCTGCCCAGTGGGGTGGATTGGGGGCTTGCGGTGTTGGATAGGGTTGAGGTGAGCGGGTTGGGTGGTGGGGGTGTGAGGGGGGGTTGGGTAGTGTTGGACAGGTTTGAGGCACGGGCGAGGGTGGGGTTGGACGGGGTTGAAGGGAGGCGGAGGGCGCGGTGTTAGGGGAGCAGGCAGGGTTCGTGGACTCGCGCACAGTGTGCTGCTAGCTAGTATCCTGAACGGGGAGTGGATTTAACAGAAAACTCCAAGCCCTGGAGGAAAGGCATTGAATCAATTAACCGAATAATCAATTATCCGGACAAAATAGTGCCTGCCCATCTCTTCAGATAATTGAGGTTCCTCTGTATACTGCTTTGAACAATTGGGTTATTAGGGAAATGCTATTCTTTACCCCCACACACTGGAACCAGCCCCTCTCCCCCAACCATATACAGTACAACTATTAGCACCTCGTCCCCATCCAACATACACACAACTCAGCCCCTCCCTCAATACACAGGGTGAAATCCTGGGGCATAGTCCAGATAAATGCCTTTTTCACACTCATACGGACCTCCCAAGACATCCAACAACTCAGTACAGTGCAACAGCTCAGTTGCTCCTCTCTGTCGCAAATATAATTCACGACACAAGAAAAGTAGCTCCCATTTATTCCAAATCTTAGCAGGAAGACTACCTCATCCATTACACACACCATTAATTGCTCATGAATTTCAAAATGCGTATTTTATGTTTATGATAAGTTTGCAAGTTGTCAGGAACCAGGAATTATGCACAAGGGAGGTACAGGTAAAAACCCCGAACGGGAACATTTCATTTTAAGTGGTCACACCTCTACACTCATCCCTTCACTCAGCCCCAACCTCTCCTCATGGGTCACCTGACCAGCTCTCTTAAAGGGACTGCACATGAACTACATACATGACAGTTCACCCCCTTTATGTTAAATAGACTCTGTTAATCAGCATCTATACAACCATTGAAAAGATTATACAGGCATTGTAGCCAACATTGGATGAACTTTGGATCATTCAGGAGGTAGGGGTGGGGTCTATTGAGGGGAGTTATAGGGCGGTAGTCACACTCAGGTGCAAGAAAGAGGCAGATGGGTTACAGACAGGGGATGGAAAGGGAACCCCTCAATAACAAGTATACCATTTTGGATACTGGTAGGGGGGACAACTTACCAGGGGTAAGCCATGGGGTACAGGTCTTTAGGACAGAGTGTGTCCCTGTTGCTCAGAAGGGAAGGGGGAGATGAGCAGAGCATGAGTCATTGGGGACTGCATAGTTAGGGGACAGATAGGAGGTTCTGTAGAAACGAAAGAGATTCACAGTTGGTATGTTGCTTTCCAAGTGCCAGGGATGGTGTTGAGTTGAATCGTGTTTTCGGGATCCTGGAGGGGGAGGGGGAAAAGCCTCAAGTCGTCGTTCACATATGCACCAACAACATAGTTAGTAAAAGGAATGGGGATTTAAGGCAAAAATTCAGGGAGCTAGGGTGGAAGCTTAGAGGTAGTGCTCCGGTCTCTGGTTTGCTGCCAGTACCATATGCTAGTGAAGTGAGGAATAGGGAGAGAGAGGAGTTGAACACGTGCCTACAGGGATGTTTCAGGAGGGAGAGTTTTGGATGTCTGGATAATTGGGGCTCATTCTACGGTAGGTGGGACCTCTACAAACAGGATGGTCTGTACCTGAACCAGAGGGGCACCAATACCCTTGGGGGGATATTTGCTAACGCTCCTTAGGAGGGTTTAAACTAATTCAGCAGGGGATGGGAACCTTAATTGTAGTTCCAGTGTCCAGGAGGTTGAGAGTAGTGAGGTCAGAAATGAGGTTTCAAGGTGACAAGAGTGCACTGGCAAACGAAAAGTGGGTTGAAGTGTGCCTACTTCAACACCAGGAGCATCCGGAATAAGGTGGGTGAATTTGCAGCATGGGTTAGTACCTGGGGGGATTTTGATGTTATGGTCATTTCAGAGACATAGGTAGAGCAGGGACAGGAATGGTTGTTGCAGGTTCTGGAATTTAGATGTTTCAGTAAGAACAGAGAAAATGGTAAGAGTGGATTGCGTGGCATTGTTAATCAAGGACTGTAGTACGGTAGCAGAAAGGGTGTTTGAGGACTCGTCTACTGAGGTAGTATGGGCTGAGGTTGGAAACAGAAAAGGAGAGGTGATCCTGTTGGGACTTTTCTATAGGCCTCTGAATAGTTCCAGAGATGTAGAGGAAAGGATACCAAAGATGATTCTGGATAGGAGCGAGAGTAACAAGGCAATTGTTATGGGAGCCTTTAACTTTCCAAATATTGACTGGAAATACTATAGTTTGAGTGCTTTAGATGGGTCAGTTTTTGTCCAATGTATACAGGATGGTTTCTTGACTTAGTATGTAGACAAGCCAACAAGAGGAGAAGCCACAGTAGATTTGGTATTGGGTAATAAACCTGGCCAGGTGTTAGATTTAGAGGTAGGTGAGCACTTTGGTGATAGTGACCATAGTTTTGTTATGTTTACTTTAGCGATGAAAAGGGATAGGTATATAACGTAGGGCAAGATTTATTGCTGGGAGAAAGGCAAGATACAATTAGGCAAGATTTAGGACGCATAGGACAGGGAAGGAAACTGCAAGGGATGGGCACAATCGAAATGTGGAGCTTATTCAAGGAACAGATACTGCGTGTCCTTGATAAGTATATTTCTGTCAGGGAGGGAGGAAGTGGTTGAGCAAGGGAACCTTGGATTACTAAAGAAGTTGAATCTTCTTCTTCTTATGTTACAATGAGATGTGAAGGCTCAGTTAGGGCGCATGGAAGTTACAAGTTAACCAGGAAAGACCTAAAGAGAGAACTAAGAACAGCCAGGAGGGGACATGAGAAGCCGTTGGCAGATAGGATCCAGGAAAACCCTAAGGCTTTCTGTAGGTATATCAGGAATAAAAGAAACTAGAGAAAGATTAGGACCAATCAAGGATAGTAGTGGGAAGTTATGCGTGGAGTCTGAGGAGATAGGGGAAATGCTAAATGAATATTTTTCCATCAGTATTCACACTGGAAAAAGACAATGGTGTTGAGGAGAATACTGAGATACAGGCTACTAGACTTGATGGGATTGAGATTCACAAGGAGGAGATGATAGCAATTCTGCAAAGTGTAAGAATAGAGATAAGCCCCTGAGCTAATGGGATTTTTCCCAGGATTCTCTAGGAAGCCAGGGAGGAGATTGCAGAGCCTTTGACTTTGATCTTTATGTCATCATTGCCTACAGGAATAGTGCCAGAAGAATGGTGGGATAGCAAATGTTGTCCCCTTGTTCAAGAAGGGGAGTAGAGACAACCCTGGCAATCATAAACCAATGAGCCTTACATCAGTTGTGGATAAAGTGTTGTAAAAGGTTATAAGAGGTAAGATTTATAATGATCTAGAGAAGAATAAGTTGATTCAGGATAGTCAACACTGTTTTGTGAAGGATAGGTCATGCCTCACAAATCTGATTGAGTTCTTTGAGGTAATGACCAAACATGTGGATGAGGGTAAACTGGTTGATGTGGTGTATATGGATTTCAGTAAAGCATTTGATAATGTCCCCAATTGCACAAAATATGGAGGCATGGGTTTGAGGGTGATTTAACTGTTTAGATCAGAAATTGGCTAGCTGAAAGGAGACAGAGAGTGGTGCTTGATGGGAAATGTTCATCCTGGAGTTTAGTTACTTGTGGTGTACCACAAGGATCTGTTTTGGCGCCACTGCTGTTTATCATTCATATAAATGACCTAGATGAGGGTGGAGAAAGATGGGTTTGTAAATTTGTTGATGACACTAAGGTTGGTGGACTTGTGGATAGTGTTGAAGGATGTTGCAGGTTACATAGAGACATAGGTAAGCTGCAGGGCTGGGCTGAGAGGTGGCAAATGGAGTTTAATGTGAAAAATTGTGAAGTGATTCACTTTGGAAGGAGCAACAGGAATAAAGAGCACTGAGCTAATGGTAATATACTTGGTAGTGTAGATGAACAGAGAGATCTCGGTGTCCACACACATAGATCCTTGAAAGTTGCCACCCAGGTTAATAGGGTTGTTAAGTAGTCATACAGTGTGTTAGCTTTTATTGGTAGAGGGATTGAGTTTTGTTTCGTCATGCTACTAGGTAGAGGGATTGAGTTTTGGAGCCACGAGGTTATGCTGTAGCTGCACAAAACTCTGGTGCGGCCATATTTGGAGTATTGCATACAGTTCTAATGGCCGCAGAGGCTTGTGGAGGCCAAGGCATTGAGTGTATTATAGGTTCTTGATTAATAAGGGAATCAAGGATTACAAGGAGAAGGCAGCGAAATGGGGTTGAGAATTATATCAGCCATGATCCTCTGGTGGAGTAGATTCAATTAGTCAAATGCCCTAATTGTGCTCCTATATCTTATGTCCTTATGGTCACCTCCAGTTTGTTCTTTCTTCCTGCTGTTCCCTGCAACAAGGATGGGAAGGAGAGATATACGTGTAAGTGTAAGTGATTCATCTGATAGATGCTGAGGGTGACCATTGAGAAAGGCATGAAATTACAAGAATGAGAGTAAGTGGGAGTGTTCAATGTATGGATGGAATGTGAGAAAGTTCATAAACATAAGGAATGGGTACATCTCTCAAGTAAGGGTGTGTGTGTTACAACAAGATGTGGAGAGGATGAATCATCCAATGTTTCTCTCTTCTTGTCCGACAACAGCAGGTTATTTTACTTCTCATAGAATATACTTGCCAATTTAGTGAGTGCTTAAATGTTAACACTGTGATTTTTAAAGAACCAATCAGACAGCTTTCCTTGAGTTTAACAAAGAAAGAGTTTAGCGCTACTAAATTTAACCTGATGGAAGAAAAATAATTAAATATTTTCTAGTGTGTATACACACAGAGGCAAACAGAGACACACATAGTTTCTCTCTCTCGCTCTCGCTCTCTCCCACATATACACACACTAAAATACTGGGGGTAGGTTTGCTCGCTGAACTGGGAGGTTCATTTCCAAATGTTTCGTCACACTACGAGGTAACATCTTCAGTGGTCCTCAGGTGAAACAGTGTACAGGATTCCTGCTTTCTATTTATATGTTTGGGTTGGTGATGTCATTTCCTGTGGTGATGTCATTTCCGCTTCTCAGGGGGTGGTAGATGGGGCCTAACTCGATGTGTTTGTTGATAGAGTTCCGGTTGGAATGCCATACTTCTAGGAATTCTTGTGCATGTCTCTCTTTGGCCTGTTCTAAGATGGATGTGTTGCCCCAGTCAAAGTGGTGTCCTTCCTTATCTGTATGTAAAGATACTAGTGAGAGAGAGTCATGTCTTTTTGTGGCTAGTTGGTGTTTATGTATCCTGGTGGTTAGTTTTCTGCCTGTTTGTCCAATGTAGTGTTTGCTCAGTTCTTGCATGGTATTTTGTAAATGACAGTAGTTTTGCTTGTTGTCTGTATAGGGTCTTTCAAGTTTGTTAGCTGCTGTTTTAGTGTGTTGGTGGGTTTGTGGGCTATCATGTTGCCAAGGGATCTGCAAAAGGTGAATACAAAATTCAAAACACAAACAGATCAGCCATGATTTTATTGAATGGTGGGATAGGCTCAAGGGGCTGAATGGTCTACTTCTACAGCTGTTTAGTAAGTTTGAATGTTTGTATGTCCACTGAGATTTGTCCACTCAAGAACCTGAATCAATTCTGTGGTTAGCTGTCATCAACATAGTGGTTGACAAGCATCATTCCTTTGTCACTGAATGCAAATTCTAGGCTAATATTCATAGTGGGTTTCTTCACAGAGAATCATTTTCAAGTCACTAACTTGAACACAAGTGGTTATGATGACATACTCGAAACTGAAATAGAAAATGAATCTTAAATTCTGTGCAGTATAGAAATATATTGATGAAATAATTCCCCAATAGAAACTAAATGGGCAATTAAAACAACACTAGTAAAAAGGACTGAGATGATGGTGAGATTGAGAATAATGCTTTAACTGCTGCAAATGTGTTGCTGGTCAAAGCACAGCAGGTTAGGCAGCATCTCAGGAATAGAGAATTCGACGTTTCGAGCATAAGCCCTTCATCAGGAATAAGAGAGAGAGAGCCAAGCAGGCTGAGATAAAAGGTAGGGAGGAGGGACTAGGGGGAGGGGCGATGGAGGTGGGATAGGTGGAAGGAGGTCAAGGTGAGGGTGATAGGCCGGAGTGGGGTGGGGGTGGAGAGGTCAGGAAGAGGATTGCAGGTTAGGAGGGCGGTGCTGAGTTGAGGGAACCGACTGAGACAAGGTGGGGGAAGGGGAAATGAGGAAGCTGGAGAAATCTGAATTCATACCTTGTGGTTGGAGGGTTCCCAGGCGGAAGATGAGGCGCTCCTCCTCCAGCCGTCGTGTAGTTGTGTTCTGCCGGTGCTCGAAACGTCGAATTCTCTATTCCTGAGATGCTGCCTAACCTGCTGTGCTTTGACCAGCAACACATTTGCAGCAATAATGCTTTAACTGATAAAATTATAGTATTAAGGTGTACTTCAGTTAAAGAGAAGGGCAAGATTGTTACGTTGGATAATTGTAGTTGCACTAAATAAACTTCCAGTTTAAATGTAAATTTTGCTTCAGCAACATCAGCCCTAATTTACAAATGAAAGTTGGCAGAAATCCAATGGGTAACAATGTTTGGCCAGTCTCTTACTGTACAAGTAGCTATAGAGTCATAGAGATGTACAGCACAGAAACAGACCCTTCGGTCCAACTCGTCCATGCCGACCAGATATCCTAAATTAATCTAGTCCCATTTGCCAGCACTTGGCTCATATCCCCCTAAACCCTTCCTGTTCATATACCCATACATATCCTTTTTAAATGCTGTAATTGTACCAGCCTCCACTACTTCCTCTGGCAGCTCATTCCATACACGTACCACCCTCTGAAAACATTTCCCCTTAGGTCACTTTTATATCTTTCCCCTCTCACCTTGAACCTATGCTGTCTAGTTCTGGATTCCCCAACCCCAGGGAAAAGACTTTGTCTATTTATCCTATCCAAGCCCCTCGTAATTTTGTAAACCTCTATAAGGTCACCTCTCAGACTCTGCCGCTCCAGGGAAAACAGCCCCAGCCTGTTCAGCCTCTCCCAATAGCTCAAATCCTCCAACCCTGGCAACATCCTTGTCAATCTTTTCTGAACCCTTTCAAGTTTCACAACATCTTTCCGATAGGAAGGAGACCAGAATTACACACAACATTCCAACAGTGGTCAAACCAATGTCCTGTTTGACCACAACATGAACTCCCAACTCCTGTACTCAATACTCTGACCAATAAAGGAAAATATACCAGACACGTTCTTCACTATGCTATCTACCTGAAACTCTACTTTCAAGGACCTATGATCCTGCACTCCATGGTCTCTTTGTTCAGCAACACTGTCTAGGACCTTACTATTAAGTGTATAAGTCTTGCTAAGATTTGCTTTCCCAAAATGCAGCATCTCGCATTTATCTGAATTAAACTCCATCTGCCACTTCTTAGCCCATCAGCTCATCTGGTCAAGATTCTGTTGTAATCGAAGGTAATGCTCTTCGCTGTCCACTCCACCTCCAATTTTGGTGTCATCTGCAAACTTACTAACTGTACCTCTTATGCTTGCATCCAAATCATTTATGTAAATGACAAAAAGTAGAGAACCCAGCTCCGATCCTTGTGGCACTCCACTGGTCACAGGCCTCTAGTCTGAAAAACAACCCTCCACCACCACCCCCTGTCTTCTACATTTGAGCCAGTTCTGTATCCAAATGGCTAGTTCTCTCTGTATTCCATGAGATCTAACCTTGCTAATCAGTCTCCCATGGGGAACCTTGTCGAACACGTTACTGAAGTCCATACAGATCACATCTACTGCTCTGCCCTCATCAATCCTCTTTGTTACTTCATCAAAAATCTCAATCAAGTTTGTGAAACATGATTTCCCATGCACAAAGCCATGTTGACTATCTTGAATCAGTCCTTGCCTTTCCAAATACATGTACATCCTGTCCCTCAGGATTCCCTCCAACAACTTGCCCACCACCGACATCAGGCTCACTGGTCTATAATTCCCTGGCTTGTCCTTACCACCCTTCTTAAACAGTGCCACCATGTTTGCTGACCTCCAGACTTCCAGCACCTCACCTGTGACTATCGATGATACAAATATCTCAGCAAGAAGCCCAGCAATCACTTCTCTAGCTTCCCACAGAGTTCTCGGGTACACCTGATCAGGTCCTGGGGATGTATCCACCTTTACCCATTTCAAGACATCCAGCACTTCCTCCTCTGTTAACTGGATATTTTGAAAGATGTCACCATCTATTTCCCTACAGTCTAAATCTTGCAAAATCCTTTTCCACAATAAATACTGATGCAAAATACTCATTTAGTATCTCCCCCATTTTTTGCGGGTCCACACAAAGGCCACCTTGCTGATCTTTGAGGGGCCCTATTCTCTCCATAGTTACCCTTTTGTCCTTAATGTATTTGTAAAAGCTCTTTGGATTCTCCTTAATTCTATTTGCCAAAGCTATCTCATGTCCCCTTTTTGCCCTCCTGATTTCCCTCTTAAGTATACTCCTATTGCCTTTATACTCTAAGGATTCACTCGATCTATCCTGTCTATACATTACGTATGCTTCCTTCTTTTTCTTAATCAAACCCTCAAGTTCTTTCTCAGCCAGCATTCCCTATACCTACCAGCCTTCCCTTTCACCCTAAAAGGAATATACTTTTTCTGGATTCTCATTATCTCATTTCTGAAGGCTTCCCATTTTCCAATCGTCCTTTTACCTGCGAACATTTGCCTCCAATCAGCATTCGAAAGTTCTTGCCTAATACTGTCAAAATTGGCCTTTTTCCAATTTAGAACTTCAACTTTTAGATCTGGTCTATCCTTTTCCATCACTATTTTAAATCTACTAAAATTATGGTCGCTGGCCCAAAGTGCTCCCTCACTGACACCTCATTTACCTGCCCTGCCTTATTTCCCAAGAGTAGGTCAAGTTTTGCACCTTCTCTAGTAGGTATATCCACATACTGAATCAGAAAATTGTCTTGTACACACTTAGCAAATTCCTCTCCATCTAAACCTTTAACACAATGGCAGTCCCAGTCTATGTTTGGAAAGTTAAAATCCCCTCCATAACCACCTTATTATTCTTACAGATAGTTGAGATCTTCTTACAAGTTTGTTTCCCAACTTCTCTCTGACTATAATACAATCCCAATAAGGTGATCATCCCTTTCTTATTTCTCAGTTGCACCTAAATGACTTCCCTGTATGTATTTCCAGGAATATCCTCCCTCAGCACAGCTGTAATGCTATCCCTTGTCAAAAATGCCACTCCCCCTCCTCTCTTGCCTCCCTTTCTATCCTTCCTGTAGCATTTGTGTCCTGGAACATTAAGCTGCCAGTCCTGCCCATCCCTGAGCCATGTTTCTGTAATTGCTATGATATCCCAGTCCCATGTTCCTAACCATGCCCTGAATTCATCTGACTTCCCTGTTAGGCCTCTTGCATTGAAATAAATGCAGTTTAATTTATTCGTCCTAGCTTGTCCCTGCCTACCCTGACTGTTTGACTCGCTTCTGTTCTCAACTGTACCAGTCTCAGATTGAGCTCTTTCCTCACTATCTCCCTAGGTCGCACACCCCCCTTCTCCCCACTTTACTAGTTTAAATCCTCCTGAGCAGTTCTAGCAAATTTCCCTGCCAGTATATTAGTCCCCTTCCAATTTAGGTGCAACCCATCCTTCTTGTACAGGTCACTTCTACCCCAAAAGAGATTCCAATGATCCAAAAATGTGAGTCCTTCTCACATACACCAGCTCCTCAGCCATGCATTCATCTGCTCTATCCTCCTATTCCTGCCCTCACTAGCTCGTAGCACTGGGGTAATTACTACCCTTGAGGACCTCCTTTTTAAATTTCTGCCTAACTCTCTAATCTCCCTTCAGAATCTCAACCATTTCCCTTCCTATATCGTTGGTTCCAATGTGGACAATGACCTCTTGCTGGCCCCTCTCCCCCGTGAGAACATTCTGCACCTTCTCTGAGACATCCTTGATCCTGGCACCAGGGAAGCAACACACCATTCTGCTTTTTCAATGCTGGCCACAGAAACGTCTGTCTGTACCTTGGACTAGAGAATCCCCGAACACAAGTGATCTCTTGGAAGCCGACGTACCCCTCGTTGCATTAGTGCCAGTCTCAACACCAGAAACTTGGCTGTTCGTGCTACGTTCCCCTGAGAATCCACACCCTCTACATTTTCCAAAACAGCATACCTGTTTGAAATGGGTATATTCACAAAAGCCCCCTGCACTAGTTGCCTACCTCTCTTACCCTTCCTGGAGTTAACCCATCTATGTGACTGTATCTGAGACTTCCCCCCCCCCCCCCTTTCTATAACTGCCTTTCATCACATACTGTTGCTGTTGCAAATTCCTCTTCGCTTCTAACTGTCTCTCCAACTGATCCATTCAATCTGATAAGATTCGCATCCAACAGCATTTACGGCAGATATAATCCGCAGTAACCCTTAAACTCTTTTTAAATTCCCACATCTGACAAGAAGTACATATCACTGCAAAGGCCATTTTTGCTCCTTCACAATCTACAAACTCAGAAAATAACACTGTCTTATTCCTCTACAAAACACTGCCCCAGGTTAAATTAATAGTTATGGCTTATATTTTAAGTTTAATCAAGAGACATATTTCCAAAAACATATAATCAAGAAAGAACCCACTTTACTCACTATCTCTGCCTTTCTATTGGACACACTTAAAAACAATGATTAACTGATTCTGTGTTGTGAACTTCACCCAACCAGGTTCCTTCAAGATTGGTTGTGAAATTCACTGTTTGTTAATTTTCCCAGATGTACTCCAATGTCCAGCAATACATAAATTCAAAATAGCAAAGGCAGGAACTGTGCAGGTTCTCTCTCTCTCCCCTGCACTGTCCGCACCATGTGCTTCCTTTGTCTGTTCTTCTCCCTTTTAAAACTGTTGTTGATTTGACATTTATTTTCCAAAGTTCCAAAACAATGCAACAGCATATAAAACAGTAATTGCTGCTCCTGAAATTCGAGGAAATCACCTCCAGCACCTAAAATACCTTAAAAACAAAAGGAGCAGCTCTTACAGCCAGATATTTTTCGTGTCCTCCATCTTGGATTACCCAGAATCCTCTGTACCAGGTACAGAATCTGTTTTATTTGTAACCCTTGTTAATGATCTACTATTCCCCATTCAGAACCATACTCATACCTTAGCATCAGCTTTCCTAACTTGGGGGAAAGATGCCATTCATACCAGTCACTAAGTCGCATAGACACAAGAAGAATGGCCACTTACATCTTTTCTGTGCACTCAGCAGACTTCATAATTATTTCTCCACTCAACAAACTATTTCTCTAAAAATACAAACAATTTTGTCATTGCTGCTTGTAGCTGTAAAGAATTGTAGAAATGTGGTTGCAACTGTAAAAGTCTCAATATACACACCAGAATCATTGCACCTTCTGTCATTGCACCTTCCCTAATTGCAAGTTCTCTTTTCAGTGAATTTAATGAGTTTAACCAGAAAATTCTAATCCTGATTTCTCATACCTGATAGCTTGTTTCCCTTTCTAATGACTAAACAAAGACTGGTTTATCTATGCCACATTGCAACAAGTTAATAAAGAAAACACCTCTCTTAATAGGAATTTATATCTCATCAATGAAAACAGCTGATCAAGTTAAGCTTTTAAAAATAAGCATCACAAATAAAACGTGATCTTTTACAAAGATTTGAATGCAAGCCTCATCAGAAGGATATAAAATGTTGAAATATGCTCACTAAGCCTGTGCACTAGTGAGATAAAATAATTACAAATCAAAAAGAAATATTAATTCAAAGTACTGTATCGGTTTTTCGCAACTCAATTATGTTTTGACTAGATTCCCTACAGTGTGGAAACAGGCCCTTTGGCCCAACCAGTCCACACCAACCCTCCGAAGAGTAACCCACCCAGACATTTTCCCCCTAACTAATGCACCAAACACTAAAAGCAATTTAGCATGACCAACTCATCTGACCTGCCCATCTTTGGACTGTGGGAGGAAACCCACGCAGACAATGTGCAAACTCCACACAGATTCCACCCAAGGCTGAAATCAAACTCAGGACCCTGGCATTGTGAGGCAGCAGTGCTAACCACTGAGCCACCATGTCGCCCCATTCTGCATGTTACGACATTGAAATGAAGAAAAATTCCATGCTAATACCAAAATGTTTACGCTCTGGTAGCTTCTTATGCGCATGTTCTAAACTTGTTGGATTAAAAACTCTTGCTTCCTAAATCCAGGGATACTTTACATTTCCTGTTAAATGTTAAGTGTGCAGTTAGACAGCAGAGGGTGCTGTCTATTATGAATGCTTGACTATAATAAATGTAAGTAAAACAAAATGCCCATTAAGTATGCTCTGATAAGACACTGAATATACTCCTGTTTGTACATAGTTACACACTCACCCGCAGAAGGCTTGCAGAGAGAAAACAAAAATCGTTGATGAAATAATTTCACAGAGGCCAATATCCCGAAATGAAGACACCCTTTATTTACACGTGGCGAGGCCTTGACACTGATCCACCTCCGTCAGAGCCAGCTCTCAGAGTCAACAGGATGTCTGACACGCCTGTTTATTTATTTTTTTAATAAACCCAATCCCTGACAGTCCTGGTCTTTTATTTTTCTTCTTTTTTTTATCTATCACTCCTGATCTTTTCTTTTCTCCTTTTTTTCTCATACACTACCGCCCAACTGCGGTAGTGCTTATTTTTTTAACACTCCTGTTTATATCTGTCAGTTTGAGCTCCCTGATTGGACCAGATTAACAGCCTCAATCACAGATCTCATATTCTATGTGGTCCACCTGGATGTGGGCCAGTTCTTTTTTCCTGTAACCTCTCCTGGGGCATTTAGACCGGGTCAGGTTCCTCCAACCCTGCCCCAGTATAGCGTAGTGTAACGCATAGTAGCTCACCTCTTGCACCTGGAGCATCTCGGAAGTCATTCATTCTCCTCTTCAGGTGGTTAAGGCATCAAGGCACTGACATCTGCCATGTCCATCTCAGTTTCCGAGATATCTTCAAGGCATGAGAGAGAACACAGAGGTTCCAGAGCAGTCGGAAAGACAGTCGAAGAGCCGGGTACATTTTGCTCCTGTATCGTTTGTGAGTTTGCAGCTTTCATATGATCCTTGTGCTTGTTCAGGACTATCGCACCTACACAAACTTTGAACATCACT
The DNA here is from genome assembly GCF_020745735.1 of Hemiscyllium ocellatum. Taxonomy (NCBI): domain Eukaryota; kingdom Metazoa; phylum Chordata; class Chondrichthyes; order Orectolobiformes; family Hemiscylliidae; genus Hemiscyllium; species Hemiscyllium ocellatum. The sequence goes on along the minus strand of NC_083407.1, from coordinate 77,175,342 downwards.
GGACCTGACCTCTCATCGACCCTGCCTCTTACCCATGCAGGGCCATTCCCATGGGTTTCTACACTAAGCCATACTCTGAAGTAAACTGTCTCTCTCGCATAGCGGAGTCTTGTGTCCAGTACTGACGTTCCTGATGGCATTTAACCTTTCCCTCCACGTTCAGGAAGATCTGAAGTAATCTGGTGTGGAGTCTTCTCCCCATTAGCTACTGGAGAAGTTGGAGCTATCCCTGTAATTGCATGAAGAATGGACCTATAATCAAATAGGAACCAAGACAGGTTGGTATCAAGTGAAGTTGTAGGCTGTTTCTGTAAATCTTCTTCAACGTATGGTGTTTCAGCCAGATGATGGATGGTATGGAGCTATCTTTATATGTTGAATACCTTTTAGGAAATTCTTAAGGAAATACTTAAATTACCTACTGGTAAACAATGGCCCATTATGCAACCAACACTTCTGGGAATCTGTGTATTGCAAAATATGCATGCAGTTTTTCAATCATTGTCCCCATGTTTGACGAATGAACTCTATGCACGTTCAGCCACTTTGAGTGGACATCTACAATGACTAAGAACATATGAGCCTATGAAAGGACCTGCATGGTTGATGTTTACCCATAGTTCCAGGGTTTGCCTAGCCACTGCAATGAATGTGACTGAGCTGCTGGTGGTAATTTTAGTTCTTGTTGACACTTTGGGTACTGTGTCACCAATGCAGCTATGTTTCCATCCAATCCTAGCTGCCAGACATAATGTCTTGCCAAATTCTTCATTGTAGAAACCCTTGGATGACCCTGGTGGTGTTCCCATAGTATCTGGCTGCGGCTTTTGCTGGGAACAATCACATGTTCCCAGATTCCTGAAGAAGGGCTCATGCCCGAAACGTCGATTCTCCTGCTCTATGGATGCTGCCTGACCTGCTGTGCTTTTCCAGCAACACATTTTCAGCAACAATCACATGTCTCCCATAATAATATGCCATCCATTACTGTGACCTGGCTCTCTCTGGATCCAAACTGATGTGAATTCTCATTGTGAAGGCCGTTTGGTTTCCCCCATCACCACCAGCTGTTTCAGTTTTGCCAAGACCGGATCTTTCTGTGTCCAACGTCTGATATTGTCAGCTGTGATTGGAAGTATGTACAGAAAATTAAAAACCATTACGGACTCTTACAATGGAGCTACCACTGGTGGTGTATCTGCCACGAGGTGGCACCTTGAGGCATCTGTATCTGCTATATGGTCTCCCAGGAGATGTTCCAACTTGTGGAACCCACTGCTGAATTCAGCCTGAAACTATTGGTGGTACTGTTTGTCCTCTTTACATAGACTGAGCAAGGATTTGTGGTCCATTATTATTATAAATTTAGGCCTGTATAGGTATTAGTGAAACATCCTAAACTCAAATGTGGCCACCAAACTTTCCTCCTCTTTCTGGGTATACTTATGATTTGCATAAGCTATTGAGCATTCCTTTCCATTGGGCCACCTATGAGCCAATACTACCCCGATGCTTTACAGGGAGGCATTGTATGTCAATACCAGATCTCGCTTGGTACCATAGAGTGCCAACACCTGTGGGGATGACAGCTGTTCCTTCACTTCCCTGAAAGCTGTGGCTTGGCTTCATGACCATTTCCAAGGCTGACCTTTCTTTAAGAGCTGATGCAAAGGTGCCAGGACAGAGGCCAGGTTATGTCTGAAGTTTCTGTTAAATTCACCAGCCCAAGGAAAGATCTAAGCTCCCGTACAGACGTGGGAGCTGAGGCACCTTTGGTCACCTTCACTTTATCTTCCAATAGGTGTAGTCTAGTCTTGTCAACTCTGTAGCCCATGTAAGTCAATTGGGGTGCCTGGAAGACATGATTTTCCCTTCTAAGGTATACACCTTAGAAGGTCACATGGTAGCTCAGTGGTTAGAACTGCTGTCTCGTAGTGCCAGGGACCCGGGTCAGAGTCTAACCTTGGGAAAATGTCTGTGTGGAGTTTGCACATTCTCCCTGTGGCTACGTGGGTTTCCTCTGGGTGCTCCAGTTTCTTCTCACAATCCAAAGATGTGCATTAGTTGAATTAGCCATGCTAAATTGCCCTAAGTGTTCAGGGATGTGTAGGTTAGATACATTAGTCAGGGTAAATGTAGAGTAATAAGGTCTGAGTGGGTTACTTTTTGGAGGGTCGGTGTGGACTAGTTGGGCTGAAGGGCCTGTTTCCACACTGTAGGGATTCTATGATTCCATGACCAAGGTGGGAAAAATATCTAAGGACTATGTCCAAGTTCTTTAATACTCCTTATTGGTCTTCCCTGTTGTTAGAATATCATCTAGATAAATGGTGACCTGGAGTAGACTTTGTAAAATATTTTCCATCGTCCATTGAAAAATGCACAGGCTGATGACACTCCAAATGATAGTCTTGTATATTGGTACAAACTGCTTTGGGTGTTAATTGTAGGATGCTTCTAGAAATCCTCATCTAACTGCAATTGGAAGTACACATGGCTCATGTCCAGTTTCGTGAAGGACAGCCCCACATCAGCATATAAATCCTCTATGCAAGGAATTGGTATTTATCCAGCTGCAAAAAGTGACTTACTGTTGGTTTAAAATCCCCACAAAAGCAAACCGAACTGTTGGGCTTCACAATCGATATGACCAGTGTTATCCATTCCATAAACTGGACTGGTTTGATTATTTTTTGCTTTACTGCCTTCTGATTTCTGCTTCTACTTTTGCCCGTAAGGCAAATGGCACTGGGCAGGCCTTGCAGAATCGTGGAATTGCTTCGTGGTCAACATGCAACGTGGCCTTGGCTCCTTTGATAATCCTTAGACCTTACTGAAAAACATCCAGGTATTTAAAGAGGACTTCATTCAGGCAGCCATTTTGTAATTGAAGAATGTTTAGCCAATCTAGATGAATCTTTCTCAAACAATTCCGCTCCATCAATCTTGGGCCCAAGTCTTTTACTACAGTCAGTAGGAAAAGAATCAGCTGCTTCACATAAGAGACCAAAACCAAAGTTGTACCCTTAATTTATAAAGGTTCTCCAGTATAGGTTCTCAGGCTAGCCAAGGTCTTGCACAAACTTAAGGGTCGGAGTTTGGATCAAATTTTGTTGAAGAGTGGTTCTGTGATCACTGCAACAGTCGCACTGGTATTGACCTCCATTAAAATTGCGTGACCATTTAACCAGATGTTTATTTTCTAATTTGGATGTTGTTAAGCAATTTAACTGTCGGTCGACTTTCCAGGGTGGGTACTCTCTGGATAGGGGCCTGTAAGTACTCTTAGGAGGAGAAAGTGAGGTCTGCAGATGCTGGAGATCAGAGCTGAAAATGTGTTGCTAGAAAAGCGCAGCAGGTCAGGCAGCATCCAAGGAACAGGAAATTCAACGTTTCGGGCATAAGCCCTTCATCAGGAATGAGGAAAGTGTGTCCAGCAGGCTAAGATAAAAGGTAGGGAGGAGGGACTTGGGGGAGGGGCGATGGAGATGTGATAGGTGGAAGGAGATCAAGGTGAGAGTGATAGGCCACAGTGGGGTGGGGGCGGAGAGGTCAGGAAGAAGATTGCAGGTTAGGAGGGTGGTGCTGAGTTCGAGGGAATCGACTGAGACAAGGTGGGGGGGAGGGGAAATGAGGAAACTGGAGAAATCAGAGTTCATCCCTTGTGGTTGGAGGGTTCCCAGGCGGAAGATAAGGCGCTCTTCCTCCAACCATCGTGTTGTTATGTTCTGGCGATGGAGGAGTCCAAGGACCTGCATGTCCTTGGTGGAGTGGGAGGGGGAGTTAAAGTGTTGAGCCATGGGGTGGTTGGGTTGGTTGGTACGGGTGTCTCAGAGATGTTCTCTGAAGTACTCTTACTCAATTTAAGTCCAGTGGAACTCTTTTGCTGTCTTGTCTGCATACTAGCAGCAATTACAATGGCTTGCCGGTCTGGATCCTGAAGGAAATTTTAATTGCTTGGCCGAGACTTGTCAGCTGTGGGTTGACTTCGAGGATATGCCCTGAGTGAGACTATACAATTACCTTCACTGAAGTGGTATTTCCCAAGCTCAGTTGGACTGGCAAAGATGTCCACTTCCATTGGAATACCCCCCAACTCATATAGTCCACTTGCCTCATTTTCCAATGAGAAAGCCAGTTGTAGTGCAAGTTCGAATTCCAGGTGGACTTCAGTTAAGTTGGCACTTTTGCATTGTTACATCATTAATCCCACATACCAAATGGTCTCTCTGCACCTCATTAAGGGTTAATCCAAAGTCACATGCCTTTACCAGTCATTTTACTCTCGTCAAAAATCCCAATACGGATTCCCCTAATTCTTACTTGTTAAGTAAAACCGATAGCATCTCAGAATTAGAGGAGGCCTGGGGGGTCATAATATTCCTTAATTGAATCTAATTAAGGTTTTAATATCTGGTGCCGCAGGGAAAGTTAAGCTTCTGATAACCGAAAAAGCCTCAGGTTCACAAGCTGTCAGGAGAACTACTCATTGCTTTTCATCTGCCCCAATGTCATTTGCCTGGAAAAAAGTAATGTATTCTTTCCACACACTCGGCCCACTCTCCGACAACAGAATCAAATGAGTCAAGCTTCCCAAATAATGGCATGACATCTGAAATGCTTACCCCAACTCAAAGACGACTGTTGCGAGCTGATTTCTTCAGGAGCATGCTTTCCTCTTGTCGCCAGTAAAATAATTCCATGGGGGCCAGTTTCCCCTCACCAAGTCACCCTTTAATTACACATAGAGAGTCCTTAATGCTGATTCAGCTCCCTCAGAGCCAGCTCAAGGAATGAATAGGATGTCTGTTCAACTTTTTTTCTTTTTTTTTAAACTCCTGCTTTTTTTTCCCTCAGAGGCAGCTCTCAAAGTGAGCAGAACCTCTGTCACTCCTGTTTATTTTTTTTCCCCTCCTTCTGACAGTGGTAGTGCTTATTTTTCCCCAGCACCCATATCGTGTGTGTGTGTGTGTGTGTGTGTGCAGGTGTCAAACACTGAAAAACAACAAGTGTGTAAATCTTTATTTATATTCCACCACCAGGAGGAAAGGAAACACCCGAGTGGCCAGTGACAGGCAATGCCCTTCTCTGATGTAACCGCAGAAGAGGGGCAGGCAGTCGGCCCTAACGACCCCCTCCATGGCCCGCTGCCTGGATCTATTTATGGCTAGTTTGGCCAGGCCCAGGAGCAGACCTACAAGGAGGTCCTCCACGGAGGTCTGTTCATTTTTTTTAGAACTTTGACACTCCTGTTTATTTAGTTATTTTTCTGTTTTTTTTTCCTCCACCAGAGCTCCCTAATTGGACCAGATTGACAGCCCCAATCAGAGAACTCATATTCCATGGCAACCTTGTTACAATTACTAAAGTTTAGAAGCACATTTGTACACTTTTGTCACCTCAATTTGGAGAATGTTTGAGCTGAAAGTAAGTGGTTTCCTGGAGGGATGGGAAACTAGTGTCTCACAGTTTACTGCCTTCAAATGATAATTGTTTGTCATTTGTAGAATGATACTAACAGATGCTGGGAGAAAGTCACCAATCAAATCTTCATCTGGGAATAGGATTTGAGAAACTTAGAGAACTGAGGAAGAGAATATGAAAACAAGAAAAAATTTTAAAAATGTAGCAAAAATAGTCAGAGAACTGATGTGGGGAAGATGGATGCTTTTAAAATAACATTTGATTATTTTTGTTCAACATTCTGTTGCAAGGAGATGGAATTGTGCACAGAAATATATTGTGATTTAGGGTTTACTGCGTGAAAAAAGGTTTGAATGTTAGATACAGTTCCAAACATGCAAAGGGAAAAGGACTGAGTGTGGCAAAATTAGGAAACAAAGGTTGGAAAATTAAATAATGTTTTCAGCTTGAAATTCAGCAGTAAGTGAAGTGAGAATTAGACAGAATCTAGGGATGGTCAAGCAACATTAGATTTTAAACAGTGCATGCATATGTTCAGTTATTTAAATTAATACATTTCCAAATCTACTGTGAGAGCAATAATATTTTGGAATAAGGTTAAGGCTCCCGGTTGCAAATAATTCTCTCCAAACAGCTTCAACACTTTTACCTACTACACCAATTTTAATAATATAAATTAGTAATATGCATGTGTCAGAATACAATTTGCAATGCATTCTATTATCTACATATATTTGCATATTATTCATATATCACAAACAAATCAGTGCGGTTGCATCATTAACTGATGTGATATATGCTAAAATCTGGCATTATTCTCATCATATAATCTGATTAGCCATGTCCTTTATAAATTGCTTGCCTCATGGTTGAAGACCAATACAATGCAAATAAAGCAGCAAGCAACTAAGGCAAACAAAATAAATAAAACCACTACCTTCTACATATTGTAATGAATAAAAGTTGTATGGCGGAGTTATAAGGTAATAAACGTTAAGCACAGAAAGTGCTGGTGAATTAATGGCATTCATCATTGCTAGCTCATAAAGAATAACATCAATTTGGGCAGTGGAGAGTTGTGCCACTGGTTCTGAGTTTCTATAAGTTGTTGAATGATTTATACCATTCTGCTATTAGCTTCAATAAAACTAAAATGTTGCAAGTTGCTGTGAGCCTTCCACTGATGTTTTTTTTACTGGATTTGCATCATTCATGGTATCCAGTATTTACAGGGCTCTCAAAATTGGCTTCTCAACTCATCCCACCGTTACTGCCCTCATACAACCTTTCTGCACTTTCATCTCATTCTTGCACATACTTAAGTGGAGTTCACTTTTACACCATATCATACAATTGAAAGTCTTGCCATACTTACATGTTCCAAGGGTGCCACACATTAAACATATCAGAACTTATTGTTTATGAATGACATCTAGGATGGGTTTCAATTATCCCTTAGGAAATACAGCGGTGCAGTAACATCAGGTAATTGTATCATATTACTGAGTTGGAAATGAGACAAGGATGCTGATGAATGAATTTAAACTTCTGTGTTTTCAGACCTATATTCAAATTACCATAGAGAAATATATAACGGTCTCAATTATCTCAAGCTCAAAGAAAGATCAAAGAAAAGCTGATCAATTATTAGAAGAGTAAACTCTTGAAATACATCATTCAGGATCAATTGGATGATCAGCTGTGATCATATTGAATGGCAAAGCAGCCTTGAAGAGCCAATTAGCCTAGTCCTGCTCATAGTTTCTAGTTTTCTTTGCAAATTGGTGTTCATTTAGAGCTACTCCAGTAAATATTTATTAAAGGCAATTGCATTTGATAAATTCAATACAGTACTTTGATGACTGAATAATTTATAGGTGTAAAATACAACTATTGTATATGAATTTTAAAAGTTGATTGGTGATTTGTTAAGAAAATTTATGCGAATGGAATAAGCAACAAAAACTGTTGGTTGATAAACAGAAAACAAAAAGATTGGAGATAATGTACATACACAGATTGAAGAAGGATCAACGAAGCTGCACACATATGGATAATACTGGGCCCTGACTTAGTCTCCCTCCACACAGACCATCTGATTTGGCAGAATAGTTGAGGGACAGAATTTCAAAGCTTAAGGTTTAGAGAGCTGAAAATGTGGCTGTCAATAATGGGAGAAAGGAAATCATGGATGCAGAAGAGCCCAAAAATTGGGTAAATTCTTTGAGGGTTGTAGGATTGATGAAGGTAACAAAATTGGGAATTGTGCAATGTGGGATTGAAACATGGAGTTATGAAACCTAAAATTGAATGTTTGCAATTCCTGGAGTCTATGTGGGTCAGTACACATGGGGGTAGAAGGTGAACAGAAAGACGCAAGTTAACATTCTGAAATTAGAGGTTTGGATGAGCTCAAGTTTACTTAAGGTGGCTAGAGCCCAGGTCTGGCAGCACTGCATTGGTGAGTCTGTGCGTAATAAAAGCATGGATTAATATTGCAGCAGAAGATAATCTGAGGATAGTGTAAAAGATGAACAATATAATTGTATCATTTTCTCTTGTTATATTCCCAGCTGATATTCTTACATGACAAGTTTGGTCATAGACTGAAGTCTAGCTTCATAGGTCTTATTTTGATTTTTTAAAAATTTAATTTAACAAGGCAGTCTTTCACTGAAACACAGGTGCAAAATGCTGAAGATTTGGTTTTAACAACAAAACAGAAGTTTATTATGGAAAATAAATTAAAATAAAATTGAATGGACATTGAAATCATCCACCCAGAATACACTCTGTGCCCTTGCCATCCCCATGTTTAATCTGATGCCATGAGACTCTATGGGGCAGGGTGTCAATGTTGAGGATTCCCAGGGCAACTCCCTCCAAACTATATACCATTGTGTTCCCAATTCTGTCAGTGGGACAGGACATACACGGGCATGATGATGTTGTTGTTTACACATTCCGCGTAAGGAATGACTTTGTGGTTATGACTGTATCAGGCTGTTGCCTGACTAATCTGTGAGACTTCTCACCCAATTTTTAGTGCTAATCCCAGAGATTGGGAGGGAGGAAGGTTGACGGAGCTGTGTTTGCTGTTGTTGTTTTTGGCGCCTTGGTCAAAGCATGATGGTTCACCTCATTTCATTCCACTGGGGTTGTTTAGGGTTGATGCAATGATCTGCTAGGCTATTTCAGACAGTAGTTAAGAATCAATCACATTGTTATGTGCCTGGAATCACGTGTAGTCCAAATCAGGTAAGGATGGCAGTTTTCCTTCCCTGAAGAATGTGAGTGAAGTGAATGGGTTTTCATTGCAATTGTTATTAGATTTTTAATTCCAGATTTTTTTATTGGATTGAAATTCCATGATTTGCTGTGATGGGAATGGAATCTGGGTTTCTGGATTACTAGTCTAGTTATAATAACATTTCCTATATTAATGCATCTAAGTCAAAATTTCATCATCGCTTTTTGCTGAAATAAAGATTGACATTTGTTGGGAAGAGAACTAACTGGTGATAAGCTGTGATGAATGGATCTCCACTGTGAACACACAGTGGGGTCAAAACCTCAATCAAGAGTACAAAATTCTTTGAATCGCAGAAGAGGTAATCAATTAATGCCACTTCTAGTTAATTAGTTAGTTTTTGCTGTCAAGATAAGAATAATGGCAAATATATTTGGGTCAAGGTTTGTATTGGGACAGTAAGACTGGGAGATGCAGGTGGACTTTGGATAAGAAGTAACAAAGAGGATTGATGAGGGCAGAATGGTAGATGTGATCTATATGGACTTCAGTAACATGCTTGACAAGGTTCCCCATGGGAGACTGATTAGCAAGGTTAGATTTCATGGAATACAGGGAGAACTAGCCATTTGGATACAGAACTGGCTCAAAGGTAGAAGATGGACGGTAATGGTTGAGAGTTGTTTTTCAGACTGGAGGCCTGTGACCAGTGGAGTGTCACAAGGGTCGGTGCTGGATCCACCACTTGTCATCATTTATATAAATTATTTCTATGTGAAGATAAGAGGAATAATTAGCAGATTTGCAGATGACACTAAAATTGGAGGGGTAGTGGACAGCGAAGACGGTTATCTCAGAATACAATGGGATCTTGATCCGATGGGCCAATGGGCTGAGGAGTGACAGATGAGTTTAATTTAGGCAAATGTGAGGTGCTGCATTTTAGGAAAGCAAATCACACCTGGATTTATGCACTTAATGGTAAGTTCCTAGAGAGTGTTACCAAACAAAGACACCTTGGAGTGTAAGTCTATAGATCCTTCAAAGTAGAGTCGCAGGTAGGTAGGATAGTGAAGAAGGTTTTTGGTATGCTTTTCTTTATTGGTCACAGCAGTGACTATCGGAGTTGGGAGGTAATGTTATGGATGTATATGACATTGGATAGGCCCTTTTTGGAATATTGCATACAATTCTGGTCTCCTTCCTATCGGAGGGATGTTGTGAAACTTGAAAGAGTTCTGAAAGGATTTATGAGGATGTTGCTAGGGTTGGAGGATTTGAGCTTTGGGAGAGGCTGAACAGATTAGGGCTGTTTTCCCTGGAGTGTAGGAGGCTGAGGGGTGACCTTATATGATTTATAAAGTCAAGAGGGATTTGAATAAGATAAATAGACAAAGTCTTTTCCCTAGGCTGGGGGAGTCCAGAACTAGAGGCCATAGGTTTAGGGTGAGAGGGGAAAGATATAAAAGGGACCCAAGAGGTAACTTTTTCACAGAGAGGGTGATGTGTGTATGGAATGAGCTGCCAGAGGAAATTATGGAGGTTAGTACAATTGCAGCATTTAAAAGGCATCTGGATAGGTACATGAATAGGAAGGGTTTAGAGGGATATGGGCCAAGTGTTGGCAAATGGGACTAGATTAGATTAGGATATCTGGTCAGCATTGACAAGTTGGACTGAAAGGTCAGTTTCTGTGCTGTATATCTCTATAACTCAATTACTCTGAGTTTCTTATAGTGCATGGGTGTCTTGAGATAAAATTTAGCAAAATGTCTCCATTCAACAAGTTAAATTGGAACAAATCTTTAACTGACAAGGGAAAATGAAGTCAATATATTGTAAGCTTCTCCATGGAATATTGCACTGGTGGATGGTTATTGGAATCTTAAAGACCTTGTATTAAGTATAGATGAAGTTTATTTAAAAAATAAATTTTCAAATAAATAATGTCCAGTTTTACATTCTACCCAAGTTTAAAACAGTAACACACTGTCAATAGTATGCAAATAGTTTAATATCTTTGCATATTGTCGTCAGTGGCATCTACCTATAAATAGAAATTAATCAACGATCCATCCCGCGGATTTTACAGCCGCTTCATTAGATGATTAATTGCCTACCAAACATTTATCCAGCAATTAAAAAGGGAGAGAGGACCTGTTTGATACTATGAAGTGTTGAACTATGACTATGACTCTATGACTCTAAGTCAACCATACCGTCTAGAGTTCCAGCTGTCAGCAAAGACCAGGATGGAAGGTACTTTGTAAAACACTGCACTTATGGCAGAAAGCGTAGAAATTGAATATGCATAGGATTCTTTAAAAAGACTTAGTGCTCGGAAAACCTCGATCAAAATGGAGTTGATCACCTTTTTGGTTAGTGTTTCTTGGCATTTTCTCACTCATGTTCCTTTTCCTTTGCTTGGTTTTCTTTGAGAAGAAACTGTTTATCACATTTGATGTAAATGAATATAACAACTTTTCATACTTCATTTATTTTTCTCAATTCTTGTCCTATTTATAAAACACATCAAAACAACAAATTACTTCGATATAACTTAGCAAGTGGTATTTAGAATCTACAGCAGAAACTGGAATTCCCATGGCAAAGTTAAAGAAGTGAAGAACAACTTAGTAAATTTGATATTGTTTTTTGGAAAAAAGAAATAAGCATTCTGTTCACAAACGGATTCAGCTTCCAAGAATAAATCAGCAAATCCGTCTGACTTCTCGCGTTTATTGAGGGGAACAGTAGGAGGCGCTAGTTACCTGTACTGTAAATCCTCAGCCCAGATCGGATCCCAGCAGTTTTGTGATTTTCAGACTTCTTACCAGAACTACAAAATTTTCACTTTCTGACTGGATTATTCTGAAATGTGTTAGCTTTCCCATATTAGATGTTATTTAACGTTTCACCCATTTACTTAAAAAGAATAGTACTTTGATTTTTTTTTCAAAAAAATGCCCCAGTGAAGGATTTATAGATTTGCATTCATTCACTTTGGCAAAGTCCAAAATGTTATTTGACTTTTTTTCAACCAGTGTTGCTGCAGAACTGCTCCCGCATGTTTGTAAAAGGCGAGGGAATGTTTGAGAACAGCGGCCCGGGAGACGCTGGTGAGCTAGCACTAAACTGTGGTTCAATCAGACAGCAAGTGTATCGAGCTGAACTTTAAGTTGGTGAACCCATACAGACAGTACAGCAAGTGGAGAGCCATGGAAAACAACAGGCTTTCTCTCAGTGACAACCTTTTAATAATCTGGAAGAGAGGGAAATGTACGGACACATCATATTGCTTCACATACTCGATTTTTAACACTGAAGTACTGTTTATGTAGTTTAGCATGGATACAACATCTGAAAGTGACTCAGATAAAATACAAACTGTTCGGTGGCACACATTGTAAATGTGGGAACCTTTTTAGGTTATGACTTTTTGATATTGTCCCTGGTCCTGTTTCTGTGCTGTAATATCTGAATGGGCTCCTTTTCGGTCTGTTTTCAAATGGTGCAGGCCATTTTCCTGAGCGTCTCCTTAAATTCCAGCCATAATCATGTCACTGTTTGTCCCGATCGATCGCCACTCCCGACCAACTCGAGAACCACGGTGACCTCAAGAACGCGAGGTTCAGGAGCAGCAACGTTTTCCAAGTTTAGTCAACATTCTCTTGGACGTTCTTAGTGGAATTGAATTGGATGCTCGGAAAGATCCGACTGGAAACAGTGAGCCAGCGAGTTCAATACGAGTTCAAAATCCAGGTCAAACATAAGCCAAAGGGACGGAGACTGGCGCGAGTGAATGCAGGAGACATGGATACCTGGAGGATAGGCAGCATACACATTGGGGTGTAGCCACTGCATGGATACTAGGGGGATAGCGGGGGTATTACACTGGGAGAAAGAAAGGGAGAGATGGATATTGAGAGAGATGGACACCGAAAGAGACGGATTTCTGAAGATGGATGTCGAGAGAAATGAACATTGAGAGAGATGTGCAAAAATAGAGAGGGACGCTGGGGAGACGGAGATCAGCGAGAGGGACACTGGGGGAGATGGGATACTGGAGGAGATGGGATACTGGGAGAGATGGATACTGGGGGAGACGGACACTGGGGGAGAGGACACTGGGAGAGTTGGACACTGGGAGACATGGATACTGGGGGAGATGGACACTGCAGGAGATGGATATTGGGGGAGATGGATACTGGGGCAGATGAACACTGGGAGAGAATGATACTGGGGGTGATGGACACTGCGGAAGATGTATACTGGAGGAAATAGGATACTGGGGGCGATAGGGAAGATGATACTGGAGAGTTGGGCACTGAGAGAGATGGATACTGGAGGAGATGTGATACTGGGAGAGATGGATACTTGGGGGGAGGGGGGATGGATGATGGGTGAGATGGGATACTGAAATACTTTTTTTGGTTTGCTAGAATTTCTGTCGCTGTTCAGTGAGAGATGGTTTTCTTTAGTGGAGTTCTGACCATGTATTCAGGGTGGGCAGTCAGTCTCTCCACTGGGCTCCGAGTCTCGGAGCAGTCAGCTGGGTCCAGTCACCGTGTTGTTAAACCGCCAGTGACCGTGTTAAGCATTAGCTTCCAAATAAACCCGCTGGACCAGGTTTGTGGGATTTGTAACTTTGTCCAGCCCAGTCCAACACCGGCACCTCCACATCATGACAACCATCAGCTTGTCACCGACAGACGGGAGACCCTCCTCGGGGCTTCCCAACACCAGCTCTCATAATCATCACATCTGCCTGAGGAAGGAGCGGGCTCTCCCAAAACTTGCGGTTTCACATAAACCTGTTAGACTCTCACTCAGTGTCACACAGTCCAACATCGGCCCTTCCACATCTCAGTTAGATATTAACCGAGTATTCTCGCTAATATCGAATTGGAACGGTGTTGGAGTTTGGTGTGTTTCCCAATTTGAAACAGGTTGGATTTTCCCCTCAATATATCCCTTAAAGTAGTCTTCTTGCAAAACGTTAGAAAAAACTAAAAGAGTTTACAATTATTGGACTTCAACCGCCCTCCCGAAATGATTGATTTTTTTTAAAGCTTTTAGTCCACGTTTCAGCTTATTTCACTCACTGTGTTTCTATTTTGGTCAAGTCCGGTTTATCTATGATGCCTGGTCACTTTTGAATGGTGATTATTTCGAAATGATGACAACGTGATGTATTCCCAACTCTAAACTGGCCCCGTTATCTAAATCCACTAAAATTCGAGGTACCTTAACAGTTTCCCAACCCTTATGTGTCTTTGAGAAGCTGCTTTTCTGGTTAACTGTTATTTTGGTTCAGAAATGGTCAAAGTTTCTTGCTCTGAGTGCGTGTGCAGTTCTGGGATCCGAATGCAGGCTCCGAGCTGTGTGTTGGCGACAGGACAACAGCGGGCACTTTCTCACCCTATCCCCGTTCTGAGGGTCGGGGAAGAAGCTGCAGAACTTCAGCACAAGGGGTTTCCGAATCAACGCGTTCAGATTCTGGGACATGATAGCGAATTGAAGGCGGGCTGAGTGATGTCACAGGAAGCGGGAGGCTTTCCTTTTCTCGGTGATGCTGTTGTATTGATTGCTTGCTCCCTGACAGGGTTCCCAGCTCTAAACTTAAAGCCGACAGCAGCGAGTGCAGCGTGCACACTCCGAGAGGGTACAGCGTGAGAGCCAGTCCTTGCCCTGGATTATCCCCTCACTTTGCAGATCCTGGATAGAGTTAGCGAGCCGCACAGAGTCTCCCCTGCAATCCTGAGGATTATTCTACTGGAACCTCAATCCAGCTCCGGCTGGTAAGTAGAATACACTACCTACTTTGTCATCTAACTGGAGAACACACACACAAATCCCCCAGGAAAGCCATCTACCGATATATCACACAGAGCTTGTTGCTTGATCTTTCACAGCCGAGTTAGCATCTGTAAAAATAACTGCGTGTCCGGTGTAAAGCATGTGAGCGATGTTTTCAGAAACTCGCCACTCTGTTCCATCAGCCAACTGCCTCCTTACCACTAGAGTTTCATCTGAGGGCGGGTGAATTAGATTTGCACCTATTTTGCTGGGCTTTGGGGAAAATGTGCTGCATGTTTTTATTTGGTTTGTTTGCAGACGACAGTTAGACTTACACTCCTGGAAGCGGGTGCTGTAGCTGAGATTGGAACATGCCTTGCTATTTTAAGACGACCGGAGCTTATGTCCCTATGTTCTGGCAGAATAAGAGTTTAGCAACATATACCAAACAGCATGGAACTTCCAAACGCTCAGGATCATTAATCATTAGGGGGGAAAAATCCGCACACACTTTAGCATAGCCATCAAATGGATTGTCCTTCATATATGAACTGATTTAATAACATGATTAAGTATAAACAATAATGTCTGTAAATATATTGCAAGCTTCTCCGTGGAAGATGGCCGGAGTGGATGGTTAGCGGACCTTGTATTAAGTATTGATTCAGTTACTTAAAAAATACATTTTCAAATAAATGATGCTCACTTTTGCATTCTACCCAAATTTAAAATAATAACTTACTGTCAGTACGCAAATAGTATAATATCTTTGCATATTACAGGTAGTATCTACCTGTAACTATGTTAATCAATGATCCATCCCGCGGATTTTACAGCCGCTTCGCGGAGATGATTAATTGTCTACCAAACATTTATCCAACAATTTAAAAAGGGAGAGAGGACCTGTTTGATACAATGAAATGTTGAACTTGAATACTTGTCGGCATTCATACGACCACGCTGACAATCAGATTTGAACTTTTCTTTCAGTTGAATTTATTGTACTTCAAATAACAATGGCTTAGAAAGTACTCTTTGTTTTATGGTCGGCTTCATTTCGTTGTTAGAGGTAAGGAAAAGCAAGGAAAGCAATAACTTACACAGGCGTATTTCTTATGATCAAAACTTTTAACAGCAAGAAAATTGAGGGACTCACTAAATATTCCGTCTTTAAAACACTGGTTTTTACCTTGGGTGTCTTGTAATAGAAGCAAATGTTGACTTAAAGATGAGGTAAAACCTGCAACATTCCTGTTATCAATCAGGTGATGTAGTATAGAATGGTGCCTGAAGGGGGCGCCGCAAGGGTGGCTTTATAGCAAATGGTGGGGAAAATGTTTTTATTGTATTTCGTTCATTAACAAGGCATCTAAAGTAGCTGGAAGCTCTCCGGACACTAACACCAGTTGATTGTTGCATAGCCATTTGGCAGGTGTGTGTGTTTTTTATAGGGTCTGGCAGAATACATTTGCTCTTGCAAGGAGTGCAAATTCAGGGGCAGCTTCTGAAGCTGCAAAATGCTGTCATTACATAACTGTACATTGTAAGGTGTGAATTCCTATTCGTTTAAAGTGAAAATAAATATGTTTAACCGAATACAATACCTTTATCTTCCTCATATTATTCACCTCAGCCCCCTTGTGCACATTTGATCAAGGTAAACATATTTATAATTCTAAAACTCAGTGACACTCCTGCAAGGTTAAAAACAAACAATGCCAGCACAAGGGGGAAAATCAAACAAAATGCTGGAAAAACCTCAGCAGGTTTGGCAGCATCTGTTGAGAGAAAGCAGTGTTCATGTTTTGCAATCAGTGACTTCTTCAGAACTGACTGTAGCTAGGAAAAGGTTAGTATCTATGCTGAAGTTTTGGGGGTGTGGGGGGATGGAGTGGGGGGAGGAGTATAATAAAGGTGGAGATAGCGCCCAGAGATAGAATAGCAATTGGGTAGAGAAGGGATCCAGTAAAGGTCAGCTTGGGAGAATCAATAGCTGTTCATGGTGCCCATTAGGGGCTGTCAACAGGTTGCTTGTGTTTTTTAAAAAATTTATGAAACAATACAGTTTACAAAACAGTTAACATTAATAGCTGTATACAAAGAAACAGCAATTTTACAAGGGAGAGGGGCAGCAAAGCCAGGCCCCAAACCCCAATGTTCAACCAGTTTTCAGAAAAATGAGGACAAACCTCAAATTCCCAGTTTCAATTCTCACAAACAGTAACAATGACAAGTACATATAAGACAATCCAATTCACAGGTTACTTGTAATAGCAGCCCATGCGATGACAAGACCTGGTGTGTCAGAACACAACAGAAGGTTCTTAGGCTCTCAAATTATTCAACTCAACATTAAGGCCCCATGTGGAAAATGAGATGCTGCTCTTGCAGCTTGTACAGAGGTGTGCTCCAGCAGTGCAGCAAGGTTGAGACAGGAATTTTGGCCAGGGAACATGTCAGAGTGGCAGGCAAACCAGACCTGCTGAGCGTTTCCAGTATTTTCTGTTTTTGTTTCTGATTTCCGGCCTCAACAGTTTTTTGGGCCCTTTGTTTGAGGAAAAAGATACAACACAAAAAGCTCAGTTGCAGAGGCTGGTTTGAAGAAAAGTCTTCAAAAAAAGGAAGAGGAATTTTAGGGAATGAATGCCAGAACTGAAGATGTTGTGGGGATAGCAGCTGGAGGGAGGAATATGTAGAAGGTCAAATTCAGAGGAATGGAACATATATCAGTGATGGAGGAAATTGTAATGTTGGAGGAGGTTACACAAATGGATAGGTCAAGCAGTGGAATTACTTTAGCTTTAAGATAAACATTTTATATTGGAGGTACACAGGGTTAATAGGCAAGATACATTGAAAGAGGTAGCAGTAATTGTTAGCTATAAATTGCTGTGGGATAGGATGTGAGCAACAGATTTATGGATGAGTACTGACTTTTGAGGGTGGACAATAGGAAGTTTAAACTTCATAAACACACAAAAACTTTCTGAATGGTAAAGGAGTTTGAAAATAACATGTCGTGTTGATCTAAAAATGAAATTTGGATTGGTTATATAAAGTTAAAGCATTGCAAGGTATAAATTGGCGATGAGACAGAAACTGGTGTGAAACAGCATCACACCTGGATGGTGCACCCAAAGATGTTGATCCAACATTTTCTGCTAATTGGGCCTGAAGGCTTTAGCTGAAAAAAATTGGGAAGCAGTGGATGGTAATGGAGCATCTTGCAGTTAAGACCTTGGGGGTGGAAGGGGTAGGAGTGAGTGGGAAGTTATAAGTTGTGTGAACCTGGGCTAGCATTGAAACATTATTGTGGTAGAGAAGGATTGCCTGGTTTGTTTCGTGGGTACTGCATATAGTATCCATTGGGCGGCACGGTGGCTCAGTGGTTAGCACTGCTGCCTCACAGCGCTGGGGACCCAAGTTCAATTCCAGCCCCAGGCAACTGTCTATGTGGAGTTTGCATGTTCTCCTTGTGTCTGCGTGGGTTTCCTCTGGGTGCTCTGGTTTCCTCCCACAGTCCAAAGATGTGCAGGTCAGGTGAGTTGGTTACGCTAAATTGCCTGTAGAGTTAGGTGTATTAGCTAGGGGAAATGGGTCTGGGTGGATTACTCTTCGGAGGGTCAGTGTGGACTAGTTGGGCTGAAGGGCCTGTTTCCACACTGTAGGGCATCTAATCTAATTAAAAGGTTTCCAAATTATTGTTCTGTGTTTTCAATGATCTCTCACTATATAGGAGTTATCATCAATCCGATTGTAGGAAACATGCAGTTTAACCAGTCTTGGAAACACACTAGCTGCAAACAAGGAGAAGGGGCATATGTGCAATTCCTAGTGTTAATGTTACAAATCTAATCTTCACAAGCAAAATCTCAAATTCCATGAAGAGCATCTCTTTTTTTATTCACTCTTTGGATGTGGGTGTTGCTGGTGGTAACCTGCTGTCTTGAACTGCTGCGGTCTATTTGATGAAGGATTCTGCACACTGCTGCCACTGTACATTGGTGAAGAGAAACTGAATGCTTGTGGGTGTAGTGCCAATTAAGGGGTTGCTTTGTTTTGGATGGTGATAAGTTTCTTGAGAATTGTTGGAGTTGCATTCATCCAGGCAAGTGGGAGTATTCCATCACACTTCTGACTTGTGCCTTCTAGATGATGGCTAGGTTTTGGGGATTCAAGATGTGAGTTACTCCCCACAGTATTCCTAGCCTTTGACCTGATCTTGTAGCCGCAATAGTTCTATTTCTAGTTAAGTTCAGTTTCTGGTCAGTGGTAACCTCCAAAGGTGTTGATAGCGGGGGATTCAGTGGCAGTAATACCATTGAATGTCAAGGGGCAGTCATTAGATTTTGTCTTACTGGCAATGATCATTGCCTGGCACTTGTGTGCTGTGAGTGTTCATGACTACACATAAAGTTATGAAAGGTTTTTCTTTTATCTATTCATCAGATGCTTTCAGCAATTCTTTGTGTGGTGGTTATTACAGGCATTAATATCAAGTTTGATAGCTGAATGCTAAAACAAACATTAAGGTCCTAATCAACAGATTCAAGGAGTTGAATGACAATTTTATGGGAGTGCTCTGGATATTTGACAGTCACCAGCTGCCAGTATGAAGACTGACTTCTGCACCTTTATGTATTGGCCACTAATAGAAGATTTTCTTGCTCCTAACAACTAAAAATGCTGGAATCTTCAACTGGTCAGTAAGCATTTGGAATTTGAAGGTGTTTAAATATTTGGGTGTTGTTTAATCATTCACAAAATTGTACACTTCGGGGATTTCTGTCTTCATTTCAGATTTATAACATTTGTCTTCATCTTTTTATCCAGCTCTGTGTTTTTTTTTCAAAGTTTGCCTTAGTTCCAATGTTCTGGGGTTTATAAGCTGAGAGTTATATGTAAGGAATTCGGCTAAGATTGTTATTATCAGTTGCTTTTTTGGATGGATCCAGGCAGTATTATGTGATACAGTTGACGAGTGCAGAATGTGTAATTATGTTATCACATAACTCAGGGCTGTAACAATTCTATGGTCATGTGATCTGAGCCAAGTATTTGTGTGTTTCGTATATGTCCTGAATGCCTCCGTAAGTTTCTAAATTGTGGACAAGTAGATGTCTGGTCGTAAGACAATATTAATATAAATTGTAAAGTTGTTTCATTTCATTGCTTGCAGGGTGTAAAAAATAACGAGTGATATTTAGAATTCAAACAATATATTGTTGTTTAATATTGCAAATAGACTTAACATGCTGAAGTTCCCTACCTTATTGAACCAGCTTGCTTTACTTTTACAAAATACCTTAATAAATGCTCTCCTACACAGTGACTCTTTTGTGTATTTTGTGGGACTACCTTTGGAGCTTTCTATTTAAGAAAACTGTTTCCTTTTATTCACTAACCATAGGGAAAGTTTATGCAAATAATCCCTGTTGAGCATTGAGGGCCACTGACCTCCCAGTACAACACGTATAGGAGTTGTTTACCAAAGGTCAGAAGAGGTTAATCAAGTATTTATCATTTACAGTCTTTGGGGAATCAAGATTAAAACCAAGTTTATTATCACTTTAAGTATTTTTAATTTGATTTGAAGTATATCCCTTAAATACAAATCTTCTTTTCCAAGTCTTTCATATGGCAATATTGTTGATGGACTATCGCAGAACACTAAAAGGTATGAGCTGCTTCACATAGTGATTTTGGTGAAGACGTAATAAGAAACTGCTTTTGTTAGCTAGAATATCAGACTAGCCAAAATTCCATGAGTAAAACTACCTGTTTCCAAAACTGTATGCTTATATTCTATTAGAAATGATTGCGTTTGTCAACAAATTTCACATAATGAAATCAAATCAAGCATGTCTAACAATAACACTGAGATAAGCAAAATGTTAGCTAAATGCTGTGATGAGCTGAAGACAAATACAACCTTAATATGCCTGTTGTAGTTCAGGCATCCTTACAGTGTTTTAGATTTTGCTTATGATCAAAAAGTTGTTTCTTCATATGAAACAATTCTCCCATAGGCTGGAACTGGCACGTACTGAGAATAATGTCTGAAGTGTCAATAATATTCTTTTTTGCTTATTGATTCTATCTGATCCATTGAATGTTCCAACTTTATCAATCTTGTTACCTGCAATCTCATGTTTGTTTTGGAAAGTACACAACAGAATTAGGAATTACTCCTTAACCATCAACAGAATAATCTTCAGTTGCCATAGTATAGCTATTCATTGAATGTTCAGTGTGCCTGCTCTTGCCATTATGAGATGCTGAAATCTGGGGCCTGTCCAGTAATGTCTGAACACAGCAAATAACAATAAATCCTAGAAGTGTGTGTGCTCTAAACCTGGGATCACCAAGGCCTTAGCCTTAGTGTAAAATAAGGTTAAGTGCCATGATAAATTTGGAATCTGAACAACACTTGGAAGAGATTTAACACCAATACAAACTGGGGAGAGAATGAATTCCAATCTTATTCAATTTCAGCCTTTCTTGCTAAGCCTGTAATGCTAATGTAAAAAAAAATTGAAAGAACTGGATGCTGGAAATCAGAAACAAAAACAGAAATCATTGGAAAATCTCAATAGGTCTGGGAACTATAGAACTTAAGTGTTAATGTTTCGGATCCAGTGCACTGCAGAATTTATGTTCTGAAGTGCGCTGGATCTAAAATATTAACTCTGATCTCTCTTTGCAGATGCTGACAGACCTGCTGAGATTTTCCAGCAATATCTGACTCTGGTCATTCTGTTTTGTAGAAAAAAGGTTAGATCAAGTTACCAGAGCTAAAATGGGAGCTTCTTAAAACTGAATATTAACAATTACTTCTGCTAGTTTCTTCCATGGATAGGCATTGTGTGGTATAATGGATCCTGTTCTGGAAAAACTGATTCAGAGAAGCCCATATTTGTGTGTTAAGAGATCAATGGAAGTCTATTTTAATTGCTGCAAACCTTGTGATTCATCTTAGACATTTTTACCTTGATACATTGGATATGATGTGAATGTAATGATTTTCCAAGAAAGTCATACACTCCTACCTTCAGATTTATAAATCACATCAATAAAGAGGGAGATTATCACCACTCATAATGAAGCTCTGTGTTTTTTCATGCTTCAAGAAACAAAAGGAAGGATCTGTCCAAACCCCAACCTTCCAGGATACATGTATCACGCATATTATACACGTCTTGTTTGCCCAGAAAACCTCAATTCATTATTGAAACACATGAGGCAACATGACAGGAACTACTAGTTTACCAGCTGCACCTGGTGCGGGCCATTATTGATGGTATGGCGTGGGTCACTATTTTACCTTTTATCCCTATTGTGAACTGTTTGTGGCCCTTTCCTGTAAGCAACCTTATTCATTTTACTTGCAGTCTACAGTTTACCAGACATTTGGGAGATGCAAACTGCTGGGGAAACCAGGCTGTCTACTGCAATGATAGCTGTTTCTCCTATAAGAAATCCACGGGTAAGAGGTAAATAATCATATAATAAGGCATGCAATGTTACCGAGTCCTTAAAACATGGCCAGATGCTGGCACAAAGTCAGGAAGTGCGACACTGCAGCCTAAAAAAGGTTTCCATAATGTTGTTCGAGGGCTTTAAGCATCTTATTATCTCGGGCTGTTATTGTGGATCACTTTCTGGGAGACCTGCAGTGTTTACTAGTCTCAGAAGGACACCAGATCCAGTGACAAACAGGGATGATGCAATTTCTGGGTTGACTTTTCAGAGTTGAACTTCATAATCAAGCTGAGAAAACGTTATGGCATTATGTTATGAATAAAGAAACTTCTCATGTCACTAAGTCAAGGAATATGCAATTGTCCAAGATAAATCATAATTGTGCAAATAATGGGTTTAGGCCACATCACTCCTAATTACCACTTTGTCCACCCTGGGGTCTGCTAACATACAGCATTGTAAAACTAAGGTAACATAGAACAGAAGCTGGAAGGACTTGACATTGAGATTCCAAACGTTGATACAGATATTAATTTGCCTTTTATCAAAAAAATGTTTTCCTCTTTATTTTAGGAAGTGTAGATGATTAGGAAGTCAATCCTTAGACTGTTTTCATATGGGAAATCAGGTTTAGATAAACTGTGAATGTTGTTGGAGGATGTCCTGGACAATAGCAGAAAACCTAAGAAATCTTTGAATAGCAGAAAACCTGAGAGGTCCTACTTATGAGAAAGCAGCACAAAGTATCTCCATGAAAAAAATCTAGCTACCAGGGTATATGAATCCAGAAGATTTTGTTTGAGAATGTCACTGGAGTAACCTGTAAAGAGGCTATGGTACAATTTTCATCCAACTTGCAAGGAAATCTGCAGCTCAGTCCCTAAGAGGAACAGCACAGCAGTCACTGTGCCTCAGTAAGTCATCACTGCACTTAAGTTCATGACCAGAGGCTTATGCTAAATGGCAGCAGGGAACTTCGGTCAGGTCAGTCAGTTTTCTCTCCTTATTGCAGAAGGCAAATAATTACTTTGTTTTTTGTAAGGATAAGAAGACTCATTGTTTTGGACAGGGGGGAAAGGCAATTGTGTGAACAGAATTGCTGACTGCTTGCTGCAAAAATAATCCATTCATGTGGTCATAAAAGCTCCCAAGATAAATCCAAATCATTATATAAAACAAAAGTGATTTCATTCTCATAATGGTCTGTAAGCAACCACAGGTTTCTGTCCATCAGAGTCCAGTATCTAGGGAGTAGCCATGATTTATTTATCTTTTGACAGTCCAGTGCCCTGGCCTTCCTTCAGAATAAAAATGAAACCTTTTCTTCAGACTAGAGGTCCCAAATATTGCTGTGACTGTTTCCGTCATCAGTGAAGCAGCAAAATGTCACAAAAAAGAAATAAAAACTCAAATTTAAATGTAAAATACTTGGAATGCTGAAGGAAATTAATCTTTATGACTTTTCCCTTCATCCTTATTTCTAGTTTAACACTGTACAACATGAAAGTTTGAGATCTGAAAAGCAGATAGCTGCTTCATTTACAGTAAAAGGCTGGTCAGGACTTCTGTGGTGCAATGGCAGTATTCGTACCTCTAAACCTGGAGGCTTTGGTTCATATCCCAACAATTCTGACCAGGGTGATTTAAAAAATAATATGATTGAGGTAGCCCACGTCTCATGTCAATTGAGTCAAAGGATAAATCTATGATGGATAACGTTTCTGGGGTTGGATTCTTCACCTCAGCCTGGGAATCTAAAACCAGGGTTCATTGTAGTTTTGGAAGATAGAAAGTCAGTACCATCTCCTTATCTGAGCTTCAATTTCTTACATTGAACTACACAGAACTCGCACCAGAGATAAAGGCCATTGAATCAAATTGATCGTTCTCGTGTGTCTGCTCTATTTGAGCCTCCTCCCATACCAGTCCATCTTATCCTATAAGCATTGCTTCTATTCCCTTCTCCTTCATGTATTTATCTGGTTTCTTCTTCCATGCAAATAGGTTATAATAGATTTTCAAGAACACAGGTCTGATGGAAAGAAATGATATCCTAATCCATAAGTAAGAAAGGGCCTTTGAAACCCCATTGATTCCACTCCTTCCTTTAAGCTAGCCTCCTCTAATGGCCCTACAAGGAAGTGCATTAGGCTAGGCCTCCTACTGTACATTTTCTTTCGTGGGCCTTCACATGTGTTTGATGTTGTACTCGGTTTCTTCTGAGACATCTGCACTTATCACCCAAATGAACTTCAGCTAAAGACTGATATTTCCTGGATAATTGCTCAGGAAAAATTGCATCACTCTCACTCAGTCGCCCCTCCCCATCTGATCTGTGTCCAGATTGACTCTAAAGAACTGGTAAGTGTGACAGAGAGTGTGCTAACAGAGTCATGAATTACCAATGATTGTTTGTGCTGTTGAGCGTTTTGCTATTGAGTGCAATTCTTTTTACTGCTCTGCTTCCAAACCTGTGAAGTAAGTAAAAGAGAAATGGAACATATTTCTTGCTCACCTTTATTTTCTTATTGTTCTGCTGGTGGAAAGATTCCCTCACATCTGAACTTCAGAAAAGTAGCACAAAACAACTCTGGGTACAAGAACTCTCATGTACTGTCTCCTGACCACCTCAGCTGAGTGCAATCCCAATATCTCATTATTCTCCTTCAACTGCATTAATGAACAAATGTATGCTGTTCAGCTTGCTCCCAAAACTACACACAAATCTTTGCCCATGCAAGCAGAGAGCCAGAGAATAGTTATTTGACAACAATTGGAACACTTTTATCACAGCTTTTATGGAGCTCCCACAGAGATTTATTTATTTCAATGCATTATCATACAATGACTGGACTTTGAATGAGCTATAATGCAATGTATATTACTGCAGCAACAATAGTGCACAAGGGAAATAGAGGAATTCTGGAAGCAAATAACAGATAAAGACAGAACAGTTTTCCATTGTAGTTGTTGAATTTTGATGAAGAGATGGCCAGGACCGGCTGCCATATTAAGATACATGTTAAAAAAAAATCAAATTCCTAATTTTGGCTTTTAGGATACTTCTGAGATTTCATTTTAGATGAATATTACAGAGGTTTATCTTGTGGCATTATTTGCTGAATGAGCCTTTTAAAGATCCATTTCATTTTAAACTCTGTGATGTGAAATTTGGATCCATGCCTCCCCTGGGGATGGTATTTCAGAAGCCGAAAGACCTATGAAACAGCCATATTTTTCCCACGGCCATTTGCACCCCTTCTATCTCAGCATCCTATTCTGAGAAGTACTTGCACAGATATACTCCATGTCTCTTAGAAATCTTGCAGCTGGTGCTGTCATCACATCACTCCACCTCCAGCCAATTTGACATTGTACTTGCAAACTTGGAGCGCTCAAACATAGACAACATAATCCTTTACAACTCAGCCAAGAATATACATTCAGCTTCAGGAGGGCCCCTACATTATCGTTACTTAAGGAGCCAGCCAATCAACTTACAAATAAGGTAACTTAGAATACCTTCATTATTGCAAAGTCTCTGGAAGTACTCTGAAGTGTTCTGTTTTCTTTGGTGATGAGTCCTGAATTTGATGGGGACTGTTCCTGCATCCGCACAGAGAAGACAGAGGATTTGGTGACTTGTCGACACAAATTAGAGGGAAGCAGAGACATGGAAATGGAACAGAAGGTGCACAGAGGGCAAGCTCTGCTTCATTCATCTTCCAAGTTGGACATTGACTCTCTATTATGCTTCATGACAGTGTCTGGAAACTGTTTGACAGGCTAACCAATACACTCAGCATTTCAATGTGTATGCCTATCAGAATGCTCCTATATTTTGCCTGTTGAGGTTCTCATCCTGCATCATCTGCAAAGCCACTGTCCAGGACACAAGAACTATCCTTCTGTCTGGGCTATCTGCACCCTACTGCTGCAGCGACCCACAGTACATGTGGATATCAACTCTATACATGTTGCTAAGATACATGCAGTACCAGTATCAGATCTACTGACTGCAAGTTTAAGATGAAGTGACAGTGCCTTTTTATCAGCGCTGTGCTGTTACTCAGTATTTGGGTAGGTAGCAGCAAGAAATCAGAAGAGCAAGGTTGGTATGAAGGAAAGTATAAGGGGAAGAAATTTATAGATTGTGATAATACTATCACCAATTACTTTTCAGGGCAGACAATAGGAAGACTGTTAGCAGAAGCTGAGAAATTGTTTAATTATCATTCTCCATGTTCTCAGTGATACCAGGTACCCCAGGCTCTGTTGCAGTCAGCCTGAAGGTGCAGAGAACCATCTCCATTGTAGGGCTGAGGAGAGGCAGAAGTCATTGTCCTCTACCAGTTGCACCCTGCTCCCTTCTATTATGTGTCACTGTATCCTGCAAGGGAGAAGACAAAATTGTATTGCATTGTGTCCAGCTGATGTGCCTACCGCAGTTGGAGAATAACCAGAGGATGTGTGGAGCAGTTGGATCTTGCTGTGAAGCTGATATAATTAGAATGTGCATTAGAGATGGCTATATGGAAGTTTGATTGGAGTGCTGCGTGCCAAGGAGTACTGTTGAGTGAATCATGAAGATGCGTGATTCATTGAGAGGCATGAGAGATTGGTGGGTTGGAAATGTCATGCGATGTTGCATTCCCTGACTATTTGTGTAAGTTCATTACGTTAATTGTGTCCATGCTAACGTTCTATAACTTTATAGAATAATGCAAAAATATTAATTCTGTTTACTAGCACTGAATAAATAAGTATTTTAATATTGATGGTCATTTCAATGTCTTTGTACATTATCTGCATGATTTTTATCTGCCAAATTTAGGTTGGCAAAAATAAAATGCTGTTTAGAAGCAGCAAAATCCAGTGAATGAAAGAAAAAACTTGCATTTTTTATAAGGTCTGTCATGACCTCAAATGTCTCAAAGAAGTTCACACCCAAAGAGAAAACATTGAACTTCAGAGGCTGAGGTGTGACCTTATAGAAGTTTATAAAATCATGCGGGGCATGGACAGGGTGAATAGCCAAGGTCTTTTTCCCAGGGCAGGGGAGTCCAAAATTAGAGGGCATAGGTTTAAGGTGAGAGAGAGGAAAAATTTAAAAGGGACCTAGAGGGTGACATTTTCATGCAGAGGGTGGTGCATATATGGAATAAACTGCCAAAGGAAGTGGTTGGGGCTGGTACAATTACAACATTTAAATGGCATCTCAATGGGTACACGAAGAGAAAGGGTTGTGAGGGATATGGGCCAAATGCTGACAAATGGGACTAGATTAATTTAGAATATCTGGTCGGCATGAATGAGTTGCACCCGAAGGGTCTGTACAAATATATGATTCTAAGTGTTATTATTGAAATGTGGAAAACACAGCAGCCAATTTTCACTCAGCAAGCCCTACAAATAGAACATCAGTTGAGATATACGTATTAGTCTATCAGGGATAACTCCCTAGCTTTGCTTTGCCATGGGATCTTTAAGTTCACTTGAGAGAGCAAATGGAAGCTCAGTTGATTGCTGATCTAAAAGGTAGCACATGTTTCCCTAGTACCAAGCTGAAGAGTCAGCCTGGAAAACCCTTGCATGTTTTGAACGTCAGACTTTGGTTTGTTAGTGAAAGGACAGACATTGAGTCCAGACTGGCAACTTGAAAATATTGGTGAACTCAGACGCCAATCTCAATTGCAGAGGTCAGATGCACCAGATTTCATTCTGCACTGCATTTTCTGGCACTGTGCCATCTGTGATCAATTTAGTTCCATCAGAAGTTTCATTTATCTAGCCTCTAGAATTTTATAAGTTGATTAAGAAGGATAGCCCTCTACGGCAGCTAAGTTTCTATGTCAAAGCTGAATTTTTGATAATTGTACATGCACATCAATGTCCTTAATAGTTAATGCTGACTTGCCTTTCTAGAGGATATAATTCAACATTTTGGATTTTCAATAAGCATCCAATTTAAAATATTATATATGAGAAATTAAATATAAACTGACTTCTGTATTATGCTATCCAAAAAGCAAAATTTTCATACAACTTTGTTCTTGCCCATGTCTTTAGCTATGTTAAAAGCTCATTAATTATAAGCTACATATGTCATAATATTGGTACATTAAAACATCATTAAACCTCAGCTGTAATGACAAACAGATGTGTGTATTTGTTAATTTTGGGTAGCACAGTCACAATTTACATTTTCAAATAGAGTAAATGCACAGAAACAGAAAATGCACGTTAGCAATGTTAGATATATTTTGTCCCACGATAATCAATCTTACATGTATATAATAAATTGCTAAGTTAAGATGATCTGTGTCCATGTGAGATAGGAATTAGCTTTTATATGGCATTCAACTTTACAATACTTTCTGACTTTTTCTTCACTTTAAATTGTTGATCACGATTTTGGAAATTGCATAGTGCGTTACAGATGTGTTTTCTGTTAAAAAAAAATCTATATTCAGCATCCAGTAGAGTTCAGCAGATTTATTTATTGATTTCTTCTTTGCATGAGATGATGATGGGAAAAAGAAACAGCCAACTTTCCTGTGCTCTGTATTTAGGGTAAAGTTGACATGAAAAAGCAATAAGAGTTTTCTGCTACATTTCCAACAAAATTTAGTTGTTAACTCCTTGTTAATTCAGAATTTTCTGACCACTCTGCTCAGAGATATTATTAGACAAAGGGCCTCCTGATCCATTGTACAACAAGAACCCTGTAAATTCAAAAGGTATCTATCTTTGTGGTGTCTAATGTTTCATACATAATGCATTTCTGTATTGTAATCAGATTGGGAGCTGCTGTGTGGGCCTCAGTGAGGCAGTACCCATTTTGCCCGAGCACAGATTGGTGTTTTACTATAAAGCTGCATACTCAGATCCACTTCTCAACAGTTTAATGTTTGTAGATCTTCGGAACCAGCTCGAGTATCACCTCAGTTGTTAAATAAATTCAAGTACCTCTGCCAAATATAACTGAGGTGAGTGTATCACCCCTGTGGATTCTCACCCAATGTCTATTAAAACTTAAGCCTGAATTTATATGCATCCTTAATACCTGGAATAGATTTCACAATGATTCTATATTGTGATAAAAATACATTTTCATTAACAACTTCAGCAGCAACTTACTTTTTATAAAACTTTTAATATAGTCTAACATCCCAGGCAGTTTTGTATTAAATATCCCAAAGCTTTAGAAAAGAGCTGCCAAGTAAAATTTGACCCTGGCCTGCATAAAACAACATTAGGCTTGTCCAAAGAGGTAAGTTTAAGGTTTTAAAAAGCATCATAAAGAGGATAGAATGAGGGAGAGATCACGGTGAAGGAATTTTAGTTCTTAAGGCTTGACAGCTGAAGGAAAGTGATTGTACTTGGAAATGCTTGACATGCTGAGTTCAGAAACTTTGTTTGGGGAGAGGGTTTGCAGGGATGGAAGATGGGGATGCTATGGAGATTTAAAGAAAGACGAGGCTGTGGAGAGATTGAGGGATTTGCAAGATGAGCATTTTAAAATTAAGGTGTTGCTTAATTGGGAGCCAGCGTAGATCAGACTTTTGTGTGAGTTAAGACATAGGCAGCAGAGTTTGAATTGTTTTTTCCCAATTTGGAATGCGGATGTCAAGGCATTTGCCAACAAATGGCATCTTTAACCATTTTTTAATTCTCCTTGGTGACTATTTCAGTGTGCGTTACTGTGGAACTAAACTCACAGCTAAGTCAGATTGGATTAGGACAGAAGACTTCCTTCCCATTTTTTACTGTATTTATAACAAAATACATGTGACAATCAATAATATGAACGAGATGAGTTTTTAGGCATTCAATGATTGCCTTCTGGTCACCATGAAAGGGACAAGCCTTTCAATCTCAATTATTGACTGAATTTCTATTCTGCCAGCTGCTTTGATAAGAATTAAACCTGAGATTAGCATGGGCCTCTGGATTGCCAGTCCAATGATATTGCCACTCTGCCACTGTCTCGTCATAATTCCTTCAGGTATGCAGAGGTGAAACTAGGAGGGATATGCCAAAAGTGTGTTGGAATAGTCAACTCTGCAGGTAATAAAGACTTGGATCAAGGTTTCATCAGCAGATAAGCTGAAGCAAGGGTAGAAGCAGGTAGAAGCAGGTGGAAGCAGGTGGAATTTGATGCCAGGCTTTCATTAGTATTCAGGTTAGAAAGCTGTGGCTTTTGAGAATTATCAAAAATTTAATGCATCCCATTTAACAGTCAGATCTGTAAAAGTACTAGGAAGCTATTACTCTGCACTGAAAAACATGCAAACTCCAGTTTGAACTCTTGCTGCACAAAAAGTAGTCCTGGCAATGTTATGTGTTTTATTGGGAAGTTCATTGCTGCCCCATATAAGTCCCTATCGGAATATTAATCCCCTTCCCTTCAAAGCATCAATTAATGGCCAATTTCTAAGCTGCACTGAATTGTTCACTCGTTCCCCAAAAGTAGTCAAATTTAACCCAACAATGCAACATGAGAGTTTACATTGCTACTATAACATTAACATTGAAGCATGCCACATCAGCTAGGCATTTGTTTGTGACCTAAGTGTTCTATTGCATTTTGGAGAACTATGATTTCACAATACAAAATGGCAAGGGAAGAGCACTTTTGCTGCATTTTAAGTCTATGAATATTCATTTTAGAATGTTATTATCATGTGCGATTCTTCTCTCCTTGCAGTGTTTAAATCTGTTTAAATGATTTTCGATTTAGGCTTTTAACAGAAAAATAACAGTCGAAAAAAAATCCATCGTCGCAAATAGATAAACTATCAGCTCTATTTTGGACTTCCCCTCTGAAATTAGAAATGTTGCAGGTTAGAGATAGGAGGACAGCACAGCAGACAAAAACATTTTTCTCAGGACCATTAATCACTCGTGCATGCTGTCCAAATGCTGGCTTATTTTCTGTTGTGATTCAACTAATTAAAATCGAAAAAAACACAGCATCTTTAAGGTTGCAGAGGAAACTGAATGAAATAATGGGGCTATCATGCTGTGTTTGAAATTAGACCCGGAATGTTTAGCTGAAGTTTTCGAAGTGGATGCTAATTAATTCAGTATCACATAAAGATAGTTTCGGTTTAATAATACAAGCTCTTAACTTGAAAAGAAGCACCCTGAAAAAGTTCTTGTGTAATACTTACCTGTGGCCTTGAATTTAACACTCATGTGAAAGTCAAGATCTACTATGATCATGGACAAGAAAATAACCATAGAGATAACGTAGATGAATTTTGTGCAAAAGACTCTGAATGTAGTGAGAAAGACAAAGATGAGAATGCATGCATATGAGGACTGAAAGAGGTAACTGTGTAAATGTCTGCATAAAAAATGAAAATGTTAATACGTTGCAAAATTTGAGTATCATTTTATATTATCCTCTGCTACACTCTCATTTGGGAGGTGTTTGGAAAAATGGTTCAACAATGGCTGCTTACAGTTGTGCATGCATAATGTGATGCATTTTTATAATTCCTAAAATTGTCATAAGTTGAGCGATTTGAAATATTGTTCCATGCATATATCATATAAAGTCATATAATGAGTTAGTGAGATAATTAGTGAATAATAGGAAAAAATACCCACGAGGCATATTTCGGCACAATGGGGTAATTCCACCCGAGCAAAAGAGATTGCTGCAATTATAAAAGAAGGTTAAACATGTGGCTGAAAGTGAATAGGAGATGAGGATAAAGTACATGCTTTCCTCATCATGACGGGTCCAGATGTTTTTGAGGCATTATCTAACAATTGTTACCCTTGAGGCCCAGGACTGTGGATTATTCTGAAATTAATTAGATTCTGGACTCATACTATGGCATGACCAAAACTGAAATTACACTGAAAGGAGCTGCCAAGTGAACCTATTGCAGGTTATGCAGTAAGGTGCGGTTTAAACTCTAGTGAGGGAACATTACCAAGCTTTATCAAATGTTACTATTGAAAAGTCATGGTAAGAGGTTATGTATTTCTGGAACCTTATAGGCTCCAGTCCTGTGTGAGGTGACGTCACTACAACATGGCTTCCTCTTGCACATGCTCAGTAGCTTTCCTACAGTAAATAGTTCTTCAAATTCTTTGGTGGTAGCTCTTTTAATCATTAGCATTTAACCATTAATATTCAACTTACTGTTCACATTTCACCTTCTGGCTTTCTCACAGTTTCCACAACTCCATTTGGTGTGATTTATTAATCTCCAAGAGCATTCTTAATGATCTGGGAGAACATATAGGATGCATGGGTTTATTTATCCTTGCTTGGGAGGGAGGGTGCAATTGTGGAGTGGAATGGCAGTTTCTCTGGATTGGACTTCTGAAGTTTCTGCACAGCATTGTTGTTTGCAAGCTGGATGCTTATTTTGTTTACTTCTCTGCATATGTCATTGTAGATCAGTTTCATTTTGCCAATGATCTCCATCACTAATAAGGACTTGCTTCAGCAAGGTCGTATGTCAAATTGCTATGTCAATTGCCAGAGAACATTGGTCAATTCTGCCAAAGATTTTCAAAATCTGTTGTGGCCTTTTCATTTTCAATCTCCAGGGTGTGATTGCAGCGCCTGACTAAATGCACTATAATTGGGCCTTTAGGTCAGTTAGATCTTTTTGAGGTAGTTAGCCTGCGATAATACTTTGAACTGTTTGAGCTTCTTTTTAGACTTGACTTTAAGTTGTCATGAAGCATTCTGCTTTCTAGGTTTTGCTGAAAGAAGCCTCAGTGCTTCCATAGATTACTGATGGAGGTTCAGTTGTAGGCTTTTGTTGGGTTTTTTTATAGACCGACACTTTTGAATATTGAAGATTATTGGCATCTTTCAATTTTGATGCAAAGTGTCCCTCATGCTGCACATGTTTATATTAGCTACTTGTTGGACAACATATCTTGTAGTATCTTCCTCCTGGTAAGTTGCAGAATAAGGTGATATGTTTTGAAATGTTCTTGCTGTATGGAGAAGCCTCCTGTGTTACTGCTTTGGTAACCTTCCCAAAAATGACCTATTGAATGTATGCATAGCATTCAGCATTGAAGAGCTGAGCAGATTTGACACCAGTATGAAGCTTTGCCATTACAACTCAAGACAAAAAACAATATAGATGTGGTGTTTGCTTCCCCTTGTGCCTGTTGGCTTCCCTATGTGTAAGTAGCTCTCTGATTAACCAAGTAGATTAAGTAATCTGACCCACAGAAAAGTATCTGAGCCTTCAGATATGGGAACTCTAGTTCTTCTCGTAGAATTGAGTTACTCTGGTGAATTGCACTGCTTACATGAGCATAAGGTCCCTTTCAGATTGTAAAAAATCTGGTAACATTTAATCCTGCACACCCTCTGCAACATACTTCCATATGAGATCCTCTTCCACTTTTCAATATTGGCAATTCTCCACGAGGGCAGTATAAATTATTTCGAAGGGAATCATTAGTTTCCCTGGATGTTGGCTGCACCGAATAAACAATTCCTAGTCAATTTGCACCTACTTTTCAAAACTGTTCTCCCTTAATATTTTTTCATTCTGTTTAATAATTGTCTTTGCTGAATCTCTGAATGAACATTGTGGGATTTGTGTTACCTTGTGACTAGTTTTCCTTCCACTCACGTTTTAATTCCAATTGCAGGGTATTTGATGTTTGTTGTTGTTGTGATGCAATGAGAATATCACTACATCGAGGTCAGGAAATTTGGATTCAAGTCCCAAGTGTTCCAGACATGTATCATGATGTGTCTGAACAGATTGATTAAAAATATCTATAGTGGGGTTTTGTTTTAATTTTTCCAAGGAGTCAAGGATTTTAATTACATCATTGAATGTTGGAGTTTCTTCTTCTTCTGGTAAAAATAGCATCAGCAATGCTATCGATCACGTACAGCAATTCTATGATCTAGTCATAGTCTGCCTTTGCATTGAGACTTGAAGCAATATGATACCGAATAAACTGTGGATGCCATTGTGTACAAAAATGGCCAAGTCAAAGCCCTCTGCATTCTTGAGAGAGTTGGTAAAGTGACCAAAATGCTTCTTTTCTTTCCGATGCATTTTTAGTTTGTGTGCAGCTTTCCCTCTCCAATGTCCATTTATACATCCCTGCACTTCCGTGATTATGCCTTTCTTTATATCTCTCTGATTATTTGGATTTCTATTATGTATTGATGCTGATTTTTTTTTCTGATTGTTCCATTTCTGCTATTTTTTTTCCCGCCTTTGCACAGGCTTACTCTGTACATGGTTTGGTGTCTAAATTCACTTTGATGTCCATTGCTTCTTGCTTCATGTTACTGCTGAGGTTCTCTCAGGTTTCTCCCCACTTTTTCGATTATACTGCTGATGTGGCATTGTTTTTCTTTGTACAGTCATTGTGCTTTACTTTATGTAGCTGAAAATATGTTGCTGGAAAAGCGCAGCAGGTCAGGCAGCATCCAAGGAACAGGAAATTCGACGTTTCGGGCATAAACCCTTCATCAGGGCTTCATCAATCCTGATGAAGGGCTTATGCCCGAAACGTCGAATTTCCTGTTCCTTGGATGCTGCCTGACCTGCTGCGCTTTTCCAGCAACACATTTTCAGCTCTGATCTCCAGCATCTGCAGACCTCACTTTCTCCTTCACTTTATGTATGCCTGACTGCTTGTCTCTTGTTCCATAGATTTGGTCAACACTTCTATCATGCAGTGAAATGAGGTTTACACTCTTATGAGTGAACATTAATAAGTTTTATTAAATATAATTATTTACAATGTATAGTCAAAGAGAACATCTTTTGGGAATCTTGTAGATTTAGGCTTCAGTTTGATGTGATCTGATGTCACGGTGATGTGGAAGTGCCAGTGTTGGACAAAGTTAAAAATCACACAACACCAGGCTATAGTCTACTGGGTTTATTTGGAAGCACTAGATTTTGGAGCACTGCTTCTTCATCAGGTAGCTGTGCAGCAGGATCATAAGACACAGAATTTATAGCAAAAGATCACAGTGTCATGCAGCTGAAACAATATATTAAACCTAGATTACTATTAAGTCTTTCATCTTTTAGAATGGATTGCATGTTTCAGTTCATTAATATGTAAATCCCAGAACTTCTTTTAAGTCACATTCTCGAGATAACTTAAAGTTTTATCAAAAAAGGTGCCATCTCAACTCAAACAATGTATTAAAGGTGTGAGGTTAGAGTCTGTCTGTATACCAACCTTGAGTCAGACTGGTTCTATTTCCAAAGTAGGAATTTATAAGATGTTGCATGGATTGACTGCCTGCAGATTGTGTGTTTTTTGGGCAAAATAGAATGTATCTTCAAATACAATTCTGCAAATGCAAATTCACCGCATAAACTTATATGTATGTGTGCATGCATGTGAGGGAGAGAGGGAGTGTGTGTGCATGTGATTGTGTGCATTTAAATGTTAGTGCACATGAGAGAATGTGTGTTTGTGTGTGTGTGTGTGCTTGGGTAGAGTGCGTGAGTGAGTGTGACAAAGTATTAGTCAGTGAGAGAGTGTGTGCCTGGATGTGTGTGTGTGTGGGGCGGGATGTATGTGCATGTGTTTGAGAGAGCATGCGTATGAGAAAGGGTCTGTGTGAGTGTGAGAGTATGTAACAGTGTGTGTATGTGTGTGTGTATATATACTGTAGTAGGGTTACCTATCGTGTGACATGAGCCCATGGTCCCGGTTGAGGCCGTCCCCATGGGTACTGAACCTGGCTATCAGCCTCTGCTCGGCCACTCTGTGTTGTTGCGCATCCTGAAATCTACCTTGGAGGATGGTCACCCAAAGATCCGAAGCCAAATGTCCCTGACAGCTGAAGTGTTCCCTGACTGGGAGGGAAGATCCCTGTCTGGCGATTATTCTGCAGTGTCCATTCATCCAATGTCATAGTGTCCGCTTGATCTTGCCAATGTATTCTGCCTCAGATTATCCTTGTCTGCAGCATATGAAATAGACAACATTGGCTGAGTCTCGTGAGTACCTGCTGTGTAAATGGACACCACCCACCATGTGCATGGCAGGTACTTATGTGACTCAGC
This sequence comes from Hemiscyllium ocellatum, assembly GCF_020745735.1. NCBI lineage: Eukaryota > Metazoa > Chordata > Chondrichthyes > Orectolobiformes > Hemiscylliidae > Hemiscyllium > Hemiscyllium ocellatum. The sequence goes on along the minus strand of NC_083407.1, from coordinate 77,139,339 downwards.
CAATGTTGTCTATCTCATATGCTGCAGGTAAGGATGCGCTGAGGCATGGTAATTGGCAAGACCAAGCAGAGCTATGACAACAGATGAATGGATACTGCACAACAATTACCAGACAAGATGTTCCCTCCCAGTCAGGGAACAATTCAGTGGTCAGGGACATTCAGCTTCGGATCTTCGGCTGACCATCCTCCAAGGTGGACTTCGGGATACTCAACAATGCTGAGTGACAGAGCAGAGACCGATAGCTAAGTTCAATATCCATGGGGCTGGCCTCAACTGGGCCCTTGGGTTCATGTCACACTACAGGTTGCCACACTACACTATACACTTTCACGTGCACATACACAATCACACATACATACACATTCTTACATATTCACACACTCACACAGACTCTCTCTCATACACATGCTCTCTTAGACTCACACACATACACTCCCCACACTCACACCATGCACACACCCTCTCACAGGCTTATACTCAGTGACGCTCACGCACACATTCTTTCCAAGTACACACACACATACACACACAAACACACACACTCTCACTTGCACTAACACTCACACACATACACTGACATTCACACTTTATCTCTCTCTCTCTTTCTCCTTCATTTGCACACGTACACACATATAAGTCTGTGGGGTGAATTTGCATTTTCAGAATTGTATTTGCATAAACATTCTATCTTGCACAAAAAGCACACAAGCTGCAGGTAGTCTATGCAGGCAGTTAGTCCATGTAACATTTTATAAATTCCTACTTTGGAAATAGAACCAGTCTGACTCAAGATTGGGATACAGCCAGAGTCTAACCTCACACCTTTAATGCATTGTCTGAGCTATGGTGGCACCTTATTTTTTGATAAAACCTTGTTATCTTGAGAATGTGACTTAAAAGAAGTTCTGGGATTTACATATTAATGAACTGAAACTGAATATATCATTTCAGTTGCATGACACTGTGATCTCTTGCTATAAATTCTGTGTCTTATGATCCTGCTCTACAGCTTCCTGATGAAGGAGCAGCGCTTCAAAAGCTAGTGCTTCCAAATAAACCTGTTGCACTATATCCTGGTGTTGTGTGGTTTTTAACTGATGTCACTGTGACATAGCCCCTTTCACCCATGAAAATTGGTAATCTTCGAACAATGAACCCTTTACTTTACAGATTATATTCCTAAAGTCAAGAAATTCTCCATCACTGAGTGATGTAAGCTTAGAAATTGATCTTAGAGACAAGTTCAGAGGTGGCCTAAACAACAATAAAATTTAAGTAAAGACAATGAACTAATATATGAGGATGCCTGTAATATAGTCACAGCCATGGAAATAGTAGAAAACGATAATAGTAAATTGTGAAGGAGTTCTCTCCTAAATGAGCAGGGGAAGTACACTCAATATCAACGATGCCTCCTAGCAGAGTGCTTTAGGGAACAGCTCCGGGACACCGCACCAATCAACCACACCGCCCTGTGGCCCAACATTTCAACTCCACCTCCCACTCTACCGAGGACATGGAGGTCCTGGGCCTCCTTCACCGCCGCTCCCTCACCACCCAATGCCTGGAGGAAGAATGCCTCATCTTTCCTCTCGGAACACTTCAACCCCAGGGCATCAATGTGGACTTCAATAGTTTCCTCATTTCCCCTTCCCCCACCTCACCCTAGTTCTAAACTTCCAGCTCAGTACTGTTCCCATGACTTGTCCTACCTGCCTCCCTTGTTTTCCACCTATCCACTCCACCCTCCTCCCTGACCTATCACCTTCATCCCTTCCCCCACTCACCTATTGTACTCTATGCTACTTTCTCCCCACCCCCACCCTCCTCTAGCTTACCTCTCCACCCTTCAGGCTCTCTGCCTGTATTCCTGACGAAGGGCTTTTGCCCGAAACGTCGATTTTATTGCTCCTCGGATGCTGCCTGAACTGCTGTGCTCTTCCAGCACCACTAATCCATAATCAATGAGATCCAGACGACAATTGCCAAATTCACAGTCTCAGAGTCAGAAATTTAGATTCTACCATTGCTTCTGTCACCACCAACCATTTAAATGCCTTTAATTCCAGTGGAGAAGCTATGCCTATGGGAAGGTCAATTATAGACAAACAGTATGCAGCAGTAGAGGAAACAGTAAAGCTCCAGATCACAGCCATGCATCAATCAATGTCATGGTCGTTGTAAATCTAGTTCAGCAACTTGGAAATCTTCCAGTAAACAACTGATAAATTTAGATGGTATCAAGCAGGAAGATCAAGAGCTACACTCAGTCAAAGGGGAGAAAGGCAGCATATAGTGGTGCGAGTAATAGGACTGAAAATATTTTTCTGGGCATCCACAATAAAGAAGAAAGTTGGAGATTCACAACTTACTTTTAACCTTGTTACAACTGCATCTGTGTCTGCTAGAAATAATTGCTTGGCAGTACAGAACTTAAACGTAACTAAAAAAGAGACAGGATGTCAAAACTTTTAAATGTGCAATCATCAGGACCCAAGTTTATATGGCGTGAGATGAGGCTGCTGATTGGTTGGGTTATTGTTGGCATAGCGTTGCAGCAAGAACAGTTAACTGACAACCTTAGTTCTCAATGCAGGCAGCTAGATTCTGATTGGTTAGTGTATCATCGTGGGAATGGAGCACACATTGGGCAGTCTTCATCATCCTTTTCCCAAAGATAAAGTTGCAAGGCATATATGATTTTCTTTTGTCTACATAAACCAAGGTCTTGAGTATGCATGCATTTAGCTTCTGTCAAGCAACAAATGCATTAAACTCCCAAAGTCCATCTGATAATCTTAAACAATGTAAGACATAACACAGTCTGGATTGTTTTATAAATGTTGTTCAATTACAGAGTCACAGTTTATGTTGGGACTGGTGTTTTGAATGTATCGCATGGGCTGGTTGGGTATGATTGGTATGCTACCTACTATAAAATATATGGTGGCTAATATTGTTTGATATAGTCCACCAGTCATTGGGATATAGAGCCAGTATACCCGGCACTGCAATGGAACTGAAGCTCACTAATCATCCTATTTGCTTCTGTGATCTGCAAAATGTTTCGCTTTCTGGCTTGACAGCAATATCCTGTTCGTTGGGAAAAATACTTGTGTACTGAAAAGGAGCAATATGAGACAGCTAACTTTACCTATTATTCAACCTTTGAGACATCCTTCCTTTGCAGGCTAATCTGAAGCAGACTGGGATCAAATCAGGCCCAAACATGATTGAAAATGGTCCTTTCATAAGTTTAATCCAGGTAGCCATTATCATGCAGGAATAGCTTTGATGTTCCCTATCTCAAGATTACAAGGTGAGCAGATGTTTTGGGCCCAGCTTAGAAGAACAGGGACAACTGGGAATGTGAACAGTAGAGAATCCATGCATTGTGCTATTCAAAAAGCAGATGGATCCGTTCGGACTTGCAGGTAAAGAGTAAACAAAATGATTGAGTATTATACTATCCTCACTGCCTACCAGTGAAGACTTGTTGTCTAATTTAGCCAATGGAAATGAAGTCAGTAAGATACATATGTAACACAAGCAAATAACTTCTTACTTTTCATACACAGAAAGGGTTATATGAAATGTTGATATTTGGGGTGTTTACTGCATCCACCAATGTTCCAGCTTCACAGGTCAGGTAGTAAGTAGGATAGAGGAGTTTTGCTGCTTCTGAGGTGATTCTACGTAACAATAAAACAGAGCACGAGCATATAGTAAGGTTGGAAAATTCAGATCTCAACTTCAACTGTAAGGAGTCAAAGCTAAAAAAGGTATTACTTCATGGTGTTCAATTTAACATACCAAATTCACCAAATAGACAATGCAAGTATCCACCTAATTTAGGAGAAGATTGAGGGGATTTTGAAAGTGAAGAGATCAGAGAACAAAGGAGAATTTCGAAATTCATTAGGATTGTTATGTATTATTCTAAGTTCATCCCCAACTTGGTAATATATTTATTCCACTGGATCAATGAAATAGAATGGAGATATAGAGTCATAGAGATGTACAGCACGGAAACAGACCCTTTGGTCCAACTCGTCCACACTGACCAGATATTCCAAGCTAATCTTGTCCCACCTGCCAGCACCTGGTTCATATCCCTCCAAACCCTTCCTATTCATATACCCATCCAGATGCCTTTTAAATGTTGCAATTGTACTAGCCTCCACCACTTCCTCTGGCAGCTGATTCCATACACGTACCACCCTCTGCATGAAAAAGTTGCCCCGTAGGTCTCTTTTATACCTTTTTCCTCTCATCCTAAACCTATGCCCTCTAGTTCTGCACTCCCCCATCCCAGGGAAAATGCCTTGTCTATTTAAGCTATCCATGTCCCTCATGATTTTATAAATCTCGACAAGGTCATCCCTCAGCCTCCGATGCTCCAGGGAAAACAGCCCTAACCTATTCACCCTCTCTCTACAGCTCAAATCCACCAACCCTGGCAACATCCTTGTAAACCTTTTCTGGAGCCTTTCAAGTTTCACAACATCCTTCTGATAGGAAGGAGACCAGAATTGCACGCAATATTCCAAAAGTGGCCTAACCAATGTCCTGTACAGTCACAACATGACCTCCTGTACTCGATACTCTGACCAATAAAGGAAAGCATACCAAATGCCTTCTTCACTATCCTACCTACCTGCGACTCCACTTTTAAGGAGCTATGACCTACACTCCAATGTCTCTTTGTTCAGCAACACTCCCTAGGATCTTACCATTAAATGTATAAGTCCTGCTAAGATTTGCTTTCCCAAAATGCAGCACCTCACATTTATCGGAATTAAACTCCATCTGCCACTTCTCAGACCATTGGCTCAACTGATCAAGATCCTGTTGTAATCTGAGGTAACATTCTTCACTGTCCACTACGCCTCCAATTTTGGTGTCATCTGCAAACTTACTAACTATACCTCTTATGCTTATATTCAAATCATTGATATAAATGATGAAAAGTCATGGATCCAACACTGATCCTTGTGGCACACCACTGGTGACAGGTCTCCAGTCTGAAAAACAACCCTCCACCACCACCCTCTGCCTTCTACCTTTGAGCTGTCTTGTGGACTGTCAGTGAACAGTTGAAGAAGGAAAAAAGTAATGGACAATGATGGTTTTGACCCACAATGACCCCAAAGAAAACTTGGTCTTATTAAACAATGTCTCACCACAGGGCTTAAGTATAAGTTTATCTCACACAAAGGAAGATGGTGTGCAGTAACCTGGAGCAATTCCTTTGCATATTTCAACAAATTCAGAACTAAAAATTGTTCACAGGCTAAGAAAGAGGTTTTAACTATCATATATGATTAAAGTAAGTACCCAAATACTTGTACAATATGTAGTTTACTTTAATAACCTACCACCCTTATGATCGTATTCGTTGCAAGGAAGGAAGTTTTATCCTGGCAGCACAGCTTTGGAGATGGACATTGATTTTGACGGTCCATCGATATGATATCAAATCTTGTAAATAAGCACATCATGCAGACACAAATACTCTTTAGAATTTTCCTGTGAAGATTTATTAATTTCCAGCCACTGAATTAACTGTGAGTTAGTTTACATAGACAAGTGACATATGCAGTGTCAAGAAGTGTCACTGGAAAAGCACAGCTGATTAGGCAGCATCCGAAGAGCAAGAGAGTTGACATTTTGAGCATAAGCTCTTCATCAGGAATGCCAGTGTCTGCCAAATAAATTTGTGAAGAAACTCACCAGGAAAGTGATCATTCTATCATGAATGGCTGGCCTGAAGAACATGATTATGAAAAATTGCAGATATATTTCACGTAGGAACGAGTTGAGGATAGGTCAAGGCTGTCTCCAAAGTGGTTTAGAAGCCAGTTTTTCACTGAGTTTAAAAAAAAATTCAAGGAGCTTAATGAGTTGAGGGTAGTTTGAATGAAAGCAGTAACAAGAAGGTACTACTAACATCTAAATGTAAATAGAAATATCAAAGAATTTGTGAAAGTTTGTGAAGCGTGTCAGAATGAAAAATGATCAAACTAATATTCTTCTCACACCATTGTCAAATAAAAGAAAACTATAGAAGTGGGTAAGTGTTCAAAGTGGAAGGGAAAGAGCACTTTGTTTTAGTTGATAACTATAGCCTTGGAAACATTGAATCTGTCCAATACCACAAGTGCCAAATCCATCAAGGCTTTGAGAGGCTGGTTTGCAATTAATGGAATAGGAGAGAGGTTTTGGTGTCTGATAATAGTCCACAGTTTTATTTTGTTATTCATTCATGATGTAGACATTACAGGCTAAACCAGCATATATTCTGTAAATGTATAGAAGATGAGACATCTGAAGAGTTTAAAGTATTTCTGAATAAGAATGTAATTAAGTGTACTCTAATATCAGCATACAATGCAGCATTAAACAATGCTCCTGAAAGAAGCATATGGATTACAACAAGGCCTTTGAAAAGTAATTCCTAGGTGATAAATCATGTTTCTTTTTTTCTTCTACATAGGTTCGTGAATGTTTAGCTTTCTTACAGAATGATCCCACAGTCTACAATAGTTTGATCATCTAATTAGTGTTTAATAAACACACTGCTAGGACAAGGTTTAGTTTGGTTCAGCCTGGTGTTAAGAGCGAAATGAGAGAAAAGCAAGACATGATACACATGGCATGAAACTTAGAGACTCCAGAGTAAGTCAAAAGATGATTGTGAAAAGCTCTGAGATGATAAGGAAAAGTATATGATTGGAGCTGTTGTAATGATGAAAGATGCATTCACATCACTTTAAGATTGGAGAGAGGCGCCATTAGTGTCACATAGATTACATATTTGAGAGAGAAAATCTGACACAGGTAGACCATGAGAAATCTCCTACAGTCTTAAGTGGAAGTAAAAAAGTGAAGTCTTGAACAAGCTGAAGATTTGATGCATCACAAAATCATTTTGTTCAGCAAAGTGGATTGGGGTATTAAATCGAATCAATGAATGTGTCAAATCCAACCATTAAGTCGAGTTAGCAGTCGGTGTCAAAGTTCAGAGGTGACACAGTCACAGAACATAGTCAAGTTAATGAAAATGTAAGGAGACAACTAAAAGAGATGTGAAAAAAAAAGCCACAGGGGCTGATTAAAGTGTTGAAGAGAATAAAAAATATGTTCTTTTTATTGTTTCTTGTCAAATGATGATATTTTTGATCAATATATGTTGGAATAAGAAAAAAAACTTTACATGTAAATTACTCTGGTAAATGCATCATTTTTGTTTTGGTTGTGATAAAAACAAGTATGTGCCCCAAATTATTGTTTTCAGGGAATGCTGCTGTTGGTTTACTCATATTGTGTGAACTTATGTGCGTCTAAAATTTTATAATTTATTATGTATATTGTTCCTTTAAATAGGGACGGATTGTCATGTTAGTTGAGGGGATTGCAGTGGTACAGTGGAATTAAAACTGAACAAGCAATCCAGCATCTTAGGCTGATGCTACGGGGATGTGGGTGCAAATCCATCATGGTGAAATTTAAATTCATTGAAGGAAAACTAATACAGTGAGTTGGCCCAGTGGTGACAGTGTTGACTGTGGAAAAGACCATCTTGTTGACTACTTTATTTTGGGAAGGCAATATGCTGTCCTTACCCTGGTCCAATCTAAACATGACTTCAGATTTCCAGCAATGTGGTTGACTCTTAGCTGCCTCCGGGCAATATAAATGTGGGCAATATTAGCCAATGACACCTATATCACATGAATGCATTTTGCAAGATTCTGTTTTAATGCTGTCCTGTGAAATGACATGCTTCCCTGCTGTCTCCTTGCCCCCTGTCCTGGCATGCTTCAACATTACTAAGATGTCTGGGGAGTCAGTGGCCTTTGGGACAATTGGTACCTTAAAGTGTTGAATGTTGCCTCATTAAAGGCTTTGCTGTGGAGCCACTGGAGTGAACCAATGGTAGGAGATGCCTGCACTTGATATCTCCTTAACAGGCCACAGCTATTTTCCCCATCCCTGGTTACCACCTGCTTCAGATCCTTTATTTGCAGAAGGGTCGAGTTTGCCTCTGGCATTTATATTGGGCAGTTAGAGTGGTGGGGACCGCCCGCAGCCTGTAACATCCACCACATTGTTTCACCTCATTGGGCTTATCAGAAGGTTGTTGACTTGAAATGTTCGGGCTGAATGTTACTTCGGCAACAGGCGACGGAAAGTGGCACTAGGGTGGTGCGAATGGCATGCCTCTTCTCCCTGCCACAGTCCCACTGGCAGGAGAGGTGGCAGATGACCCCATCTGCCTGCAGCCAAATTGAGCCTCTCATGTTGCCACATAAAGGCTTTTCTCCACTCCAGCCAATGCTTTGCCAGCTTGATATCATTTGGGAAATCAGCCAAGCAAACCCTCACACCCCCATCCTAGTGGGCAAGTGAGGCAGGAGTCATTTTCCTTTGGCACTCTTTGGCTGATAGTGGAGCCTCAACAGCAGCCACAGCCACCATTGATGCATTGGCACCATGTTAGCCCTAGCTGTGTCCCACCTGACTGAACCTGGCACTTCAAGTCCCCACATAGTAACCTCTCAGTGCTCGCAGCTGCCAGTGCACTCCTATCCTCCAGGTACAGCCAGCCCCAGCAACGGTCGGTCAGTGCTAACCATGGCACAGCTGGAACTGATGGGCAACTGTTTTTTTCAGTCGGGCCAGTGGGTTTTAGGGGTTGGGCCAATAGCTCGCAGTGACACTAAATATGTCAGCAAAGGGCTGCCCTGGATTGTGTCAGGTGATAGTGCAAATTCTGCTGCTGTGTAAATTTCAGCCTGTTCATTCAGTTTCTCTCCTTACATTATAATGTTGGACCCAATGGAATACTTTTAAATTTGCTGTTCATACTAGAGTTTCCAGTGTCTGCAATATTCTTGCATGTTTGTTTTTGCTGTCTTTTTTTTATTTTGCATGTAACATTTGATTCCTAAAGAAGAAAAAAGAAAAAAGAAAAAGACTTCTGTCTAAAATTTAACTACAACCTCAAGAAAGATGCAAACAAGTGATTTCCAAAAAGTACAGAAAATAGTGTCGTGCAGGTAGCAGAAACACTCTTAAACAATCCGTGTGAACCACAGTCTGTTTGACATTTGGTGGATTCAACAGCTGTGGAACTGATGTGTTCCTGAATGCATCATTTGAGTTAAGATAAGCAAGTCCTGAATGGGACATGGAGCAGGTAAAAGCAGCACATCTGTCAAACATATTGTGTTTGCACTGTTAAATCATTGTGTTAAGTTGACCTGTGAGGTGATGTATGCTAGCTAGACATCCTGGCAAATACGAAAAATCATGTGACCTCTGTGTAAAGCAAGACTTACCTTTAATGTCTTCCATGTTAAAAAAAGCCCACAATGCTTCACAAGTAGACACAGGCAAGTAAATGTGAAAACGGGGAAAAGAAGAGGCAGAAAGCATCAGTGAAAGCTAATTTTAAAGCAAATTTTTAAAAGTAGAAGATGGAGATGTTTTGGAATGACACTTTAGAGAGTAGGAGCGGATACAGGCAACTGGATAAGGTTGGAGAGATAAGGAGTGGGGTAGTCTGAGGGTTTTCTTGTTATGGGGCAGACTCTGTTTTAGAGTATATAATTTGAGGGTGAATGCTGTCAATGCCAAGAAACACATTTTTAATGCCACTTTTATACTTCTGTCATGCAAGGATTCCATGTAGACCAAGACAAAATGTATTTTAAATTATGAAGACCAGAGCGGGTGAATAATATTATCATGGATATTTCTTTGAAACGGTTTATTTTAAATAATGTAGGAGAAAGTGAGGACTGCAGATGCTGGAGATCAGAGCTGAAAATGTGTTGCTGGAAAAGCGCAGCAGGTCAGGCAGCATCCAAGGAGCAGGAGAATCGCGTTTCGGGCATGTGCCCAAAAAAGCTCATGCTTCTTGAAGAAGGGCTCATGCCCAAAACATCGATTCTCCTGCTCCTTGGATGCTGCCTGACCTGCTGCGCTTTTCCAGCAACACATTTTCAGCTATTTTAAATAATGGTTTTTCACTCAGGTTGTCGTCTGAGAGATAGGCCACAGGAAACTCATGACTTTTCTACAAAATAATACAGGATAACTTTTCCAAAGTCCTTTTTATATTTGCATCAATCCTCTGGATCAAATTCACAAGACGTTAGACCTCCAATGTGTAGATTGACCAAACCAAATGTTTACAAGTATGAGTGTGGCTGACATTCTCCAAAGAAAATTTTGTGAAAATCTGTCACAAAGTAACTTTACCAGTGTCTAAAACAAATAATAAGGAAAATATTAATATAAAGGTAAGTTGGAACAATTCGTTTTTCTCGCAAGCTGAATTTAACTTTACAATCTGTGCTGAATGGAGCAGATTTTACATGTGTACTACAACCCCCTGCTCAATGATTGTCCAGTCTTAAGCATTTAATTCACACCCATTACTTTTAACAGAGAAAAGCTAGAGCTATTGGAACAAGGAAAAGATATGTATTGGAATGAGGAGTTCAGCTTGTTAATAGGCAGCTTTTAAATCTGTTATCCAGCACAGTGAGATAGCTGAGATTAAAGGAGATACAAGGAGGGATAAGTCATTACACTCCTCCTGTCATTTAAGATCCTTGTATTGGGATAGTATTGTTCACTGTTAAAGCAGGAGTTAGTTTGTAAAGACCATATATCGGTCAAAGGAGGTTGTAATGTACTGGCAGCTGTACTCCTGGATAGCGGAAGAGTTGGACGTTGAGATTTTCAACATTTCCTGCGGATGTCAGAAACAAAAGAGAGGATAAACACTTGTTTAAGGTCAGTTTCAACAGTGGCTGCTGAGTGTGGCAAGGAGGAAACAGGTCTCTTTTAAGAGGAAAACAAGCTCAGGCTGAAATAGGTAATCAGATTTCAGAACCAAAGATTATCCAAGGAAAGTTAACACTTTATCTTCCAATTAGTTCGTTACTTTCAATTGTTACCTAGATGGTTCACTTGGACTTCTGGATTTGTGCTTGGGCCTTCAGGACCTCCATGGCTATCTTCTGTTCCTCAATAAGAAATATATGCTCATTTCTGTCACATACACTTTTGGTGCTCATGAAACTACTATAAGCTCAACTGACATGCACCTTGGTCTTTGACAATACCATTAGGACTTTGGGTCAAACAGCCCAAATATCATGGATTTGTCCAGGACAGATGCCACATGCAGACTTTGGTGCTTTGGTACAGGAACACGATGTGGTTCCCAGGAGCACGAGACAATCTTTTCTTGTTGTAGGCAGCATTGTAGGACAACCTCTGGTGATGTCTCAGACATTGAACCATCACTGTTTCTTAGTTCACTGAAGGCATTGGTGTCCATCACCAGGTCTGGCTGGATCCCTTTAGACACCACTGGGTCATGCTGTTATTTGCTAAAACTGCTCATCATTACAGGATTACTCTGGAATGCAAAACAGATGGAGTTTAATTTAGATGTTGCATTTTGGAAAGGCAAACCAGGGCAGGAATATACAGTTGATGGTAAGGACCTGGAGACTATTTTTGAACAAGGATGTTGCTGGGACTGGAGGGTGTGAGCTATAGGAAGAAGCTTAATAGGCTGGGGCTATTTTCCCTGGAGCATCGGAGGTTGGGGTGACCACATAGAGGTTTATAAAATCATGAAGAGCAAGGATAGGGTGTATAGTCTAGGTCCTTTTCGCTAGGAAAGGGGAGTCCAAAGCTAAGGTGAATAGTCTAGGTCTTTTTCACTAGAAAAGGGGAGTCAAAAAAAGATTTACAAAGGATCTAAGGGGCAACATGTTCATGCAGAGGAAGGTGAGTGTATGGAATAAGCTGCCAGAGGAAGTGGTGAAGGCTGGTACAATTGCAACATTTAAAAGGCATCTGGATTGGTATATGAATAAGAATGGTTTAGAGGGATATGGGCCAAATGCTGGCAAATGGAACTACATCAGTTTAGGCTATCTGGTCGGCGTGGATAAATTGGACCGAAGGGTCTGTTTCCCTGCTGTATGATTCTCTGACTTTATAATTCCCCAGTTCCTTCTTACACCTTTCTTCCCAGCTCTCCTGCTTCCTTTGTCTTCACTTTGAATAGCAAGTATAAGGAGCTCATGAATTTCTTTGCCACTAAGATTGACAAATTCCAAGCAGCTGACCTTGCAAGTATATAAAAAAGGAATAAAGTACCGAAAGTAAGCATCCGTTCCTTAGAAGATGAGACTGAGGAATTAAAAATGGGGAACAAGGGGAGAGACAGAACTTGAACTAATACTTTATGTCTAACTGCACAGTAGAAATCACAAAAATATTTGAAGAATGGTGGAACATCAAACAACAAAAGGGAAGGGAGGAAATTAAAATAATCTTGATAACTAAAGGGAAGGTATAAGGAAGGTTATTGGGATTAAACACTGACAAATCCAATGAATCAAATAACGTTATCATAAGGACTTTTAAAAAATTGGGTGTCCAGGTTTTGGATATATTCGTGGTAACCTTTTAAAGCATTCTAGATTCTAGAGAAAGGTTCCAGTGGATTGGAAAACCCCAAATGTAACAGCTCTATTCAAGAATGAAGGAAGATAGGAAGCAAGCAGCTAGGCCTAACATCCATCATTGGGAAAATATTAGAAACCATCATTAAGGAAATAATAGCAGAACATTTCAAAAATCGTAATACAATCAGGCAGAGTCAACATGGCCTGGTGAAAGTAAAGTCGTATTTGGCAAATATATTAGAGCCGTTTGAGAATGGAACAAGCAAGGTGGATAAAGGAGAGTGAGTAAAGATGATTTGTTTGGATTTCAAAATAGAATTCCAATGCCACTTTAAAACTTGCTGCGGAAGATAAGAGCTCATGGTGTTGAGGGTGGTATGATAGTGTGGGTAGAGCGTTGCTGAAAATGTGTTGCTGGAAAGGCGCAGCAGGTCAGGCAGCATCCAAGGAACAGGAGAATCGACGTTTCGGGCATAAGCCCTTCCTCAGGAATGCCCGAAAGCTTATGCTCGAAACGTCGCTTCTCCTGTTCCTTGGATGCTGCCTGACCTGCTGCGCCTTTCCAGCAACTCAATTTCAGCTCTGATCTCCAGCATCTGCAGTCCTCACTTTCTCCTGGATAGAGGGTTGGCTAACCGATAGGAAACAGAGTCAGGATAAGTGAATCATTTTCACTTTAACAAAATATAATTAGTTAGTGGAATGCACACAGGGATCAGTGTAGGTCTTCAATTATTAATGATCAATATTAATAACTTGGCAGAAGGAACCAGCTGTATTGTGGCTAAATTTGCTGATGTTACAAAATGCGTATTAAAGCAAATTATGGGGAGTTTGCAAAAATATGCTAAATGATACAGATATATGAAGAGAGCAGTATTACGTTTCATGTATACACTGTTGACATTCAACTCTATCTCATCATCACCTTTCTTGACTTATCCACTGTTGCTAAATTATCAAATTGTTTATTCAAGGAGTAGTACTGAATGAGCAGAAATTTCTCCAATTAACTCTTTGGAAAAATGATATTTTTACATTAAGCCTGGACTCCAAATTCTGTTTTGAAGTTACCGACTTCATCCCTCTCTGTAGCGCCAGTCTGAGAGTAAGCCAATTTGATTGCATTCTTGTTGATACATTTGATTCAAACAAATATTCGTGTCATCACAAAATTTGCCTATCTCTCCCTCCATAACAATGTCTGACTTTACCCTGTCTCAGATCATTTGCTGCTGAATACCCCACTCATGTCTCTCAACTCAGTTATTCAATGCATTAGTGACTGATTTCCCATATTCTACAGTCCATAGACTTGGGGGCATCCAAAACTCTGCTGCCCTGGAAGAAATTGAACAGGGTTAAGCAAGCATTTTCACAGTGTTTCCATGAACTAGTTGTTTAAGTGGTATTTTCCATTAACAGGATGGTGCCATCTGTCTAAAATGATCTTCTGCCAACATATGTTTGAGCAAAATCATGAATGAATATCATTGCTGATGTGATGCCAGGAACATTGACCTTATTTTCCAACAACTGGCTGATTGAACCAAATAAAAGTTCCTTGGCTGTTTCTTATACACAGAGCATAGACAATAATCAGCCAGCTTGCAAAACCCAATAGTTACAGTAACATGTAATTGAAGATAATCAGTTGAGTTCGTAAAGTGGTGTATTTACATTTGCCAGAAGCAAAATACATTCATATGCAGGGATTTGTTCTTTACAAATGAAAGCAATTTGGTCAAATCTTGCACCTTTTTTGAATTATCAGAAGCTTTGGGAGCCTATGATTCTTAGTTACTGTCTCAGTGACAATTTCTCAGCCAATCAGAGTTGATTTGCAGATCAATTCTCACTCTTTTCTCCTGCAGTATGAACTGTAATTGTTTTAACTTTGGCATTCATGGGTTTGTCCTTATGAGTGAAAGATGAAACACTTTGGAACATATCTCTCTTTCAGCAATGTCCTTAGGTGAGTAATCATATTGAGGGAGGAGATAGCCTGGTGATTTAATTGCTCAATTATTAATCCAGAACCTCAGCTAATATTCTGAGGACCTGGATTTGAGGCCCACCAAGATGAATATTGGAATTTGAATTCAATAAAAATCCAAAGGGTTTTTACAAATACATTAAGGACAAATGGGTAAATAGGGAGAGAATGGGACCCCTCAAAGATCAGCAAGGCAGCCTTTGTGTGGAACCGCAGAAATTGGGGGAGATACTAAACGAGTATTTTGCATCAGTATTTACTGTGGAAAAGCACATGGAAAATATAGACTGTAGGGAGATAGATGGTGACATCTTGAAAAATGTCCATATTACAAAGGTGGAAGTGCTGGATTCTTAAAATGCATAAAGGTGGATAAATCCCCAGGACTTGATCAGGTGTAGTCAACATGGCTTTGTGTGTGGAAAATCATGTCTCACAAACTTGATTGAGTTTTTTGAAGAAGTAACAAAGAGGATAGATGAGGGCAGAGTGGTAGATGTGATCTATATGGACTTCAGTAAGGCATTCGACAAGGTTTGACATTGACTGCAAATCCCTTGAAGTTTCATGGTTTCAGGTTAAACATGCACAAGGAAACCTCCTGCTGATTACCACATGCTGTCCTCCCTCAGCTGATGAATCGGTGCTCCTCCATGTTGAACAACACTTGGAGGAAGCACTGAAGGTAGCAAGGGTGCAAAATGTGCTCTCCATGGGAAATTTCAATGTTCACCACCTAGAGTGGCTCAGCAGAAGCATTACTGATTGTTCTGGTTGGGTCCTGAAGGATGTAGCTGCTAGTCTGTGTCTGCCCCAGGTGGTGAGGGAACCAGCAAGAGGGAAAAATACACCTGACCTCAGGTTTACCAATGTGCTGGCTGCAGATGCATCTTACCATGACAGTATCGATGACAGCGACCACTTTTGGAGATGAAGTTCTGTTTTCACATTGAGAATACCTTCCATCGTGTTGTGTGGCACTATCGCTGTGCTAAGTGGGACAGATTTTGAATGGATCTAGCAGCTCAAGATTGGCCCGCTGAGACTGCTCAGCCATTCAACAAGATCTGTTTGTGGATTCAGCTCCACTTATCTGCCCGCTCACCTAAACCATTAATTCCTTTACTGTTTAAAAAGCTGTCTTTGCCTTAAAAAACTTTCATTGCCTTAATTGCTTCACCAGACAGGGAATTCCACTGATTCACAATCCTTTGGATGAAAAAGCTCCTTTTCAACTCAGTCCTAAATTCACTCCCCTTTATTTAAAGGCTATGCCTTCTAGCTGCAGCAGAGTTGTACTCCAGCACAATCTGTAACCTCATGTCCAAGCATATCCCCCACTCGACCAATACTATCAAACCAGGGGATCAAACATCGTTCATTGGAGAGTACAGGAGAGCATGCCAAGAGCATGGAGAAACCATCAGGTTTGGCAGTATCTCTGGAGAGAAGGCAGAGTTAGCATTTCAAGTTTAGTGACCCCGTTCTGAATAAGGGTCACAGGATTCAAAATATTAACTCTGCTTTATCTCCACAGATGCTGGCAGATCTGCTGAGTTTCCCTGTTTTTGTGTCCTGTGATTTTTTTTTGTGTTGGCATTAAAGTTTTTTACTTTGAGACTCAGTAATGTTTTGTAGTTAATTTACCTTTTTCAGTTAAATATTTTAATTCAAATGAGTCTATCAGAGTGGTCTAGGTTCATAAACAATTAACAGTTCATAAACAATGGTGCTATCTTCAAGCAAAGAGCTACACAAATGTGTCTCAGTTTCAAGCTCATTAGAAAATGTTTCACTTAGAGTTGCCTCAACAAAGCATTTCTGCTCATATTTAAAATATGAATAACATCGGAATGAACAATATCCATATTCAAGATTGTATCATGTTTAACTTGATCTTCGACAGAATGTATTTTACAAAAGTAACAAGTGCCAGGTTTAGATAGATTACAGCATTATAGATTACTATTATTTTCAAGTATGTTTATAAACGATTTTCTTAAACTTCAATGTTATGTATTGTCATGTGAAAATGAGCTCATGCTCTACAGATTACAGTCTTGGGAATGTGACTTTGATTATTATATGTTCTGTAATTATTCCAAATGACTTGTGATTACATGGAATCTTTCATGCCTAGAAAAATTAAAAACTGAATTCCCCAGCTGTCATTTTCTAAATCACTGGGGTCATGACATTTTGAGACAATTTTATTTTTAAAGATGTTACCATTGATCAAAAACTGAATTAACTGTTTAAGTACCTTGCAAATTAAAAAAAACACTAGTCAGAACATGGGAATTCAGCGGTAGGTAAGTCACCATCTGATTCCCCAAAACATGTCTACCACCTACAAGGATTAAAATCAAGACGGTGAAGGAATATCATCCACTTGGCCTGGATGAGTGCAGCTCTGACGACACTCAAGTAGTTTGACACCATCCAGAACAAAGCAGCCATCTTGATTAGCAACATTTACCATTTTCAACATATGTTGCCTCCACTGAGCAATGCACAGTGTCCCATCTACAATAGGCACTGCAGCAATTAACCATTCTTCTTCAACAGCATCTTCCAAACATTTAACCCCTACTACCTGAAAGCACAGAGGCAGCAGATGCATTGGAATACCAGCACCTGCAAGTTCCCCTCTAAGCTACAGACCAACTATGATGCAATTCCTTCCCTGTTACAGGATCAAAACACTAAAGCTTTCTCCCTAAGAGCATTGTGGGTGGTCCTACATGCAGACTGCAGTGGTTCAAGAGTTTGGATCAGGATCACTTTTTCAAGGGCAGATAGGCATGGAAAATAATTGCTGGTCTAGCCAGCAGCATTGACATTTTATAAATGAATTTGAAAAAGTATTTGAGATCTGCAAGTATCTGTATGAATGCAATCAGGTGAATTGCATAGAATTAATATACAGCATAGGTTATTAAGCACAGAATAAAAGCCATTCAGTGCAGTGCAAAGCAAAAGTTTTGTTTCATTTGAGCTGCCTTGCTACCCTTTCTCAACTAAATTTGTCAGTGTAATCCTTTATTTTCTCATATAGGCTTACCTAGCTTCCTCTCACTCATCCTCTCCCTGGGGTTTTGAGTTCCACATTCTGACTACATATTATATAACGTGCTGGATTGATACCACAGACAATGGGAAGGGGCTCGTT
Organism: Hemiscyllium ocellatum; assembly: GCF_020745735.1. Taxonomy (NCBI): domain Eukaryota; kingdom Metazoa; phylum Chordata; class Chondrichthyes; order Orectolobiformes; family Hemiscylliidae; genus Hemiscyllium; species Hemiscyllium ocellatum. The sequence goes on along the minus strand of NC_083407.1, from coordinate 77,121,665 downwards.
TGATAACGTTATTGCAGTAACGTTATGAAATTTATGCCTTTATCTGTGAAATTATACAGGTTATGAGCACACTGAAGTATTTGCCCAATAGCTTTAACGTTTTTGCCACTGATGATCTGACTTTGGTTCAAGGTGATGTCAGCTCTATTTGGAGCGACACCACAGGGATATAGCTTTATAATATTTTGTCTCCAGACCACTGGCTTCATTCACTATTCCTGACCCCATAAGCTGCTTTTATGGAAGTCAGTTTGCATCAAGGCTGCTGCTGATGCCACTCCTGAGAAATGAGTGAAGGGTGACAAAAATTGGAGACAGATTATGGTATGAGAGAAATTAGTAACATCCAGGGTGCATTTGTGGTTTGAGGATTGGATGTTGCACTATGGGACCAAACTACATGCATGAAAATTCAGGTCAATGTACCTTTGGCAAGCATGGGAATGGGATGTTGACCTATTTCTTCCGTGCAAAAGCCCTGCTTCAGCCGATACAACAGTTTGGAAACTCTTAGTTTCCACTTGTTTTGGGTTTCTAAGAGACATAGGTAATGAAAGTAGGGATGCTAGATTCATGGAGGAGAAAGTGAGGACTGCAGATGCTGGAGATCAGAGCTGAAAAGTGTGGTGCTGGTAAAGCACAGCCCGTCAGGCAGCATCTGAGAAGCAAGAGAGTCAATGTTTCATGCATAAGCTCTTCAGACTGGTTACATTTGATCTAAAGGGCAAATCATGGCCCAGTCTTTGGATTGCAAGGACACTAATTGCTGGGCTCTGATAGGACTAAGAGCCTGACTGACAGTGGCCAATGTCCTGAACTGGAATCAGACCACTCCCTTGACTGACAGTGGTGGCACTCCATGACTGACCACAGACCCCTCCCTTCACTTCACTAAGAACTTGCTGTTGGACTTTCAGACATGGCCATTTTCCTGAAACACATGCAGTGTATTTGCCACATTAGCTGATGATGCATATTGTAGGTGTGGACATTGATATAGCATGATGTCTGTACAGCAACCTGCCCACACCTTGGCTTTTTAAGGTTCTGAACTGATAAGCTGACTCTCTCTCCCGCTGTGCCAAAATGTGATACAAACTAGAAATGCTGACAGCTTGTCGGTTAACACTGAAGAGTCTATGGGTTCAAAGATAATGCAAGCTAAAAAACCCAACAGCCTCCAAGTCAGTGTAAATTGAATGAGAGCTAAGAGAGTAAGTTAAAAGTCATAAAGTGCATAAGATGTGTCTGCATCTCCACATGCAAAATGACTCAGCAGAAACTCGCAAGTTACAAGTGCCCCTGAGCTCCAAAATGAAATTCTGAAGCAATAAAAGTGTGTGTGAGATAGTCCAAACGTAGCCATGATGATGTGGTGAGGCTGATGTTTGGTGATGCCCAATTTTGTAGATGAAGCATTGAAGAGTACAGTATCCATGGAGCTTGTGGGGAAATGGTGGTGGAGCTGTCCAAAGGGGAAAATAGAAAACTGCTGGCACCACATAACAGCCTGACTTTCCTGTCAGGAATTTGGGCTGCCTGGTTTTCATTGGGAAGGAGGGAAGAATTTTGAGTTGCACAGAAATGAGTTATTAGCTGATAATGAGATGCAAATTGTAGGAAATAAGGTCGTTGCTGTTCATTAGCAAGGTTCAAAATGCATACTTTTAATATTAACTGGAAAATCAGAAATTTTATTTGCAACACTGAGATCAGAATTTTCTGCTTATTGTATATTTTCCCAACTAAATCATCAATGCCTGCTCAAGTAATGTGAAAATTCCAGGGTTTGTCCGAATCCATGGCAACTGAGCACTTGGAGGAACACATGGATTGGAATAGATCAATCATTGTAAAGAAATAACTTGTTCAAAATCAATGATATGATGCTTCCTATTCTGAAGTCATGTACTCAGGTACTGGAGTGATGGAAAAAAATAAAGTTAAATTCAAAAACTCCCAATTTCAAGGCAGGAAGAATTGAAATGGAAGTAGGCAGAGAAAACACTCTGAATAACGCACTTCCTTAAGAAGTCTTATAAAGAGAATGACTTGCTTAGAAAGAGGAGTGCCTTTTGGTATATCAGCCACACTTTATAAAGTTCTTTTGGATA